>NC_064549.1:15346748-16069248 GCF_023856365.1 Brienomyrus brachyistius
TTCTGCTTCAGCTCTAAAGTGGACCCACCAGCCTCTGTTACTGACACCATGGCTGGCCATGTCAGGCATTCCAATCGACCAATCAGAATCCATGTTTCCTAACTGGCATTCAGAAACCGCATCAGCCCCAAACGGAATCTGCAAACAAACAAACAAATAAAAAAAATCATACAAAAGCGGTTACTATTTCACATAAACATTCTTTTTAGCATGTCAACAAATACCAAAGACATAGATTTTTTTTTAAATACGGGATGCTATTTAAATCAGATTTTTAAAAATGTCTCTGTGACAGTTGTAAGAGCAATAAAAATGACAGAATGCCATACTTGGTCAGGTCTGCCTATTACACCTTTTAATTTTCTGAAATGCAGGAAAGCAAATGTGAAACTTCAGGTACAAAGATCGTGCTTCTATCTAGTGAACTGAAACGCAGGAGTGTGACATCGTGTCGCGGGGGGCTGGGGGATGGGGGTGCAGACGGTGAGTTCAACAGCTGGCTCAAGTCTGGATCCGTTTCAGACACAGGGCAGTGACTCCGACAACTCTAGGAATCCACCAGTGATTTATGACCTGAGGTCACATTCGCTGCACTTCTGGGGGGGGGGGGGGGGGGGGATCATTTGACAGCTGGACACTAGGGAGTGTTTATGAAAACAAAATATGGTTACGACTGAAATTATATTTAAATTATGCGTATTAATCTATAAAGGTTATTTCATATTTTGAGGTGTAAATTTATTAAGACTATTATTATTATTATTATTTTAAAAAATAATTTATAAATCTAGTGAAAATGAATAATAAAACCAATAAAAATTTAAATGCAATACATTTATACATAAATACAATATATTTAAATACATTTAAATACAAACACAACAATATAAAGCACAAATGAACTTTTACACTTTCAGATTTAAGCTGGTTAATGCGAGTAAAACAATCAAAATAAAAACGGACACTGATACTTTTTGCCATTGACTTTTGGGTTCCTTCCCCTGCTGGATACAGGGGCCACTGCCTCTGACTGTGGCAGTTCTTATCTCACACTTCAGATGCATAACTGAAAGCCAAAGAAAATACACACCTACAACTGCTGGAATCCCCCTGCTTTAACCTTCAGATAACAAAGAAACATCCACATTTCTAAATATTTGGTATATTTCTATAACTGTAAAGATGCTTAAGTCTGTTATTATAAAGGGAATTAAATCAAGGGGATTCGGGATTTCAGGTTACTAAATGAGTCATACTTTCAAGGGCACCTGTAACTTTCACTTTTCTTTTTTCCAGAAGGGACTTTCACAAGCCTCTGTACTACTCAAAGGGAAAGAGAGAGCTCTCAAAGAGACCCATATTTAATGGCGTGTTCTAGTCATTTTTTGCGTTGTGATATAACTTTTAGGAGAGTGGGATATCTGCCTGAAAAAACACCCCACAGATTATGGCATTCAAAATTACATACATGAAGAAATAAACAACGGAAGAAGAAGGCAATGAAGGGCATGCAAGAGAAATAAAGAATGTTGAGCCTGATTTTTCTGGAGGAGTCAAACGTACACTAATAAAAACTATGAAAGCAATTCTAGTCATTACAGAGCATGCACGCTCATTAAAGACACGACTGATTTGTGGCTTAATAAAAATGATGACCGTTAACATAACCAGCTGCCAACGGCAAACAACTGGAAGGCAACTGGAGATTCTGAGAACACGTGTTACTTCACAGGATATCATACAGTGCCTTGTCTTTAAGAGAAGCACAACAGCAGCCGGTTAGATGTACTGCACTGTTTGGCCAGTCCTGCTAAGTGTATCATAAAAATACGACAGTAACATCTGAAGGGCAGTACTGCAGTTTGTCTTCTTGACTCTAATAAAAAGACAGCGGGATTTTTATGAAACATCTATGAATACGAGCTGGTTAGACCTTCCAGGTGTCCGGAGGGAAGAAGCCAGATGCAGAATCACCGAAGACACGTTACCTGTGGAGTAGGTCACTCCCCTGTCCCATCCTCAATGTCACGGGGGTCGCGATGGGAGATGAATCAGCAGATAGGAATCTCAGATGAGGAGCATGGTTGTGGATTTTCTTCCAGAGGATCAATGCTTTAAAAGTTTCTCCACGGAACCGCGGAGTCTGTCATGGGCGCTATGCTTGAATCCCCAGAGGCTAAAGGCAGGCGTGACTAAGCCATTGAGAGTATGTGGAAGTGTGAGGAGTGCATAGTGTGAGGGAGGGAAGGCTGCCTGCGGAGGGGGAGGAGTGTTTTCCAAGGAGGGAGCGAGTGAGTGAGAGAGAGAACGTGCAAGCAAAGGGGACGACATGGAGGAGTAGGATGAGAGACTCCAGCACACACAAGGACCTCGTTCTGGAATGCAGGGGGGCTTTGCTGACACCCCCAGGTCCAGACGCATTAAGTGGCTCAATTTTATGGCTCATGCTCAAGTGTTCCGTCTTACCTGCCTGCCTCCAAAGACACCCCCCCCCCAGCCAGATTGCAGGTAGACGTCTTCTGCTTATGCTCAGAACTTCTAAACACCTGCCTTTTCAATCTCTTTCCAAAGGTCCCCTCCGTCTGCAAAGTGGTGGAGTATTTTGGAAAATGCACGCTGATGTATGCACGCGCACAAACACAAGTGGCAGTCACACTGCGCTTGAAAACCATCGTCCTTTTTAGGTAACGCAGAGAAATTGGGGTTAAGGGCCCAATGGCAAAGACACTCTGGAAACCTTGGGATTTAAACCGACAACCTTCTGGTCACAGAAACAGAATCCTAACCCGCCGAGCCACACGCCAGCCCAGGAAGGTCTATTGATTTTCACAGTCAACAGCAGTTTCAGTAACTGTTATTGAGTGCCCATGTGTAATTTCGCTTCCATAAGGAATAAAAAAAAGTCAAAAAAGTGAAACGCTAATTAAAAGTGAAGAAGGCGAGAAGTGATCTTGTACATTTCTTTTGCATCTTAAACAGTAAAGGCACAGGGAGAATTTACCGTTTCTGTCAATCTGAATGACTACAGCAACTGAAGTTACCCAGAATTCCTAATTTTTCATAGATGCATCCAACCCTGCAAAAACTATGCATTTACTAAAGTTACTGAAGGCATGTACACCAGATCATTGGTTAATCTATTCTAAGCTCCTCCACCGTTGCTATTGACATTCACCAGGACCTGGCAAACAGAGTAATTTAAGCTGGTAAGCTGGCTAATTTAGTTCTAAAGTACCTCTTGACGTCACTGAACAGTGGGAAGTTTTGCATGCATTCCTCTTCCACAGAGAGGAAGTGTTGATCACAAATCAACACGTGGACTCTGCGTGACCTCAATACGACAGGCCAAGGGGGGGGGGGGGGGGGTGTTGAGTGAACTCATTCACAAATACTGAGAATTATGTCAGGCCAGCTTTCACTGTTAGTTTAAAAACTCCCCACAGTTGGAACCTGAGATTACATTCATCCCTGAAAATGACGGCGAGTCACAGAGCACTTCAGTAGAGACGAAATCCGTTGCTATAACCTGAAACCCATTGGCCACGATGATCAACCTCAGTTTCACTCACTGCCTTAATACCAGCATCTTGTTTGTAATAACTGAATAAAAGCATGGTGTCAGAGTTCTCAAGGTACAAGTCTGTATCCTCAACAAACACATTACCTACTGATCATAAACAGATGTACAGAACAACACAGGGACTTTGGTGGCTTAGGAAATTAAAAAATGCCTAATATTATGATCCTACAACATGCTCTCCCTTAAACAGTCAGTCCGAATGTTTCAAACATTCTGTGACATCAGCATACTCAGAGGCCCCTGGTTTATCTGAGCTTGGGACAGCTTAAATAGTTGTTTTGGTTCAAACACGGAAATACAGGTCAAATCGCATCCTGTATTGGTTTAAAACGGGACACTGATTCTTGTTTTTCAATACGGGTGGCAACTCCAGATTTAAAATTGTATGAATAAAGGTTGAGGTACCTGGGCTGCAGGCCGGGTCACCCCTTACATTAAAGCTTTTCTGCTGAACTGGCCTTAATCTCAACCTTTACCGGAGAGTTAGATAATGCCCAAGTGTGTCTTAGATTACACGGCCCCTCTGATCGCAGGTTCACAACAAATGTCCTTGCGTGTATCTGTGTTTCAGCTGCGCTTGAGATAGCCTGAGCAAGCACATGCATCGGCGTTACGGAGCATCACAGCCGAGCCTCTGCCTGGCCCCCTTTAGACTGCTTGCGGAAAATGCTGTGCGGACGAGGACTTGTACGGCACTGAAAGCCTCTTCAATTCGTGCACCTTAGACGCATTAAAAAAACCGACCAGACTGAATAAACTTTACATGCTCCGCTGCAGTCGGAGATCGACCCCTAAATGCCTTCAATCGAGAACACAGGTGGGGTTCATAAGGAGATGAAGGCTTGCAGATTGGCAGTACATTTCTGTCTCTGCACTTACTGCTGCAGTATTTTCTATTGGATACTCTGCATTGATACTGATTTGACACCACTTGACCGTAGACAAATATCAAATCCATTTGGCAGGGGGCGGGAGGGGGTTTGACCATCGCAGCCGCTCCAGAGACTGTCACAACACAGCAATTGTCCAACGGTAGAGAAAGCCAGCCTTTATCTCCCAAGTCAATTCGTCTCAGTTAGCGAGGTGAACTCCCCACTGCCAGTGAGGGGGCTGCCAGTGCCGGACTGAGCCGGCTGGCTCTGTTTCTGTCAGGGATGAGTCCCCCCAAGAGGAGACACAGTGAAGGACAGCTGGTGGGAGCTGGCAGAGTACAACCGCAGGGCTATTTAGATGCAGTCTTCCATAACGCTAGACTGTGCAAACTCCCTTGGCCCCACCCAACCTTGACAAAATACACTTGGAATCTGGAACGTTCTACCATGCCTTCACTATCACATGAACAAAAACCAACTGTGGGCTTCAGGAATGTATGAGTGAAGGACGGGGTTAGTTCAAAGCAAAATGCAAGATCAGACGGTACCGAATCAGTATATTGATATGTTAGATTGATAAGGGGCGTAATTGCTTAGCAAAGGGCTATCGTACAGCGGCAAAGACATACAGGGAAAGGGGAATTATTAGCCTAGCCGCTATTTAGGAAAGAAACATTTATGTAGCATGTTCTCAATTTTAAAAATGTCCATTTGTCACCACTCAATGGTGGACATTCAGTCTTCATCCCAGAGTGCAGCAACAGGTGTCATTCAGCAGCCTCACTGCCCACAGACGTATCACTGCGTCGTTGGGACAAAATTTATAATTGTTATGAAAAATGAAAGCATAAATCTCTCTCTTTTACAAGTCAAGAGACCTAACAATCAACAGTAGAGATATCTTGGTATCTCAAACTGTCAGCGATTCCAGCATATTGGACTGAGTAATTCATAAATATCAATGTGGAGTTGACACTCCACTATCTCTTCTTGCCACGGCATTAAGATTAAAACACATTTTGTTTTCAAAGCTTAACTGGCTGCAGAAGGATCACAGGTAAAACCAACAACGCTGTCAGCTTCTCATTCCGCAGGCTGGAAGCTGAGGAGTAATGAATTTAGGCAGGGAGTACATGCTTTGGTTTACGCCGTTACACTTACAGTTACAGCTTCAAAATGGTGTGACACGGATGAGAAGCAGCCAAGGTTGGATCAGTAGACAGAAGCCCTGTGTCATATATGTAAATAAAGAGCAAGCCTTTCAGGAGCCATCCAGTTCTGTGGCTCGGGAATAGCACTGGGCTAAAGGTTTGCAAAAATGGAGGAGGGCACCATGGAATTCACCCTGACAGAGTGACGGTGCTGAAAGCTGGGAGATATGGATCAGGTCTCACGCAGCTCCAGGCCCGGGAGTTTGCTATGCCTGCAATGTCAACATAGTAGTTGAGTAGTGGGACATCTTCCAAGGAAAGCTGCCCATAAAGCAGCACGCCCGGGCCAGGCTGCGGATGTCCCTCCAGCACCCGGCGTGGACCCCCCGCCTCCATCTCCATCCACACACATAGAAAGCTGACGATGTTATCAAGTGCCGTTCCCCTACTGGGTGTGTCTCAGAATGGACCACTTCCTTCTAGCGAGGGTCACGGAAACGCGTGGTGGGGGAAAGGATACGGAAGCAGAGGCCCCGTCATTCATCAACACTACACAGCGCAGCCCTAAGTCATCGCTGCCTGGCCAAAAGACAGCACCAAGCCTTAAAAAGTGAGTGCAGCCATTTTGGTTCAAATCATAGCGATACAGACACAGTTTGTCAGTATCATGAGATTCCTGAACATATTGATCATCAAATAGCCAGAATCACACCAAAAGAAATCCAAGAATCAAGGAATGAATACCACTGTCATGCTGGTACATTTATGTGTGAACGAATCAGCTTAGATTTGGGTAATCAATTAATCAAAATGTATATATATCTTAGTTACATTTTGTAGTCAATGACCCAGATCGGGATCAGTGGTTGGAAGATGGATAAATGGATGGACAGCTAGCTAAACTGATTTATGGCAGTGGCTAATACTCCTCTAAAACTTGACTGGTTCTTGGCAAATAAAAAAAAAAAAAAACAAGTGAACATATTTAGTTCCTTTTTTTTGGTTTTGCTTGTCAATCAGTGGAATGTGCCTTTGGGGTATTAAGCCGCAGATGAATGCTTAAGCCAGAGCAACAGATTCTCCATTCAACACAGCTGTAAATAGAAGCCCTTTAACCCTAATCCTACCTCTAGCCATTAAGCTGGACTTCAAACTCTCATTCTGTAGCGAAAAAGGTCCGAATTACAGAATCCGCAAAGTAACCCAAAATGCTGCATTTAAGCTTTCGTCTTCTTTCTCGTACCCTTTGCCAGCCATAGTAATTCAGCCTTGCTTATCTTTTCTCCCCTTCAGTTTTGTATCTTCATATTTATTTTGTTGTCTTTCTTTATCAGTCTTGTTTGGGGGGCGGAGGGGGGGTGGAGGTGCAGGGAGGGAGAGGGGCCTGCGTTTTGAGAGTAGGAATTAAACTGAAGAGCAAGCGGAGCTGGCAGCCAGCTGTGTTGCTGCAACATGTGGCCAAATGCCTGAGGGTTAACCCAGCAGCCAGTGAGTGTGTTATTAGTGCGCTCTGCCAAATCTGTGGAGGAGCGGAGGGGAGCGCGGGAGGGGAGGGGGGGCTTTCAAACCTCAGCATCAGTCACAGCCAATGCCAGCTGGCTGCTCAGCAAACTGCCCCATGAATTTTCACATCCATCATCTATCCATCTGCCGCAGGATGGCGGTTTACCTGCAGACAGGGAGCAGCCTCACAGGGAGATTCTACATTCATTACAAGTTATTTGTGCCGTTTGTCAACATGCTGATTTTACATTAATGGGAGAAATACAGCTTAGGTACCCTCTCCAAAGAAACAGCAGAAGTCATGATCTTAATCTGAAACAGGATCCTTTCAATCACAGTTTCGTTATTGTAAATCATTGTTATTCAAACAAAGATCAAAGGAGCAAAATTCTGCATAAAGGGGAGGAAGTGAAGGAGATCCAAAGAAGTTCAGTAATGTTGCTTGTTTACTGGACTCAGTGTCTGTGTTGGGTGGCTCGGTGGGCAGGACTGTGCCCTCATACCTCCAGCATTGGGGCCTTCACTATGTGTGTCGGCCTTCCTCGTTCCTCTCCGACATGCATTTATGTTAACTTATGTATCTATGTGAGAGTTTGCGGCCTTCTGTGGGACGGCAACCGAGTGTGACTGTCCCATCAACTCCATCAACTCCATGCTGTGCTGTATGAGGGCTGCAAGGAAGGATGGATGAATTTGCATCTGGCCACTATGCAGACCAGTCTTTACCATTAAAGGTTTGAGCGGAAGCGGAGGAAATGCCACAAACCCATAACCAGGAGTGATACACGTGCTGTCACAGAAATACGACGTTTTTAAAGTCAAAGCAAAGACACTCTTGAAATTCACATACAATTAATATTCACTAAATATCTGTACTTTAAGGACTATAAGTGCTGATCACCCTTGTATGTGCTACATAAATTATATTATTACACTTTACCACACAGTATATACATAAATATACATATGTAGCAGGAAATTCCATACAAGTGGCTGTTAAATTAACATTCTTGAAATACTTACATCTGACTCAGTATTGCCATTTGTTATCTGCTCGGCTGTAGATTCCGTCGATTTCACAGACCCCAGACAGATGTTACATGTTCCCTTCCACACCCCACACCCCCAGATTCCCTCCTGTTGTTATATACTTGTCATAAAACTCATAAACCGCTGTGTTTTATATGCTAGCTGCCGGCCAGCTGTTTTAGCCCGGCGTTTGAAACGCACGCAGCATTTCAACCAGCCCCCATCACACGGAACAGAACAAACAGTAAACAGACACAGGTGTGAGGCAGCCGGATATTGAATTTCGGAAGGAAATATGTAGACCTGGTAGACTGGACGTCGAATGAAATGAAGCAGAGCTAAGGACACACGGAAAAGGTTTTAAAAATAAGCTACCTGTCCGACTTGCGATTAGCGTAGGTCAGTCCTGGAGGCAAATTCAATGGCAGGCGTCCTTTCCGCTGCTCGCTTTCACACCGGTACACATTAGACCCTATATTTCACCAGCCCTCCCCTCTAGCATGTAATTAACACCATGGCAGAGAGCTCCTGGGGAAGCACGATCGAGAAAACAGAAAAGTCAAGCTAACCGATGACATTATTCCCACCCATTCCAGCCAAGCTAATTAGCAGCGATGCCCCCCATAGCGTGCTAAGCCTCACCTTATCAAGTCGGGCAGCCGCTGTCAGCAGGAGCTGGCCGCCCCCCCCCCCCCCCCCCCCCGACACACAGCAGGGTGCTCTCCGTAACGTAATGAATGCGCATCATTAGTGTTGATGTCCTCACATGCGGAGGATCGTGTTACCATCAGCCGCATGTTGATTATCTGCTTTTCGGGGCCTATCTTCCTGACATTTACCTAGCGGGCCATTTGATAGCCTTTTGCAGTCTTGTTTTTCTTGGCACCGCTTTCTGTTTTTGATACGGGATCTAAGCTGCCCTGACACTGTGGTCACGGGGAGCACGTTTTGACGCAGTGCGTGCCAACCACCTACCAAGGGTTGCGTACGTGCCACACTTTTGATGACGGTGTAAGCGTTCAATTCAAAGAGCTAGATTACGATGATATCGTTCTAAGGGATAGCAGAGAACGCTCGCCTGGCTGGTGATAGCTTAAAGTGTGTGTGTATATGAACAAGCTACTCCTTGTGCTGGAGAATCTGCAGGCTTACGATAACTACAGAAACTAGGAACAAAACCAAACTGAAATGGTCACTGTTGCTCTGCTGCCCCTGTTCACACTTCATCTGAGCCTCAGAGCCCTACAATCAGGCACCGAGATCCTGTTTACAACCTTAGGTCAGCACTGAAGTCTCAGTTCCCCAATAGAGGCACCCCTTGATAGACACCCCTTGCACAAACACTTTTTTTTGGTGAGTGTTTTGCAAGCAGGAATATAAGCGCATGACTTCAGGCAATAATGGCAGCTTTCAAATGGCATCCGGAGAGGAAGGGGGGACCTTTTATTGAGTCATCTGAATTACCTCAGTTTTGCCTGAAGGCCATGCGCCGCCCCCCAGTTAGGCTCACAGCACTATTATTTCAAGGATATTTCAACGTTTGCCCGTGACTGAGCCTGGCATCGTGGCGGAGAAACACAAGGGCCAATGCAGCAGAGTGTTACAGGCACACTCATTATTAATTCACCTGAACGACAGATACTATCGTCACCAGCCGAAGCTACGCTAGGTCTAAGCAGGAAATGCCCTCATGGACACCCTGGGGGTGGGGCAGGTGGGGGGGATATGACACACTGTCACAACCTTGCAAATGTCAGGCACCTTTGAAAACAACAAGGCGTTATCTCGTGCCTGTGCTCGCAGGTCACACAACAAATACTCTGGTTTCCATGGCATGTGGTCCTGTGTGCCTGAGGGGAGCGAGGGGGCATATCTGGGGGGCCACACAGCACTGTGTGAGCATTGCAGTGGCTCACGTTAGAAATGACAGATAGACCAGCCCGTCTAAGTCAACCGACCAGCTTCAGGCAAAGCCACAAGAGCTACAACTCTACTTTAATATATCTGCACCTTTATTTAGCCAGAAATGTATTTCATGTGGTTTTCAGTTGTAATACACCGTAAACTTCTACCATGAGCAAAGAAGAACAAGCTGTGCATGTCCATCCCTGAAAACAGGGCTCACATGTCTGTGTTCTGCTCAGCTTCAGCTTCAGGATATAGTGGGATGGGGAATAGTGTGAAATTGAAACCTGCCATTAGCGGGAGTCATTAAACTCTGCATGGTTGCATAATGATGATTCTTTTTACAGGACCAGGTGCAGGAAATGGTGCAAACACAGCTCCCTCGTGATGTTCCCATAATGGTCCCATGCATACTGCTTAACAGATTCAAGACCGTTTTTATGAAGATTGGGATGAAGACCAATCTTCATCCCCTGTGCCTTCCACGGCCTCCCCGGCAGCCCAGGATAAACACCACTGAACCTTAAAGGGAAGAGTGTGGTGCATAGAATCCCACCTCCTTCGTCCCTCAAAGAAGTGGACACTTTTCTTCTTGAAGAATGACCCAGTATCTCACTGCATGCAGTTCAGAACAGCAATAGAGATGTTCTGCAGGCTAATGGTGGCCTTCCTCCAAATTAGTTCATTGTCATTAACGTATCATTAGGTGATGCCGTTGTTTTGTTCACCTGCCTTTATGCTCCTGTTTACGGCACAGAATAGAAAAATTAAATTCCGGAATTCATGTCTGGCCTCAAACCCATAACACATATGGTTCTCCTTCCCCGCCTGTCATTGGCTACTTTAACCCACCTCCCTCTCCTTAATTCATTGGTTTCCTTTGGGTTATATCTGGTACAGATAGACACGCTAATGCCACCCACCATGAGTTCTTGTTTTTTTTTTTGTTTGTTTTTGTCCTTTTCTTTGGAACTCTGCAGCCCAAATGGCACGCGGTGCTTAGGAAAGTCCTAGTACTCTTCTGGTCATTCCACTTAGCAGCTTCTTTATGGCCTTTAACCATCTGGATGGAACTTAAAAAGACGGCCTCTGGCAGCAACATGTCCTCCGACGGGCATCTCCCATGTTAGCTGGCTCAATAACACTGTGAAATTCCTTGGGATTCCCACCCATTCCAGCCGCCGTACACTCCCAGGGTCACTCTCGAAGATGTTCTCCTCTCAGTCTCCTCGCAAACAAGGCACACAAATGGACTAAGCTGCCCTCTTGGCTGGTAGAGTCACTTCAAGAAACAGCCTGGATCTATACTGCGCCAGGTGCTTTTTCTATAGCTGGAACTCTTTCCTACTCATTGGTATCCATCTCCCAAAGCCATAACCTGCATTATATAGACCGTCTATATTCAGTCATGATTACACGGTCCGAAAAAGGGGTACAGCCCTGGTACCATTTTGTTCCCCGAGGTACAAATGAACATTAATGTACCCTGAATGGTACAAAATTGTTTCTCACAGTCTATTTTTGTATCTTAAAAAGTACATTTACCTACAGTTAGTGTACAATTGGCAGACCCTTGACAAGTAATTGTACCCCCAATGGTATAAATTTGTACTTTTTTCTGACAATGTAGTGTACAGCCTGATGAGGCTTAAACTCAAACAGGAGCTCCTGGTTACCTGATTTAGAAAAACATTTTTTGAAAGTGCATTGATAGGAAATGTTTTAAAAAAAAAAAAAAAAAACCCACAAAAGATAGGAGATGAATGACATAATGCATCGATACAGTAGATGTTTCACATGAAAAGCCTTTACAGAACAAAGGCTGAAACAAATAGCTTTTAGGCAATCTTGTCCAAGTACTCACAGGCGCACGAGTGTCCATATGAGAGCCAGTAGGGGTGGCTGGGGCGGGGGGATTAGTATGTTGTAACTCCACTGGGAACACTGGCATCTGTTCCCCAGCAGATCACGCACTCAGCCACACTGGCTGAGCCTCACCGGGCTGACAGAGGCGGCAGCTTTGTTGACACGCTCCACAAGGTCTCGGGGAAAACAAAGACACATCGTGATAAGGACTCGCCGGCAAATTGCCTGCAGCCATTTCTGGGGCCTCCGGTTTATCAAACTCAAACATGTGCCTCAAACAGCGGCAAATCACGTATCATCGTGTTGACATTTCATCCACCTGGTAGCGCCGGGGGAATATTCCATAAGGCCACCTCAATCAGAAGGGGAGGCTGCAAGATGCCCCACATTCATTTATCACTAGGAAATACATTCTTAAGCAAATACATTCAAGCAAAACTCTGTTTGACCGTGAGCTACCATCTCGGCCAGCAGAGGCGAGTGTCGGTTTTAATATTATCTTTGGAGAAATTTAATTATAAAAATAAGTCTTCGTTAGATTCATGGCATTGAAATAGCAGCAGAACAAAGAGGATACAAGCAGCGATTATTGGCTTCTGTGAATTAGCAGCTTGTTGTTTGATAACAGACCACTGGGAGCAACTACAGACGCGTAGACTGCCCAGTGTAAGCCTGACTGCGCTGCTCCTGGCTTGGATGGGGGGGGGGAGTGGGGGGGTTCTCCCAACCACCTGCCACCCCTCATTGTTATTGCCTGTGCAACCAGTGAGCTATGAAACCCAGGGACAGCTGCCAGGCTGAGTGTCACACCTGCCAACCACACTGCCAGCCAATCAGTGAACAGCGTCTCTGGCTTCCCAAGTGGATCCCCCCCATTGCTACAGTCTCATTTTCCTGAAACCAGTGTCACTCTCACTATTCTTTTTGGCTGCTTTGACGAAACACACACACGCACACACATTTGTATTCATATCATTATGGGGACTCCCCATTCATTTATATGGAAATAACCATAATCCCATCAATGACAACCCCTACGCGGCCCTCACCTTAACCATAGGTATCTAAAAAAAATTGAGTTTTCCCTTGGAGGGACCGAAACGTGGTCCCCACAACATCAGTATAACAGGTTTTTTTTATTTTTAATTTGGTCACTACAATGTTACAAACACACACACACACAGGTTTGTAATTATATCTTTGTGGGGACTCTCCATTCATTTCTAGGGGGGAAACAATAATTTCAACATGATGAACTTAACCCCTAACCTTAATCTTCACCAAACCAAACGTGAGGCATTTTTAGTTGTTTTGATTGCATTCACAGATCATTGAAGGAACCTGAAGAATGGTCCATACAATGTCAAAATAACAGTGGGTGAGATTTGGTATAAACCTAATGCGCGCGCGCACACACACACACACACACACACACACACACACAGACACACACATACACACACACACAAATGGATTAAAGAGTCAGAGCCAGACAGCGACCTTGAACCTGCATGTACCCATCTGCCAGAGAGAGTGCAGTGGAGAGCGGCGGGCAGATGGTGTAGCAGGACAGCCGGCTTCGCTCTCATCGCTGCAAATTGCAGACATACATCTGGAGATGTTCCCAGAGCCCATTAACTTTACGCTTTCCTCACAGACACACACTGAAAAAGGGTAAACATGCCACCGTCTGCTCTACACCACAAAAGAGGTGTAATTCCACAAACGAGGCAAATTACATTAGCGATCAGCTTTACTTCATAAGCCATCAGCATCGCTGTGCTGGGCAAACGGACACAATGAATCACATTCCTTTGATGGGAAGCCATACAGTGTGAAATTATAATGAAACGCTGTGACCTTGACAGCCACCGGGGACCACCTCCCCCATGTACAACACAAAGATGTGGAGGGGGCAGAAGCCAGGGGGGACAGTCCCAGGAAAGATAAGGGGTGCAATAAGGGTAAGCTCCATGTTAGGCACCAGCCTGCGTGGCAAGAGGAGCCACATAATTTAGTAAATATCTAATTTATTAAATGACTTACATTGCAACACTAATATAAATATAGGTTACCACAATCTAATCTTTCAATAAATACTTTAGTGATGTGAAGCACATCTCTTAAACATTACTCCAGATAAATAAGAGCAGTGAAAATGAGGGAAATTGGTTCTGCTGTATAACCTTGCAGGAGACAAAGCATTTTAATTAGGATACAACTGAGAATATTGCCAGCACCAAGGTCAGCCTGGATTGAACTTGCTCAATGAGACCTGCCACTCATCCTATTCATTGCCATTTCCCCCCAACACACATAGGCACATAATAAGACTGATCCACTGATATTCAAGGCAAAAGCTTTCAGGCATAGGAGTTGCTATGATTTTATTACCATTTCTGAGGAAAAATCATCGAAGCCATTACATCCAGTGTGTGGAACTCAGCTCACTGGGAGATTAGACAGTGATTGAAACAAATGGAGGGAGCTTTTACAGCAGAAAAAGACCAGTAAAGATCTACCAATGATATGGACAAGGACTGATGTCTTCATTCAACACACACATTTGGGCTCCTCCATCGGGACATCGTGTTTTCACAGACAAGGTCAGGTAGAATTCCCCAGCGTTCCTGTGACTCACCCGTCGGAAAGGGGAACGGGTATGTTCTGCGTGGTACAGTGGTCTCTCCCCGTGTGTGCAGTGGGAAGGCTGCCAGAGTGAGCCAGCGCTCACTGACTCATCTAATCACACAGTAATTTCAAAGACTGACAGTGTTACTCAATCTACCTTTGTCCAGAAGCACTGAACATCTCTGTCTCAGCCAGAACCGCAGGCTGATTCCCTAAACTGCAATTATACCTTCAAACAAAAGTACGATTCATCTCTATAACTGAAAGAAGCATCTAATTTACGGGCCTGCTGATTTATATCGATGCAATCATTTCATTCTGTATACATAGATATAAAACTGCTTGAACTGAGAAAACTAGCAATAAGCAGATAAATTGGATTATGGGGAGGTGTGACATTCCTGGTTTTAATAGGCCACAGTTAATGAAGCACACAGAACTAGATTAATTAAAAAAAGATATATATCCTTTGACATGCCCCGCTATATTCAGCGCATGCTTTGTGTGGCAATCACAGGTTCTCTCCCTGTCATGCACGTTAAGGTTCCCCAGCCTTTGGATGTCCGTGGACAACTTTATTATGTACACAAATTCAGGGGGGTGGGGTGTACGATCTTCTGCAACCCTAAGGCATATAGTTGAGCGCATTGGCGTCTCTATAATGCGTGGTTGTATGCATGCATGCCCTGCGATACAGTGACATCTCATTCAGAGCTTTCCCTTCGCTTGTATCCTGTGCTCATATCACCCTGTGATGGATGGATGGATGAATGTTTTGTAAACAGGTCGTCACGTTACCCTTTCTGTAAAATGAACATACCCTCCATCTTCCATAACTGGTCATTTATTATAGAGCTGCAGTGGGCCGGGGGCCTGTTCCACGAAACAAAGCAAACAAGGCAGGGAATGAGATGCCAGTATGGTGACACCGGCGTGACTGTAAAAAGGGGGCCACCTGTGTCCAAAGAGGACTAAAGCTCAAAAAGAAGGGGGCCCATGAAAAGTAGCGGGGGGGAGGTTTATTTCACACACTTACTACGGAAGCCAAGAACGGTAATTATTTTGTTACCTTGACAGAAAGACATATAGACTCACAAGCACAGCCATTCTCAGCTTCCGTGGTATGTGTATGTGTGAGTCTCATGTTTTTGTGTGACTGAGGGTGGGAGAGAGTCGCACTTCTTGTTGACAGGGAGGCAGATGGGGGGAGGGAAAAAGGAGGCCAAGGGGGGCTAAAAGGAGGACATCCAGACTGCATCCAGACGAGTGCTAACCTTCAAAGCCAGTCAGTTACAGGATACATGGACCATGGGCTGTTTGGAGATGCCAAATTAACCATACAGCACGTTTTTGGACTGTGGGAGAAACACAGGGAAAACCTGCCACCACCCCACACACAGAGCCAACCCCCCCACCAAACCCCCATGGAGGTTAGAGTGCTACCCATTAGACCTCTGTACCACAATGGTACATACCAGTAAAAGAAATAAGGGGAACACCAGTACAGGGCTGGTACTGGGAAAATGGTTAGTGTTCACCTGCATGCCAGACATGCATCAGAGAAGCTTTGAGGACTCCGCTGGGCTTGGGAACAGGCACTGCGCAGGAATGCCTGGCTTACTGCAAAGCGAAGTAAGTTTCAGGAAAAGCAGCCCAGCGTTTCAGCATCTGCTGCATGCGTTAGGTAAGAGAGGCCCAGCCGAGGGGGGCGTGAGGGAGGCACTGTGGCAGCCTGCTCCGGCAGATGCGGGGCTGCCAGGCTGATAGAACGTCAAAAGCATCTGAAGAATGGCGCGCGGAGCTAAATCAACAGCCCTGGGCAAGCCGAGGGAACGCCTGCGACTCATCGGCAAACAAAAGCCCAGCTCCAAGGAGGAACCGGAGATAACGCAAGCAAAACAATTCGCTTTCTCTTGGGCTGCTTGAGATGGTGGATACACCATACAGAAATGTAGGAGTGAACCAAAGTGTGTGGAAAGGCTGAGCACTCTTAGGGGACACTTACTGAGGAGTGGCGAGCATCTCATTGCCTCACTCCGTCTGTGGCAATGTGAGAGGTACATTCTGCCGTTTTCATTGCTTGCTTTTGCCACCCAATGGACATATTGCTAAACTGTTGCTAATACGCTTCATGTCACTTCAATTAAGTTCAACTATGATACAAAGTGCCTCATGTAGCCAGGTTGGTTGAATGCCAGATTCTTGATACAAATTTGGTACCTGTGGTTTCATTTTGAGAAGAAAGAGGAATATATTTCTTTCCTCTCATTGAATGATCCAGCTTCACATACCCGGTGCTTAGTTTATTAAAAAAAAAAAAAAAAAGGCAATTAGACCTTAGTGATTTTGAAAAACTGCATTTAATTTTTTGTGTGATTTTTCTGCTCTGTACTTTCCATCTTGGAACAAACAGTTCCAGTAAAACGCACTAAATCAGTTGAGTGACAGACCTAAAAACCCAGAAAAAAAATAGATTGTTGGCGCCACCTGCTGGTAGAAAGACAGTGACAAACTTTCCATTGTCTCTTGGAAGCTGTTACTTTCCAAAAGACATTTGATCTGTATTCCAGGATTTTGGCTTTGAACGAGTTTATCATTTGCAATTCTTGCAATTTTTGTTACCCATAAGAAGCATTTCGAGAATGACGTTCGGAGTATTATATTTTAAACATCATTTTTAAAATCTCACTGTAAACCATATTCCATTATCTGTTCAATTGTATTAAAACCATTAACTTTTACATCTGGCCCCAATTCTTTAAGTCCAAGGCACTGGTGCAAAGAATTAGCAAGAACTTCATAAACTGACATCACAGTTAATGTAATTCAGAAAATTTAAAAGCTAGTATTTTCAGCAACTCTAAAAGCCGTGTCTTTCTTTAGTGATATTTTTTAAATAATTCATGACAGCCTGTGTGTTCAATGTCAGTTATTGACTGGGTGTCACCTGCATGCACTTAATCATCAGATAGTCAGGTGCTGTTAGTCAACATTCAAGACTCCTCAGCAGAGGTGGGGCAAGACCTCATCTTCTCTGACCTGTAAGTTTGAGTCATGTGATGGGGAAGGTGAAGTGAGAAGATGGTCCCACAGCATCTCTTACTGATTTGCTACACCCACCACATGACAAACCACCTCAGAGATGAGAACCTGAGTGCAGCCATGCAGTCCAATTGGAACGAGTTTTTTCTCCCAGCAGCTAGAGTGCCAATCTTGCCACCAACCTCCAAATCATCCCTGTAGGTTGGAGGACCTCCTTGGTGGCTTCAAGGTAGAGTAACATCAGGATAAGTGCCTTGCTCAAGGGCCCAATGCAGTAGGATCATTCCTGGTATTCACAGGATTCGAACCAGCAACCTTCCGACGGCTGGCACAGATCACAAGAATGACCAGCTGCTCTGTATCCATGGGCAGCATGGAAATGCACACTCAGAGTAAATTTTTCATTGCATACAGGAACTGACTGTTTACTCTGCAGATGTGGCACAAATGGAAGATAATTTTCATGATAGTCACGGGCGTAACGTGTCATGACATGCAGTGCACAGAGCCCCTCTTTGTGTGGGGCTGCATGACCACAGGACAGTCGGGGTGTGCTGCCCCCAGCCCACCATCGAAAGTCACTATGATGGACACTAAAGCATCAGAATTGGACCTTGGAGCAACGGAATAAGATTTCTTGACCCAATGAATCCCATTTTCTGTCGCATCATGGTGTCAAGCATTCTTGGGAAGCGTTGGACTAACAAGTGTGATCCAAGGCAACGTGGCTCCATATGCAGCAGAACTTGATGGAGTTTCCTTTCAGTAGCTACTCATCACGGCTGACCATGAAAAAAAAACAATAATATATAACAATAATATATATATATATACATACAGAATTAAAATTTTGTCAAAAACTTAAGTACATTACGTTTCGTTTTATTGTGTTTTTAAAGGTAGTGTGTTATTTATCAGAGCTATTTGTCTTTATCTAAAGGCGTCATTGATAGGGCGGACTTGGCAAAAGGACGCACGCTGGCCGCCGCACGGTGCCGCTCTGACATACGTAGGAAGCTCAGCGACGGAAGACACCGGGGCGCCATGCGTGTAAGCCGGCGAGTAAGCGCGGTGAATACGCTTTAGAAAACAGCCCAGTTTTACTGATAATAGCCAATGCAACAAGATCCGTGCATACCTTACGCAGCTGCATCAATAGAGATAATGTAGTGAGGCGTAATGATAATGTCTGGATGCTTCAAAGCACAATACGTTTGGCGTAGATTGGTTGGTCGATACACTAACGTAATGCGAAATGAGGCATATTCACAGAAAAGTTTATGGAAGTTTTAAGATGAAACATAACAGCAAAAAATGCTCGAAACATGCATGCAATCGCGTGAAGGATATTTCAGTTATAGATTTAACGCAAGAAATTCAATTTACATTAAATCGTATAATTATCCAGCTGCCCCAAATACATGTATATATGTTGGTTTAAATTTTGTCGAAAGTTTTTCGTCTGCGTAGGTAACTAAGGACTCCAGTGGTCTTCCCGTGGTTCACAACAGTAAACATGTGTACGACATCCCAGAAAACCACAGATTTCCCATGGGAAAGTTCCAGAGTATCCTACTCTTTCTATTAATGGATCAAATAATAACCAATAAACAGGTGAGAGAGTAGATGATTATGTCTGCAGAAAAACTGACTGTCTGGATTAAAAGTAAGGCATTTATCTGTATATATTTCTTAAGGTATGGACTCCGAGTCTAGCTTCCGAAGAGCTACTTGCCCCTGTGCACACAGAGGAAAACGTGGATAATTTCTTACATGGAAAGATTAGCATAGAAGAGCAGAAGAGGACGGGCTTTTCCTGGAGCGACGGTCTTGCCACATGGTGCCGATATGAAACAGGTAAGGAATTCAGAAAAAATGCCTGACTTGCCTTTCAGGTAAGTATCCATTCACGTGTGGTACTGTGTCTTCACCCAGGTGGTACGGTTCTGGCAGCAGGGATTGCTCTGCAAAGAGGACTTGCGTCGAGTACGGCAGGGGGAACGCATCACGTCTTCCCCAGCTACGGGGCAGGATTCTGTCTTATCAACGACCTGGCTGTGGCTGCCAAATACTGGATGGAGGAATCCTCAAAGAAGAGGAAGGTCCTCATCGCAGATTTGGATGTGCATCAGGTTTAGCCCATACGATGCTGCAGAGGCCAGCGATCTCCTTACCTTACGGGCCTCTTTAGAGCGAGGGCAGGTTCCTCACCAGACTCCTGCTGTTGTCCTTCCTAAAGGGGGATGACACAGCCTACATCTTCAGGGAGGAACCTGATGTATTTACTTTCTCCATGCATTGTGGGAGCAACTTCCCCCTAAGGAAGCAGCAGAGCGACCTGGATGTCTCCCTGACGGATGGGTTAGAGGATAAGAAATACCTCGCAACAGTTAAGTTATGCTAACCTGCTAGAAGCAATGTGGGGAGAGTGTCCCAAAGGGTATTAAAAGCACACAGTCAGTTACGTAATAAACATAGTCTAATATACATGATTTGTGTATGAAGAGTATATATGCTGTACTTTATTTTAAATTGTGCATGAGTTTCTAATCATTTCTCTCACAGACCAAAGACATAGGGGGAGAAGGTCACTCTCAACTGCACTTAGTATTGGAATTTGAGTAAATATATGTAATTATTGAAAACAGGGATGGCTAAATTTCATCCATCCATCCGTTTTCCAAACCACTTATCTTCCGGGGTCCGGAGCCGATCCCAGAAGCAATGGGCACGAGGCAGGGAACAACCCAGGATGGGGGGCCAGCTCATCGCAGGGCACACTCACACACCATGCACTCACACATGCACACCTACGGGCAATTTAGCAACACCAATTAGCCTCAGCATGTTTTTGGACTGTGGGGGGAAACCGGAGTACCCGGAGAAAACCCCACGACGACATGGGGAGAACATGCAAACTCCGCACACATGTGACCCAGGCGGAGACTCGAACCCGGGTCCCAGAGGTGTGAGGCAACAGTGCTAACCACTGCACCACCATGCCGCCTCGAATGGCTAAATTGTCCTTCTAAATACAACAAAACTGATGATGAGCATCTCTGACTGATTCCAGAAACACCACGTAACACACCTTTCCAGTAATGCCCAATGTCAACCTGTATTTGTTTTCCCTCTATTTTAAGTGTGGAAAAAGCGGGGCTTGTAATTACCTGTCACACTAACGGAAGCAAAGAACAGGAAAACTACATGAACGTTCCCACAGGTGCTAGCTTTATGTAGCAGGCCTTTACATTACCAAACCTGCTACAGGGTTGATTGCTGGAAAAGACTTTTTGTCAGTTTAGGTAGTTACTGTACATTGTGTAAATCTGTCAGATAAACAGCCCAAAACATAAATGAAGTTCAATACATAATACTTGTATAGATGCATAAATATGTTCTAAGCCTTCATCAACTGTTAACATTATGCTGTTGAATCCATGTATAAGCATCACAGGTTTGTTTTAAACATCAAAATTCATTTATTTGGCAATAAATACACATATTAAAATAAATGTTGAACAAGGGAAACCTGTCAGACCTTTTTAAATTGTCTGGCAAAAAAGATGATGACATTCATTGGTCACATCACAGCACGACTGCAAAAACAAACAGATGATTCAAGTGTTTGGACCCAACATGCAAGCGAATCTAGCAGCGACACACCTACGACACAGCTTGGCAGGAGAGAAGTGCTTTGTGGCAAATATTTTCTAGCAACTCTACCAGCGGAACAGACTCGCCAGCTGTTCAGTTCAACACTAAGACAAAGGTCACAAAATGATTAATGACTTTTAAAAACAGTTGCTTTGTATTCAGATTGCTAAGGTTTTGCTCACATGGTCCAGTACTGAGCATATGTGCAACACGACGCAGGTTCGGGGAAACTGCACAAGGTTTGGGGCTGTTCTACTCAACACATGCCTGTAGATCTACAGCAAACGTTCCAGTCAGTCTCTTTGGCTAGATCTAAAACCAGGCTAAAACTACACATTTCTCAAATACACAAATCTACAACTACAAAGTGCATTGTATAAGTATTTGTTCTTTTGATAGCAGCCTATTTTGGATCCTTGGCAAAAACATCTAACAGTATATTATTATTATTTATATTACTGTCGATGACAAACCATAATGCACACTCTGAATGAGGTCCCCCCCCCCTTATCTCAGTGAGGCAGTCTGCCTATATTGCAGAAGAAAAAAAAATCACTACAGTGGATGGTATCAGTTAATCTAATAAATAGGTGACAAACTTCTGTCATAAATCCACAGCTTGGTAGACTCTCAGAAATAATCGTGTTCCAGCTTTATAGCTGTGCAAGGAATAAATATCAAAATGTCTTCATCACACTACACTTCATCACTCAGAACGTTTCAAGGCAATCATAAGATTTTGTCACATAAATAACTTTAAAAAACGACACAAACACACACCCGCACAAGATTGTAAATTACTAAAACTTATTCTGCATTTTTGGTAAATGCTCAGTGACTTACAAGTGAGTTTCCATACGAAAACAAAATTAAGGAGAGCTTAGTGACTCAGTGTTTAAAATGTTGATTCCAGGTAGCGATTCCTGAAACACAACATAGTCCGAAAACAGAGGTGTATTCACACATGTAGTTAGAGTGAAATTTAAAAACAAATTTAAAATGTAATACTGGCTTGGAAAATAAATTTTTAAAATACATAGAAACTGCAGCCTAGTGTTAGACCTTCCAGACCTCAACCTTCTCGGCCACCACACACCAGTTGGCATGATCAAAATAGCTCTGAAGGACGTGGAGCTCCTCGACGTGCTTCTCGATGAGCTCAAGAAGCTCCCCCTCTCTGAATACGTGGTAGTAGCGCAGGCAGGAGCCCCGAGCTTCGGTGTTGCGCCATTCATTCATCTCCTCTCCAAGGCGCTCTGTGCTGCCTGACCACCGTGAGGAGCTCTCCAATGGGCCTACAGGCTGCTCAGTCCTGGTGGCCCCTGTGGAGCTCTCCTTCTGATGCGTGATCAGGTCCGGCAGGGGCACGGACCCACAGCCATGCATGATGGTGCCAGAAGATACTGGCTTCTCTGGGCCGACGCCAGCGTTGGTACCATCGTCGGTGCCATTGTCGATCCTCTCTGGTTGGTTCCCGAGGTCTGTCGTCGAGCCGAAAACATCGTCCTCGGAGCTGTACCGCGATGAGGAGGAGAAGAGGCTGGAGACCTGCCTGATGAGACCCATCCCGCGGGCACGTCGGCTGGTTCTCGATGTATCCAGCACACCAACCTCAGCACAGGATTTGTTGAACTCCCTGCTGCAGGTCCTGGATACGGCCAGGCTCCCAAAGTCCAGCACCGAGTCCAGCGACCTGGAGAAGGACCATCGTCTCCTGGTGCTCTGGTGGGCCCCCGCGGCAGTGTCCTCGTCATCTACCACAGAGGATGTGCTTTTCACCTTCCTGTGCTTGTCGCTATCGCTGCCATCCTGGCGGTGTGCTTCAGAGCCCATCTCGCCAGCAGAGGTAGGGCCGGGGGGGTTTGGGTTCCACGGGATGAAAACATCCTGCTTCTGGAACCTGCGCCGCTTCTGCTCCATGGCCCAGACGTAGATCATGAGGCGACCACCGACGCGCAGTGTGCGGGCCATCTCCTTTACTGCCCTGATGCGCCGCTCTTTGGTAGACAAGTGGTGGATGACTGAGAAAAACAAAAATCGCTTTTCATAAAAGCCTGCAATTATCAATCTGTAATGACCTACTGGCTCAAAAACGGGCTGGACATCTGAGCTCCATAGAAATCAATGAACAAAAATATTCTGCAAACTGATCTCAATGCAGCAAACATTTGCAATGTTTATTACAAACATTTTATACTAAGTCATTTAAAATGTAATCTGATATCCATGCAGCTGGACCAGGACTGAAGTAAGTCATGTAAAACATCTAAGTACCTGAGCGTGTAACAGGACTTATAGGGACATTGCCAAAAGCTGATTTACTTAATCACAATGCCACCTGTAGGCCAAAACTAGAATTGTTTATGTTACACACACGTAAATACAAGTTATGTCCCGTTTCAGACAATGAAATGTGGAAAAAGCACACAAGGTGCAGATTTCTTCTGTCGTACCATAAATCAGATCAGTGCAATAGTCCTCAAACAGAAACATGCCTGTTCTGGGAATTAGCTATTGTTGCCAGGTGACCGTGCCAGCTAGGAAACTGTTGCCCTCTGTATTACTGCCTGTGACCTGGTAAGTTGTCCCGTTTTGTCACTCCAGGCATATGAGACTGTTTAAACAGCACAATAATGAGCTAGGATAAGCTCTGCCTCCTGATCACACAGTGTCTAAATAAAGGGTGCCAACACATGCATGGGATTGAGTCTGCATTATGAATAATCCTTGCAGCTAAAATGTCCAACAAAGCAGCCTTGGATAATCTCACCCCGTGAATCTGTATCTATCCTATTACATCATATTTAAGCAACAGCACTGTGTATGGCTGATACATTGCCTTCCGAGTAAACCTTTGTACAAACCATGATAACCACAACTTCTCCTCAAGCAGACCAAAAAAAATAAATACATAAAAAAAAAATCAATCCTCTTGCTCATTCCTCGTGTACAATTAAGTTAGTGGTGGTTTTGAGGATCAGGAGTCAATTTGTACTGTGTGTTATTACCACAGATCACATTTCATCAGAGGTGTAAAGCCTGTGAATTATTGTATGCTAATCCTGGGGACTAAGGAAGGCTCATCAGGTGGTGAATACAGTAATCCCCCCTTATCTGCGACTGCCGTTAGCCGACACCGCCAATAATAGCAAACCATCTGCTGGCCCCATACATAACACGATTTTCGTGTATTTACATGTGGTAAATGATACATTACACACATTAAGACATTACCAACATTAACTACAGTAATAAGTACAAAATTACATTGCACATTATTATACAGTGCTGTATAGTACCGTACTCAAATAAAAAGGGATTCTCACGTTTCAGCCTAATTCAATGAAAAAATACCATGTATCAAGGTATGGCAGAGCAATACAAATCATGCTTTTTATACCCCTCAAAGGACTGTTACGCATCTTGCAATTCTTCTTTTCAAACAGGGATAAACTGTGGATACGGGGGCACTAATGAACAAAAAATAAGTGACCTTGAACAGAATCTGATGAGTAGAATGACTCTGTGTAGCTGGTATGGCTTGTGTTGCTGTTGCCTACCCTGGATAGTTACTATAGTGATACTTCACTAATCCTCGGAGGAAATTCTCTTTTCGCTCTGGCCCATTCTGCTCTCCATACTGGGGAAAGCAGGTTTGGGGGTCACAGCAAAGGGTCACAGCAAGACCCAGGGAGCTAGGGGTTAATGATCTTTCTCAATGGCCCAAGGACATGTAAATATTATGTGAAGGCTGAGCTGAGACCGGCGATCTTCTTATCACAGGCATTGAGCCTTTGCCCGCTGAGCCCCCCCCCTCCCCCCCCGAATGGCAGAGAGGATGGTACCTGAGATGGAGAGAATGGCATCAAAGCAACCCTCTCTGAATGGCAGCCGCAAGCCATCGCACACCTGGACCTCGTGTCCCTTGCAGCGTGCCGCTTCCACCAGGGGGCGACACACATCACAGCCGAGCTTGAATATGTCCTCATTGATGTGGAGGTATCTTCCATTGCCGCAACCTGAAATAGTGAAATCAACCACGTCATTCTTTAAACAGATGTTGCACTGATACATTGTAGAGTAAGTCAAATTAGGAAAGCAAGGTAGTATATTGGGATTGGGAGAAATGCCATTGCAGGGTGGATTATCTGTACACTCATTCATTGCCTTATACAGCCCAATGGGAACTAAGAAACTATTGCTGGGTTAAACTGATCAATTACAGATTATATACAATAATTCCTCCCACCAAGGATTTCTACAATTACTAATGAGAGCATAGGAAATTAATTCAAGCCAGAGTATCCTTCCAGGATATGGAAGTGATGAATATTGTAATGCATTTAAGGGGCAGTTCACCCCAAAACTGAAATATCTATGTTGTAGAGGGACTTTAGCGCTATCTATCCATCTATGTCATTCTGCTGGAAGTCACTTAGTTTACAAGATATCAGCCATAGAAAATGTCAGGCTTTGCTCAAATATGGGACATTTGAAAAATTGTAATATCTCCGCCAGAAATCATGACCCGGTTACTCAAGATAATCCACAGACTTTGATGTGAGCAGTTTAATGTTGGAACTATTTTATTTACCGAACTCTGAGTTTTGTAGAATAAAAGCTATTTATACATTAAACTGCTCACTACAAAATCTGTGGATTATCTTCAATAACTGGGTCATGATTTCTGGTAAGACATACTGCTGCTGCATGTTTGAAATGAATTCTTCTGGTGCTTTAATCACCACAGAAACATTACATTACATTTGAGTGAAGTCTGACATTTCTACGGTAGATATCTCCAAAACTGGGCGACTCCCAGCAGAACCTAGATGAATAGATGGCACAAAAGCCCATCTGGAACAACACATTGTATAAGATTGCCAGAAGAACTTTATTTTTGGATAATGGGGGTCTAACGTGAATAAAATTATGTGTCAATGAATTAGTGGTTAAGAGCCTTCAGAACTCTATGTCAGCTGCCATGGTTTGGACACGGAGAAGCGGGGAATCAAGACAGCAAACACGTCACAACTTGTACAAAAGGACTAACAGGGTTGCCTCATGTACTTTCACTGTAAAAGCAAATTTGTTATTCAAATGAGTATAACTGAACATGTTCGACTGGCAGTCTAGCGAACTGCTTAAGGCGAGAACAATCTGTTTCCTTAACCAATGGCGGAAAAAAACGGCACAGAGCAGGAGACTGCTGGAGACACCGCCGTACCGTTAGGGTGGGTTACAGTGCTATGCAAATATTTATCTTTCAGCTCTCTTCATGTAAAACGGCAAATGTTCTTGGGAGGGGGGGGTCACACACCCACGTCTGCTATTATGCTTCCAGGTTCCTGTTCCAGGAGGAACTGTCGGACCTTGGGCCAGGCTTTGTAACGGCTGTCGTTGAAGTAGGGCGCAACCTTTTCGTAGACGCTGTGGACGTGGTCCCTCTCCAGCTGGCTCGCGGCCTCCTCCATGGCTGCACCCCGCCGAGCCGCTGTCACAAACCCGTTTTATGGCGTTTCAGTGCTGTGAAACATCACACACGTTGCTTTAATGTTATCAGATTGAATGAAAGTGTCCATGGGGCAAAGTGACATATGCATGATCTGTAGCACTATTTCCCAATATGAAGGAAGCAAAAACGTGGACAGTCTGGCAGGAAGCTGGAAGGGAGCAAAAACTTGGACTGTCTGTGGGTTCCCTAGAACCAGGTTGGGAAACACTGATCTACAGCATTTACACAGTTTGGCATATACTGGGCTTTCACCAGGACAACAAGAACGTTAAAACATTTTTAAATGGCCCCCTGGGATTTGGCATTTCGTGCTACTTGTGGACATTCAGACATCCGTATGAATGAATCACCACTGTCCACTGCAGTCACGTCAATATGATTAAAGCCAGCCGAAATGCGTTCAATGGTGTGCCCAGTGACATCCTTTGAGTTCTCTCATCAACAAACCACTTGAGTTCATAGACCAAAGGGGGACTCCTGCCTTCAGTGCTCCTTGTTAGCAGCTTTTGGAAGCAAAACAAAAAGATAATTCACAGCAATGTACCAACCTCTACGCTAGGCGAGTGGGGTGCTGGGTGGCTAGGAATCAGATATAAGGCAACCTAGGTTTGGACATTGGATAGTCAACTGATTACCCCTCAGGGACTCCGACAAATAATCAGAACAAAACCCTATGAAGGAAAGCCATCTAACGCTCACCTGGTCACACTTATTACTATGATATCTCTGAAAATGTCTAATGGCTGTTTCCAGATCATTTGCTAAACTTAAATGCACTGGTCTTGCAGACCAGCCATCACTGGCAGGAAAGGCATCCCTTCTACCCTGGGCGTAGTTTTGCTTTCCTGCCTGTTAGGCTGTGCTTACCGATCCAAGTCTGAGGGTGTGGCTGCCCAGAATCCCTGACTTCTCCCAAGGCTGCATGCTGTTTGTTTGCCAAACGCAAAGTCCTTCCGGCCTGACACTACAATGGAGTGCATTTGGCTACACCACCTGACCATCTGTTTTTCTGAAAAGCACATTGATCTGAGATAATAACCAATGTCATCTGACAAACAATACAGTCTAGTGAGGGCATTCAGTTCGGTTTCATATTAACTTACACGGCAGAGAAAACAGCAAGCCACCATTAATATTCATACTAATTAAATTTGTGGAAATAGCGAGTCATGTAAAAACATGGCTATCTAAGCAAGACTATAGGTGTGCAAGTTCCTTCCAGTTAAAAGTAGGCAGTAATCACAGACAACGGATGCTACAGGTGCAATATCATCAATATTAACAAGTCAAATTAATCAACAAAATGCATAAAAAAGCTTGAGGCTTCATATTTGCGTTCTCTCTATTATACCGTTTTTTAGAATCTGTGATTACATAATGATTGTGCCTGTTAGATTTAAGTTGTGCTTGTTTTTGTGAAACAAAGACACTTCCACGGACTCACCAAACACCCTGACCATATTATAAATGTGGCTCCTCCATTAGAGGGAACTGAATTCTAACACATGGCTTTTGTTGTACAGTAATATACATTGGCTATCACACAAAAGGATGCTACCAACTATCCGAGCTCAAAAGAGTGATAGGCTGACAACCCAAAATGGCCACTTTGTCTTCTTAACATCCACTATAAGCCAACCAAATGCTCGAAGAACTAAAACCTTTTTCACCCAGGTGTCGATGCAAGTAGTTTAAATGGATTTACAAAGGCTTATCTGTCCATTTTCATGAGCTGTTTATACCAGAAAAAGCACGGCATTAAATATATACACCCTAAACACACAAGTAGCAATGCAGAAGGCTCCTTAATGGACCAGAGGGGCAGTGCTGCAAATGTGGGATCATGCTGGAGTGCACTACATTTACATGAGGAAAAATAGCTGCAGACAGTGCTAGTTTCAGGCCTACAAGTCCGCCAAAATGGTTGCCATAGGAGATGTTAGCATAAGCTACACATGCTGCCAGACTGAAATCCAAAGCATTTTCGTTTTTCCTACCCACCCAAAGCTGGCACAAGCTCTCTGCCCATTGGTCAGGGTCAAAACAGACACAATGTGTGCAGCCCTCAACCAGCATGCGGCGCATGGAGGCGGCAGACCGGCGGTGGCAGCTTTGCACAGCCATCTCCAGGACAAGCAAGACAAGGGGTAGATGTGGATAACCCAGCCAGACGCTGGCCTCAGAGCCGGGGGCAGCTGCCAGCAGGCAGTGGCGACATGACGCGTCAAGCTTCCTTCAGATATTTCACGATGCGTCCTCCTCAGTAAGATTTGGAGCTAAGGTACAGCATTACTCACAGTGTACAATGGGGCCTCCCTAAATTAAAGGACAGTCTAATTAAATGAGCGTTTATGGCATGTGCAGACCTCACACTCTCAGGGGCCTTGCGGTTGACACCAGAAACATTCAGGAAGATGACAAGGCAGGAGACAGAGCTCATGCAGACATAACAGTCTTCCCAAGAACAAAGTGTTAATTCATGCTGTTTTTATATAGAACTATTTTTGAAGGAATGCATAATTGAAAAAATTAATCTTCCCCAAAACAGACAATAAGCGAGCAAGGTGAATCCTTGAGTGGGGATTCAGGTTTGATGAAACACCGAGTTCCTCTGAACATGTTGAACAATAAAGCCAGCAGGCTTTAAACAAAGGAATAGCTGGCTGAAGACTCACAATTCTAAGGTGTGTTTCAGTCTCCAAACATGTTTTTTTCGCACATCCAGAGAGATCTATGGGGTTGGCTGGGCTTTAGAGTGGATGAAAGAAAACGTGCGAAGGAAAAACAAATTGTGGTATTTCAGTAAAATGCTAAGCTGACCCATCTACGGAACATAACCATACCTTCACCTTTGATTTACCATACAATTCTGTCCTTTGCTGGCAGCTGGTTGACCTCTGTCTGTCTCCTGTGTAGACTGCAAACACAGCACAGTCCTTCCCGGGCTGAAGTGCACACTGTCAGAATTCACTGACACGGGTGTCCATCCTCCAATGGCGTATTAACAAGCATCAAAATTCAGCACTGAAAACCTCTGGAGGGTCCAGCCATTCACGAGGAATGCTGTGAATGCGAGAAGCGCTTACCTTATCACACTGGAGACGTCTCTTCCCCCACCAATGTATAGAGAGACGTGAACAAGCATGCTGAACCCTGCGCAGCTACGTACTGTCAAACGTATGCCTTGACGAATGAGGACGACCCTGGTTTTTCGAATGCAATTACAGATTCAGCTTCAGGCAGTGGTGGCAATGCCACTGTAAAGGCGGGGAGGGGGGAGGTGGGGATTATGCAACGTCCTCCCTGTTGGCTTCTGCTCAGAATCCTGTCTGAGGCTACTCTCTGTTCAACAGAATGCAAAAAACCAACGGTCAAAGGGAATTACATAAGATTGGCGCAGTGATTGCTGCACGACAGGAATGAAACCTGTCCAGAGGAGAACGGCCAGTAAAATTATTCAGGATGAACACAAAGACATCTGAAGATGCATCTCAAACAAAGTGGTAATCTTATTCATCCCTGCAGACTACTTATTTTTAGAAAGAATTCCTATTACCCTTTAATAAAGAATCCCAGCCTACCATTCAGCTGACTAGAACAGTGTTGAGATTGCAAGATTTAATAAGGAGTGTAAGAGCTTGCGTTGGCAGAAATTATGGGTTCTTATTTCTGTAACGGACAGAAAAACACGCGCCCTCCCCCGCAAGCAGCAATCCACAATGCAGCATGTCATGACACAAACAATTTAGAGTACAATTATTATTTTTTTTTTAAAAAAAGGTCATTTAGAAAACAAATAATCTTTATATATTGCACATATGCATTTTCATAGAAATGTGGGATTTCATTCTCAGGCTATGGGCTGTACAGATGGGCCAGTCTGACAGGCCTGGACTTCCAGCAAATAAACAGCTTATTTGCTGTTAAAAGCAAAAGAGTAAATTAATGAAGACATTTTGCTTTGTCAATTTTGGCATCACCTAGACTTAAGCTACACAAACATCAAGATCTGAAAAATTGTGCGAAATCCCCTATAATGAGTTATCATGTATCATATTGGGGTTATAAAGGATTATATTTGACCAATATTGGGGAAAAAAAACAGGTAACATTATGGTCTACAAAATCTATTCATCCAGATAAAACCAAGCAGCTGCTGTTTAGAACAATTCTGGCAACTGACGGCCTTATATCTACATAGCAACTATCACTGTCCAAACAGCAAGTACCAAAAATGCATACAGTAAGCAGTAGAACACTAATATGTGATTTCTCATTTACAAGGAGTAACTTGTTTACTACATGAATGCCATGTTGTAAAACTCCTACCACCACCTGCACATAGAGGTAAAATCATGAGAGCAAGGAAGGTCTACAGGGTGAAGCAGCAGCAAGCACTGCCTGTGGGCCATATACCTTATGCTAACCGTAGACTAGAAGACTATGAAAAGACTGAAGTCTGACACCCTCTCAGATATAAAGATAATGTGTCATTAGAGTTTTTTTCCCCACTATCATTTCGCAAAGACTGGGGATCTTGCAGGGTCACTATTTGAAAGACTGCAACTAGATTCCTTTTGAGATTATTTCCCATCATGCTCCTGGTGCAAATTTACAAGAAAAGAAAAATGACTGAATAATGGAGCAGAAACATAATCAGCTTTTGGTCACAGCTGCTCTTGTGTGTGCAACAGTTTGCAATGATAAAAGAGCCAAAAACAGACACCGGAGAATGTGGACACGACCCCGGCTGAGTGAACGGGGACAGAGAGGCCTGACTGGAGCTCACCGCTGGATTGTTGACAATGTCCATGTTACTATTTGCATGAACCTGGACTAAAGACCTATGATAATATTAAACACGGTTGATTTTATCGGGACGTGTTAATGAGATAATGGCTGACTTAAGACCACTATCCTGACCACTTTTCACCAAACGATTCAGAGGACGGGGGTGCTGATTTATTCTGACATTGAGAATTTGTCTGGAACAGCGAATAAGGTTGGTATAAGGTTAGCATTAGACTCTTAAAGACATAATCAGCCGAGATGATACAGTAGGTATCAATGGCATCTGGGTTGTATACTAGTCACCAATCAACTTGTCCACATCTGGATACATTTTGCCAAACACCTATGCAAAGCACACTACAGTGGAGCCCCAGTTTCAACTACTAGTGATCCTGCAAATACCGAATGCTTGTGTTCCCTTGAGATAAAGATTAACGGAGTTTATTCCACCCAGTACGGCCTGGTATGGGGTGCTGACAGTAAAGGCTCAGGAATGCTTTTTACCCAAGGAGTCAGTTAACAGAAATGGACGTCGGGCCCAGTGTACAGAGGCTGCTCATGTTACAGACCCTCCATGGGTTACAGCAAATGCAAACGACGTTAATGCAAGCAGCTTGAGAAACACAAAAACCCATTTAGGCTGGCTGAATGGCAGTGATCAATGACAGAGAGAAACAGCCAGTGTTGGCTGGGAGTAGCTGAACTTCTTGTGTGTCTGTACAGCTCCTCCCACACCTGCAAAAAAAACAAAACAAAAAACAACACACACAAAGACCACCAACCACCTCCACAAACATCAACCAAACACAGCCAGCTCATCGACTCAAATCTAGAAGCTCAAAATATGTCAATTTCCTCCCCAAATAAGGTAAGGAAACAACAAATGGTTAATTCTGTCTTAGCCCCTTATTTCAAAAAGCAATGCAGGCACATGGATACATTTCAAGAACAGACACCCAAATCTTCGCTCCTGGTCTAAAGAGATATGACAAGCAACACCCACAGAATCCACGGCTTACTATGATATCTGAACACTAACTGGGTCAAGAGCGATACCAAGGCACCCACGTAAGAGACACTGTGAACAGGGACCTTTTCACTCCAGAAGAGATGTGTCAGCTCCGGATCTCCTGACAGCATGACTCACTCATCTCTTCCAAAAGCAAATGAAAGCTTTTTTTTTCGGTATAATATCTCACACCCCTGTTTAGACCCCCAAAGCAAACATAAAACAATTTATGCGCAACAAAAGAATTACCCAATGATTGTCGTAAGTTTCCAATATGCATTATAGACTGCGTAGAGAAGCAAGGATATAGAGAGCAAAGATGTACCTGCCTGGAAAACAGAGCATGCATTTGGTTAATTCCCTATTCAGCATAGCTTGGCTTTTGTACTGATGAAACGGGACAGAATGAGATGCCCCAGCAGCAAAACTAAGTTCCAGCTCTTAGGTTCAAGGTCAAACATCTTTCAATAACCACAGTTCTTAAGAATGATGAATATATCACTGAAACTCCAAAAACACATAATTTGTTTTAAAAAGCATGAGGGGACGCTGTCTGAATGTTGTAGATCCATATTCATAAATATTTAAACAAATATTTCCCATCTATATTCTCCACAAAACACGCTCATTTAGACAGGGATAAAATTCAGGATTTTTGGCACGTCCACGCTGCATCTGTAATACGGGTCATGTTAGAAAGCTTTCCAAGCATAATCTTTAACTCTTGTTTTGAAAATGTATTTCCTTAAACTCCACACAATTAAGTTAAACCGTCAAATTGAGCTTTTGTTAAATACTATTTAAACATCTGTAATATTTATGCGTGAGTATAACCCGCGGAAGGCGTTGCTCGGCGTTTTTATTCATTACAGTCACCGGCTGGAAATGCAAAACTATATGCGACCCTACCAGACTTTGCTGCTGCTCACAAACACTAACGTTAAGTAACAGCGATGGGAAATGCATTTATTTTCAACAAACTGTATTTGCGTGGAGTACCCACCTTCCATTGTACTGCCACTAGGTCTGATGAATAACAGGTTGATGTTTTTGCTGTCGTTCTCCTGATAAGTGGAAGCGCAAAAAATTAACTTTGCTTTACAGAGGAACGAGGGGGTTGCGCGTTCAGCGCACTCCGAAGCAGGACGGGCATCTGTGGCTTGCAGCTAGTCGAGTTACGGTAACCAAGAACACCTACACTGGCCGAGAGCACGACCGCACCTCTTCGGGGCAACTCTCTGAGAGCCCTCTCGCCCCTCGACCGACATTGGCTGTGGTCAAACCCCACTACTACCAGTCAATCAATGAAGAACCGATAAAACCCACATTCAGCAGACGCGGCGAGCGAAGAAAGGAGACGAAACCGTCTCTTCGCTATGCGATGCATCGCGTTTCAGAGTCCGACACGGACGGCTGTCATTGGACAGGTTATGGTCACATGACCGTCACACGGCGGACGCCAAGGACTGGGCGCGAGAGAGGAGAGCGAGCGTCGCCGTGCAGCATTCACATTGTGAGGTCTAGTTGCCAGCTATGGTAAGAAGATTTTTTTTTAATTATTATTATTTTATTAAAAAGAGAAAAAAAAAACACCGAACAGTCTTGTTAATAAAATAAAAACAGCCAACAATTATAAAGTATATACTAATTTCTTATTGGCATTAAATAGGAGTGATAAATATGAAACGCTTTAATGCAAATTCATGTATTTAAAATACATATCTATATTTTAGGTTAATAAAAAAAAATCCTATCATATCATATCTTACAAATTTCTCAAATAACAAAAAACTATAAAACTGATTATAGTATTGGTTGAATTTTGAAGAAGCAGCTCATAGGAGAAGCTGGAAATCCAGAACATTCTTGCAGGAAGGGGAAAGACTCAAGGCCACTGATGGTGAATAAAAGTCGTGTTGTAGGGAAACCTTACAGGATACATCATGTACATTCACACATTCATGAGCACCTCCACTTTGCTGCATAAGCAGAGGCGAAGGTCCCATCTGCCTGCCTAACATACTGCATTGTGTGATGCTAATATATGCAATAGACAAAACATGCCTTTTATTCCTGCTACTGAAAGTAGAGGGTTTTAGAAATATGTGCTTAGTTTGGAAAGCAGAGTGGAAATAACTGCGGTGCCTCCGTTCCCAGAGGTCTTAGTGCTGTCAGTAGGGATCTGTGCTATGGCCATTACCTAATTGGGTTCCATGGCTTTTGGCTTGTTTCCTGTTCCAGACTCTGCAGCCTTGGGCAGCGTCTCAGCGTGCATATACATCGCTCATCAGTCTGTCTGTGTCTCAAACACTGTAACAGAAGCACCGTGTTCTGTTCATCTTTCCAAATCAACCCTAGACATGCCAGACCTGATATGGGTAAATCAGAAGGTACAGTTGTCACTGAGGTACATGGAGGAACTGCCAGTTTTATTGTTTATATAATGAACACATGCACAGAAATGATACCACGGTGTAAATACTTGGTTTATAACAGAATTTTAGCATTTGTTTATAAACAGTCTTTCATTTCTTTTCATTTAATAAGCAGAAAATGAATTCAAAGACAAACAAATGACAAATTTAATGCCCCTTTCTCACAAAGCGGAAACCTTAGAAAAGGCTTAGAAAAATGTAAACAGAGAAAATGCCACTTGACAATTTTTGCTTGCTAATCCTTAGAAGCAGGTCAAAACCTGAGGCACTTAAAAAATAGGTAGACATGGAAAAGAGCATTTATGTTCACCTCATTAGCTATAACTATGTTTCTTTAGAAAGCAACCCATTGACCAGTTATGGTATGAATGTGACAACTTGGACCATGGAGACGGCAAACTGCAAATGCAGGGCTCCTTTGAGCCCAGCCTCCATTAACACCGCTATGGAGGGCTCTCGGAACACAGACGGGGATTCTTGTCAGTTCATTCTTCTTTTCAGTGATGCTCATGTTCATCTTCGCTCCCTCCTGCCTGGTGTTTCTTGGATCTGGCGGACAGAGCAGATTCCTGAGTCTGAGACAAGTCTCCCGTACAGCAGCGCATGACCTGTCATTAGGGGCAAGCAGGGGGCGGAGCCAGTGGTCTGGAGGGGGTCATGTGTTGTAGTGAGGGTACTCACTTTGGCTATGCTACACCCCACTTCCTCATTGTCATCATCCATTCTCCTTCCATACCCAAAATTGTTTTCTTCACCCCCTGCTGTCTTGAAGAGAGCCCTGCATCTGACAGTGAGAGTCAGATTTGGAGACGAAAGAAAAGACTCAAAAGGAGAATCAGATTTGAAATAGGACAGTCAGAGTCTGACCTAGAGTCAAAAGGAGAGTCAGAGTCCAACCCAGAGTCAAAAGGAGAGTCAGAGTCCAACCCAGAGTCAAAAGGAGAGTCAGAGTCCAACCCAGAGTCAAAAGGAGAGTCAGAGTCCAACGCAGAGTCAAAGGGAGAGCTAGATAGGATAGTAAGAGCCTCACCCACAGTCAAAATTTGAGTAGTAAGGTCAAAAGGAGAGTGAGAGCTACACTCTGGTACAGAATTGTCTAGATCAGGCCTTACAAACTTACAGAAAATAGATGTACACACATTACAACAGGCACAAAAACAAGCTAGCTTAGGGGGCACTTGCACATTTTACTTGGCTGGCTGCTGGGCACACCCCTTGCATTAAATCAATTGTGACCTCGAATGCTGCTCTGCTGGAGGCAGTCAGGCTGCCCTTCACTCTAGCCTCTATGCACTGATCAAGTGTTCGTCAAGCTAGCTGGGGGGGTCCACTCTCTCGAACCCGCGACACCAGGACATTTACAGTACATCACAACATTCAGCAATAGCTTTAGAAGCTGTGATTTTCTCCTTTGCCACGCAACGATTTATAGCCGCTCCACTTGCAAGAAGGTCTAATTACTTCCTAGAAATATGTTCACCAGTCTAAACAGTGCCAGCATGCCCCCAGAAGAGGCAGAAGATGGCGAAGAAGCTTTTAAATAAGGAAGAGTTTAACATGAATATGCACATTATTTCAGTGAGGTAGATACTACAGGGAGGAGAATACTTGGCATGCAGGTGGTGCATGAGGGCCCCGTGCAGGGAACACTGGGAGGTGACTGCTGTACACGCACCAATGAGCTCATCAGCGCAGCCAGCGGTGAAATGGAGCCAATTACTGCAGGCACAACAACATGAAAGCCGCCCAGTCAGGACCTTATAAATGGGCTTGCAGTAGCTGTACACAACTACCATTCAAATCACAGCGGCACAATAGCAGACAATGATTTGCCCCGGATCAGCCACCAGATCAGCAGACCACGACCGCTGAACCCCCAGGCTCAGGCATTCATCACTAAGAAATGTTTATATCTACAACTACACCTCTTCTATGTGCATTTATGGACACTATTTTCTTTTTCACTTTCCCCAGGGCATAATTTTCACTTTTGTCTGCATTGGCAGTTTCAGATTTCCATTTCCTGTGCTCCCTCTATGCTGTCACTCAACGACTTCATTGCAAAAAACGTGCTATGCTACTAAGCTAATTTGCTTGATTAATTGTGTCTCTCCCTTCAGAGACAGTAATGCGATGAGGATTTGCCATACTTCTGATGTAACCCCTGGAGTGTCATGGTTTGCTTCCCCACTTTGGATTTGAACCAATGGGGAGCCACCGGCACTGTGCAGCATCCACCATTCTGCGGCAGTACACTTACCACACAGTAGCTAAGGTGGTGGAGGGGCAGGAGAGAATTCACCAATTAGATACAGGGGATGATTAGGAGGCCAGGTTTGAAAGGGCCACTGTGGGCAATTTTAGCCAGGATATCGGGCTACCAGCCCTACTCTTTTGAAAGATGCCCATGGATCTTTTATAACCTCAGAGAGTCAGGACCTTGATTTTACATGTCATCCAAAGGACGGCATCATTTTCACAGCACCGTGTCCCCATCACTGCACTGGGGCTTTGGGATCCACACTGACCACAGGATGGGCTAACCTACTGGCCACAACAGCACCAGCAGCAACCCAACTTTCCTATTTGGTTTTCCATCTTAGTACTGGCCAGGCCAAGTGGATTACCTGGTCTGAACTGCAGGTAGCTCCTCATCATCGTCATCCTCTTCCACCTCTGTGAGAGGGCTGGGCTTTTTATGACCCCTCTCAGTAAGTGCCCCACACCTGAGAGAGGCAGCCCTGGGGGTGTGGCCTCTCCGACCCCTCTTGGTGGAGCTGTTGTGCTCTTCCCCTGGCTCTAGAGCGGCTGATATTGCCTGGAGTTCTGCCTGAAACTGACAGCTGACAGCCCTCCTGCAGACACGCTTAGGCCTCAAGGCCCGGCCCACATGCTTGTCCCCCTCCCCAGTAGCTGCTCTTCGCTTGAGTCCCTGCAGTCTCTCCCCACCCTGCAGAGAGGAGATACGGGAGACAAAAGATGCTGTTTGTTGTTTAATTCCAGCACCTACAGTACCTTAATCAGGCCAACACCCATTTCTCTAGAAATAAGCATAGTAAAAACTGTGCCCTGTTTTTCCGGTGATACACTGTCTATCAATTGCTAATGTTTTTTGTCATTTATTTTGGGAGCTCTGTTTCGCAAACAAGCACACAATTTGCCATCTGAAACCTGCAGCAGACGCTGATGTTCCAAGAACGACTTGTACTGAATCTCATCATCGCTAAAAATATAACGCGATAAAAAATGTTTTTCTTGAATCTTTCCCACGTCACCTTGGATACAGAAGACTAACAGAACTGACCAGAGCCCTTTCAGGACAGATTTATTCTCACGCTTTGATCATGTCAATGTCTGGTTCAAGGTTGGAGGACCCAGTACCCTGAGCAGTACGGAGTCATCTCTAGCTCTCCAGTTGCACTGCGTTCCTGGTACCAGAGAGATCTTCACAGGGGAGACTTCATTGTACTCAGAGTGCTTCACCCTGAAGGAAAATAAGGCAAGAGGGATGTTAAACAGGAGGAAATGACCTTATCTTTATGAGGGCTGCACACAGCATTATCATACATTACTGCCTTGCAGGGCTGTGCATTTAAAGAGCTGCTTTTTAGCTGGGATCTCACTGGTAGCTGAAGGGACTCAATTAAAAGATGTTTTTTTCCTCCAGTGGGACAGCGAGGCTCTATTGGCCACTCTTCACCTGTCCCTGCCAACAGCTCAGATCAAAGCAGCGAACCAGCAGCATTAGCATAACCATGCGTTACGATTCTGACCCTAATGGAATCATGAGCACTGGATGGAGTAGATATCTGCCAGGATCTAACTTCTCCTCTTGGTTCCAGTCAGCTCCTTCCTTTCTGTAACGCATTACAGTAACAAGCTCCATCCTGGCCCATTAAATCCAAGCACCTTGTATCAACATTGGGGAAAATGATTAAAAGGAGTGAAGAGATTGACATTGCGAGGTGTTGATGTCAGTGGACACCCCTAGATAAAATACACAATGACAAATAGCCTCCATATTATTACTTTACAAACACAACTGGACCTTTTATACACAGCTGTGGCAAGGCAAAGCACGCCCAGCTTCCAGTGGCAGCCACACACCTTTCATTGTCTGCAAGTAGCCAGCATAACTAAGCCGTGCATTAGAAATACACCATGTTCAGTGAAAGGAAATCACATAAATAGGGCTGATAATGAATCACTAATTGTAGGTCTATAAAGTCACAACACAATTTATTTCACTCTATTCCTAGCTATACAAAAACCCTCACTGCACTTCTGAATTGCAGTCCCCATAATTCCATTTACAGGATGTGATATTCATTCAGCTCTATAGCAGCTTTTATTTCAGGCCTTTTTTGTTGAACTGTGACCCCCCCCCCTCAGGAGGTGAGTGGGCATGCACTGACCAGGTTTTCTGCCAACCCAGAGAGCTGTCACTGCACACTGCCTCTGTCCAGGGCAGCTTGGCGTGTGGCTGCCTGGCCGTGGCGGGTAGGGTCTTGTTTACTGCCCCAAAGATGCTTGCGACTCTAGGCTGGGGGGGTGGATAGGATATACAACTGGGCCATGGTGAAAGAGACGGAGTCTGGGGGGGAGGGGGAGGGCTGAAGGTACTGGCAACCAGGTAATAATGCCAGTGAAATATCCTGTGGTTTTTTTGGAAGGTTACCTTTCCCAGATTGATAAAGGACTTCATTCCCGGAGGGGGGTGACTCTTCATACTGCTGATACTCTGCAAGATATTAGGGACAAACTCAGTGTTTAACTGTCTTAATTGATTACCAAAAAACAGCAGCTGAGACTTTAGAACAGCATGGTGAGTCAGTGGATGCCTCGCACCTCCTGTGTGTGATTCTAGAATTAGCCTTTACTATTGGTGCTGCATGCAGTTAGTCCAAGCTCTCATATGCCAACGGTATGCATGTGTGTCCCTTATGTTTTATAGGAAAGGGTCTAAGGCAGGGGGGGTTGGGGGAGTCCCTTGACAATATAAATTGCCGTTGGTGACCACTGTTCCAATGTCAGCATATTAGAAGATTCTGATGATAATTGACACTCTGTATTATTTATATAATGGTGTATCACAAAGAGCTCTGAGGAGGAGGCACACCGCACCATGTCAGGATGGTGGAAATTTCTGGCAGGCAGGGCGGGACCTTTGGCCAACTCCTGGCTGTAGGTGTTGCTCTTCGAGATGATGCTCAAGGCTATGTTACACACAGTGTGCAGTTTCTGAGCAGACAAACGAAAAACATAACATAAACAAGGAACAGCAAACACTGAGTATTATCCTCCGCAGAGTAGGAGTGCCTGTGGCCTGTGATGGACTGACATCCCCTGCGGGGTATCCCAGTGCCCCATGAAGGACTGACATCCCTCACAGGGTATCCCAGTGCCTCATGAAGGACTGACATCCCTCACAGGGTATCCCAGTTCCCCATGAAGGACTGACATCCCTCACAGGGTATCCCAGTGCCCCATGAAGGACTGACATCCCTCACAGGGTATCCCAGTGCCCCATGAAGGACTGACATCTCCTACAGGGTATCCCAGTGCCCCATGAATGACTGACATCCCCCGCAGGGTATCCCAGGGCTCTGCGATGGACTGACATCTCCCGCAGGGTATCCCAGTGCCCCATGACAGACTGACATCCCCCGCAGGGTACCCCAGTGCTCTGTAATGGACTGACATCCCCCGCAGGGTATCCCAGTGCCCCATGACAGACTAACATCCCCCGCAGGGTACCCCAGTGCTCTGTAATGGACTGACATCCCCTGCGGGGTATCCCAGTGCCCCATAAAGGACTGACATCCCTCACAGGGTATCCCAGTGCCCCATGAAGGACTGACATCCCTCACAGGGTATCCCAGTGCCCCATGAAGGACTGACATCCCTCACAGGGTATCCCAGTGCCCCATGAAGGACTGACATCCCTCACAGGGTATCCCAGTGCCCCATGAAGGACTGACATCCCTCACAGGGTATCCCAGTGCCCCATGAAGGACTGACATCTCCTGCAGGGTATCCCAGTGCCCCATGAAGGACTGACATCTCCTGCAGGGTATCCCAGTGCCCCATGAAGGACTGACATCTCCTGCAGGGTATCCCAGTGCCCCATGAAGGACTGACATCTCCTGCAGGGTATCCCAGTGCTCTTTGATGGATTGACATCTCCTGCGGGGTATCCCAGGGCCTGGTGAAGGACTGATATTCCTCACAGGGTATGCCAGTGCTCTTTGATGGACTGACATCCCCTGCAGGGTATCCCAGTGCTCCATGATGGACTAACATCCCCCGCAGGGTATCCCAGGGCTCTGCGATGGACTGACATCTCCCACAGGGTATCCCAGTGCTCCATGATGGACTAACATCCCCCGCAGGGTATCCCAGTGCTCTTTGATGGACTGACATCCCCTGCAGGGTATCCCAGTGCTCCATGATGGATTAACATCCCCCGTAGGGTATCCCAGGGCTCTGCGATGGACTGACATCTCCCACAGGGTATCCCAGTGCCCCATGACAGACTGACATCCCCCGCAGGGTACCCCAGTGCTCTGTAATGGACTGACATCCCCCGCAGGGTATCCCAGTGCCCCATGACAGACTAACATCCCCCGCAGGGTACCCCAGTGCTCTGTAATGGACTGACATCCCCTGCAGGGTATTCCAGTGCCATATGATGACTGGGACAGGCTCCAGGTCTGGTTGGAAATTGATAAAATACTAATTCACCCTCCAAAATACAGTTACTGTACTTTTTCGACCTTTTACCATTTATGTATGCTGCAGGATAATTCTATACCTGGAAATTATTTTATCTACATATAATTTGAACCAGCTACTAGTTACTTAAGATAGCAGACAACTTTAAGTGTTCAGCAGCAATGTTTTCACACAAAGCTGGGTAAACATTCTTTTTAAAAAAAACTGTTGTAGAAGATGGATCAATTAGATGTTTTTAATGCCTTAAAATATACAGCTTATTAAAGTTTTCCTGTTTTACTTCCAGTATGTTTCACTACTTTCAGATTTACATCAAATATGCTTCTCCAGTAATAAACAGCCAGCTAACTAATGGAAGTTTTATGGTAAATTTTACACCACCTAAAACAGCACTCTATATGGAGAGAGTGATTTAAAGGGTTTAAACCTTTATGGGTGTTCGATGTTCACTTACCTCATTTGTCTTGGGGTTGTCTAGTGTCTGGCCACATTTCGCCCATTTAATGTTCTCCACCAACTTCCGGATGAACGTGAGACTGTTGCTCTCGTTTTTCACCATTAGCATGTCAACAACAAACCGCAAGCACCTGCAGATAATGACAGACCAAGTAAGGGCTGTTTCAGTCCCGTCATCCTGGAACGACCAGCTGTTTCAAGGCCACATCTGACCATAAAACAGACGATGAACTGTGACCCAACCGTGCTCTCCTGGTAGCTATGTATCATGCACATAAACAATAAAAGCTACAACCACAACATCCATAAAAGCTTCACCATGTTTACTGCCAGTGCTCAGGGGCAGATTAACGTCTCTGGTGGCCCTTCCCTGACATGGGCAGGCCACTTGAGTTATTTTTTGAAGCAAAAGAGAAACGAATTCAAACAAATAAAAAATGACACAAAGTCAATAATCCATTACTGGCAGGGGATGATGTGGATCGGTGGATCGTTTGGCCAGATTTGATGAGTTTATCTATTCCATTTTCCTGATGTTTGCTAGGGCCCTTGGCTACAGTCTACATTGGACTGTGCTTTGATCTGCCCCTGCCAATGCTCTGAGCTTAGAGCATCTTGCTTTGCTATGAACTGATTTGACATTGGCACCAAGTTCAGCTGTCTTTTTCATTATTCATGACAGTGAATGCCAGGATATATAATTGCCACACAACAGGAGAGCTCACTTAGAACTATTAGAGCTAAATCCTTCGGTGATCTTTCCAGAACCCTTTGTAGATTCCATGAAGCTTCCATTTCTTTTTTGTTTTTGATTGATGGGTTATTATACAGAAATAGTGACTAAAAGCACTGGAAGGACAAAGAGCAGTCATACTCACTCCCTGATTCCTTTCAGCTGCTTAGCGTCCTGTGCTGTGACGTAGTCTGGGTCGTGAGCAAGCAGGTAAATGGTGTACGGTACCACGTACTCTGGCAGGAGGGAGGGCAGCTTCCCTGCAGGGCACAGAGAGGGAACCAGGGAAGCTCAGTGCGGGTCCTCACCAATAGCCATTAACTGTATAATGGGCTGTTATGTCAAAAGATGGCAGCACAAAAACCCAAGATGAGACAGGCCAGTCCGACAGCATAGGACGGCCTCTGGCTACACACAAGAGGGACAGACAAGATTTGGAACCGAAAGATTGGGGAAAGTCTAGAGCTGAGGTCCCCAACTCTTTTTCCCTGAGGGCCAAATTCCATTAGCGACACAAAGCTCAGGGTTACTGCATCTGGAAAAAATGCAGATCAAATTTGCTGGCTGGACTGAATTGTATTTCGAATCAGAGTCTGCCAGCTGGAGACCACTGGCCTGGAGGAACTGAAAGACACTGATATTAATTTAAGAAACAATACATGCTACCTTTAAGTAAAGGAAACAGCTCAGAGGAAATAAGAGTAGATCTTTTTTCCTCTGAGTAGGGGGAAGGGGGAGGAAAGTGGGAGCCGGGGGCGGTGTGGTCACCCCCTGGGCCGCCTCACCGCTGAGCGGGGCGTGCTGCCTCAGGTACTGCCTGCGGACGTGGACGTTCCTGAGAAAGCACTGGCGGGCATGAGCCTGGTGCTCCCTCATGGGGTCCTTGGTGCACAGGGCATATATGGCCATGTACTGTATGGGGAGCCGCAGCCTCCAGAGGGCGCTGTGCAGCTTCTGGGTGAAGGCCTGGCGTACCTGGACGCATTCGTCCTGAGGAAGACCAGGTCGCTATTAGCCCACTAAATCCCAGTCACATTTATTAGTAAATAAACATCTTACACATTGGTGCTCTTATAATAATAATAATAATATTGTTGTTGTTGTTGTTGCACTGTTGCTGCAATATTACTGTGAGATTTGAGGCAGGTGATGAGCCAAAATGTTCACTTTACCCATTAATGATAATTGGCTTCTATTTTTTTTCTCCTAGACCCTAGAAACTCTCAAGATCTAACCTCTGGTTCCTTTCCTGTATCTTTCGTTTGTGCCAAAGATCAGATGGCAGCCTTTCATTACCGTTCTTCTCTTATCTGTTTCATTAAAGCCTTCTCTGCTCCTGTAACCTAATAGAGCCGCCATTCCATCCACCTGCCTCATTACAAACCAGATAACAAATACAGACATGCAGGCCGAATAGAAAAAAATATTGACAGCAAACACTGCACTGGCTCTGATGTTATAATACTGTGGCCACTTGAGGTTACTCTGAACATTTGAATGACAAAGGTACAGGGGCTGCTGGGAAGGGGGCGTGGCCTTACATTGATGAGGAGCGCACAGAGCCGGTATAGCTCCTGCGTGATGCTCTCCTGGTAGCAGGGTTCCTGTGCCAGCCTTAATACAGCGCAGCCCGCGGCCAGACGCAGCCTCGACATGTCCACCTTCCTGGGGGCAAGGCTATGGCAGTGACCCCCCCCATCAGCGATGCGGTACCCCCTGCTCGGTAACCTCAAACATTTCAGTCACCTATCCAGGCACATTATTCCTCTAATCTAATGATTTCCTACAACAACATTTTTTCAGTTAGGATTAATTTATGACTTCAGATATACTATTTAGATTTTTTTGATAATGGCTCATGACTCATGCATTCATTTTAAAAACATGTCATATACAAGCAAAAACAAACAAGCTGGAAACAGAGCGAGGCTCTAATTGCATCCCACAGCCCAGACAAAGGTCCCTGAGATTTTAGTTTGAACGCATACAGAGGGACATAATGCCGGCTTGCAGAAGCATCTAAAACCTGCCCTCGATTAGCTTTGTTGGGTTTTATGTTTAAATGTATAGCTGGCTGCCCACAGCCTTACCTCAGCCTGCCCCCACCGGTCAGATCCCCGCCGCCCTTCAGGATGGCCGTCAGCACCTTCACGATGGAGTTCGCCCACTCACTCTGACTGTTTTTCATTCCCAGCAGCCACCTCACCATCAGTTTGATGCCCTGAATCTGGAAAAAAGAAAAAAAACATAGTTGCAAATGGTGGGCCAACCGGCACGCCGGGAATGGTATGGGGGAGGGGCTTGGCCTCACCTTCGCCAGGGTTTCGGGAGAAAGTTCATCATGGGGGGCCCACAGTTTGGCTGCCTTCTTCCCGGGAATCTGAGTGACAGGAATATTCAAAGATCACAGTCATCAGAATTTATAGGTTGCGAAGGGGTGGAAAATTTGTGGAAACTTCCCATTCCATGGGAAGTTAAGATCGGGAATTTTAGAAATACTCCAAGTTGGAAACTCTCTATGGGAATTAACGGGGAAATTCTCAGAATTTGGCTACTCTAATATTTGAAAATACCCACAGGTTCATTTAGAATCTGATGGAGACTAGTGTAGTCTTGAATAGATGGAAATGATTTGGCTTAAAATGAAGTGTAAGAAAATTTTCAGAAGCACATGGCAGGATCAAACACATATTCAATGACTTCAGCTGCCCAGTTAGATTCCGTCGTTGGGCCAGTGGGTGGTTCCTTATTGTCCAATACTTGATTTTGAAGAGTGCATGAGGGAGACTCCACACAAACACGGATGAATCAATACATAACACACCTGGTCGTTCATGAGCAGGTCCTTGATGACAAAGTTGGCCACCAGGGACTTCAGTGAGCTGCTGAACTGCCCGGGGGCCAGCATGGCCAGGTGGCCGAGGGTGATGAGGGGCGTGATGAGCTTCTCAGGGCTGCCAGCATCCAGGGCCTGGTGCAGAGGCTGCAGGCAGTAGGAGCAACATTGGATCTATACCCTGATATAGAGCATAGGATGTGGTCTAGGGCACCACATGGCCTTCAACTGCCACTGGAACAACAACTCTATGTACCCGACTAAAATCTGTCAAACCATATTAGGTCTGGAGTCTATCGCAGGAAACTCAGAGCACAAGCCTCTTAGGTCACAGTCCGCTGCAGAACACGTTATACATATTCAACATATTATGTGCAATACTTTTGTTTCTGTTGTGTTCTTAATTAATAAACCATGATAGAACTACTTGTTGAATACTTGGTACGATTTAAATGAACATGTTTCTGAACTGTCTTGTGAATTTCCCTAGTGGCGGCCTCAACCTGGAGAGGACAGAGGACAGCAATGCTACGTTATACCTCCCAGGCTGGAGGATTGAATATGGTTTCAACTGTGTGTGTGTGTGTGTGTGTGTGTGTAGTTTTTCATGGAGAGCAATTCAAAGATGAATGGATGAGTGTCTTCAAAAGTTCTAAGCTCTTGTTAAATCAAGCGGGAACCTGATTCACTTTTATTAACTTCTGTACCAATTCAATTATTGGCTCACAAATAATTTCATTAAAGAAAAGAAAATATTTTAAAGCATGGGAACATCTGGAACAATTTTCTATTAATCATCTAAATAAAAATCCATTGAATTAATTAACAATGTGGCCTTTTTTCCTTCCTAAGAAATTAAGGATTTTAATTTAGTTTGACAAAATGATGGCAAGTGCTCAACTATGAATTAAGCCGAATGTGATGTGAAAAGTGCTTCTACTCCAACAAGCCCTTTCAATGCTAAGTGATTAAACGGAAACCAGCATGCAGTACAGAGCTGTGGAAAACAATTTCCCCGATGGGGAAAAATAAGTCTAACTAACTAACAGTTGCCGGAACAAGGATTCTGAAACCTTTGTCTAAATCATGGGGATCTGATGAAGATGGAAGGTACATATGAAGGACCCTCTGAGCAAAGCCTCACCAACACCTCATATAACAAAGGTCTGAGATCAGAAAGTCTGTGCAAAATGGCTGATTCATCCCCAAAATGTACCCTATGACAATAGTAGCACTGATTGGGGCACTCCTACTCAGGTGGAGAGCCACTCCTAAAGAAGAAATGTCAAATAACTGGATGGTTAGCTTCTGAAGGTAACTGAGTCCAGTGCATTTCAAAAACAACCAAACCACCACCAGTAATGTGGGGTGCTTATATGTTATTTTGATTACACGGTGATGGACTTCCTGTCCAAATATTCACATAGTACTGGATCTTGAATTGTTTCAAGAAGTATTCACAATAATCTGTATTAGAAGAGATGCAAGCCATTTTTAAGATACCCCCAGTAAAGCATTAAGATGGAAATGAAAATAGTGACTGAGATAAAAGAGAACCATTATATGTTTTACCTGAAATATCTCCGCAAACTGTGCATCTCTGTTGGAGAAGATGGTGTGGATGCAGTGAACGGCGAGCTTGGCCTGTCGGGGCAGCCCATTCTTTGCTTTCTGCTGCAGTAATGGCAGGAGGGCCCTAGAGGGCGCATGAGGTGGCAATGACTTGAGAGAACCTCCCTTACACAGCTATTTATTGAATCTACCATGGGTAAAATGTCTGCAGAGTTAAAACGATGCAATTAAAATGATAGCATCCTAATTCTAAAGAGACTGTAGCTGGAGTGGCTATTGCTACCTATTTTCACTGCACTATTGCACATGTGTTGTTTATTATTCATTTGCATAGTGCAGGTTATTCTTTATACTCGGTGAAGCTGAAGAATTTCAGTATCCTTGTTGCGCATTGCCAGTAAAACATGATGAATCCTGACATATTTCTTGAGTGTTACAGGCATTAGGAAATTGCCTGCGACGTTGTCCTGGTTGTTCCTATTTGCTTGTGATTTGTAAAATGAAACGTCGCCGGTTCTGTAACGAAATGCAACTCCTTCAGTGTTAGTGTCACATCTCCTGCCCACCAAGAGCTGTCCTAAAGCAGGTGGTCATGTCACTGTTTCATGGGCCCCTTAGTGACCATCTCACGAAAAATGTCACGGAGACGAGAGGGCCTCACTGTATGAGGTGTGGGAAGCTCTCCTCTATCCCTCCACCCGTGTTCCTGAAAATCTGCAGGGACGCCTCAGCCACCTTTTCGTCATCCATCTTCATGCAGTCCAGCAGAGACTCTAAGGTCTCAGCCGAGTGGAAGGACATGGAGTGCGTGAAGGACAGAACCTGGGGTGGGGAGGTGGGAGGAGCCATGTTCAAGCATGAATAACGAGATCATTTCCTGATATGTCATCACCTTTCCAGTCACTTCCTTCATCTCTGCAGGGATCACTGCAGACCTGAGACAAACTGTAGGAGAATTTCCATAAAAATCAAAAGGGTCTGTCCATCCAAATGTGAGACTTCCCAAGAAATGCCCATTATAGATGGTGCATCAATACAAGAAGCAAGAGAAACATGATTGCTGATGCAGTGTATCTCTACATCTAGACTCTAGACTGACACCCCCCAAGGTATATTTTCAGACATGCTCATAAGAACATAAGAAATTTACAGACGAGAGGAGGCCATTTTGCCCATCAGGTTCGTTTAGGAGGAATTTGACTTATAGCTAATAGTTCTTAAAATCTTATCTAGCTCTGATTTAAAGGAACCCAGGGTTTTAGCTTGCGCTACACTAACAGGAAGACTATTCCATACTCTAACTACACGCTGTGTAAAGAAGTGCTTCATCAAATCCATTTTAAAATGTTCTCCCGCTAATTTCCACCTATGGCCACAAATTCTAATATTTCAACTAATATTCAAGTAACCATTTGGTAGTACAGCATCCAGACCTTTTTGAATCTTATATACCTGGATCATGTCCCCCTTCTTTGCTTGAGGCTAAACAGATTCAGCTCAGCTAACCTCTCCTCATAAGACATTCCTCGAAGACCAGGAATCATTCTCGTAGCCCTATGTTGAACCTTTTCTAAGGCAGTAATGTCCTTCTTAAGGCATAGTGACCAAACCTGCACACAATATTCTAGGTGGGGTCTTACCAAGAAATTATATAATCGCAGCATCACTTCCCTTGTCTTAAATTCCACACACCTAGAGATGTAACCCAACATCCTATTGGTCTTTTTTATTGCTTCCCCACACTGGCAGGAGTGGGACATGTAAGCATTAAACTCTAATTCTCATATTTCCCAAAAGACTTAACTGCAGGACTGCACTGACATGTTCCTTTGGCTTAATAAACACTGAACAAATTTATTCAGTATATACACGGTATTAGCAACTATTAACAAGACGACATCAGTACTCAGTTATCCTACTGCTCCACACTGCTACCATATTACTGCACACAGTACACTAGGTTACCCTAAACTGCTTACCTCATTTGCCCCATGCCCCATTACCCTCAGTGTTACCTAGCTGACCCAAAAGTGTTGATCCCACCCAGTTACCTTCAGTAGCTGCAAACCGCCCTTGACAGCTTGTTCTGTGGACACGCCCTCATCGTCATCATTTGCTGTCCCCTCTATCGAGCGGTTCATCTGTTTGATCAGGGCGCTGCATGGGGGCCCAGAGAGGAGGCAGATATGAGAACAAGAATAGTGCCCCCAGTATTAACAGTGGGGGGCGACCACTTCAGTCAGGCACCTGATGGACTCTGCGTCGATGTGAACTGGTGCGATTCTCTCCAACAGGGATGTCACCATCTCCGCAAAAGGGCTGCTGTGCTGTCCAAGATGGTCCAGAGCCTTTGTGATGTCTCTCTACAAATACAACAGAACAGGAAAAAAAATACAGCAGTATGTCTGTATGCTACGGTAGCACTTAATTCAGTTGGCCAAAGCTCTTTTTGCATATCCTACAATGTGGCTAACTTCGAGTGGGAGTGCAGTCTTCTCATTTTGAAAGGGAGCTAAACTTCTGACCACAAGGTCACAAAATAAAATGTGGGTTCTGCGGCTGAGACTGAACAACAGTCCTATCAGCAGGGATCTGACTCGCCCGTGGGCTTAGAAATAAGAGCAGTGTGTTTTCTGTAAAGCTCACCACACAGCCCTCGGCCTGCTGGCGGGCGCAGCATGGGCTGACCACCATCTCCAGCTGTTTCCGGATCTTGCCGTCCTCCTCTAGGAGCTGGGCCAACTTCTTGACGAAGTCCTTGGCCCTGCCCAGGGCCGGCAGGTTCCCTAGAGCACAGCAGTGGCCGCGTTTCCATAAATCCAGTCTTTATTCATCATTGTTTTAAAAGAAAACGTGAGAAAACGGGAGTTCACGAAAAGCACCTACTCGCGATGACCGAGACTTTGAAAAAAACAGCTTTGCTACATGTTTCTGACTGCAAAAGAAAGAAAAAAATGGTTAAACTTTAAACATCTAAATCATTACAAGTTTCAGGTCATTCTACGTCTGATTGATGCTTGCAACTTTGGGTGGAACATTGGGGGGGGGGGGATTGAGGTCTCCACCCATTTTGTCATTATTTTTGGAGTATTTGTGTTTCCTGGTTCTGATTATTGGGGGGGATACATACTCCCCCCCCCACCCCACCTCCACTGTGCAGGCAGACTCTACACTCTTGAGATCCACTCCTTTCCAGCATGAGAGTTACAGGTCACATGCTCTTACAAACAAAGAAAGTATCAGCCCGATAAACCGAGCATCAGTTACTGCCAGCCAGCACCCTGGGAACTGAATTCATGTAATAAGGGCCACTTAATGGATTCCTCTGCTTTGTTCAAAATGTCAACATATAATGTAACGGAGGGACTCACTTTGGGCTTATTGAGCAGGTCCAGCAGGTCTTTAACGTGACGCCGCAGGACACTCTGACATTTCCACATCTCATTTAGGGCCCTGGAGGTCAGTATAACAGAGGCCAGGGAGAATTTCATTTTCACAGCTGCACAGAGATTTCTGACAGCCATCCAACCAGCTGGCATATTTTCTACATTTTGCAGATCAGAGAGCAGCATCCATGGTTATAATATTCCAGGGCAGTCACACCACTCACTTGACGGCATTGACGTCCAGGGCTGCATACAGGTAGTAGAGGCACTTCATCTTCTCCGTTGTTTCCAGAGTGTGTGGCACCATGTACTGGGCAAAGATCTGCTCGACAAGCACCCTACGGCAGTGGTGATGGGGGGGGCTCAGTGCTGGGCAATGATTCCGGCATTCTGAGCATCTCCCACAGTCTGTTTCTCTCCTATTTTGCCATCTTAACATGTATGAAATTGCAGTGCTGCTGCAGATGGCTGGTGCACACTGTAGAACGGACCCTAATCCCATTTCCTAAACCGTGTAGTGAATGATGGATCAATTAAGCAGCCTGTGTTTGACCTTTATTCTCTCACCACTTACTCTTCCCTCTTCCCTAATCCCTTCTTTCCTTCATCGGGGTCTCTCTCGCCACTAATCTTTCTGAAAAACCCGGTTTTAAAGGATTACCATCTTAATCTTAAAGTGTGGAATTCTGACTCTTGGTTTGCCAGCCTCAAGCAATTTATTTAATTTTTAGATCTTGCTCCATGTTGTTGTCTTGGAATGTTTCCAGACTGAAAATAAGTTAGTATGCCATATAATTAAAACATATATCTAAACATTACCCAGTTTCTGCCACAGCAGTCTATCCCCATACCATTTACAGATACCCAGGAGCGATAATATAGTAGCACTCTGCATAAAGCTGTCATCTAAAATGTATTATAGATACCTCCATAGTACATTATGATGGTTGGTATAACAATTAAAAAACCATTAAAGCATCTTCTACTGACAGTCACAATGCATTATAATGTTGATTATAATACTTCATTAGGTCTAATGAAGCTCTCAACTGCAATACACTGTAGATACCTTCATAACGCATTATAATGGTCAGTATACGAATTAATAAAGAATTACAGCATATTCTATATAACAGTCATATGGAATTATAGTGTTGATTATAATAAACTCTGATGAAGCTCCCATCTATAATGCACAATAGATACTTTCATAATGCATTATAAAGGTCAGTATAAGAATTAAGGATGCTTTGTATGGCATTATGAAGCCCTGGGAAAAAAATTAAGAGACCACAAGTTTTTTGCTTTACTCATTTCTCAATGGGTCTGCATCTGTGAATAATATATATTTTTTTGCAAACTGCAGCCTGGTTCTTCCCCTTTCATCATTAATGAAGGGCTTCTTCCTTGCTTTATGGGACTTCAGTCCTGCTTCTAGGATGTGATGATATGAACTGTCCTAGCAGTGCACTTCACATCTGCAATTAATGTTTCCCATTTCCTTTGAAGGTCACTTGATGTCATCCTCTGATTCATGAGAAACTGTCAGATAAGTTACCAGCGATCTCACTTCCGCCCTGCACTTGGCTGGTTTTTGATCATTCTCAGCATCTCCTGCTTCACCTTGGTCTTGTGTACTGCTGTCTTAGAAAATTTTAGCCAGGACACAACCTGCTGCTCAATGTAGCCTTCTGAAAGCAGAACCAGGATTAAACTGGGGTTTTAATAAAGAAAATAAAAATAAATAATATATCAAGTGGTCTCTTAATTTCTTCCAGAGCTGTATAGTGCATTATAGATGAGAGCTTCACAAAGCATTCATATAGATTAACAATATGGCTATAATGTGTTATGCCTTGTTATAAATATTTATTTTATATTATGTTTATAATGCATTATGAATACATTAAACTGTGTTATGAATATGCTCAGGGGGCGGCATGGTGCTGCAGTGGTTAGCACTGTTGCCTCACACCTCTGGGACCCGGGTTCGAGTCTCCGCCTGGGTCACATGTGTGTGGAGTTTGCATGTTCTCCCCATGTCGTCATGGGGTTTTCTCCGGGTACTCCGGTTTCCCCCCACAGTCCAAAAACACGCTGAGGCTAATTGGAGTTGCTAAATTGCCCGTAGGAGTGCATGTGAGAGTGAATGGTGTGTGAGTGTGCCCTGCTAAGGGCTGGCCCCCCATCCTGGGTTGTTCCCTGCCTCATGCCCATTGCTTCCGGGATAGGCTCCGGACCCCCCGCGACCCAGTAGGATAAGCGGTTTGGAAAATGGATGGATGGATATGCTCATAGTATCTTACAGACACAGCATTCATAGAAAGTGTTACCAATAATATCCTGAGGCAAAAATATATTACCTTCAAAATAACAATAAGAAAGAGCCATCAGTGAGAGGGGCGAAATGGCACTTCAGGGGTAGGCTGTTCTCAACAATCCACGTTATTTGTTATATTAATGAGTGCTGAAGGGCTTCTGGGACCGGCCCCGGCTGGAGAACAACTAAGCAGCATCTCCAGATCCCTACACTAAGAAGCTGAAAAGCTCAGTCCCCAAGCTCACAGCCCGGCTCAGCATACCCCCACCTGTCCTCCATGCTCTTCTGGTAGTAGATGTGCAGCAGCTTATTCTTGATCCAGGAGATCCGCTTGACAGCTTCTCGCCCCGCTTCCGCTTGCAGTGCGTACTTCCTGTAGATCTGTGCCAGGCCCATCATCGCCTGCTTACGCACCCTCCACTGAAAAGGGAAAGCGCTCGGCAGGTATCAGGACAGCCAGACTGGGTCATGGATTCACTACTCTGTGAAATAACTTTCGTTTCCTGCATGTCTAATTAGCAAAACTGTAGACTGAGAAGCTCAGGGGGTCAGAGGGGGCGCCACCCCAGTTTGAAGGAAAAGCCGGCAGAGGTCAAAAATTTGTCGCAGAAATAGCTGGCTAAAGGTACAGGGCTCTGGGTACACAGTGGGAGGGTCTAATTGGACATCACTGACCACCGCTCTTTCTATTTAAAAATGCTTTTTAAACAGTGCAGTCAGTATGAGTTATGGCCCAATATATTCATTTGTCCCTCCTGTTCCTTAGCAACAGCAATGTCCTTGGGATTAGATTACAGGGAGAGATGGAGTGCAGGAGGGGAATTACAGGCCCGATGGCTTTGTGATGGGTTCATTAAAATACAATGTCTTCTCCCACCGAAGGTGCCGCTGACATCAGCTTGTTAAAGAAAACAGATATAATATGAATATCATCCATATCGCCACTAAATTGCTGTTCATTTCACCCAAAAAGAAGCAGCAGCCAGTCTGGGTGCAAAATGACTCATGCGATGGTGCAAAAATGGCAGCATTTCTCTCTTTCTGGCTGGTAGAAGCTGCTGTGGAAATGAGCTGAAGCAAGAGCACATCAGTCAAGCGAGGTTTGCATGCAGCTCCCATCCACAGGCACCTGAACTAAATTTAACCCTATTAAGTTGTGCAGGAGTTTGCATGTTCTCCCCATGTTGTCGTGGGGTTTCCTCCGGGTACTCCGGTTCCTCCCACAGTCCAAAAACATGCTGAGGCTAATTGGAGTTGCTAAATTGCCCGTAGGAGTGCATGCGTGAGTGAATGATGTGTGAGTGTGCCCTGCGATGGGCTGGCCCCCCATCCTGGGTTGTTCCCTGCCTCGTGCCAATTGTTTCTGGGATAGGCTCCGGACCCCCCGCGACCCAGTAGGATAAGCGGTTTGGAAAATGGATGGATGGATGGAAGTTGTGCAGGTGTGTGTGTGTGCATGTGGATTATGTTTATATTAAATGTTCCCCAGAATGTAAAAAAAAACAGTTATTTTGACATTGTGGGGACCATTCAGGTTCCTCCAACAATCTGTGAATGCAATCAAAAAATTTTAAATGCTGAAAGTCTCATATTTTGTTTGGTTACTTATGGTTAAGCTTAGGGCTGAGTGGGGGTTAAGGTCGTCATGTTGGGATTATTGTTTTCCCCATAGAAATGAATGGAGAGTCCCCACAAAGATATAATGACAAACCTGTGTGTGTCTGTGTGTATGTGTGTGTACATGTGTATGTGTCCGTGTGTGCGTGTGTGTGTCTGTGTGTATATGTGTGTGTATGCAGATTGTATGCTTTCCCTGTGTTTGCACATGTTGCCCCACCTAAGCAAGCAGTTCGGTTAAATTGATAATTCATAAATTTTGTGTGGTATACTGTAGTGTAATGTTATGTAGTGTAGCATAACATAGTATAGTATAGTATAGTATAGTACTGTATATGTCCTGTTATGTTGCATCCTGTTTCATGCCCTGTGCCTCTAGTGTTCACCGAGACCCTGCACTGTGATGGGTTCATTAAAATACAATGTCTTCTCCCACCGAAGGTGCTGCTGGCATCAGCTTGTTAAAGAAATAGATATAATATGAAAATCATCCATACTGGCCCTAAATTGCTGTTCATTTCACCCAAAAAGAAGCAGCAACCAGTATGTGTGCAAAATGACTCATGCGATGGTGCATTCTGACATGCATGGATTCATTCTGAAAACTGGATGGATGAAAGTTTTAAAGACTAACCTTCTTGTCCAGGGTCCTTTCACGCACAAAACTCAGCAGGTGGTCGTTGACGAGGGCCAGGTCCTTCTTGGCAGCGGTCACAATCGACACAATGACATTGTGCCGGATGGCCTCTTCGAGGTCATGTGACCGACCCCTTAGGTAGTCTGGAAGGTGACAACGCAATGGTATTGGAATCATGAATATAGTGGTGAATTTCAGGAAAGGTGCACTTAGAAACAGTGAGCATTCAACAGTATAAACGTGCATTACATGCTCTGTAAACTGTGCATAAAAATCATAGACCTCTCACTGTTGCAGAGTGAAAAATCATAACTCCCCCCTACACAGAGAAGGTTGGCGAAGTACCAGTGAACTGCAGTGCTTCCTGTAGCCTCAGCAGCTCGCCTATTAGTAACTTTGCTCCAGAGCAGGTACCTGTGAGATCTTTGGCAAGGTCTGGATGGTTGATGAGGCAGGGGCTGGCAAATTTCACACACTCCAGTCGAACAGGAACATGGATGTCATTGAACCTAACAGAGACATCAAAATCAATGGACCACTGTAGAAATCATTACCAAGCACAGTTTACAATGAGTACATTATAGACAACACTGTACAGCTTAATTCCTACTCTCTTTTCTTTGTGTACAATTATTCTTCATCTTTATAAGCATCAGTGAACCATTTGAATCCCGGATAATTCTAAATGGTATCATGCCTTCTGATCATTTGAGGGTTAGCTGGCTGAGATACAAAGCTGTATGGATAAATAATCAGGTTAATAAAAGGTTAATAAAAAGGTTAATGAAGGTTAATAAATAACAATAAAGCTGTACCTTCCAAGAAATAATTGCCAAAGGGACTTGTTCTGTGTCGCCAGTTCGGATTCTTTTGCTCCGAACATTTTGGTCAGAAGCTTGACGACCTGAAGGCGCTGGTCACTGTCGCAGCTCTGGAGGAGCAGAAAGCAGCACAAAGCCTCACTGAAGGCAGCTGTAAAAGCTGGGCTGTACTACGGGTTTACAACATGCACAACGAAAGACTTTCATTGTGTGACTTCAGCTGCTTCTAGATGCCCAAAAAGCACCATCTTAGCTCCAATTTGTGTTATTTGGGTAAACAAAATAACATCCAGATACATGCCACAATTAATTCTGCAAGGATAAAATAACAAACACACACAAGCTACTTGGCATGAGGTCGCAAAATCCACTCATGCCTGACTGGTAACTGAGGTTAAGTCACAATGCTACAACAAACACCCAAGCCTTCTAAGCACCAGATAAGCAGAGGAAATGTCAGGATTATAAGACATGTTCTTTGCGGTGTTCCATAATTCAAAATATGAGGAATATAAGCAGTGGTTAAATGGTAAACTATACATTATAAAATGAAATGTATAACAATGCTGTAGAGACCATTCACACATGCTAGCATCCAAATTAAAATACGTAGATATAAAAACAAGTGTTATTTATTTTCTATTTACCTCTGAAAATAAATAATGCCTAGCCTAAAGACACCCTTTGTGCATGTACTGTATGGAGAATGGGACTGAGGTGGGGGGGGGGGGTCGCACCTTTAGTTTGAACTCGAGCTGGGGGAGCACAGGGAAAATAAGGCGACTGTCGATGCTGTAGAGCTCCAGCATGAGGTCGAGGACGTGCTCTGAGAGGAGGCTCGCGGATGTCTCGCCCAGCATCAGAACCCGGGTAAAGAACTGAACAGTGAAAAAGCCACATATCAGCAAAAATATGGGGGGGGGGGGGGACTGAACCCAAATTCACTTTCAAAGCAGAGTCACTAGCGACAGGAAGAAAGTCCAGTGCATCTGAATTAGTTTAGATGCAACAATTTTTAAACTACATATTTGAAAACCAGCTGTAACTAATTAGTGACTGCTGTAACACATTGGTCTGTGGATTTGTGTTTTTTGTATACTCCTGTAGATTTTATGAAATGCCAAATTATTGTCATCTCATTTCATCTCTATATTCTCCGAGTGCTGGAAAACAGTGACATCTGGTGCTGACAAGCCATGCGACGCTGTGCATGAGAATGCAACAGCTCACACTGCCAAAGTAGGACACTCTAAAATACACGGCACAGATTGCTGCTAATCTAGCAATTCTAAAAAAAAAAACTTAAATTACAGAGGAAGGCTGCATTATCACCAGAAAACTTGCGACACATCACGCCAAACTTTCCAAAGTTTTAATGAGTACAGCTGGGAATATGACTTCAGGCAGGAATTACTCTCTTCCCGGGAAATGCTACGCGGCTGAGAGCGAGTGAAAAACACTGCAGCTGGGAGGTAGCAGTGGATGCCAATTTAGACCCAGGAATGCAGAATCATTGAACTTGTGCTAAAGCGGCACCCCACTGTAGTGGTTATCAAGCTCCTGTCCATGCCAAACTGCTACCTGCGCTTAACACTGACATCGTATAGGAAGCACCATAGCCCATGTAGACTTGATGGATTAGGTGTCATCAGCAACAGCCTAGAGAGTCAGATTTATGAGAAGGTCGCTTTACGTTGGTGATGCAGGGCTGGATGGCCTGGGCAGTCCTCTTCAGCAGGGCTTTGGCCAGCTCATAGGGCTGCTTGTGGAGGTTCTGCAGGAACACGTTAGGTAGCTAGAAGGTTCATGGTGCAGGTTACATATGTTATATGAACATGGGAGCGGTAGTGTGGGGGGATGCAGTCAATGCTCACTTTGTGCCCCGGCACCAGGTTGACCAGCACAGTGTCCAGCAGCTCCTGGGACACGGTGTCCCCCTCACAGATGATGGAACTCATCAGCTCCACCATGTGTATCTGTACTTTCTGTTCGTGGCTGTTGCTGCAAGCAGAGGTGAGGGGCAACACACATATGTTTACAAAGTGACATACAGTATCTCACATTACAAACATATGGCTGTCAAGGGGTCAGCTAGGCATAAGTGCAAGACAAGGCAAGACACGGCAAGACAAGACAAGACACGGCACGGCAAGATAAGATAAGGCAAGACACAGCAAGATAAGATAAGATAAGGCAAGACACGGCAAGATAAGATAGGATAAGGCAAGACACGGCAAGATAAGATAAGATAAGGCAAGACACGGCAAGATAAGATAAGATAAGATAAGATAAGATAAGATAAGATAAGATAAGATAAGATAAGATAAGATAAGGCAAGACACGGCACGGTAAGACACGGCAAGATAAGATAAGATAAGATAAGGCAAGACACGGCACGGCAAGATAAGATAAGATAAGGCAAGACACGGCAAGACAAGACAATAAGATAAGATAAGATAAGATAAGATAAGATAAGATAAGATAACCCTTATTAATTCCACGAATGAAAATTTCAGTGTTACAGCAGCAGTTATAGACAGGATCAGACAATACGCTTAACATGAGTATGAAAGGACAGGAATATGTAAATATAAACTATATATGTATAGAACTATATATATAAATATATGTACTGTTTGAACAACCATACCATAGTCTAAGACAGGGTTATTCAAATCCGCTGGTTTTCCAGCCTTCTTTTACCTCTGAGGCAGGTGTGAAGCCTCTGACCAATCAGAATCAGTAATTATTAAACTAACTACATGGGAGAACTGAAAAGAAGGCCTGGATTTGGAATCGAGGTCCAGATTTGAAGAGCCCTGGTCTCAGACCTGGAACTGCGCTATATATGTGTAAAGCAACGAGTGCCAGAACGTGTAAACAAGGCCTGGTACACAGGTAAAGCAGTACTGGAGAAAGATCTTCCAAGCAAAGCAAGAACCTAATAAAATGGCTATTCAAAGCAGCAGAAAGTCCAACATTAAGATCATCCAGGGGACATGGAGTGGTGTCAAGCTAGTTGAGCTATTCCTGGAATAGATGGGTCTTATGGCATTTTTTTGAACATGGAGAGGGAATATGATGATCGCATGTGCTTTGACGTGTCATTCCTTCATCGGGAATCTACGACAACTCATACGAGGCTTTAGCTTAAGGAGCAGTTTGAAGCCCTAATACTTGAAAATAAAATGATCTTAGGAGGAAAAAATCCAAGACATACACAGGACAGACAAATATTTTTATAATGAGATAAAAAACAGGAGGACAAGATAGGCAGTTTAACGAAGTTCACCATTGTCAGTACTGGTTTTGGTAAATTTATTGTAGGTGGGATTTTCTGGGAGTCCTGCCACTTACTTAATCACTTGGAACAATGTCTTATAGAGCTGAGTAAATATCTCATTGCTGTCCTCAAGCTCAAAGCAGATGTTGTAGGACTTCACCCAGGCAATGTTCTATGAGGTATGAAATGAACAGTCTAGTCAATATTCTGTTCTGAGATGCATCTGCGGCATGAAACCCAATGGTCTTCTCTCCGCTTACCTCAAGCAGGTAAAAGTATTCGTTGAACTGCACACTTTTTGTGTCCTCAAGTCCTGTCAGCTGCTGAGTGATGAACATGAATATATCCTGAAAGGCAGGATAAGACAGTCATCAATATAATGCAAACCGAGTCAGGCAGCTTTTAATAAAATGGCCAAATGTCATCCATCCATCGATCTATCCATTCATTGATCCAACCATTCCTCCATCTATTGATCCATTGAACCTTCCAAACATCCATCCATGGACCATCTAAATCCAAACATCCATCATAAAGCAGGATGTGTCCTTCTAAACCCAGCACAGAAATCACAAAATCAAGCTCACATAGAATACAGTGAATAAATGGCAGGAACATTGAAGAACTCACCTTGAGCTTCTCAGGAGAGGTATGGCGTGCATCGGGTCTGTAGATGCGGAAGATGTCAGCCAGGCCACAGGCTACTAGCAGCCGCACATCCTTGTCTGGATGCTTGAGGAGGAAGTCGGAGGCCAGGTGAAGCGCCAAGTGGAGATAACGCTCCTTCTCCTCCTCCGAGTCCTGGTCCATGTCTGTGAAGATCTTCACCACCATCTGGAGAGGAGAAAGGAGACCAAAATGACCGCTCTGAGGACATCAGTGTAGTCAGAGACTACATATAAGGCCAAGCTACTACCACAAAATCACCAAAAACAACAGTCAAATTAACATCTGTCATTAGCAGCTGTCGTCCCAGAGCCACAGCAGACAGGGGTTCATGGTTGACAGCATCTTGTTTTGTGTTTTTCTCCTCCATCTGGAGTTCTCAGGTGCAACATTCAGTGCAGAACTTCTCAGTGTTCCAAGATTACTGAGGGACAGTGGAAAGCCTGGTTTGTTTTCCCCATGTTAACAACCCCATGAGGAAGATCCTGCTCCAGACAAGCAGCCTGTCTCTTTCCGCTTAACTGACAGGCAGATAAGCCAACACATACGCGAGTGATCGGGACAATTCTGTTGTTTTATTTGATGATTCTAGATATCATTTCACACGCCGACCTGAAACTCACAAGACATTATAATCGGTTAAGGATGGATAATTAAAAAGTCATAGACATATATTTTTTTTTAAGTTGAATTGCATAACTTTTTTTATGCTTTAAGTCAATTTATTCTCCATGTTCTGGAGTTTATTCGTTAACGTTTCATTTTGTTTTATCTACAGAAAACACCTTCTCCTCCTTGGATGTTTTTTCTGCGGTCTCTTTGACGGTTGGTGGGTAGGTGACCTTCTCATTGGTGGCCTGAGCCTTGAGTCACTCTCATAGCTCAATGCTCGCTATAGAGTCAAACAAAGCAAAAGAAATTCACAAATAATAATGTATCCAGGTTACAAGCAAATCCACACTCCAGAGAACCATCAGTTCTGACACCTTTTCAAAAACTTAATTCCATAAGGGTTGACCTGGGAGTTAGGGTTAGCAGATATGTTGATATGTAATAGTGCCATTTCTACTTGTCAGTTTATCTTTAAAGGCTTCTTCTGCCTGATCTGTTCCATGCACACACTGATAAATACAATACAGAGCCAGAAACTGTTCTTAGAAATTCAGAAATCTTATATCAGATTTGAAGAAAATTGGGAATGATGTGTATTTACTTTACGCGTAGTTGCTTAGTGACTTTTGTTCTGCTCAAGTACCCTTTTCTAAGGTACTACAGTGGGATCCACTATCTGGAATTCTAACCAGCAGCATTCAGGCACCAAGAACAGCTGTCACAATTATTCGATTAAACAGGAGTTCTCCATTTAAAAAAAAAAAACCTTTATTCAGCAATATGGCAGACGAGGGTGTAAATAATGTGCGTTATTCTCCATTTGGAGTGGGAATTGAGGTGGATACATTTTTAAAAATCAAGTGAATCAACAAAATGAAGTTTGTCACATCATGAGGCAAATTAATTTATTTTCAGTTTATGTATCAATTTAATGACAGTTTAATAGTCGCATTTATGTCGTATTTAATGACAGTTTAATAGTGTTAATAAAGACAGTCTTTAATAAAAAATAAAACACCATTTCATAACCAAACTAAACCCCAGTTACACACCTTGTGATACTACTGACAGAACAAGCAATTTTCTTTCATTTTATTTCATGATTACAAAAAGCTACTGAAGCTATTGAATCATGGGGAGTACTTAGTTTTTCACACATGGCTCCTCCATTTTGGCTTCATTTTTGTGAATGACATTGTGAAATCTGTTGTGTGTTGTTTTACACGAGGTTAGATTTAAATAATTTTGTACCCTGGTACAGAGTAGGTGATTTTTATGATGTCCTGATATGTGAAAACTGAAAGCGGTTGTACTTTTTCACATGACTGTAGTAAAATGTAAACCTTTTATACAATTTGTTATACTTAAAAAAAATACTGTTTCATATTTAAAAAGGCTTCTCAAAAGTTAAAATTTGGTCACATGACAAGTTACTTTACATATGTAACTAAACTTTGAAACAAAAAAATCATTAATTTGTTTGAAAAATCAAAAGAAAAAATCCTTCACTTGCCCAAGTATGAGTACAGATCCATCAGAATGCTTCTCTTTGACTGCCGCATCGTACACCCCATGAGACACACATACAGTACAGGTGAGAGCAAGCTTGGGGGTCACGGTGCAGGGTCAGCCGGCGTGTAGCCCCCCTGGAGGTGAGGGGTTAAGGGCTTTGCTAAAGGGCCCACAGACATGTGACTATCCTTCCGAGATCAGAACTTGCAACCAGCAACCTTTTGAAAACAGCCACAGAGGCTTTAGCTCACGAAACCAAATTAATCATGAGTGAAATGTGTTATTTAACCATAAATTGAGTGTGAATGTACATGCTAATATTGTAAGCATGTTTTTAATACACTGCAAACATTGTGTCATGGTTTCCCACCCCAAACGGAAAATGACCCATATACATGTAGGACAAAAACGATTAGCATGCCAAGCTCATGTAAAAGTAGCTGTAATAAACTTTAGACTGACTTTTTTAATATACAGCATCCTCCACATTTATTGGCACCCCTGGTAAAGATGTGTACTTAGGCTTATACATTCATTTATTATTGCAACAGCATAATCTCACACTGAAAGAATTAGAAAAATATAACCTTTAACTCAAGTAAATGTATTTATTTTTTTCAAAAATCCATCATTAAGAAATAATTATTTTTAGCTAAATCACCAGTGCCACAATTATCGGCATCCCTAACAATTCCTATAAAAGAAATGTAAGTGAAGCATTTTTGAATGCCATGTTTACTTTTTAAGTTTAAGTTGAGCAGAGTGTCTAGGAACTTTTAATTAGTAATCCATGACTTCCTGTTTCCCTGGGGTATAAATTTGATGTGACACAGGGGCCAATTTCTCTTATCTACTCTTCAAGATGAGAAAGACAAGAGAACATGGCATTCAAGTAAGCAGATGTGTACTGATCTTCATAAGTCAGGAAATGGCTACAAGAAAATAGCTACTCGCCTAAATGTGCCCAAATCTACAGTCAAAGCAATAATTAAAAAATTTCAAACAGCTGGAACTGTGACAAACAAGGCTGGACGAGGACCCAAGTTTATCTTGCCACCAGACACAGTGAGGAGGATGGTAAGGGAGATTAACAATGAGCTTTGGAGAACTTTTTGAGAACTGCAGCAAAGGGTGGCATATTGGGGTCACCAAGTCCAACAACCATTAGACCCTATCTACATGGCAGCAGGTTGTTTGGGTGGCATGCCAGGAAAAAGCCTTTTCTGTCCTACAATCACAAATGTAAATATGTGGGGTTTGCTAAATGCTACTTAAACTGGAACCATGTACTTTGATCAGATGAGACTAAGAGTGAGTTTTTTGGCAACAAGCACTTCAAATGGGTCTGGCCTAAAATAAAGGAATATGTGGAAAAGCACCTCTTGTCCATTATTAAGCATGGTGGGGAATCTGTAATGCTGTGGGCCTGTTTCTATTCCAATGGCCCTGGGAACCTTGTTAGGATAAATGGCATCATTTGCCAGAAAACTGAAAACTCATCATTGCATATGTATGACATGCGATGTTCATAGTAACATCGCTCATCTCAACAGCCCAGTTTGTAGGGTGGCACGGTGGTTGGCACTGTCATGGGACACTGCCACTTTGTGTGTGTGGAGTTTGCATGTTCGGCCCATGGGTGCGTGTTTCCTCCCACAGTCCGAAAATATCAAAAAGCTGGTTTAAATGGACAGCATGTTGAGCTTTGGCCAGAAATCAGACCTTTATGAAGTTGTATACAACAAACACATTTGTGAAAAAGCAAGTGCTTGTTACCACAAGTTCTGTATTGCTTACAGGATCTGACGCATGCAACATATTAAAATGGGTAAACAGCCAGTGTATATGAAAAAGGGAATATTAGCTCAGTCAACCAGATAATTAAAGTCAAGAGTTTAAATAAAGAAAAATGCAGTTTTTATAACCCACTTTAGTAATATGATGAAACATACTGTTTATATATACATTAAAAAGCATGAATCACCCAGAGAGATAACCCCCAGCTGCTGTTGATGAATGCCACTGAGACACAAAACAAAACACACACACACACAAAATTAAAACAGATGACTATAAAGCCGGCATTCTGCAGATGATAAGGGTAAATTATGCTTCGCAGACCCTGAAGGGGAGCAGAGAGCCAAAGTGACTGCAAATAAGGGTTTAGGAATGGGGAGGGGGGTGATATAAGAGCAGATAAAGCATTCAACAAGCCTTTCTGTGGGGCACTCTTACTCTTGCAAAGCAGAGGCACAAGTGCATCGCTGCATTACAATGAAGAGCAGAACATATCACTGTCCTGTTCCTGCCTGGTTGTCTGTGCAGGGAGCCATCTACAGCACTGTCTGTCCTTGAATGTCTTTTACAACACACCTGAAAATTTGGCGCTTACTCAGATAACTCCTTCACCCCGATTACCATTCTTATAAGACCTTCAATGTCATTTTCTAGGTTGCTTAATAAATAATCTCCTCTGCTTATAGCTAACTAGAAGGGCTACAAATTGAAGAAGTGCATCAAGGAAATCAGCATGCTTAAGGCGTAGGGTCCAGGGTTTTACAGTCAGCTTGATTAGACAAATCAATTCATCCAAAGTGAGATACACTTCAGAAAGCAGGGACAGCCAGCCCCAGGAGCAAATGGGGTTAAGGCCCTCTTTATTTCCATGGCCCCAATGGTGACATCACTTTGCAGAAAAAGGGATTTGAACCAGCAACCTTCCAGTCATGGGCACAGCGTCCCATTGGGGTTAAGGGTCTTCTTCAAGGACCTAATGATGACATCACTCGGCTGACTGAAGATCTCCTTTTTCTCAGTGTATATAAACTAGAATATTCGCAGTGCAATAGAGCTTTCCAGGGAGCATGCTAACAAAAATGAGTTCTGAAGGCATTGTTAGCTGCAAGTTAAAATGTACAACACATGGGGAAAATAAGAAAATAACACTGAGCAAAAACAGTGGGCAAACTACCAGATCTCACCCCCAAGAGAAAACTGCCCTAACAGACTTCAAACACCTGCATGTAACCAGAGTCCCTTCCCTTTATTTCTGAAATGGAGTCTGCAGTCATGCACACACAGATAGATGACCCCGCTGCCATGCAATGGACAAATACCTCAGAAGGTGAATCCTGATTTGCCCATTACTTCCAGGGGATCTTGGGATCCAGTGGCAGACCTACACGGGGGGGACTCACTGGCAGCTACCACCCCTTCCTTTGAGTTGGCACCCTATCTGCCACCCCAGACCTCCTTCTCCCCCAAAACAAAATCTAAGATGACATTATCATTACTACTGTTTTTGGAGCCAAATTCAACATTTAATTCATACTTCCATATATAACACTGTTTGTTATGTACACATAGTGTATTTCTGAAGGTTGATTTATTTAACTGTAAAGTGTATTTAGTGCCATGAACCTTTAATGCAACTATTAGTGTGTAGAAAAAAACAGTGTAAAAACATAGTTTAACTACAGTGTCACTGGAGAAATGTTTACAGAGATTTTTTTTGAAAGCTAGCAAGTGAAATCATTGAACTTCGATGAGTTTGTTATATTGCTTAAAACAGCTTAATCTAACTGTTGCGATCAGATTGACTCTAAGCAGATATCAAAAATGGCTTCATGACCTTATCATTAACTACTGATAAAGTAGGTCTGTTACAGCTTTTGAAGGTAGACATTAACTTAGTTACCTTACACGCTTACATATACTTTGTACAAAAGGACAATACATTAATTTAAATTGAATCCCCAAGTATTTTAAGCTGAGTCCCGAGTATTTTAGCCCCAAAGCCAATCTTCCTTAAAAAAACAATAAAGTCAAGCCCCAGGTAAACTTAACTTAGCCCCTGGTCTTTTCAACAGCTAGAAACCCCCCTGACGCCAGCCCACTGTTACAGGAAAGTGGAGCACCAGGAACAAAGCCACACACCATGTGAAGAACATGTAGAATTTAAACATACAGCAGAAGCAGGATTCAAAGAAAACTCTGGAGGTGTTCGGCCCCCAGAGCCAACATGTGTGGTGGCCTTCATCTCCGTGACTGATGCCTGTATTGTGGTCGGGGCCTTCATCTCCGTGACTGACGCCTGTGTGGTGGTTGGGGCCTTCATCTCCGTGACTGACGCCTGTGTTGTGGTCGGGGCCTTCATCTCCGTGACTGACGCCTATGTAGCAACAGGCCCTTCATCTCTGTGACTGACGCCTATGTACCAATGGGGCCGTCATCTCTGTGACGGACGCCTGTGTTGTGGTCGGGGCCTTCATCTCCGTGACTGACGCCTGTATGGTGAAGGAGCCTTCATCTCCGTGACTGATGCCTGTGTTGTGGTCGGGGCCTTCATCTCCGTGACTGACGCCTATGTAGCAACAGGCCCTTCATCTCTGTGACTGACGCCTATGTACCAATGGGGCCGTCATCTCTGTGACTGACGCCTGTGTTGTGGTCGGGGCCTTCATCTCCGTGACTGACGCCTGTGTTGTGGTCGGGGCCTTCATCTCCGTGACTGACGCCTGTATGGTGAAGGAGCCTTCATCTCCGTGACTGATGCCTGTGTTGTGGTCGGGGCCTTCATCTCCGTGACTGACGCCTATGTAGCAACAGGCCCTTCATCTCTGTGACTGACGCCTATGTACCAATGGGGCCGTCATCTCTGTGACTGACGCCTGTGTTGTGGTCGGGGCCTTCATCTCCGTGACTGACGCCTGTGTTGTGGTCGGGGCCTTCATCTCCGTGACTGACGCCTGTATGGTGAAGGAGCCTTCATCTCCGTGACTGATGCCTGTGTTGTGGTCGGGGCCTTCATCTACGTGACTGACGCCTATGTAGCAACAGGCCCTTCATCTCTGTGACTGACGCCTATGTACCAATGGGGCCGTCATCTCCGTGACTGACGCCTGTGTTGTGGTCGGGGCCTTCATCTCCGTGACTGACGCCTGTGTTGTGGTCGGGGCCTTCATCTCCGTGACTGACGCCTGTGTTGTGGTCGGGGCCTTCATCTCCGTGACTGACGCCTGTGTTGTGGTCGGGGCCTTCATCTCCGTGACTGACGCCTGTGTTGTGGTCGGGGCCTTCATCTCCGTGACTGACGCCTGTGTTGTGGTCGGGGCCTCCATCTCCGTGACTGACGCCTGGGTTGTGGTCGGGGCCTTCATCTCTGTGACTGACGCCTGGGTTGTGGTCAGGGCCTTCATCTCCGTGACTGACGCCTGTGTTGTGGTTGGGGCCTTCATCTCCGTGACTGACGCCTATGTAGCAACGGGCCCTTCATCTCTGTGACTGATGCCTATGTACCAATGGGGCCGTCATCTCTGTGACTGATGCCTCTGTTGTGGTCGGGGCCTTCATCTCTGTGACTGACGCCTGGGTTGTGGTCAGGGCCTTCATCTCCGTGACTGACGCCTGTGTTGTGGTTGGGGCCTTCATCTCCGTGACTGACACCTGTGTTGTGGTCGGGGCCTTCATCTCCGTGACTGACGCCTGGGTTGTGGTCAGGGCCTTCATCTCCGTGACTGACGCCTGTGTTGTGGTCGGGGCCTTCCTCTCCGTGACTGACGCCTGGGTTGTGGTCGGGGCCTTCATCTCTGTGACTGACGCCTGGGTTGTGGTCAGGGCCTTCATCTCCGTGACTGACGCCTGGGTTGTGGTCAGGGCCTTCATCTCCGTGACTGACGCCTGGGTTGTGGTCGGGGCCTTCATCTCTGTGACTGACGCCTGTGTTGTGGTTGGGGCCTTCATCTCTGTGACTGACGCCTATGTACCAATGGGGCCGTCATCTCTGTGACTGACGCCTGTGTTGTGGTCGGGGCCTTCATCTCCGTGACTGATGCCTGTGTTGTGGTCGGGGCCTTCATCTCCGTGACTGACGCCTGTGTGGTGGTTGGGGCCTTCATCTCCGTGACTGACGCCTGTATGGTGAAGGAGCCTTCATCTCCGTGACTGACGCCTGTGTTGTGGTCGGGGCCTTCCTCTCCGTGACTGACGCCTGTGTTGTGGTCGGGGCCTTCATCTCCGTGACTGATGCCTGTGTTGTGGTCGGGGCCTTCATCTCCGTGACTGACGCCTGTGTGGTGGTTGGGGCCTTCATCTCCGTGACTGACGCCTGTATGGTGAAGGAGCCTTCATCTCCGTGACTGACGCCTGTGTTGTGGTCGGGGCCTTCATCTCTGTGACTGACGCCTGGGTTGTGGTCAGGGCCTTCATCTCCGTGACTGACGCCTGTGTTGTGGTTGGGGCCTTCATCTCCGTGACTGACACCTGTATGGTGAAGGAGCCTTCATCTCCGTGACTGATGCCTGTGTTGTGGTCGGGGCCTTCATCTCCGTGACTGACGCCTATGTAGCAACGGGCCCTTCATCTCTGTGACTGACGCCTGGGTTGTGGTCGGGGCCTTCATCTCTGTGACTGACGCCTGGGTTGTGGTCGGGGCCTTCATCTCTGTGACTGACGCCTGTGTTGTGGTCGGGGCCTTCATCTCCGTGACTGACGCCTGGGTTGTGGTCGGGGCCTTCATCTCCGTGACTGACGCCTGTGTTGTGGTCGGGGCCTTCATCTCCGTGACTGACGCCTGGGTTGTGGTCGGGGCCTTCATCTCTGTGACTGACGCCTGGGTTGTGGTCAGGGCCTTCATCTCCGTGACTGACGCCTGTGTTGTGGTCGGGGCCTTCATCTCCGTGACTGACGCCTGGGTTGTGGTCGGGGCCTTCATCTCTGTGACTGACGCCTGGGTTGTGGTCAGGGCCTTCATCTCCGTGACTGACGCCTGGGTTGTGGTCGGGGCCTTCATCTCTGTGACTGACGCCTGGGTTGTGGTCAGGGCCTTCATCTCCGTGACTGACGCCTGTGTTGTGGTTGGGGCCTTCATCTCTGTGACTGACGCCTATGTACCAATGGGGCCGTCATCTCTGTGACTGACGCCTGTGTTGTGGTCGGGGCCTTCATCTCCGTGACTGATGCCTGTGTTGTGGTCGGGGCCTTCATCTCCGTGACTGACGCCTGTGTGGTGGTTGGGGCCTTCATCTCCGTGACTGACGCCTGTATGGTGAAGGAGCCTTCATCTCCGTGACTGATGCCTGTGTTGTGGTCGGGGCCTTCATCTCCGTGACTGACGCCTATGTAGCAACGGGCCCTTCATCTCTGTGACTGACGCCTATGTACCAATGGGGCCGTCATCTCTGTGACTGACACCTGTGTTGTGGTCGGGGCCTTCATCTCTGTGACTGACGCCTGGGTTGTGGTCGGGGCCTTCATCTCCGTGACTGACGCCTATGTAGCAACGGGCCCTTCATCTCTGTGACTGACGCCTATGTACCAATGGGGCCGTCATCTCTGTGACTGACGCCTGTGTTGTGGTTGGGGCCTTCATCTCCGTGACTGATGCCTGTGTTGTGGTCGGGGCCTTCATCTCTGTGACTGACGCCTGGGTTGTGGTCAGGGCCTTCATCTCCGTGACTGACGCCTGTGTTGTGGTCGGGGCCTTCATCTCCGTGACTGACACCTGTGTTGTGGTCGGGGCCTTCATCTCCGTGACTGACGCCTGTATTGTGGTCGGGGCCTTCATCTCCGTGACTGACGCCTGTATTGTGGTCGGGGCCTTCATCTCCGTGATTGACGCCTGTATTGTGGGCGGGGCCTTCATCTCCGTGACTGATGCCTGTGTTGTGGTTGGGGAGCCAGGTATCATACCAACTGATTGTAAAACGGGACTTCTTTTCCCTATCTGAAAAGGGAAGGGTGATCACCTGGATTGCGGCAACTACAGGGGGATAATACTGCTCTCAGGTAAGGTCCTTGCTGGGGTCATCCTTAACAGGATCCATGATCACTTGCTTGCCTGTCAGCGACCGGAGCAGTCTGGTTTTATGCCTAAGAAGTCTACCATTGACTGTATCCTTGCACTGAGGATTCTCATCGAGCTCAAGCACGAATATCGGCAGAGGGTCTCAGCAGGCTTTGTTGATTTTCATAAAGCATTTGATTCGGTTGATCGAGTTGCCCTGGGTGACATCCTGAGACTTCGCAGGGTCCCCCTGAAGTTGCTGGACATCATAGCCAGCTTGTAAACTGGTACCGTGAGGGTGAACGCTGCGCAGAGTGGAGGGAGAACCACTGCGTTCTTCCCAGTTGCTGCTGGGGTTCACCAGGGGTGTGTTCTTGCTCCTACTCTGTTCCATGCTTGTATGGACTCGGTGTTGGGCAGGGTCGTGGTGTCCAGTGGCTGTGGGGCGTCTGCTGGTGAAGAAAAATGTATTGATCTTGACTTTGCCGATGATGCTGTGATCTTAGTGGAGTCAATGGAGGCTCTGATCGGGGCTCTCGAGAGACTGAGCAAAGAGTATGAGTATCTGGGATTGTGGGTGTCCTGGATAAAGACCATTAACGGCCTTTAATGACTTCCTAGGCACAGCCATCAGTAGATTGTCTGTCTGCGGGGAGAATGTCTACCTTGTCGAGAGATTTACCAACATTGGCAGCAACATTCATGTCTCTGGTGACTCTTCCTATGAAGTCAGTAAACAGACTGGGAGAGCATGGGGTTCATGAGGCTGCCTGAAAGGGGTGTGTCCCGATATCTTTGCAAGAGGACGAAGGTACAAGTTCTTAGAGTCCTGGTGCTCCCTGTCTTGCTGTATGGCTGTGAGACATGGATGCTATCCAGTGACCTCTTCAGAGAATCCTTGGGTACCGCTGGTTTGACTTTGTGTCGAATGAGCGGTTGCTAGAGGAATGAGGCATGAATGAGTCCCGAATGAGGCACATTACCTGCATTGTGAGGGAGCATCAGTTATGGCACTATGACCATTTGGCGCGTTTCCCTGAGAGTAATCCGGCGTTTTTGCTGGGGACCCAAATGGTTGGACCAGGTCAAGGGGACGCCCACGTAACACCTGGCTGCAGCAGATGGATGGCCATTTCCAGAGGGTGGGACTGGACTGTGTATCTCCCTGGGGGGGTTGCCGGCCAGGATCCCAAGGAGTTTCGCTGTGTGGTGGGTGCGGCAACGCACTACATCAGTGCATGCTTCCCAACCTGACCTGATACATATGGTTAAGAAAAATCACTATATATTTGTGCAAGTTCTACTTTTCAATTCATATGAGTAACAGGACTGAAAGTAACAGAACTGAGTTTTTGCATAGAAATAAAACCATTGTCACGTGTCATCTAAGCCAAGATAATGTTGAGCACATTCAAGTAATTTATCAAAAATGTATTTTTTCCCATAAACAAAGTCTAAGAAATAATCTGGATAACAGGACAGTGTTACATTCCACCACCTTAGATATACAATACCTTACAATAACTGGGGAGAGAACTAAAATGGTGCATTATTTATTAATAAAGAAAATGTATTTAAAGCGTGAATGGAAAATATTGGTCATAAAATAATACAAAAAAGATTTTTTAATGTTTTAAGCATTATATTTCATGGTACAGTGTACCATTAGTGAGCAGGGGTAGTTGTCAAACTATTTTTTCAGTGTTCTAAGTATTTTTTATGAATGTTTTGCATTATGTGTATTCGCAATGAGGACATTGTGGAGGCCTCTTTGCTTGATAACAACATGTATTATAAAGCTAATTTTCAAGCATATTTATGCATAGAATGTTCTGGAGACAAAAATAGCACCAATATGGCAGAATGGCCCCTCTGCTGGTTTCAACTAGCGCAAAACTAATTTCACTTTAATGACTCAAGTTAACTCTGCCAATTGATAGGAAGTTACACAACACGTTAATGCAGAGTTTCGTTTCCTGTTTTCCTCGTGCATCTCTCTGGGTTTCTACCATCCATTAGCGCACTTACTGTCCTGTTTGTGTGACTGTCTGCAAAAATAAGACTGGAGACAGAATAATTGGTGGGATGCGCTGTTCAGTATTTTGCGGTATTTTAACGAACACGAAGACTTTTTACGGTATCCATTAAAGATTGATCAAGGACATGCAGTACCCAACACTTTCCACTTTGAAGTGCTTTTCTCGTCCAAAAACCTTTGGTTAGATTATTTAACGGGATATAGTGTCTGTTCTATTTTACGATGGTGCTAAGATGTGGGGGAGGCTCCAGCAGGGGGTGATGTTGAACCGGAGTGCAGAACTAGGGTGACCAAATTTTGCCTTGCAAAAAGGATCCAAAGAGAGATGTCTAAGCAATGCGAATATGCATACAGAGCAGTGTGGAGTCTCAGACTGTTTGGAGGGCAAGGGCAAAAAAATAAACCCCCCCCCCACCCCCCAAACACACATAGAATGGTACGCTATGTATTTGTACTCCTCAAGACTGTTCAATTAATGAGACTACAGATGCAACCTGATCTCACATTTTCGTATACAGAGGAACATCTAGAGGGTACATTACTGATTTACTTTTATCGAATGTACAGGAAACTGTGTCTCATTGTGAAGCACCGTATTTCATTTTCATCACTGGAAGGGCACCTATCAAACAGATTTTTCCCTCCATTACAAGGGCACTTCATAACTGCATCCTTTTCCATTGGAAGGGTTCAAGTCCAGAATTTACTTTCAACCAACCAGTTGAGCATAAAGAGTCACAGAGTACTCATCTGGTTGGTTGAAAGTAAATCATGGTCTGGATTTTTACTTTCTAGACCTGAAATTGCCACCTCTGCTATTATCACATTCACTCCAACAGAAGGACACTCACTGAGACACTTCATCGTATTTTCTTGCTCTATAAGGCACATTTCCTCACATGAATGAGGCAAAATCACGTGAAGGGCAGCCAACAGTGGCATTTTCCCACTCAAAAGGGCACTTTAACGACGTTTCTTCAGCCATACGGGACGGTCACTACACAACAAATTGTATTAACAGTGATCCAAATATTAAATTCAATTGTGAGCAAATATACACTCAAATCAAAATAAATCGTTTTTATGAAACGCTATGTTCCATGATCCTATGAAATACTACAGAATAGAGGCTTTGTTTATTTTTTTTTCAGTTGCATTAAAATTTGGGTAATGGGTGACAGAAAGAACAAACATTTAACCTACTTATTTTGGGTAATTTCAAGTATGTTTGCCAGGTTGATAGCAACAAGCTCAAAAGAACTAGTCTCAAAACTGGGTCGATGCATAATACAATGCTGCAATTCACTTCTAATGCATCATTCACGGCCCAGGCAATTGAATGTCATTAGTTTATTTGAGTCTCTCATTATCCATTTTTGCTTTAGGTGTCAGATGGGCACGTACCTCTCATTCTAATTAATAAACGACTGCATCTCACATGACTCCGCACCTCCGATCACCCCATGATGCACTAATAGGAGAGCCCGGGCTATATCACTGCGTACGCTGACAGCCGGAGCGACAAAACCGGTGTAACATCGCCCCCTGCTGGAGCCTCCCCAACATCTTAGCACCATCGTAAAAAAGAACATCAGATGTCATTAATTACTGAATTCAAACAAGTAAACAGGTGAAAAAAAAAATCAACCCACAGATTTAGCCACCTCGAAACATTAAGGGCTTTTGGAAGTTGCCCTTGTTTTATGCTAAACTAAGTCCTTTTAACCAAAAATTCACACACACACACACACACACACACACACACACACACACAAACACACACAGCGCCCTCCAAAATGTCTGGGACAAAGACACATTTTTCCTTGATTTACCCCTCTGCTCCAAAGTTCAAAATTTCAAATCAAACAATCCAGACATGATTAAAGTGCAAAGTGTACGACTTGAAAGTTATTTGCAGACATTTCGGTTTCACGATGCGGAACTTACAACACTTTTTGTACTTAGTTGCACATTCCTTGCATGCAATGACTGCTTGAAGCCTGCGATTTACAGGCATCACCAGGTGCTGAGTATCTTCTCTGGTGATGCTCTGCTAAGCCTCTACTGCAGCCACCTTCAGCTTCTGCTTGTTTTGGGGACTTGCCCCTTTAAGTTTCCTCTTCACTATATGGAAGGCATGCTCAGTTGGATTTAAATTGGGTGACTGGCTTGGCGCCATTGAAGAATTTTCCATTTTTTTGCTTTGAAAAACTGTTTGCTTTAGCAGTATGTTTGCGATCATTATCTTGTCGCAGGATGAAGTGGATGGATTTGGAGGGATTTACTGGAACCTTAGCAGGTAAGATGTTTCTATACACCTCAGAATTCATTGTGCGACTGCTGTCAGCAGTTACATCATCAATCATCAATGCCAGTATCTGTGGCAGCCATACATGCCGAAGCCATAACACCCCCACCACCGTGTTTAACAGAAGAGCTGGTATGCTTTGGATCTTGGGGAGTTCCTTTTTGTCTCCACAATTTCCTCTTGCCATCACTCTGATACTGGTTAATCTTGGTCTCTGTTCATAAGACCTTTTTCCAGAATTCTGCAGGCTCTTCGAAGTTCTTTTTTCCACAAACTGTAATCTGGCCATCCCCTTTTAGTGGCTGACTAGTGGTTTGCATCTTGCAGTGTAGCCTCTATATTTCTCTTCATGGAGTCTTCTGAGGATAGTAGTCTCTGACACAGACACTCCTGGCTCCTGCAAACTGTTTCTGATCTGCTGGACAGGTGTTCGGGGGTTTAGTGAGCATTCTTCTGTCATCAGCAGTGGAGGTCTTTCTTGACCTATCAGGCCCTTTACGATTACTGAGCTCACCAATGGTTTCTTTCTTCTTAATGATATTCCAGAGTTCATTTTGTAATCCTAGTGGTTTTATTCTTGTTTTTTCAGCCTCAGAATGGCTTCTTTGACTTTCAATGACACAGCTCTTCTCTTCAAGTTTACGAATAGCCACTACATACTCCAAATGATAGAAACAAGCCTAGATATCTTATCCTTGCACTAATGAAGCAACTTCAGTAATCACAAACAACTGTGACATCCCAAACATTATAGTGCCCTGATATGAGGGGGACTGTGTATAAAATGTGTTGTAATTTCTACATGGTGAAACTAAAATGTATGCAGATAACTTTAAGGTCTGGAATGCAGTTTCATCAATTTCATCATTTCTGATTGATTTGAAATTTTGAACTGTGAAGCAGAGGGATAAATCAAGGAAAAATGTCTTTGTCCCAAACATTATGGAGGGCACTGTATCACTGTATATACGTACCTGAGTTGCCAGGCTGTCCTAAATGAAGGACAGACAAATCTGCTGGCCTTTAACCACAAACCCAGGACAGATGGCCGGTCCTGCTCTCTCACCCCAAATGTCAGAAGGAACGTGACAACCAAAGTATAGTTGTCAACTCATCATTAGGCATGTTGTAATTACAGACCAACAAGATACTACAGACAATTTCTGACTATCCATCCATCACCGTAACCACTTAATCCCAACTGGGGTGATGGGGGGCACTGGAGCCATCCCAGGAATAATGCGCACAGGCAGGAACCAACACACCGCAGGGCACACACACACAAACACATGCACGAAGTTGGCAATCAATCTATCCTGCACACTTCTGGACTGTGGGAGAAAACCCACGCGAACTCCACACAGAAAGGTGCTACGCCCGACCCGGGGAGCGAACCAGGGACCGAACCCAGGATCTCCTACGCCCGACCCGGGGAACGAACCCAAGACCCAAGGCAGCAGCGCTGACCACTGTGCCACCCTCTGACTATCTAAACAAAAACACTAAAAAATAATGATGTATATTGAAAATCAAAATTCTCAATCGTTAAAACTACTTTGTTATTTAATGGATTTACAGATTTACACTGCAATTTACTTACATTTACTATTTAAATTACATTAAAATCCAAATATACAAAATATCTATATACAAAATTTTATGCAAAATACCTGAATAAAATATTGCCATGTAGTAGCTGAATTCAAACTGTACAATGACTCTATACAATCTAATTCTGCTTGTTTTTTTTTTAAATACTATTAGTAGTTCATCAGGTTTTAACAATCTCTACACATCTACACATTCCCAATCGAAGACAAATGTACATGCCATTACACGACTTGTCTACAAGCTAACAAAACAGTAAGATTTATGCATCCTTGCCAGCTGAAGAGCTCCACTACACCGAGATAAACTTGAGATATGGAGGTAACCCTTTGTGAATTTATGTATATCTATAAGCATCTGCTTAATCATAAAGCTATCAGGGCAGGCTGAACTCATGATGTCACACTAGTGTGCTAGTGAGGAACTGCACTGCTGGTAATAAGACAGACTCCAAATACTAATTTTGTTTTCAAGACATAACCTCGAAATTTCCAGTGTGCCCCACAGAGCACTGGGCATATTACATCGCCCAGTCTCGTGGGTTTTTTTTTTTTTTAATGTTGATATTAACCTTGACAGAAAAATAAGTAATATAGCCTGTTTTTTCCTAGTTTACAGTTCAGGGGACAATAAAATGCTGTCCAGGCAAAGTGGCAGCAGGGTACCGCGTGAATAAAACTCAGGCATCTTAGGCAAGTAAACGAGCACTGACAAAAATAACAGTGCAGGTGCCGATTCCTCCAAGTCCCTGTGCGGTATGTACCATAGAACTGATTTCAGTAACTGCAGTGGACTTCAGGGGCGTAGCTACCCCAGCAAAATGGACTGGCCCCCTGCTAGAATTGGCACTTTTAGTCTGAAAAAATACAGATCCTCCCACAGACCATTTTGCTGAGGTCTGGAAAAATTTGGGGCCCCTATAAAGGGCTGGGCCCCCAGTATCCATGCCCATCTGACCCCCCTGGTGGACATTCCAGGACTTGCAAGGTAGAAAAATCAGTACAATCCCTGCATAGTTATAAGTACAAAACATAAGCCTAAAGACACTTAATCACAGTTTACCAGCTCATCTCAGCTGCAGTTTTGCAAACCACAAACAGCCAGCACCAAAATTGCTGGTGTAATCAACAAATAATTAAACCAGAAAGTAGTAGTTTGCCCTCAATCAGGGACATTATCTCCAGTGTCGTGCAACCTCTGCTTGGGCTGCGTTGAAGAGCGCCCTCTGCTTTTGTGGAGGGGTTGCTGCGAGTTCAGCACAATGTCCAGGGACATTGGCAACTCAAAACGCTCCAGCATTTCTGAAATTTTTTGCCGGCCGACACCATGCTTGTTTCTCCTGAGAAAAGAAAAGCAAGATAACGGAAGAATATTGCTTAAATCAACATCTGTTCACAGCATTAGTGGAAATTTTAATGAATGGTTAAAAATAATGCACACTGGTACAAGAGATACCGGCACAGCAAGTGTGTTTATGCATAGCATAGTGTTAAGAATTTTATAAAATTCCACACTGTCACCTGATTCTGAAATACTGACTACAATCCTAGAACTGTATAGGTTTAAAGTTTAAAACATTGGCTTAAATTGAAGTCTTTACTTTTCCAACTCTGTGGGGTCCAACTTCCAGTTGGTGTTGGGCTCACAGAAATCCACGCGATATCCCCTTTCTACAGCCTGTGACATGCCAGAGGAAAATCAAAGTCAAATTAGTGTAAATAACAAGCACCAATAACACACAAAATACATAACCTGACAAACTCAAAGACTCCTTTTAGATCTAAAGGACATTGATGGTCAAAGTGTAAACTTCTCACCATTTCTGCATATGGCTTCATTTCCCAAGCCTGCATGTTTGTATTGTCAATAATTACTGGAGAACGATTGTCATCCATAGCCTCCCTGGCTGAAAAACAAGAAACAAAAAACAGAAAATGATTCTTTCCTAAACTATCAACATGCATCCATTCAAAGCAGAACTTTTGATTTATATAAGGAAGGAGCATAATATACAGAAAATCATAATGCAGGTACATCAATACATGCAATTTGATATCTAGAACATATCAGAAAAATGTAGCAATAAATGTTTGCTACTTTCCAGCAGCTGTGACACTGAAGAAATAAGCCAAATATTTTCCAGGGGCTGCCTGGAAAGAGACCGAAAGCAATGAGTGTAATCTTACCCCGGTTTTGATTCCAGCTATGAGCGTCTCCCAACAGACCTGGGTCATAAGCATAGCCTGTCTCCTGGGAGAAGTAATCATCAGTGCTGAGGACCAGCCCGTTTGGACCAGATGAAAGGAGGTCCCTGAATGAACGAACACACACACACACAAACACACACAGTCAGCAGAAGTCTTTTTTCCTTTTGGAAAATCCTCAATAGGACTGCAAACTATATATGTATAAAAAAGGTTATGTATTCTACAGTTGCAACCATTGCTTAAGTAATGGATGTAATTAATTTACTTTGGAATTAACAAGAAAAGCAGTTAACAAGAGCGTAAATTCCATTTCCAAACACTGTATAGTTTCATAATAAATTATATACAATAAACTCTACACACTTTCCACAACGATTCATAAATTCAAATATTTTTCTACACATGATTTATTCCAACTGGTGAAATATTTATTTAATGAATAATCAGGCAGCTACATCCTGATCTGTAGAAAATAAAACACAGCAACACTAGCAATGCAGTCTGAACCAACGGTGTAGTTCAACTGTTTTGTGGAGGTACAACTTTGTCAATAAAAGCAGATTATCTGAGAACTCACTGGGCTAAAGTTGACTTTCCAGACCCTGGTAGTCCTCTCATCAGGATCAGAACCAACGGGGAATCAAGGAAACCTTTCTTTGAGTCTGACGGCTCACAAAACTCTTCATTGAGATGATGCTGCCGGGGCCCAAATTCTATATCGGGACAAGTTCTCCAGTCGGAACCATCCTGTTCATATGACTGAAACCAGGGTCGGCTTCTGTGGCTGGAACAACCATTGGCTTGATTGTTTTCCAAATCATATGGGGGAAAAAAGCTTTCACCACAGCCCTGGGAAGTGTAGTGATCACCAAAGCCATCAAAACCTGCAAAGTCAGACCCCGGTGGGAACGGCTGCTCCCATTCTGCTATAGGAGGGCAGTCATAGAAAGTACTCACATGCGGCCTGAAAGCTGGATGGTATAAGGGATTTGGCGGTGGTGGGAAATTGGGAGGCCCATATAATTTAGGCTCGCTGAACCTTGGATATGGGGGGCAGGGAGGACCCCCAAACGATGGGGGATGCTGCCACTGGTTCTGATAATAGGGATCCCAGCTGCTGTGATTTGGGCCATAATGGAAGTCGCGCCTACGTTTCCAGGAATGCCATTCCTCGTTGGGGGGGTCCCGGTATATATGAGGCCGACGATAAGGTCTGTGACCTCTGCTGAAATGAAACCCTTCTTCTGAAGGAGTCGAGTTTATGGATTTCTTTGCTTCGACGCGGCTCTCATCTTTGTCGGTGCTGTTGTCAGGAGTTTCTGCGGGTTCCATCTGTTCCAGCTCTTTGTAGAACTCAGTCAGTTTGTCATCCAGGTTCCCCTTGGACTCAGTCGGTTCAGGCCGGCACATCGGCCCGATGAAGGCTGTGCTCCGGATGACCCACTCCCCATCGACCAGTCCTCCAGCCTTCCTGCCTGGGCTCCCACTTCCCAGGTTTCTTGCTCCTTCACCCTGATCTTTTTTTGAAAGTCCATCTTCTACTTTGGGTGAGGAGCTAGCTGGCCTTTCAGACGTGCATTTAATAAGTGAATTGTCATTTATCGTATCACTGGACTGACCCTGTGATCCGTCGCTTCGTTCTTCAGCCTCTTGCGGATTTCTGTCCTCAGCAATGGGGGGCCTTTCTGTGACAGCAGCCTCTGCTGGTTCATCCAGCCTCACAACAGTCTCCTCTTCATTCTTGACACAAATGGCGTCAGCATCCTGAACACACGTCTGACCTTTGCTTGCCAGAGGTTCTCTTACACCTCTGTCTTTAGCATCAGCCACAGATGTACTTGAACAAAGATTAAGCATCTGAAAGGGACAATGAAAGTCAATGAAAGTATAATATATAATATTATATAACAGAAAGCAGGACAGCCAAAGTCATGAGCATTTTTAAGCGTATGAGATATTTACAACAGGGTTGCCAACTTTGGTCAGCTGGCTGGAGAAAGATTTTCAATTCGAGTATGCACTCACATACACAAGAATTTACATGTATGTAATGGTTTTATTATCTGGTAAATAGTCTGTATGGTTTGAAAACTGCCCCAAACACTTTTGATGTAGCTAACTGTAGGTTTATAATGGAATAATACATATTTGAAATAATATTTCTTGAAAGCGTAAGAGTCTGAAAGCATGTCATGCCAGATGCATGAGAGCTGGCAGTCCTGATTTACACTGCATTGTTTTGTCAAATGAAAGTGTGCCAGGGTTTAATTGCTCACAAGTATTTGGCTAATTGCTTCTTAAATATTAATATAAATTTGCATTTTACTTCAGAAGCATAAAAGTTTGTAAAACGTTCAGCTTTTCTGTCCAAACTAATATGCCTCAAAATTGTTTCCTAAAGAATGACATGCGTTTCCTTCTGATGCAGTAAAGCACATCCATGTTTACTTTCACTGATACGCTATTGCTGTGCAGTTACACAAAACTGCCAATGTCAATGCGTTACTTAAACTGTGTAAGTGTAAAGTGACAAAGACACTGGATATCTAAAATCTTAATTTTATTTATGACCAAATATATTATCTAAAGTTACTTCTTGTTTTGTAGTATTGTCAGGTTGTGGTTTACTTTCAGTTTTGTTACGTTGTTACGATGGTAAAAAATCTTGATGTTTATTATATTTTCGACAAATGCATGAATAGATCTAATACGTGGAGGTTAATTTCGAAACAAGCGGGCTAAACTTCAGCGTATTAATTTAACCAAATTAAAACGATAACAGCTGCAATGTGACTTATACATGAGACTAAAATACATGATCTGGAAGCGATCAGCCACTGCAAAGCAAACCGCCAATACAGCTCCGGATAGCAGCGATTACACGCTTAACCACTGCTACTGTAGCGATATATACTACGTGAAAGACACGTTATTCCTGCAACATTCTCAAGTTTAAGTAAATTAACAGCAAACCGGACTTAATTTAAAAAAACATATTAAACACCTCGAGAGTTTGCTTACGCTATGATTTTTTTCTGGAAAGCTCCGTTGAATGGTTTAAGCGTCTTCACCACTTTAAGTCACATTAAAATGAAGGTTGCTGTACACACAGACACTATTACCCTGGATTACTCTGGGAGATGTACATTATTTAGACGCATACTATCCCCACCAAGCGGCATGTCACCCGACCCTCGTACCGGAAGTAAACATGCGGCGCGTCTATCTGTTCCTGGGTGTGGCCGGATAACGCCGCCGCTATCAAAGGCGCAGAACCGCGCCAGTAGGTGTCCGATGCACGATCGGTTTCGCGCATGCGCATCCGCCATGTTGCTGGCCGATCTGTCCCAGGTCATAAATCCACAGTCCTACGAGACTTTAATGCAAAGTCGGATGCGCGTTTTCGGTCATGTCCAGTTGCTGCATTAGAAGCCAGCGAGGATGTCCGTGTTTTATGCAGCCCTTCGAGAGTATCTCGAGAACCGAAAATATTCTCCAAAGTTGGACAAAGACTTACCAAAGTCACCCAGGTGGCAGCAAACTATGTCTTAAAAGTCAAGTCAAGTAGGTTTTTATTGTCATTTCAACCATACACACAGTATATAGTGAAATGAGATACCGTTCTTCCAGGACCATGGTGCAACACAGAATAAAACAGAGCAACATCGTGCAAGTGCAGACAGGACACAAGCATAACAGCACAAATTGACAAAACAAGACAACATACATTTGCAAATTAACAGTGGTAACAGTCTGGATAGAGCATTTGAGTTACTGTATGGTAGCAGCGAGGGTTATGTGCAAAAATGCTGTGGTAGAAAAGAGTAAAGAGTTGAAAGGCAATAAATAATAAATAGTATATACAGATGTGTGTGTGTGTGTGTGTGTGTGGAGGGGGGATTTTGTTCAGTTCCGGTTGAGGAGTCTGATGGCCTGAGGGAGGAAACCGTTCCCCATTCTGGCAGTAGAGGCCCGTATGCTACGGAACCTTTTGCCAGACGGGAGGAGGGAGAAGAGTGTGTGAGGGGTGTGTGGGGTTATCCACAATGCTAATGGCTTTGCGGATGCTGCGTGTGGTGTAGATGTCTGTAACAGAGGGGAGAGAGACCCCAATGAGGTAACAAAAAGGTAACAGCACTGTAAGTTAACCTTCTAATTAATCACGTATATTTTAATAGACCAAATATATGTGATTGACTAGAAGGTTAACTTACAGTGTCGCTGCCTATTAAGGCAATATATATATATTGCCATTATATATAGCTGTAAAGTCTCGCTATAAACCGTCTGTTGTGTGCGGGTCTGGAAACGGGCTGTCTGCCATGAAGCGTAAGTCCGATCGTGCAGCCAGCACTCATCAGGCACCTACATCCCCCGCTGTCACACAGACCCAGGCGTCCTCGTTTACGCTTTCCCGTTCCTATTTCCGCTGTATTCATGCAAGTGACCCCGGTTTGCGGGACTGACAAGGCAGACCGCGTCTATTTACGTCTTTGGAGATAAACACGTGATTAACACCAAGACACAAACACGTTTCGTTAACCACTTATACAATTTATTCAAATAATTACACAATAAGTAACAACTAAGTAACAACCAAAACGGTGACAGGTCACTCAGAGCAAGGTGAATTCACTCTTATCCATGGTATTAAAGAAATGTACACAATGTAATTTACAGTATAGTTATTAAAGAAACCACCAAATAAATATAAACCTCTGCAAGTCACAAATAAAACAGCAACAACAAAACAAATACAACCTTTTCTTAAGTGCTGATGTCCAATATTACCATACATATCATACACATATTTATGGAAACATCAGCATGGCAGAAAAGAGACAGGGGTTTGGCCCTTGACTCACATGGCAAAGGAACGTGCCCATTGGATATAATGCTTCCTGATATTCTGGCCTGATCACTCCTGATTCTGCAGGCCCGACCCGTCAAGCAGGGCCTGTGTATTGATCATGGCCAGCTCTTCATCGCTCACCCACTCACCCTCCACTGGCTTAGCTATGAGGCAGGCAGGCGGTGTCTGCTGCTGCCTGCTCACCGGAGCAGGCGTCTCTGACCGTCGTGGTGGGTGGAAGGTCTTGCTTACAGCGGGCGACATGCTGGTCTTCAGCAGCTGGAGGGGTGGAGGAGAAGGAATGTGGGATAAGTAGTCTAATCCACGCTTCCTCTTTAAGCTCTTGGGGTCCCTGTCCACTAAGGAGCTGCCCTCTGGGGGGGTCTTCCTGTTCACGGGTGTGACAGACCCAACCGTCTGTGCTGATTTCTGAGGGGTCGGCCCAGTCTCCTGTAAGACACGCATAACAAAACGCACTGAACACTTGGAAAAGAAGCACGTCACATGGAGGGGCTTCATTTAAAGCAATAAAACTACCAGTCAAAATGGAGAGGATGGATTGAAAGGGGAACCCGTTATCAGGAACTGCTTAGAAATCCTTACACTATTCATGCCTTGTCGTCGTGTGTTCCAGGTCGGTGTTTTGGGAGCGGGAATCCGACCATTAGGGGGCGGCAAATATGATGCATTTGAATGGATCAGGCTGAAGAGTTTCTCCTCTGCAAGCTTAAAGAATTGCTCACAGCCCTGTCACAAAAGAAGTAAAAAAGGATAAATATTCCTGGCTTGGCTTAGCTTACAGAGAAAACAAGAAAATGGGACCCCTTAGGGTGTCACAAAAGTACGGCGCAGAAGTGAACCCCTCCTGGTCTGAGAAGTATCACAGCTATTTAATCCATTATCTTCAGTGACACAGGCAGGGATGGTTAATTTGATTACATATTTAACTTTCATGATCCATTCATTAGCATGCATGACACCCTGTATGCACGCTGGCTACATAGGAACAGGACCTAGGACCTCTCTTCAATAGCGTGTGTGGGACGTGTTTGGTCTGTACCTGGACAGCATTCCTCAAACGCTCACTGGCCTCCTGCAGTTGTGGCTCTTTAGGTTTAGCTGAGACAAGGGCCAGATCGCCAGCGTAGAGGATGGGCACGGGCGCCTGGCAGCGTGGCTGCAGGTTGCTCAGGGCCAGCAGGGCCTGGGATTGCACCAGTTCTTCCAGGGCCAGTTGCAGCAGGCTGCAAGAGACCCGGACAGCTACAAGGTGCAGCTGCTCGTCAGCCAGGTAAATCACAGGGGAGATACCTGCACACAGGGGATCCGTCTCGGCTCAGTCCGGTGGTTTAATTCATAACATGAAAAGAGTATGTAACAGTGTATGTCTGACGTCCTGTTACCTGGCTGTGTGGTGATCGCAAAGTCAGCTTCTAGGCTGTCATTTAACTTTAAATGCATTAGTTAACTATTTCAACCCATGAAACAGAGCAGTATTTAATGTCCCTTGAATGCCTCGAATTTTATCAGCTGTTATAACTGCTAGAGATGGTTACTTTGATGAATCAAAGATAAGACATTTTCTTGCTAATAAAGGTACTCACATGGTGAACATACTGTAAATATATTATAGCAAAGAAGCAAAGAAGACTGAGCATATTTTTAGTAAATAAGCGAGTAGCATGCAAATGTAGAAAATCTCACTGTGTGAAAAAACTTCTGACTAGAATATACCTCACTGATGCCAAGGAAATCCTTTATACATTAAACAGCGAGTACTGTAATCTCTCCAATTTGTTCCAAGACCCCCAGCAGATGCCTGAAAACATGGATAATACTAAACCCTGTATGTTTTTCCCTACATATGCATACCTATGATAAAATCAGGCAGCAATAACTAATAATAATTAAATGTGGTCACAACTGCACCACACCTGACAGTGTGAGTGTTGCCCAGTGCGAATGTACGTTACTATCCCAACTGCCGGCAGCAATCAACTAAGAGAATGCTGATAAAAAAGTTAAAAAAAAAAAACAAACTATGACTTAAAGATGATATAATTTACTATACAATATACTATGCATATGAGAATTTTTGCATATAAAATAAAGGGCCAGCTTAAGCCCAAATCGACTTACAACCAGTCAGTCAAAACCGATCGTGGACACAAGTCGATGACGAGCTGTATTACACCATGACAGTCGATCTGATAACCGAGACGGCAACTACGCGGCTAACAGGCAGGTAGCATGAAGGGATGATTCACATATCGGGCGAGACGGTGTGACGTCTCATCATGCTGCTCAGAACGGCATGCAATTTAAAACAATCATTGTTTATTTCTGGAATTTTCCATTAACATTTCTGAACCGAGGTTGACGTCACGTAACGTAAATCTTAGATAAGTGAGCCCACTGTACATAACATATACACTTAGAGCAGAAAACACAGAAGTATATACACTAAAAACAGATGACGGCACACAAACAGAATACTGTGCAGAGAATAAATATAGAAATAGAGATAAATTGATGAGTGGTGTATGTGCAGCTAATGCAGTGCCAGTCTGTCCTGGCATGAGTTATGGTTGTGGGAGAGGACTGGCACGTCAGCAAGAGGCTTTATAGTGCCCGGTGCCAGCGGGAAGGGAGGATCTCCAGTAGCGTTTCTTAGCACACTGTGGCAGAATACACTGGGGCTAAAGCTGCTCTGTGGGGGGGCCTCCATGAAAATGCTAACCTTTACCAGTGTGGTGTAAGCAAACAGCAATATTATTCAAGTGCAGCTTGGGTCAGTCGTTTCACAGTCTCCACCCACTATCCACAGAACGACTGCAAGCGGCCGTGGGACTTACCGTGTTCGTCAGCGATGGAGATGACGTAGCCAACTACATCTACCTCCCCGTACAGAGGGCGGAACCCAGGGGTCATGAGTGTCCCAAAGCTAACCGATGCTCTGGGCTGGAAGAGTTCAGTTAGCCTTTCTGGGGATGCCTGCAAGATTAGATACATCTACAGTTTAGAAGCAACGTATGTTTGACAAACTGGGGTGATAATTGCTAGAATGAAAGATTTTACACAACATGCAATTCACAAGATAAAAGAATTATCTTCTGCCAGCAACACAAAATCCTGCTCATACACATTTTATTTTTTCCCTGTTCCATTTGGCTGCAAGAACTTAATGTAGTAGAAAGAAGATGGGTGCCACTTCGCGCGATACCTGAACGGGCTGGAAGCGTGTTCTCTTGGTGGCAGTTAGCTGAAGCTTTGTGCTGCTACTGAACTTCCTGCCCTCCGACGTGGCTAGCTGGTACACCTTGTACCTACTCCCCTCCTTCAGTAAGGTCTGCAGCTCTGAGGACGGTCGCCAGATATTCAACAAGCACCCTGCAAAAAGTCGCTACTGGTTATGTGGCGGCCGCTTGCAGGGTAGGTTGTCACGGTGATGGCAGGGATCAGAGTTGTGCAGCTGAACTTCCTGTTGGCTCAATTACTCTGCTGTACACCTTCGCAGTGCTAATATACACATAAAACTTACAGTTCAATTACAGAGCAGCTGACATTTCTCTGACAACTTTCAATGAATATGAACACACTGACTGCATGTTTGGTGAACACAATGCCATGTTTAAAATCATTTAAACGACTTGACATTTTGATGTCAATAATTAACTTCTGCAATGTAAATGTGGTTGGTAACTTATTACCCAGTACTCTCCCTATTAGCGCACTTGCCCTTATGGATGAATTATGACACAGACAATATTACTGCTCCACATTCTGTAATCAAAAACAGGACCATGGCAGGAGGTAGTAACATGCATGCTCACCACTGCCATCTGGTGTCTCCCTGCAGTCAGCCACACGCAGCCTCCATACTGGCGTGACCTCCCTGTCACTGAAGCTCCCCTGTCCCTTCTGGGTCTCCTCCAGGGCCTGGCGGAAGCGCTCCTGCAACTCGTCCCGTTTCTTCTGCTCCAGGCACTGCCTGTAGCTGCTCAGGATCTCCAGCTGCTTCTCACTCAGCAAAGCCTGATGCACAGAAACGCTAAGGTGAACATTTCCCTTTCCAGTAAAATAAAAAGAAAAGCCTCAGGGGAATGACAGGACGGCAAGCTTCCTTCACCTCTACACCAGTAGGATCATTGTCTACAACTTCGTGCAAATCCTCTCCATCCTGCAGAGCTTCGATTTCCTGGCGACTCAACCTCTTCCCTTTGCTTTTGCATTTGTTCCTCACTGTAATATGAATGCTGATTACTTTTAGCATTGGCATAATCGCCTCCAATGAAATTCAGTAGTTCAGTTCTTATTTTTCAGGAAAAATAATTGAGGTACTTGCCTGCCTGGTCCTTCTCAAACTGGGCCTGAATCTTTGCGAAGAGACTCTCCATGGTTTTCTGCTTGCTGGCACTGTGTCTCTGAACTTCTCTTTCTTCCGCGCGTCCACTGCGGAACACATAGGCTCCATCCGCTTTCTTTTCCATCCACTGGGTGAAAACATGAACATTCTTTAGATGCATCTCTCAAAATAAGAAGTATCTGTAATCTTAAATCGGCCGTAACGCACCTGGGTTGGGTAACTCCTAAGCACAATTATTTCAACACAGCCCACTGGGCCCCCATTGCTATACAGAGAAGACAGGCGAAGCTTCAGTGGTCGAGGGTCATGGTGGTAGCCCAGCTTGGTGTCCCATCTTGCTACTCTGGTGCTGTTGGCTGAAATCTGAAACCATGACATTTAACAGGGGGTATAGTGATTAAAGTACTGCATTACGAGCCAGCACTTTCCTACCTTAAACCCCTGGCAAAGTCCTGAGTTTTTGTTATTTTAAGCAAAGATGGCTACATCTATCCATCTACATTCTATAACTGCTTATCCAGCAGGGGGTGCCTGTCCATTAAGCATGAGCCAGGGAGGACAACCTGTATGACAAGTCCATCAGAGGGCTTTGACTTATACACAGACATGAGTGAAACACACAATCACACCACAGGCAATTTAGAAACACCTTAGCGCATGTTTGTGGGTGACCTAAAGGACACCTGCAGGAACATGAATGCAATACGGTTTAATGAGAAATGTATGGTGCAATGCTGTATTCTTTCAGTGAATTCTTACCTTAAGCATAAGGTTTGATGGCGCCTCCAAAGGGGTACAAGCATCTTGGGATCCAACCAATTCAGCTCCATGGGTCACGACTTTCACACCTACTGTGAGGCGACCTTTCTGCACCATTGCTGTTAGTGGGATGTCCAGCACTGCCTTGATGCAGTACCACCCATCTGTGACCCAAATGAGCCCAGTGGTCGAATCCACTTTGGAGTCTGCACCCTGGGTGGTCTTTCTCTCGGTCCGGTCTGAACCGGTTGAAACAATGCCGCAGATGCAGAGCACCATGGTCTTTGCAGGAGTGTCGTCCCTCTCCATAATCTTTCTCAAAGCTGACCGCCGACTCTGATCAATCTCAAGGTCATACCTGAAGAAAATCCAAAATTTTAAAAAATAAGAACAACATGCTCTATGCCCGAATCAGCAATCAGTTGTATTAAAAAATGTACACATACTGTACAGTACTGTGCAAAAGTGTTAGGTAGTCAAAGAACATTGTTTAATGATGAAAAGTGTATGTTTACAGTTGCTTTTTTTTTTTAAAAAAAAGACTAACGTTCTAAATGGTCTCAGATTATCAGTGCTGAATACAAACAAATGTAGTACTTTGAGATAAATATTTTTTAGTCATTCACTCAGTCATTAGCATATCGCAAATTATTCAGCTAAGTGAGTTAAGTGAGCTGGTGGTGGAATTTAACAAACACATGGAATGGCTGGGGTGTCCCTGAGGAGAGGTTTGGGAACTGAAGCGGTGTTTATCTAGCCATCCAACTTTTTGCAGAACAGAAAAAATTCTTCTCTTTTTTTACTGTTACTCTTCAATTGCATATATGATCAGATGTTGTTGCACTGTACTGTATATTAAAACACACACAGATGTATATGTACAGTACCTGTACTTCAGCTGCAGCAGGACCTGCTGTGGGGTGAGGCACAGGCTGCCCATCACTCTGGGGAAGGACCTTTCCATACAAGCCAGTTTCCAAACCACCCACCTATAGTGATTGTATACCCAGCTTTCACTTATTAGTTTGGGGTCCACACCAGGGGTGTCACACAGGGCCCTAAGGTGACACACATGCATTCAAAGAAAGGCAATTAACAGATAAACAATTAATTCATTTCATGCCTTGAATGACTGCACTTTAAATATCAGAATTCCACACCATTACAGTGCATTACACAGGCACTACCCAGTCTTCCACTGCTGAATTACACACCTGTAAAACTCCTCTTTCCCCACAGTGCCCCTATTATCAGGTATGAGCCAACCACCATCGGCCAGCTGAACACCCCCCTCTTCAATCAGCGTTTCCTGGCTGAAGTAGTCCACATAGCGGAAACGGAACGACTCAGCGCTTTCGCTGCTGATCTGGGAAACTCCCTGGGGGACACCATACTTATACAGCTGAAAGAAAGAACAAAAAATAAAAACGGATTTAAAAAAATAAATCATCTCGCATCTAAGAGAGCATACATAAATCACAGTTAAGGATAAAAGAATGATTACATTATGTGCAGTATTTAAAAAAAAAACTGGTCATAGGTAGTTTGGGAAACTAATATCTTGACTTACATAAGAGATAAGACACTCGCACTGCCATTATTTAGGGTAATGCAGAAAGGGGGGGTGATTCCAGCCAGCATGGCGTGGCCTACTGTACCTCCTCTTGGGTATGCCTGACTGGACAGCTTCCTCCAAATGCACCTCTTAAGGACAACCTCATCTTCCCGGACGTCTTTGCCAGGAGGAGACTTCCTGGCTGGGGTCTAATGGTCTGCCGCTTCTTCTTCATGATTCTCATGTCCTGAAGGTCTCGGGTATGTTGCAGGCTCTCAAGACCCTGCAACCCTGCATCTACTGACAACCATGATTCCTAAGTCAGGCTAATCCAACACATACTGTAATTCTGAGACACTTTTAAACCAATTTTGCTTTAATTGTGTGCTCTGTTCCCTCATGACTATACTTTAAAGTAAAATTAAAAAGATTACCCGAAACTTGAGCCGTGTTTCCATATGGTGAGGTGGGACATGCACTTGGGATCCCTTGTTCCAATCCTCTTTCTTCACATTTTGCAACAGTGTCATTGTTGGTATTAGCCTTGCGGCCACAAACACTGTCTGAACGGGTTTTTGTTAGGGGTATTGGCTCTGATCTCCGCTTGGCAGGAGGAATATATTTGCTTGGTTCTGCAACAGATCCAGGGGATTTCCTACCATTCTGGACCTGAGTTACGCTCTCTTGCAGACTGCCGTTCATCCTGAGCTTTCCGTTTTTGAAAGGGGGTATGAAGACACTTAGGTGCCTACTTGGACCCTGAGACACAGCACCTTTTGTCTCGGGGGGCTTCCGAAAAGGGGGCACAAATGCAGCATCCCTGGGATTCCCACTACTGCTGTTCAGGAGAGACGAGTCCTTCCTCGGCCTTTGTTCCAGCAACGTTTTATCACTGAGGAACATAAATTGAGTGTTATTAAAATTCAGACTTTCAAATTCACATTGTGTTCTCCCTTCAGTTTCATTTGAGGGCTTACCCAAAGGGTCGGGTCACATTAGGCTGGAGGGGCATGCTGTACCTGAAGGTTCTTCGGTCTTTTAGTGTACCTGGAACAAAGAAAGGGAAGGTTAACATAGGAACCTTTTGCAAATCTAATTGCTCATTGATATAATTAATGTCTTATCACCATCTGGGCTGCTTTTTAGGGGAACCAGAAAAGAGCATGTTCCATCAATTGAAGTTCTGTCAAATTCTTCCAAAAGCTGCCTTTTCAGAGGGGGCTGACCTGTTGATTTAAAAAAAAAAAAAAAACAAACAAACCAGTAATGCATTATTACACAGGGTGCCGATTTCAGGTATAATTTTTGTTTTTATGAATGGTCCTTAAAATTCAAAGAGGTACCAGGTTTTACCACTTTAACGGGATGAGATGCGATTATACTGAAGGCAGATAATGTATTTTATATAAAGCTAAAGTTCACCTTCCAAAGCAGAGTCCATTGCTCGAAGCCTTTTTCCATTTCTCAGCTTCTGTTCCTCAGAGTGATGCCCGTCATTAAACTTGGAAGCAGTTCTTGGTCCACAAGACGATTCCTTAGAAACCTTCTCAGAAATTCTCCTATTCTCAGCCTCATCCTGAAGAAGTGCCTTTGTGCAAGTCATAGCCTCCTGCTCAAAGTACTGCTGCTGAGTTTCTGTGCAATATCCAAGGCCCAGGGACTGCAGGTTAAGTGGGGAGAAATCGTCTACAGTTGTTCCTGAAGAGGGCAAGCAATTCTGATGAATTTTTGGTGTTCCTGTTTGTTCTGTACCAAGCACTTCAAGGGGAATGTCTTTGCTTAGTTCAATTTCATCATGCTTCTCTGGCACAGCTGTTGAACAATTATATGATACTGGAGAGACTGAAGTAATCGTTCTGTCACCACAAGGCACATCGTTTGAATACTGAGCACAAATAGAGCTTTTTTCGTTTACTGTTACTCCATTCTTCTTTGCACTTACTACTACTAAACCATCATCACAGTTTGTTAAACTAGACTGCTGTGTTCCTGAATCACTGTAGGAGGCTCCAACATTAACATTTTTCTTTGCCTGATTTCCTGAACATAGGCTGGTTTCTTGACAGGTGCTAAAAATCCCGTCATCTACTGTTTTTGTTGAAAGAGACGCTCGTATATTGCTGTCCGTGGTCTGCTTTGCTGACAAACTCTCTATTAAACTCTCTGTTTCACAACATTTCTCTTGCTCCATTTTTTCATCACACTGATCAAGAAGAGTCTTTGCTCTCATAAGGCTTTCTTCAGACACAGATACCTTCTTCCCACTAGCAGTGCTGAACCCACAATTACTTTTCCCTGAATCAGAAGGATAAATACCAAATTCATTTCTCTTGCTCTCCTCTACGGCCTCAGCTCCAGATTCCCACAATGAAACACTTTCCATCTCAGAAAACAAAACTTTTGCCTCCTGAAGGGATTTTGTAGAAACAGACACACTTTTACCACTAGCTGTACTGAAACCACAGCTACGTTTAAGTGGAATGTTTGGGCTTGAAACTCCCTTATGTTGTGTTGCAACATGTTCTTTGGGATTAAGACATTCTTCATCAGATTCAAGAAAGGTCTTGGCTTTCAGCAGAGCAGTTTCAGAGACACACACCCTTTTCCCACTTGCAGTGCTAAACCCACAGTGGCTTGTCTCTGGAGCAGGATATGATATTACACTTACTCTCTGCATTTCTATACCTGCTTCATTGACCATTGAGCTGTTCTTGTCCTTGAGATAAGCTTTTTCCTCTGGACTTTGGGGTGACATAGGCACTTCCTTGGCACTCAGAGACTCCTTTCTTCTTTTGAATGTATTCATTTTTTTAGGACTTGTTTCACATTGGACAGCGCCTGTTGCTACACACACCGGAGAATCGATACAATCTTTGAATATAGCTTTTGCTTGCTGAAGCGCCGCATCTGTAATGGAGACCATTTTACCACTTGCTGTCGTAAAACCTCTACCTTTTCCCTGAAGATCACAAGACAAAATCAGCCTACAACCTGCCACAGAATTTTCATGTTGTGGAGTTTTTAGGAAAGGGCATTTAAATTTAGTATCGACATTCTGATGTACCTTTGGAAAATGTATATCTTCAACATACTTTAACTCATCATCTAGAAGGTTGCTTTTTGCAATGTTTTCACAATTAGATTGTGCTTTTATGCTGGTCTGGCAGGCATCTACTGCAGCTAATTTATCAGCAATGTTGTTTATTATCACATTTGTTTTTTTGGAAACATACGCTAGACCATGATCGATGTTTATAGCATCTTTCGAACTGCTGCTCATTTTCCCTTCCAGCTCATTTAATCCAACTTGCAGTTTGTCAGTAACGTTAAGAGTGAAGTCACCGCAGTGTGAGTCTTGGATTTTTATCGGAGTATTTTTCCATTCTGGATTTTCAATAGACAGTTGATGTCCTACTTCATTTGTATTTGCCTTTACTTCTTCTAAGTCGGCAAATATTGCTGTTGCTCTGCTAAGAGCTCTCTCAGACACACTCACAGCATTTCCTCCAGCTGTTTTGAAGCCCACAAAATGTGGAGTGATGCCAGTAACATTTCTAGTTTCTTTCATTTCATTAAAGTCAATCCCAATACATTTAGCTGTCTCCACCGCGGATGAGGCCAAGTCTTTTTTTGAAAATTCCTTCATTTTTTCTTTGCATGGCTCATGCTGTTCATAAGAGCAATAATACACCTTTCGTAGAGTGTCTTGCTTTGCACTTTTCACAATGTCAGTTTGCAACGCACGTGGCTTCTCTGCTGATAAACCTAAATTCTCACCAGAATTTAAGGCTGAAGTACAGAAAACATCTAGACCATCAAATACACCTGAAGGCTTTTTCAGACGTTCCATTGGAACAGTAATTTTCACACCCTGAGCTGAGTAAAAACCACCACAGTTTCTGGAGTTGGCTAAGACACCTGGGACCAATAATCTATCTATATCCTTAGGGTGCAAAGATTTCTCTGTGCCTTTGTCAATTGTGTTATTTAAACCACTGCTTGAAATTGCCTCAGCTTCATCTGTAGCACTGACTTTTTGCCCATTGTGCTTTAGGTCAGAATTTTCTGTGGGTTCATCCAGCACTGTTACTTCAGTTATAGCCGATTGCCGTCTTGTCACTTGTCCAAGGGAGGTGAAACTATCATTGAAATCTATTCCTGTCAAAAAATCAGGATCTACTTCTTCATCACTGGGACTGCCAGGGAGAGCCACACCTGTCTTGCTAGAGTCCTTCTTTATTTGCTTAAACTGTGTGAACTCAAATTGACTGTCTGCCTCTTCCAGAAGGCTGCAGAGCTCGCTAACATCTGCCTTCTGCGAGGCAGTCAGAAAACAGTGAGCTTCCAAGGAAACCTGTGCAGAGGAATGAACAGGAGACAAGACTGCAGCCACTGGTGCTGCAGAGGGTTTAGGTTTGCAGCCTTCCTCTTCTGTCATTCCTTGTCCTTTTGTTGAACATTTCTCTGGATGTTTCCCATAATCTGTCTCATCAAGCAACTCCCTGGCTTTCTTGAGATTTGTAGAGGACACGTGAATTGCACTGTTAGAGGCAGTTTTGAAACCGGTAATTTTGGGTATTGAAGACTGCCTACTGGAATTAGTGTGGACATTAATGGCTCTTTGAGCATTAGATCTATACAGCTGCCCCACTTCTACCTTAACATTCCCAGGATATATAGTGATATCCTGCAGGCTCTGGCAGTTGCTTTCAATGCTAGATTCTTTGACTCGCATCGTGCTTTGAGACATCAAATTTACTAACATTTTTTTCTGAGCAGTGGTTTTTCCTGTGAGGTTGCAATCTGCTGCTTCGTTGAGTAAAGCTTTTGCTCTCTGTACTGCTTCAAATGGCAAAGCAATGATCTTCTCACTAGCAGTTCTGAAACCAACCTCCAGTCTTCCTTTTCCAGGGCTGATAATATCATCTAATAACCTAGGAACATGGGAAACATCAGACAGAGTGGTATGGTAGCTGCTGTCTTGCCTTTGACTACTCAGTTCATTTACTGCGTTAGATACGCAGTCACTATAGTCCATTATCTGTTTTGTGGCCAATACTGGTTCATTGGGGACTGTGCAAAACTGACTAAGGCCACTCTTAGCAGAGGCATTCAGCTGGTCAGCTGTCAACTCAATTGTTCCGTTTGGCTCTGGTTCATTTGATGTTTCCGGTAGATATCTGTCTATCTGTCCCTGAGTGGGAAAGGAAGAGGTGTCCATGCAGCCATTCTGGGCATCTGTTTGTAAAGCCGTCTCACTACTGCAGTCTCTGTCATGGTGGACATCCCTCTTAAGCTCCTCTGTAAAAGCAGCGCATGCCTGGTGATCATTCTCCTGGCATGAAACTTTAAGCACAGCATTTTCTGCTGCTGTACCGTCATGTTTTTCAAACACACGGTGTTTTAAATCCAACATGTCCCTGGCACCAGCGCATTCTGCTCCATCACTGCATGATACAACACAATGATATTTCCTCTGAACTTCTGAACTTTCTGAAAAAGAGAAAATAAAAAAATAAGAACTCCAGCTACTGTTAAAAATGACCAATGAAGTTATTGATCTAAATAGCAATACAAAAGCAAATTTAGAAGAGTCTTACCTGAAAGTGTAGGCAATTTACAATCAGACTGCTCATAGGTTTTTGAGCTTTGGACTATATGACTGGATGGGCTAGGAGTTAGCAGAGAATACACAAACTTCCTGGAAGGTTTCTGAATAGGCATCGCAGGAGAACAACTTTTCAATGAGTCCTCAGCCAGAGACTCAGCTTCTTTCAGTCCCTCTACGTTGTGTTGAGATGGTTTCTCTATTGCCACGTCTCTTGTGAAATCTCCAGTTGGGTTACAGCTCATGTTAACGTTAGGCAGCTGAACACTGGGTAGGAGCTCATCTGTGGTCAAATGTCCCATTCTCCCCCTCTCTGCTCCCCTAGTCTCTGTTTTAGAAGGACTTGGACACTGTTCTCTGTCATTTCCTTGACTTTTTACAATACTTTTCCACTGAGAATCACACTGTACTGGAGAATAACTCTCCATTGCATCACTACATGCTGGAGGTCCTTTAGGTAAAATGCTACCAACAAACTGCTTTACTGATATGTCTGTGTGAACATTAGTGTCCTCTTTTGGCAAAGGCTGCGAAATTGAATCAGGCAAAGTCATTGGAGTCCATGGGACAGAACAATCCACCATCAGCTGGGATTCATCTCCCGGTTTTTTGATAGGCTGCATGCGAAGCTCCGGCGTGGTGTCTGTGGAGGCCGCATTCAAGACACTAGTTGCTAATCCTTTCCGTACTGAATTACCCTCTTTCCTCGTCACTCCCTCCCCAGGTTTCACTTTCCTCAATGAACTGCTGCAACTGTTACTGAAAAAAAATGAGATAATGTCCTCATTTCCATCCAGGACATGTGCTACTGTGCTGCGAACCTCCCTGTCCTGAATTGCGTCTGGCAATTTCTGCTTCACAGTAACATCTGGCGGGAATGCTCCAACGCCATCCTTCTTATCCAAACAGGCAACGTCTTCTGTTGGTAAAATGTTGAAATACTGTCATGAGACTTTATTTAAATGACCAAAAATGCAGATAGCATCCGAAATGACGAACACAATGAAATTCAGACATAACGTACATGTTATTTATGATAACATGCAGGCTCAGTACTGAACACAGTGGGTTCACACCCCCAGGGTGTAGAATGACTTTGCATTTGCATAGCTCGCATACTATCCCCACTTTGGTTTCCTCCCTTGGTTGAAAAATATAATGTTTAGGTGAACTGATGCCTCTAAATTGCCCAGTGTGTGACTGTGTGCTCTGGGAAAGACTCAAGGCCCACCAAGACCTTGTACTGAATAAACAGGCATAAAAGCATAATGAATGGATAAGGCATTTACATAATTTGCATAATGCTATACCTATTGTAAGGGTATAAAAGAAAGTAAACTGCAGCAACTCACCAGACAGCAGCAATTGTTTGGTTTTGTCTAGTGAGTTTGGGATCCCAGAAGCTTCAGAAAGAGAAGGGAAGAGCTTCCGTACAAACTGTAAAAGAGCAGAAACCGAACCAAGTAATCAGCCTTTTCCTACTGTAGCAACACCTAACAAAAAAGTATTCCTCAATTAAAAAAACCAGATGCAGCAGTTGGATTTACTTACAAACTCTCGCTTGTCTCCAGTGCAGGTTTCGGGGCACGCACTACTGTCGGGTTTAGCTTAAAAAAAATGTTAAATAAAAATAAACTGAATTACTGAAGACACAAATCTATCAAAATACCATTTAAAAGGCAGGCGCTCTAGGCATTATGATTTCCTTACTCAGAATGACCGTGGGAGACATAACTGGTGTGTTGAGAGAACTGGTCCAGGATAGATCAGGATCAATCTGTGCTCCCAAGCTTTCAGAAATGCGTTTGACCGATTTAGGCTGAAAATAAGACAAGACGTGACAGTAACAGGACGTTAATTTTGATAAAATGCATAAAAAATATATATAATTAATATTCTGAACATACCACTGAGCTCCCTGGTGTGTCCAAGAACTCTTCTGGGGGTGGAGGGTTATAAAAAAACAAAAAAAGAGAAAAACTTTTGATGAACGTCCAGCAGTTTCAGCAAATAATAATAATGATGAACTACGGAAGGGTCATTCCCTTTTAAATTCAGTAAATTTCCAAAAAAGTTTTTGCTTCACCATTTACTAATGTAATGTGAATTTAATCATGTAATGTAACTTGGACAAAACCTCCTGAGCTCAGAAATGTTTGTAAGTACATCTTTTTTCATCCCCTTTGACATTGGCATTTTTTCTACACTACATTTGAGACTCAAAAAAGGCATCTGGAGAAAGAGATACAATATGATTGGGAAGAAAAAACAGAAAGCAATACCTGCTTTCAAACAAAAAGTGTGTTGTTATTCAAATGGGGTATAGGAGTTAAGAGGCTCTGAGCGAAAAAAAATTAAATAAATAAAATTCACAACCTACACAATAATCTCATTTCCATTCCCCCACCTTACATACTTTAGGCTACAATTCATGCCATTTTCATGAAAGAAGCAGATAAAAAGAGGTTAAGATTAGGGAGTAGATTCAGCAATTCTTTTTGTAAGTTCAGAGCCTTGTAAGACCAACACATTTTGAACTTTTCAATAAGCTATAGCAGAGTCATGTGGCTGTAATAGTAAAGATTACAGCTCAAAAGAAAAATGGTGATGCAAAGGCCCTTAACTGAATTAAAAGGAATTAAAATGTACACACTGTGAAACAAAATTTTGCCAAATTGGCCATCAATTTGCAGTCTTACCAAGAAAACCTTTTGATGGTTGACTTCTATGTTGATTTCTGACATCACTCCTAAAAAACAATATTCTTATACGTAACTGTCACGTTCGCTGCAAGCGGGTAAACTCATGGACAGGTAGGCAGGCAGGGATCATGCAAACAGCCAGAATACGGGGCAGAACTAGGGGTTTATTAAGGGCAAGGGCAGGACGGAACACAGGCATCAACGAACATCAATGACAGACACTGAACTCTGGTAAGACATGGACTCAAACAGACAGGACTGATTGAAAATAATCGGACACGATCAGGGAAGCACACGTGGATAATCAGGGGGGCGTGGCACGCACGAGGAGCGGACGAGCCGGGCATGACAATAACAAACATATTCATTTATTTATCTTAATAAGATTCTCATTATTACAGAACCTAATTAACTTGAATCTTTAGAAAAGTATTTCACTATTTAGGGACATGGCAAGGGCATTAATATACAAGATGAGTGTGTAAAATACTCTTCATTATTGCTTATCTTACATATTTTTTTAACAGACATATATGTAACATGTAAATGAAATAAATAAAATACTACACTCAACTGGATTATCAACACTCTGTAATCTTATGGTTATTATCCACCTAGACCTAATTTAACTAGCATAGTAAAAAAAATCTAATAAAATAACTTTTACCGCAGGTGTGACCACTTGAACATGACTGGCCCAAAAAAAAGTCATGTGACAGGCACAGTTGGAAGACAATAAAATAGATTTGGTGTGTAAAATTTACAGTTCGTCATAACTTTAAACAGAATTATTTTATGGTTTACATGTGTTATAGTGCTAATTGCGAATTTAAAAATGAGTTTTGCAAAATCAGTAACATAGTTGCACATGAAGGTAGTGGATATCATGGTTCCGTCTTCCAGAACCATGAAAGGAGATCGTGAACGCTTGGTTTCACTTGCCATTTCAGAACTGTTACACCAGTATATATGACAGTATTAAAGTGTTACCCATGAATGAGTTTGCCAGCCAAATGAATACCCCTTTACATCCATGCAGTTACAGACAAGTATAAATACCTGGCATTTGTAGATCCAAATAAACAAGGACTGGTATCCACCCAATATAGATTTTCTGGTCCTCCATCTGCACCTATAAAATTATTAGTAAAATCTGTGTGAGTTTCATGTAGATGTACAGAACAACATAGCATGACGGTAAACAGACCCATCAACAGCGCATCTAATCTCACCCTTTTCACTACAGTGTAGGGCTTCATCTTGGGTTATCGGTTTGGGTGACATTCGTTCTTGACCCCTAAAGATCTTGGGTGTGGAGAACATCTGGCTGCATGCAGATGGTTTCTCCAGTGGTGCCTCTTTTTCACTTGGGGACCTGGGATTCCTAGGTTTTTGACCAGAGTACCCATCTCCAACTCTGGTGGAGGCTTTCACAGTCAACACCTCAAACCAGTCTGGACAAAGTGCCCCCAATTCTTCACACAGAAGACATCAGTTAAAAAAATGACAACTTAATCAGGACATTGTTAGGCTTAGAAATATTGGTAGAAATACTGACATAATGACCTCATTTACTTGTTCAATATTAACTGCATAAGTAAGTGTCCAAATCTAGGTTTCACTCGAGTGACTATATAAACACAAAAGCAAAGCTCACCTTCTCTAGCGTGGTGATTTAACACTTCTAACATCTTACACATATATTCATCATAGACAGCAGCATGGCGTATTTTAGCGATTAATCTGGAATAAAAAAAACTCAGTGAGGACAATTTGATGACATTAAATAACGTTTCAGGTGGTCACGGTTTCTGGATATAGGAATTGAGATGGATGCCTGCTATGTGTTCAGCCTGGGTAGCTAGTAAGTGCGATTAAAAAGTGCAGATAAACAGCTAACAAGATGGATAGGAATCTCGTTCAACTACCATTCTGTGAAAGTGAAGTAATTAACGACACTAAATCAATAAAAAAAACTAGCGAATAATCAAGGACAAGCTAAGTATTATGCTAACAAGTTACGATCGCAATAGCAACACAAGTGCAAAGGTAGTCCCCCGACCTTCGACAAAGAGCAATGACATCACTTTTTAGCATAAAAAACTCACAATTACCTCTTACACGGTATCACACAAACCGAGTCCTTATAGTAGTGTCCTATCCCTATAAATATATATTTGAAGTGCACAAAAAAACTGCAATCCGACTAAACTTCAGACAAATCTGACTGTCTACTCCAAGTTCGTGGCTCGCGCCAGTAGCTATCACGTGTCTGACATGTAGGGCAGGTTTCAGCCAATCAGAAATTGGTTTAGTTACTGTGGGCGGGATCGAGGTAGACCTACGAGTGAATGTTGGGAAATAAGAGTAGGGCGAGCGGCAAACAGAAAGCATTTTCTTTCCTTTAATCTAAGACTTTATCCGTATTAATCAAATACATTATATGTTGAGAAACAATTATACCTCCCTGTTATCCGTACTAAACTTCTGATAACCGTTCAATTCTATCTCCGTTAGGAGTGCGGCATCTTACCGAATGATTGTTGCGGCAGTACAGACTTCTAGCAGAAAGAATGACGATGAAAAAGAAGGCAAAATTCATATTTCATGCACCTTGAAACAGTGGAAGGGTGTGGAATATACATTCCTTTATATGCATGCATGTTTATGTTTGGAAACATTTGTATCTCTAAGCACGTAGGTTTATAACACATATATTTAGACTTAAATTGTTCTGATCATAAACTCACATCATTACATTGTTGAGAATTTATGGTTTATTATAAATTTTATATAATTAAAATATTTAAAGATAGGTTTAAATGTATAGGAACAAATTTAGTGTTCTCTCTGAGCTTAAACAGGTTTACTTTGGATAATGCAGTTCACATCCGTGATCAAAAGGAGTGTTCATTCATTCATTCATTCATTCATTCATTCATTCACTCATTCATTAATTCATTCACTCATTCATTCATTATGCAGTTGTGTGAGTTCCCTGTGAAGGACTGGGATATCTCTTATATTATAGCCCGTAATCGCCACAAATGGTCATTTATAGATCATGCGAACCAGAGTCAGCCAGTTGATGACTAATGATGTAAAGTGTAGGAGTTACACATTTTAGAAAACGTTTCTTGCGTATGTATAATTTGCCGTTGTAACTTGCGAATGGAAGATGGGTGAGATTATGTAGTTATCTTCACAGTTCTGCCCTGGGCAAGCTTCATCTCCCAGTTTCAGTATGTTTGCGACTCCTCAGAAGATGTAGCTTATAGGACTGACTGACCCTGTATCTTCAAGTGTTAAATTCATACTTTTTGTTTAAATTAAAGAAACAAAGTAGAAATGGACCAGAATAACCTGAAAGTTAAATAATTTAAATGTGAAACTGACTCTCCTGCTACATATTGATATTTATAGACAATCATATTATAATTTTACAGTTTTAAAGCATTTATGATTAAGCTCTTTTTTGCTCTGCAACCATACTATTGTTCCCAAACTTTGTTACACCTTAAAGAGAAGTACATTAAATAGTTATTGTTCAGCATTTTGGATTTTTATTTTGTTACATAAGTTTACAGAACATCAACCAAAATTACTTCACAAAAGCAAAAGTATTTACAAGTTGAGAAACCAACTGTGAAAATTCTTAAGGAAACTTTGTGTTCCTTTCTCCTTTTCCACGTTTTCACGCAGTTTATTTCATCGCAAATTAAAAAATATTTTACCAACAAAGCTCTCTCTGTAGTATATACAAATGTATCTTTCAGTTAAAATAATTTCTTTTGTTTATAAATATTTCTAATACATTTCATAAAACGTAAAATATGCATGCTTGGCAGTTTTAATAGATAGAACATTGTTTCCTTATGTCCTATAAAACTACTAAGTTAAATGCATGTTGTTTTAATATAAATAACTGTAGAAGCTAAGAACTATAGAGAAAAAACACCAGCAAAATGCATATGGAAGATGAATATAGCAAATGATAAGTGACCAACAGAAATATCAAATGACAGCATCTTTGCTGTAGTGTCAAAGTAGTTCAGCATGTATGTTCATAAATGAACGTGCTACAGTGTGCGATGGATGATAATCTGGTTACAGTCTGGTGCACATATAAACACGCTCTCCACCTTCTCCAGGTAATAACAAATGAAATAATATGCCACTTTCTCAGTTCCTTAGAATTTCAAGTAGCCAGAAGCACTATAATTAGAAAAAAAAACATTCTTTGAATGGTATAGTAACATTTTTTCACTCACGTGAAGCATTGCACGTTTTCCCTAAACGTTAAAAATGGCAGACATCTGCAGAAGAATAAGTTAATATAACTTTGGTATATGTCTTTGTTAGGGGTGGTAGTCACTGATCCCAGCAGCTGCCACAGCCACCACGTGACTTTGTGACTTCATGTATACTTATTAGTGCAAAAAAAAGTAAAGATTCAGTCTTTTATGCAAAAGAGTCTTGTATTCCTTTCACTTCCACAGTATTGCTGCACACTGGGCATCCAGGAGCTCCTGCCAACCAAGCAAGGTCAGGAGAACCTACCCCAGAACTTCTCCAGGCTAAAGAAGGTGCAATGACAGCCTAAAATAGGAGGAAGGGCTGAGCTAAATGTGCCCTCTCTCCTATTAGAGACTTGTGCCTGCCACGCTGGAATCTGGGAGGTAGGTACCGACCACTCTGTAGCCCTGGGCCTGATGGATCATGTCCCGTATCTCGCTATTGAGCTCCATCAACTTGACACAGATGTGTGACATGTCTTGGTCAGAGCCCACCAAGGCGAAGGTGCCAGTCTGGCCAAGTGTTTGGTGGCGGAAATAGATATTCAGCAGGGTCTGGACCTCGTCTTCAGAATTGCTGCCAAAGATGTCATTGGGCCAAGTCCTCCTGTAGAAGGATAAGCACCAATCAGATGAGAGAACTATACGAATCCTCCCGATCACAGAACATTGCAATGCCGCTGTGAGATGTTCACCTGCAGTGACGTATGTATTGGATGGTGGCTGCGAGCTGATTGTTTTTCAGGCTTTCCAGGACGGCCTGCACGGCTGCCTCAGAGGAGCTGAAAATGGGGTCCAGTGAGGGGATCTCTTTGGCAACTACTGACGCAGCTGCAGCTCTTAAATTGCTCTTTAAGGCACTCAGCTCCTGGGACATGTTCAGCAGCTACAAGGGGTTATTAAGGAAGTAAGTCAGAAGTAATTACTAAAGCAACATAACAACTACTAATGGATGACAGTGACTGGTCTTTGTACAAAACAATTTTTTAAAATCACATAAAATCACACATCATTTACGCACACATGCACACCAAAGGGCAATTTAGCAAACTGTACATCCAATGAAAATGATTTTGAGAGCTTAACATTCTTAACTAAGTATTAACTAAGTAACTAAGTATTATGTTAATATAATGATAAATGCAAAATATGACCAAAATTTGCTTTTCTTTGGAGGAAAGACTGCGTCAGGATTGTTATACCTCTGGAGCAGAACTGATGGCATAGACCTGACCAATCAGCTTACAATAGGACTGAAAGAGCAGTAGCAACTGGAAGTGGACCTTGTACAGCCTTTGACATAACTCCAATTGCTGAAGAGGAGACACACACAAACATGCGCACATGTTCAGATTAACTGCAAATCTGCTGCAGCAGGACAGTACCATGTATTTATACAGAGCGTCACATCTCAGAATTGAAAGTCTTTAATGCATACAGGTGCAGTGATCCGGCTAAACTCAACTACTATATAGCCCTTAAAGAGTGCCACTGATACGTAAATAGTGTTTACACAGTGATGTTGAGTAGCTGACATAATTATGATACTTCAGAAATGAATTGATTATGTATTTTGCCTTTGTATTCATGAAAAAATAGTTGTTATTTTAACTTACAGCCAGAGACTCCATTTGCTACAGAGCAAGCATGTCACAGGACAAGAGAAACAGAAGTACATACAGAAAAATCAATGAAGAGCATGCATTCTTCTGCCAAAGAAAGTGTCGTTAGCGGTTAGCAAATGTCTTAAGTCTCACATGCAAGGAGCAGGAGAGAGAAATGCAGTTTGAAAAGCTTACAGGGATCTTGGAGGCCTTATTTGAGTTTTTTGGCAGCCCAGGCATAAAAGCAGTTAGGCAGAAGGAAAAGCACAGTGAGTACTCTGCTGGGACTCCCTTTAACATACGTTAGCATATATAAATGACGTAAGTGTTTCTGAACCATTCCTCAACACTTTCAGTGGCAGGCAATCAGTTTTCAATTGGTTTTCCCCTTAGATTTTTTGCTTTGGTCTGGGATTCTGCTGTTCTTCCCAACAGAGTTCAGAGGTTGCATAGCAAAGCAGGGCAGAGTCAGTATGATATGTGGCAACCAGGGGATCGTCCAAACAAGCCAAGATCAAGAGTGGGAGGAAAATGAAAGTATTAAACTCACAGAGCTACCAGAGAGTGTGGTTCATAGAGAAACATGTAAAAGGTCAACTGAAATGGAACCAGAAGTAACCTGCGGTAACTGGAGCCTCTAAAGTAAATGGTTTTGATGTCACTACTAACATAAACGCGAAACACTGAACAAACATTATAATTATTTTTACATAATCAATTAAATCCACATTAAGCAAGCACTTCCTAAACAAAGTTCTAGTGGTTAATCAGTTAATCTCATTAGTATGCAACAGCAGTCCATCTGATATTCTGATTTGTTTACATGGGTGAACATCATCAACACAGGACAGTCTCATCAGGGATTCCTACCTTTTCTTCTGAATCTCTTGGTTGGCAGGTAATAACTCTGTTCCCTGAGGCCTTGGGGAAGCTGGCTTTGCAGTTTCGTAACCACTAAGAATATAAGAACATAAGAAATTTACAAACGAGAGGAGGTCATTCGGACCATCAAGCTCGTTTGGGGAGAACTTAACTGTTAAAATCTTATCTAGCTCTGATTTAAAGAACCCCAAGGTTTTAGCTTGCACTACACTAACAGGTACAATGCAGGTACAGTATTCCACACTTAAATGATGTGTAGAGAAGTGCTTCCTCAAATTCATTTTAAAATGTTCTCCCGCTAATTCCCACCTATGGCCACGAGTTCTAGTATTTAACTAACGACTGAAGTAGCCATTTGGCTGAACAGCATCCAGACCTGTTAGAATCTTATATACCTGGATCATGTCCCCCCCTTAGTCTCCTTTGCACAAGGCTAAACAGATTCAGCTCAGCTAACCTCCCCTCATAAGACACTAAGCAAGAAGGATGAGGAAGAGCTGATAAACACGATGGTTAAGGTGCGACACCCAGTGCTCACCACAGAACACAGAGATCCAGTGAGTGTCACCTGTGTACTCATGAAAGTCAAAAGAACAGAAAAGGTATTTAGTTGCTCACAGATACTGCAGCCTCTTTTCTGTTATTGTAAGTGTCCAGGTACTCCTGAAGCTCCAGGACACTGAACTTCAGCTTCTCCAGTAACCCGTAAGAGATGATCTGGGAAAGATAAGCAGGTATTAAGTTGGTGTGTGTCTGCGTGTGTATGTATGAGAGATAGACAGACATCCATTGCTACTCACAGTGTCTGCATCTACAAAGAGTGTGGGGCACTCAGAACATGTCAGCATTTGGGATGACCTCACAAACTTGGCCCCTATACCCCGTAGGTTGTCGCCAAGGTAACCAGCAGCATCACAGGTTAGTGAGCAGAATTTCTTCTGAATGTTCTGAAATGAGAACAAGCATTTTGTTGCTGCATAGGCAGAGTGAAATGTAGATAAAGGTAGTTGTCGTTTGTTCATGACTTCCACACTGCTTTGATCTATGGAGAGATTAGCCTCAGTATTACTGACAAATGCATGTGTGTCCAGTCTAACAAACATGTCACATATGTGTTTTACTATTCACACAAATATCTTTTAACCGGTGCCTTGTAAATTTGCATTTGAAAATTGCAGAATGATTTGTACAAATACTTGAACATATCCCTGAACAAATGATCTATTTGTACAGATTCCTCATAATTTTCAAGTGTGTATTTTTGTGACAACATTTTTTCAATTGTACAACCAGTTTATGAATGATTAAAAGCACATTTGTGCATCATGTGACACACCTTAACTGAGTGACGTATTTTTGAGACTTTTCTCTGTTTTGAAGAACTGAGGCATGAGCACAAAGTTGCTGATCTATGCCCAGGATACTGCTAGGTGGTGCTAATGTGTCTGAAACCCAGACACAATCCATCCATCCATCCATTTTCCAAACCACTTATCCTACTGAGTCGTGGGGGGTCCGGAGCCTATCCTGAAAGCAATGGGCACGAGGCAGGGAACAACCCAGGATGGGGGGCCAGCCCATCCCCAGACACAATCACATTATCGAATTGTATAATGCTGCAAAGGAATCAACCTCTCAGTTAATTGGAGCACTTTGTTTGATAGCATGAATAATGGCAGCAGAAACCAACATATATGGGTCGGTCACTACCAATACATATTTCCTCATAGTAAATGAAACCTGATATCTCTATATATAGTTGCTAGCCGTAATATCTGCATTCTAGTACATCCTGGCTGAAAAATACTGCCATTCAATGACCAAAAAAATGTTCTAGGCGTAATTAAAGAAAAAAGCGGAAGAGAAACATTAAGGACAAAATATCCGTTATTAAACATCAATTTAATTACCATTGTATCCAATAACCTTCTGCCCACGACGTTAGTGGCCTCAGGCCATAATCTTCTCTCCTGTGTAAGACTTTAGGTTACGGATCGTAAGTTTACACTCTTGAAAAATCTAATCAAAGGGAGTAGCTGAATATTAAGGTCAGGTGTATTCGATTATACTATATAGTATAGATTATTATATATAGTAATGCTGGGCAGTGTTCCCCGTTTTAATTTTCTGATTTGAATTTCAATTTATGCTCATATGGGATTCCAGCAAGGAATGGGAGCAATGAAACAAAACTTAAATGCTTATTATGTTAAAACTATTCAGCTCTGTAATCTGACTGCTGTGGATGGTGATGCTCCGTTGACGGAGGAGCTGAACTGCTTCTTCACCCGCTTTGAAGAAAAAACACCAGATCCGACTACATCACATCCAGCGGTGAACACCAGCCACATCTTCAGGGTGGGGGAGCATGACGTGAGGCACATGCTATGAGCCATAAACCCCAGTAAAGCGGCAGGACCTGACGACGTCACAAGTAGAGTGCTGTGCAGACCAGCTCACAGGGGTTTTCACTAAAATATTGAACCTGTCTTTAACACAGACCATTGTCCCACCTTGACTGAAGGCCTCAACCTTTATCCCTGTGAGACCACAATCAGCAGCCTAAACGAGCCAGTGGCTCTCACTCCAATTGTAATGAAGTGTTTTGAGAAACTGGTCAGAAATCACATCATTTAAGGATTTCCACCCACATTGGACACTCATCAGTTTGCATACAGGAAATGCAGATTGACGGAGGGTACAATAGCCTCAGCCCTCCACATAACCCTGACCCACCTGGAACAGAAGGACAGTTATGCCAGGCTTCTTTTCGTCGACTTTAGCTCGGCATTTAACACGATCATCCCAAATAGTCTGGTAACAAAATTAAACAACCTTGGCTTCTCACACTCCACCTGCCTCTGGATTAAGGACTTTCTCAGCGACCGGCCACAGAGAGTCAAAATGGGGCCTCAGCTCTCCACAGCCTCAACACCGGCTCCCCACAGGGATTTGTGCTGAATCTTCCAGACCATTGACTCAGGAGTGGATCTATAGAGTGCCCGGGGGCCTTGACCTCCCCAAGTAAATATAATAATAACATGGCCACCCTCTTTCCACCCCACATCAAAATAAGTAAAACAAAATGTGCATTCTCTTATTTTCTAAGCAGAACCATAGAATATACACTGTGTGGTGCGAATACCCCCCAAAAACATAACTGGCCCCTGATGGCCACCCCAATCAAACTTTTCTGCTGACACCAACTATAAAGTGTTTGGTGGCAACTTATTTGAAGAATTATCAAAAATCTGACTTTCTGACTAAAATAGCATCTGTTTAGCCCATTGGCATTCTGGGTCAGATTCCGTTTCACTCCATGGGGGTGTGGGGGGGCATTACCTGGAAGAGTGAGGAGAAGATGTGGAAGGTGTAGGCAGCGCAGGAGCCGTCCGTGTCGGACGCCAGCTGGTTTATGTGGCAGCGCCAGGCCTCCTCTGCGTCGTCGCACGCGGCCGGCTGGAACGCGGCCAGAATGGCGGAGAAGAACGGAGACGGCAGCGGAGAGGAGCGCGACTCCAGCAGCTCGTCTTTGTCCTCCTCGGCCAGGCTGCGGCAGGAAGCACACAAGTGCCATGGCTTAGTGGTGGGACAAACCATGTCTGTAGCCCACGGAGGTGAAAACGGTACAACTGACAACATTGATAGCGTCCGTGCTAATTAATGATGTATTAGCAATTAGCGCTAGCACCGGCAAACAAAAAGAGTCAGGTCCAGTCAAATCCTATTTCACTATGTCCACTGTTGAGGAAAAGTAGCAGGAATTCCTTGGGTAGCAACTTGTAAGTTCCTGCCTGTTGGATGCTTGGATTGGTAGTGCTAACTCTGGGTGATGAACACAGATGCTTATGGTCCCATACCTGGTTAGAAGGCCTGGGTCCAGGTCCTGCTCCCCTGTATCCTCCTCACGTCCCATATCCAACACGATGCTGGTGCCACCATGGAAGCCAGGTACGAGGTCACTGATGGAGAACGAGAGGCCATCCTCGTGGGCATTGGTGTCGTCATCGTCCCCGGACACATCAGTCTGTGGCGTAAAATCCCAACGGGGTCCACATCAGTGTCAGACCACTCAGCACTTCACAGTCTACGACCAAAGGCTAGCATATGACACCAGAGCCCATACCCCCATATTAAATAAAGCACACAATCCATAAAACACAGACATATTTATGAGCATTAACTACCATATTATCATTAATACACTGACCTTTTCCAAAGGCAGAGACAATCCAGAAGATGTTTTTATTCCTTAGCGTTTTTACACATTCTTGAGTGCCAATGATGCCAATTCAGAAATGTTTGGAGATGACGCACAAACATTCTGGCACCCATAGCTGAGCTGGAGGCAATGTGTACCTCTCCTTTCTAGCTCTGTCACATGCTACGAATGAGCCAATAGCATTCTGCAGCTCATAAAAGCAGCTGTACACATTGCCACATGGAGAGCACAACCCAGACAAAAAGCCCCAAGCATGCATGCGCCCGAAAACAGGGTTATACACCACAAAAGGATAAAGCAGGAACTCTAAATGTCTTACGACTAATGAAAGATTGTCTGTTAGACTTAAGCTCGGGAAAGCATGCTGTAACAAAGAATAATAAGATAAACACCCAGTTCCCTTATGTTGCAGAGTTAATTTTTCATAAAGCTGCCAAAGATGAAATAGATTGGGACAAATCAGAATAGTGCATAAGAGAACAGCATCCAACATTCTTATTTGGCAACTTTGGTGGACAACTCGAGAATGGAGGCGCGGTAAGAATAGGGGTGAGGCTGTCCCCAGTGGTCCGTCACCCCAAACCCCTTATTCACCGGCTGGTTCAGGTCTTCCGGTGGAGAGATTTCCAGACTGGGAGTCCGAGTGTTCAGAGAAAGAGGCTCGGCTGACGTTGTGTCAAAGGAGGTGGACAAAGAGTCCGTGTGATTGGTCTCTTCAGCGGGGGAGAGGTTCATGATCTGTCGGAGTACAACAAGAGTCCTTGCAGACTGACAAAACAAATACACAAAACCCACAGCAATAAGCACTAAGCAAAAGTTCCGCAAGGCGTCAGCTGGTCCACAGTAAACCAACAGCTTAAAGTAGGCATAAGCTGCATTGAAAATGATGGCAGAGGACAAAGCTGAATTACTTTCTGGAGTGAGAGCAGGCAAGCTTGTCAGTGGCAGCTGAGAGGTTAGAGCAGAGTGACTCAGCAAGGAGCAGGGTGGAGCTAAGCCTGGTGTTAGCAGGATGTAGTGTGAGGAAACTCCTTCCCCAAAACTGGGATAGATGGAAGATGGGAGTTACGAGGTGAGCAGGAAACTCCCTAAACCCTCAGCCATTCTGCAGCTGCACTGTTCATAAATGGAAAACGTTTCCTCATCCACACTGATCTAAACGCCGCTACATTAAGTTCACCGACACAATTCGCAGAAGTGAAGATATGTAGGGGATGGGGCGAGACTTACAATTTGCGAGTGAGAGAGGATCTGGCTGGCCGTTAGCGACTCCGCCTCCGATGACTCGTCAGAATCTTCGGGGGCGGGCTGGCCCAGGCTGGGCATGCTGCCCAAGTGCTGGCGCTCCTCCCGTGGCGGCAGCGAGTCGCCCTGGTCCAGGCTGTCCATGGAGTGTCGCCGTGCCCCCCAGTTAAAATTGTCCACACTCTCGCCCTGCAAGACAATGGAGCCCTCAGCACTGCACGCCCACCAGAACCAGAGCTGTCGACTCGCCTCCCACCATGAGTGCCTTAGTAAGAATGTAAACAGGAGAACATGTGGATGAGGAACGCCTAACGCCACATGGGCCATATGCGAGGACAGGTCACAAACTCCCAAGGTTACTTAAAAAAAAGTGCTTGGTGGTTATAAATAATAAAACATATAAGTATACGAGCACATTAAGAACTAGCTGAAATAATGAAATATTTACTTTATCTATTCCCAGGAGTCCAGGGAGAGCTCCTTTGCTATTGCCAAATGGATTTGGGTTCGATTTAGCTTTTCAGCGACCTCAGACTTGACCACATGCTTTCACATTCCGCCCCGGCTCCAGCTTAAACAAGGGAGTTTCCGTGGCGACAGGCTTAAAGTATTCCACGCGGATAAGAGGGAGGTACGCTTCCCCGCTTTGGAATGGCATGCAGAATGGAGCTGACGGTTAATTGACAGGTGACAGGGGACGCAGATGAGCATGATCTCTGACCAGCGAATTAAAGCGACGTTTTATGCTGAAAAGACCTGGAATTTTTCAACCCAACTCTTAAGTGGGTAAAACGTTGCATATAGGTAAAGATGAAAATGATGGGCTACCGTAATAAACATTGAGAAAGACATCCACGCCGTATCCGTCTGGGTGCCTGTTTTTGATCGTTAACAGGCACAACAGAAAATGGCATTTTAAGTGCTCTGCTCTTTTCCCATGTACCAAATTAGATCATGCTGCTGGTCTGCTCCACCTCTACTTCTCATCACAGGACCCACTGGATGTTCGGTTTCAGAGGGGTGGAAGAGCACCCAGGAGGAAATCCGAAGCACACAGCCGGGTTTCCAGTCATTTCTACGTAACATACTAGTGGGAGTTATTAGTGACTTGATTAGCACAGGATAAAGGCGCTACTTGGCATGCGATAACAGCCATACGCTTCCTTCCATCCACACGCAAAGTGTCACGTGACCTGGCGAAACCATCAGCAGTTTGCAAACTGGCTCTGTTGGCAACTCCTGTGGGTACTTCAGACCTCAACGGCTAATTTAACCATTAACGTTTTAATAACGTCATTTGTAATACACAAGTTTATTTATTTAGCATGTCTGCTTATTGCAGTAAATTAGGTAATTAATCAATGCATTAGTTATCAAAAATTAGGTGTCCATTTCCTAATGACAGAACTTGTTATGAGTTGTTGGCTGGCAGATCGCTAAATATGACAGTTGGGTATGAATTTGGCACAGTTTCTGATATAATTGGTAAATATCACATACTCAATGAGCTCCTATGACCTCACCTGAGTCACTCTGTCAAGCAGATGTTTACAAACAGACAGTCTGAATGTACTGGTTAAATATGACCCATGTAGTCATGCAGCTTGGCTGTGATCATTAGTTTTTAATCCTGCTTCTACTCCTCAGTTTGTATTATGTGGATCTATAATCTCATTCACTGCCCCAAAACACTGAGATGAGCATGCACAAAGATCACCCTCTACACTACAGTTACCATGACGACACAGTCTAAACCAGGAAGTACTACACTCTGTTACTGCACAAGCTGTCGAAACTGCAGCATGGCTGATCTTACCTGGAGTTCCTAGGTGGCACAGACCAAAAAACAAAAAGAAACCAAATTACAACAGCGGATTAGGAAGGATGATAAAGTATGTATTTAATAAGTAGCGCATGCACAATTTAAATTAGAGATATGTTTAAAATATAGTCAAAATGGGGTAGCGCATGCGAGGACCACAAATCTAAACTGGCAATCTTGCTATTCAAGTAAAACAGTTTAAAAACCTTAGAGCAAACATTTCTGTCAAGGAAAAAACTATATTTCTCTATTGCTCATAGAATACCATGGCTTTAAACTTTAAAAACGAATTAGCTTTCTACATAGTAAAACAGGAAAATTACTTGAAAAGATACTCAAACATTACAGACAGTTTTTTTAGCCCAGACTCTGACTCACAGTTCTGGCTCAGCCAATAAGCAGCCTCCACATCGCATCAGAGCGAGTGTAAAGTCTCACCTCTCCGTCCTCCAGCTCCACGTCTAGGAAGTCAAAGTCCCTGAAGACACGGAACTGCTGCTCGGAAGTGGTGTCGTCCATGTTGTCCGGTTCACGCCCCCCGTCCTCGGAGGACACCAGGCTGGGCTGGTGATCAGGGAGGTCCAGCTCCCCACAGGACGAAAAGATCACCTGGGGTCAGAGGTGAGGTGGGGATGGAGATATCACAGTACTGCTGTCAGGTACCATCATCACAGAATTATAAGTTAAGCATTGCAAAATCCATTCCATCAAATCGTTTAATTGTTGCTCTTGTACAGAATTATAAATGTACCTATTTATACATCTGTATATTTATACTAAAGCTAGTCAAGGCTTGCTGAAGGTTACAGTAAGGCCCTAACAAGGACATGAACCAAAAACCTTCAGTTTAACAGAGTCCAGAGCAGGGGTCTCCATCTCCGGTCCTGGAGAGGTACCATCCCGTAGGTTTTCTATCATACCTGGCTTCTGAAGAGCTACACCTGCTCTCAGGTAAATACCAGGAACAGGAGAGGCTTATCAGAAGCCCGGTATGATAGAAAACCTACTGGATAGTAGCTCTCCAGGACCAGATTTGGATACCCCTGGTCCAGAGTCTTAACCATGATGCTGGCACCACTGGCCCCGCCTCCAGTACCTGGGGGGTGGGGTTACTCTGCACTGTGTAGTTTTCTGATATTGATCATTGTTATTGGTTTCAGTCGGCTTTATTAGCGGTGATTGACTCCCTTACCGACGGGTGCTTGGCCAGACCCACTTCCTGCCCGCACAAGGAGAGCACGTTAACCAACTTCTCTCGTGTCCTCCTCTGTGGAAATAACCAGGGGTGGAATTGTGTCCACTACAATATCAGCAGATCCCCCCTCCCCTTCCTTCTCAATTACTAAACAAATACATAATTAACATAATTCCTTATCATTATGAATCTGAACTTTTTGAAATTTTCTGCGCATTCAGAGCGCAAGGAAGAAACCTAACGAAGATTGTAGTCCATGTATTATTGTTAAGGACGTTTCAGGAAACCACCCCAGATCCGAATTCACTCCCGCGTCTTAATAAGCAGCAGGTAACAGGCTTATTTTACAGCATGTGTGCAGGTTTAGTAGAGAGAACCACTCCAGAAAAACCAACCATGGCTTGTGATCCTACCAGGAACAGGACTGAGAAATACTGCTGTATGTTGTGACATAATGACATAAGTAATAATGAAAAATCAATCTATTCTCAGCAGAACGCAAACAACAAATGAGAGTGTTCTGTAGCAGTGCAGGGAATGTCATTCACCTCAAAGCTTTGCTGATCGCCCCATGCCTGCTCATCTCATCATTAACCATTTCAGAGACTATAAGCAAAACCCTCACCTGAGACAGCTGTGGCCGTTTCCAGCTGACCGGTACCAGCACGCTGTTGGAGTTGGACCCCGATGAGGTGGAGGAGGTGCTGCGGGTCACTGTGACGGGCCTGCTCTTGCCGTCTCGCCCTGGGGAGCCTTGCAGGTCATCGTAGCGCCTGCCGATCACTGGCGTCTGTGCACACAGATCAGGGCAGTGAGTCGCGTCCAAAGGAGGCCAGCCTGGGAGAAGATGTGTCTCCTCTCTTCGCCTCCTTTCTACTCCCTGCACTAGCTCACATCTTCATCTCCTCAATCTACTGCACTTGTCCCGGAAGCGGCATGAATTTTCTAGGCACCCGCCAGAGCAGTAAGCACAGCTCTCTGATTCTTTTCCAGCTCTCAGATTCCCTGAGAGGGAGACACCTCCCGATCATGGATTTCCCAAACTCTGATCAAATCCATCTGTGAGCAGTTAATGTTGACTCCCCCTGGTCACTGGTAAGAGCGAGCTGCTGCCCTCTCTGTACAGCCTAAAAATACCACTGAGGTATTTGTCAGTGAGACACGAGGGTCTGTTTCACATTTCTTAACTAGCCGTGATGTTTGGGCTACTTCCCATGCAGGCTGTGTCTAAAATTCCAACTGATTCAAGATACAAAGCGACTGCTGTACTGACATCATTTCCTGTAATTCATAAAGCACACAAATAGCTCAGTGTTTGGTTCCCACACACTTGCCGCACCCAGTCCCCTTCATCTCCCCCCCTTCTCATCTTTGCACGGCTGCCTCTTAATTGGTCCACCTTAAATTTTCAGATACTGAGCTGATGCTATCAGATTTGGATAGGAAATGTTTCCATTTTGAGAACTAAATTAGCTAAAAGGTATCACACAGGGACCATGCCTCTGTGAGTGAAAAACAAGAGGAAAAAAGTACATTGTGTCCGGGTTTTTTAAACCTCATTTTTGACCGAATGTTACTTTCCATATGGAACACGCTGTCCTGTTTCGAACACTGCAACTAACTTTTTAACAATAACAGATGCAAAGACAGGGCGGAGGGTGGGGATGGGGGTGTCAAACCTCCGAGATGTCGAAGTGGAAGTCCAGTGTCTTCCCCGGCAGGGCCTTGGATGAGCCATCCCACACTCGGCCGACATCCACGTGGGAAAGGTCTCCGTGGGCATAGGACGGCAAAACTAGGCTGGCTGAGCGGGACACCACCAGCTTCAGAATGTTCAACGCCTCCTTCCAGTGTGGCGTCTGGAAAAGGAAAGAACAGCCCACTGAAGCCTCGAAAACACACGCAGTCGCCGAAGGTCTGTGGAGTACCGACGTCCGTGAAGGACAGACACCGTTAGACAGAATGTACCGCAAAAGGTTCAGCTAAGATGCCGTGTGGAGAAAACCTCTTCCAGGAAGAGTACCAGGCGGAAAGAGTGCAGAGGAAACACACTGCCAGACAGCGCCGCTAAACTCTGCAGTGGAAACTGGAGCGAAGGCGGCGGACTGTTTATGAAGCCGCTCTGGGTGTGGCTCTGAATTTATTGCTCGTGGACAAGGTCATAATCTCCTTTAAAAAAAAAAAAACCTAAAGAACTGTTTATCTGCTGGGAAACAGCATTCTTTCTCTGTCTGTTTAAGAAACAGTAACCAGGAAATACAACAGGCTCCCGTCACCAAAATATTTCCACTTTCTTCCCGTGTTGGTGTTAAATAAGGCCCACATTTCTTGCGGTTATGAGAAGAACAATGGGCTTCTCCTGTTCAGTTATGTGATTTAGGAGAATGCTGCAGGTGGCATACCCAACTCAGACAGACAAGGGGTCAAGCCATAGATTAAACATATTCTTCACAAACATATTCACCGTGGTGCATAATGTCTCCTCGCGGCAAACTTTTTCCAGGCAGTCCCAGGGCGACAGCAGGAGTTCTGCATCATGCATCTCATTTTCTTAGAATAGCTCTCATTTTTCGATGAAGGGTTGAAATTTAGCAGTGGAAACCTTCCAGATGCGATGTTTTGCTGTGAGCCCTGTGCTCTCTCCATACGACAGAAAGGCACCCACAACTTGTAGGAAAGTATTGGTAGCGAATGCGATATAAAGCTGCGGCTTTCAGAATGATTTACATCCTACTGAGCTACCTAAAAAAATCTGAACAGGAGGACCAGCATGCCTCAGTGACCCACCTGAACAAACTTCTCAATAGTCCTGAGCACCTCCATGTTGAAAGGCTTAACCTGGACTCCGCCAAGGTCCATGTGACTCAACAGACTGTAGATAATCTGTAGTAAGGACTGCTGCATGCTGGGAAGTCCCTTTTCCAACAGCTGTCCAGCAGGAGAAACATGTCAGATAACATATATCAATGTGTAGTGGGTTAAAAGTGATGTAAATGTACCACGTACCTCAGCCATGTAGGTAACCATGTTGAGGGTAATGTCACAGAAGGCTTCATGCAAGTAACGGCAGACCACGCTGACCCAGGAGAAGCTGTCCCGGGTGTACGAGTGTGTTTTGTACAAGGTCATCACATGGGCCAGGTTTGCAAGCTTGGTGTTGTTTTCTTCCAGGCAGACCTAAAACATCGTACAATCAAATGCATAACTCTGTCGTTTTTGGACTTGCATTTACCCAGAACAGCTTAGTGTCCTGCAGGCAGGGGACTTGGTCTTAGTGTAAACCCCAACAAAGGCAAAGTAACAGACCTGAGCTATTCTCTCAGCGACATCTTTGCAGAACAGAGTGGGGCTGTCGAACTGCTGGACGAGGTGAGGGAGCAGACAGAGAACATTCAAGGGGAAACCTGCCAAGGAAAGATGAGGGTGAGCCCAGGGGCAAATGTGTTAATGGTGACTAACACGTGGGTTAAGGCGTACCACTGAATCACATCCACTCCATATATAGCCTCATAATTACTACCAGCTCATGTGCTAATGTGTTGAATCACCATTCGCTCCACATACAGCCTTATACATATTGTTAGCAAATGTACCAATGTACATGTTGAGCACAAATATTTAGTAATAACTCAGTTACTACTGAAGTACAAATCATAAACAAATCATGGACAAATATATTTGCTACTTGAGATGAAAGATGCGTCACAATTCATTAATGATGAACAAACGAGATCAGTATTTAACTAGTGTTATTCATGACTTGTTCCTTCAGTTGTTCACAAAGATTTACAGGACTAATAGATATATTAACAAATACAGTAACTGCTTGGGATGAAAGATGCATCATGATTCATTGATGATGAACAAACATGCGATCAGTATTTAACTTGTATTATTCATGACTTGTGCCTTCTGTAGTTCACAAAGGTTTACATAATTAACACATATAGTAATAAATATAGTAACTGCTTAAAAACATGCATCACGATTCAATAATGATGAATTAACATGAGATCAGTATGTAACTAAGGCTGAGTTTGTGGTTAATTAATACATAAGTAACAGCACAGTACTATATTATTTGTGGTCTGTCTAGTAAAGTGTTACCATGCTGGGTAACTGTTTGTTGCAGCAGTGTAAGCAATGACCAAACTCAAACAGCATGCATTCTTTCTCTAAATCATGGTTTAAATTAATTAAATACAGTGTTCTGGGTCAAACTGTATAAATAGTGGCATGTCATCGTGAACCCGCTGCACTGATCAAAGGCAAAAATATAGTAATTAACATCAATGTTTATCCTTCTAGATCAGTGTTTCCCAACCTGGTCCTCGGGGACCCACTGCACTCCATGTTTTTGCTGTTTCCCAACTACCAGTAGCAAAAATATGGGCTGTCTGACAGGGAGCTGGAAGGGAGCAAAAATGTGGACTATCTGTGGGTCCCTGATGACTGGGTTAGAAAACACTGTTCAAGATTATTACATGAACCGCAGACTGTGATCCTCATACCTATGACCTGGGAGGTGTCCACCACGGGAACGCGGGACACAGGTGTGAGCTGCCGGAAGAGCTGCAGCGTGAGGTCGAGTGTGGCCGCCGAGGTGAAGCCCTTGAGCAGCAGCTGCTGGAAGCCCGTGAAGCCGTTCCACTGGAGCTGGGCCCGCAGCTTGTCCAGCTTCTCCCGGTTCTCAGGCTGGTCCAGCGGCATGTGCGAGAGCAGCTTGTGCAGCAGACGCAGGGCCATCTGGTACTCGAACTCGAAGTCAGACTCCATCAGCGACACCGCCACCCAAAAGATGGTGGCCAGCAGGTTGCAGGGGTGGTTGATGCTGGCCGGGTCACTGACGCTGTCCTTGCAGGGCGCAAGGCAGTGGGCTTTCGTCAGGACACCTAGCTGCCCACTGGACTGAAGCCGGTCCAGCGGGGTGCTGCTCGGAGGATCAAGGAACCGCTCATCCTCTCCGAACTTCTTGGGAACGGAGTAACTGCGCTGGTGGCGGTCGCGTTCTGCCCTGCTCATGCCTGCCCCCTGCTGGTACAGATCTAGCTGACCCGTACTCTTTCTGTTTGACCTCAGTTTTGCATTGCTGAGGAAGTCTGGGGAGGCAGCCCTGATGGACATACAGACAGCTTTAGTCAATGCGATTCAAGATGGAAAAATCACATTAAACACAGTGATGCTATATAGTATGACACAATTCAGTAATAATGCAACATGCCTGGATAAGACAGCCATCAAATCATTGTTCTTCAAACACTCTGCCAAATTGTCCACCACTGACTCGAGCGTGAGCAGGACCTCCATCACATAGCCCTGCGAAACCAGTCAGAAAGGAGCTCGTTATTCCCAGAACTTGGTGGAAAACCACTTGTCAATAACCCAGGATACTTTGAAGCCACGTTTTATTCACCCAGCTATAAAGTACTGTAACAGTTTATACTCTTTTTTTCAAAAACAGTCCAGGGAAAAAAAAAATCAAAGTCTCCATCAGACATTACTGTCTGTCTGGTCTTTTGATGAATGCGTTGTAATGCACAGCTGAAAAAAAAGTTATGTTTCACACATTACTGAGATGTGATTGATGGGAACACTATTAAATGTAAATACATACACACACACACATATAATTTGTTTGGTATCATTTGTAATGTATTGGGGGGCAGCATGGTGGTGCAGTGGTTAGCACTGTTGCCTCACACCTCTGGGGCCTGGGTTCGAGTCTCCGCCTGGGTCACATGTGTGTGGAGTTTGCATGTTCTCCCCATGTCATCGTGGGGTTTCCTCCGGGTACTCCGGTTTCCCCCCACAGTCCAAAAACATGCTGAGGCTAATTGGAGCTACTAAATTGCCCATAGGTGTGCATGTGTGAGTGGATGGTGTGTGAGTGTGCCCTGTGATGGGCTGGCCCCCCATCCTGGGTTGTTTCCTGCCTCGTGCCCATTGCTTCTGGGATAGGCTCCGGACCCCCCGCGACCCAGTAGGATAAGCAGTTTGGAAAATGGATGGATGGATGGACATTGTGCTGGCTTATATTTAACATTTGTCATTATCTGTGGTACCTGTTCATAAGTACAGACAAAAAAACAACATCGGAATCCCCATTGGAATGAGGAGGACAGCAGACGACAAGTGTCACCTGCATGTCGTCGCCATGCTCGCCCACCACCTCCACAAGGCGGGACAGGAGGTCAGAGACAGAGCGTGCGGACAGCGGCTGCTGCAGAGTCCTGAAGATCTGGAAGGAGCGTCCGGCGTAATGCCGTGAGGAGCTGTACAGGGCTGTCTGCAAAGCCACGTCACTCAGCTGCTTCTCCAGATGGAAGTCTGTGGAGGGGGGGGTCTGGATCTCAGGAGTGCGATCACAGGGAGGGGACACCGAACAAGGCCAGGCACACTCAGGAAATCTAGCGGTTACCCCAGTGCATATGGTCTAATAAAGCTTGGTTTAAATACTAGCTGTTCTACAAGTCATGTATTGTGTTAGCCAAGGGCTAATCATCTCTGTGCTAAGGATATATAGTGAAGTAGCGCATCGGTCATTAGCTTCTTAGCATTTAGCATCTGGCCCTGGACATCCAGATCCTCCAAATATGAATACCTGCTCAGTTAACAAATGCCTCTATAACATATGCATTGAACTGAAACATGCATGTGAAAGGCTTGCTTGGTCTAAGTGAGGCAGTCACCTGACTTGGACTCTTTAAACACGGACAAAATGTGGTGAAGGAAGTTTGACAGCTGCTCGGTGCTTTTGCAGTTCTGGTTCTTGGGCGTGATGTCCTCATGGCACCACAGAGGTCCAAATGGCCTAAAAATAATATCACCACAAATTAAAGACAAACATCCTAGGGTGACATCCGTAGAAATGCTGTTGGATATGCTGAAGAGCCCTTAGGTTTGAAATAAATGCATTTAGAATCTGTAGAAATTGACAAGAATAACTCTACCTGTCTTATTACAATAATGTATCAGAAACTAAAAAGACAATTACGTATACAAACTTGCTATATATATATATATATATATATATATATATATATATATATATATATATATATATATATATATATATATATAGATGTAATTACCTACAAAGAACACAAGATGGCGCACAGATAGCTCACATGGCTAGTCTTTACACAGCATACTACCTTCCACAGACAAGCACCTCTGGCTCTTCTCATAGTATGAAGTGAGTGGAATCGGGCAGCAACTCAACCATAACTAAGCAGTATTTATACTACGCTGAATGATCTGCAAGGACGCAGAATTCCAGTAGCTCCGGGGCGGCACTGCCGTTTAACCCTCGTCTAAGGAATGCAGCCCCGCAATAAATAAACTACTTAAGCAATTACATTTAAAAATGCTCAGAGTTATAAGAAAGTAAAAAATAACAGCACATAGTTGCTATTATAGGTGAGGTATGAACAAAATGGTTGGACTGGAATATACAGCTCTGGAAAAATTAAGAGACCACAGCAAAATTTTCCAAACTGCAGCCTGGCGCTTCCCTGCTTCTCTTTGATGAAGCACTCCTTCCTTGCTTTATGGGACTTCAGTCTAGGAGCCTGGTATGCACTGTCCTAGCAGTGCGCTTCACACCTGCACTGATTGTTTGCCATTCCATTTGAAGATCACTGAGGTCATTTTCCAATTAGGAGGGCACTGCTGGATAAGGTGACGGTCATCTCTGCCATTAGAAAGCCGCTTCTGCCCTCTGTCTGTCTGGTTTTTGGTTATTGCCAGTGACTCCTGCTTCACCTTATTGTTGTGCATTTATGTCTTGCACTCTTACCTTTGCTTGTCACTGGGACTGTACCCTCAAGGGTCTGATAATTGTACCCTTAGCTGTAGGTAATTGTACCTTTTAAGGTACAGAAATGGACTCTGAGGAACATTTCTGTACCATTGCTGGTACACTAATGCTGTTTGTACCTTTAGAATGTTACTCGGAGTACAATTATAAGGGTACAGCCCCAATGACAAGCAGAGGTGCAAAGGTACTGTTTTCCTGAGAACGCTGAAACTTTAAGCCTGGAAGCAGCCTGCCTTGCAGTGTAGCCTTCTGCCAGCAGAACCAGGATTACACCAGGACTTAAAATGCAGATTTTTTAAAAATATGGAGTGGTCTCTCAATTTTAAACAGAGCTGCATTTACTGAATTGTTGCTACCCTTAGTTCCTCCCTGCTTCTAACAATTCTTCTTAAGCTGTAACAGTTTATATGTAAGGGCTCCTTTAATTATACAATGTTTTATTGTTATTATTTATTTATTTTTATTTTTTTATCAATGCCGTGTATCTAAACACACAGAGAGCCTGTTATCTGATTATTAAGCTCCTGTCGCTACCTGGTAGTGAGGAACTCCATGAGCTTGTTGGTCTTCTCATCAGCTTCGGCCGGCGGCTCCTCCAGGTCGTCCGTCTCCTGCGGGGCTTGCGGCAGGTTTCCGCTGCTGCTGCCCAGGCTGATGCTGGAGGAGGTGGAGGAAGAGCTGAGGCCGGAGTCCGGCACCGGGGAGCCCTGGCACTCCCGGAGGAAGTCGAAGCCTCCTGGGTAGAGAGGGGAGGGGGAGATTAGCTAAATGTGGGTGTTTGATTCGACTACCAAGGAAAGACATAGAAATTATGGGGATCTCAGCGTGTTGTCACTGCTGTCCAGAACTAACTAGCAGTTATCAAAGGCAGAGACAGCCCTGTTATTACATAAGGATTACCTGAGACACGTGGTACCCTAATATCAACAATGCCCACTGCCAGAACAAGATAAAAATAGAGGAATGGAATGCTTTAATGACGACCTGTGATGCACTTTTTGGCAGGATCTCCAAACATTTTCTTTCCCTGATAAGAGGTCATCCGTTTCTTTCCAAAGGAACCCAAAATCAGTTTGCCCTAATGGCCGTTTCAGGAAGGGCCACTTAGTACCAAGGGACTGTCGACGTTAAATCTAACAGACAGATGGTTAAATAGCGATTCTTCTGGTCTTGGTTGCTATCTTGATAAACGCAATCAGTGAGCCTTCATCTCAATTACTAAACAAGTAGCCAAGCTGAACAAGCCATAACAATCAAAAGATATTTCTAAGATCTCTATCTGCACTAAGACATGTATAAATCAGAGTATTTGGGTAGAAAAAAAAACAGCTAAAAACTATGATGGTTTAAGATGGTCTGAAACTTGTCATGTCCCATCTCTTGCTGCTCTTTGATGGTTTCACTGGGCGGGTCACTGGTTGGTCATGCCGATTTGGCCAGCCTATTAAGCTGGTCATTCTAGTGTGGCCAGCTAGACCATAAAACCATCATGCAAAAACATACCTCAAGGTGGTCACTTATCATACATAGGTTAACCAGCTTCACCAGCTTAAGCTGATGAAGCTGTTTTTTTCCAGCAAGAGCACAGACTGTGTTAAGTCATTTGCCGGTGTTAGTTGACCTGTGCAGAGGTATTCCGGCTGGTAACTGCCTCTGGACGTTAGGGTCTTGCTCGCTGTTATTTCTCTGGTGAGCAGGAGGACTGAAGCGATGACCTGGAAGTTGTTGTTGCAGGACAATGTGATGAGGAGGTGGAGAAGCAGCCTCTTGCTGTGCTCAAACACCTCTGGTCGATAGTGGTCCAGTCCTGCCAGCAGATGCATGGAAAAAAGAAGGAAAAGCAGTGGTTTCGGAGGGGAAAACTGGGCAGTAAAAACTGAGGCGACGTATCTGTTTATGTGTGCAACTGTTCTGCTACCTGATGCCGAAAATGCTCCACATGTCTTACATGGAAGATTAGATAAAAGTGTCGAGCTTCAATCTTCCAGGAACGTGGGACATACCAAAGTGACACTCTAATGATGTCAAGGTGTTTAGACAGAAGGTGAAGGAGTGCATGCCATTCCCACCTCTGTTCTACATAACTGCATTTTTCACATTGCATGCCCCCTCACCAGAGCTCTCTGAGATATCACGCCTGCTTCTTGAAGACCTTAATTGGGCTATACTTCATGCTAGCACTATCCAGAACACTAGGGAGACCTAAATGTCTCCTGGTCAATCTCACATCACTCACTGACCTTCACATCACATTCCACGTTAGAAATCAAACAGCCAAAGAAACAGGTGTCACTACAAACTACAGTCATGTCACAAATTAGTCATTGAAAGCCACAAGGACATTTCCACAACAATTTCGTTTTTAAAATGTGCCATGATGTGTAAAAGGCAACAAGAGGATGAATTAGTGAAAAATTCAACTGTCTTAAAAAAAACCTCACACAGGCTTATCTAAAAAATTGGTTGGAACATATCTTGCACATGTATATAAAACCATTCCAAACATTCTGAAACTTAAAAGGAAACACTGGGCTTTTGTTATGTGGCACATTCCATGACCTTTACACGTCTTCATCAAAACACATTTGTTTTGCAGGAAGGTCACAGAACCAAGGAACTTGGTACATTTTACTTCTGTACAGGAAACTGAAGTTGGAGAGGTCAAAATAATCAGCCAATCTCTGGATGCAAGGCATCAGAATCTCAGTATATGAAATGACAGTATCTGGGCTCCAGCTTAGTTGTCAGATACTGCTAATATTAAGGAACTCGGGAAGAAGTTAGGATTCTGTGGGAGACTCACCCAGAAAGAGAGCATGGAGCAGCAGGGGAAGGTGCAGGGCCCAATCTTCTCTCACACTGTGGTCAACCACCATCTCCGTCATAAAGATCACAGCAATGTTACACCTGAGGTAACCACAGGAGAGACTGGTCAGAATGTTAGCCGAGGTCCCGCCCCGCTGTCTGGTGGGTTCTTGATGTCACGGAATCTTCTCCAAATCAATTTTGAATTACAGTGGATTTATATGAGTAATTTGCAAAAATACTTGTAAAAAGAAACTGTAGGTCATAAGGTCATCAGTGCCTTACTTTGTGCTACATGCCTCCAAAACTGGCAATCCTGTGGTATACAAACTACAGCAGGCTATGCTGTGCTGCCATGTTTCCAAAGTCATGCCTAAATATAAATGTTTCAGTGCAGCTGGCACCCAGAAAGCCATCACAGGGGTACCTATTATAAGTAGTTAACATGGGCCTAGAAAAAACAGGAATAGCTGCACCTTAACTTCAAATGATATAAAATGCATTATGCCACTGGCTTTGAGATTTAAGGCTTATTACAAACAATCAGCCAAGTTTAAATATTAGACAAAGACATACTTAAGTCAAACTCAAATACTTATTTCTGCATCTTTTAAAAAACAAGAAACCAGTAAAATAAAAAGTACAGTGAATGCAGATTTCCCTCTTACAGAATTCAAAACTCAAAAAAACGTAACTGCTCCTGTCAATGCATCATCATGCAGCTCTCACCCAGTAAGGCTCTCTTTCTCTCTCTCTCTCTCACATACACACACACACACACACACACACAATAGGCAATTTAGAGAAATAACTGAAACCTAATCACATTCTTGCACTGTGGGAGGAAACTGGAATCAAACCACCCACTGCACCACCATGCCACATTTAAGTCAAATGCACCACACCAGTAAAGGCAGGCCTAGGCATTGTTAAGTGAATCTGATCACTAAATCACTGCAGTGCTGGGTCACGCATTACACTGGAACAGGCTGAGGTATTACATTAATCCAAACTCTGCAATCAACCCTGCACTCCTCTGTTCCAGGCAGTCAAATACAATCCTTTTAATCCAACGGATAAGAGCAGAGTAACACAAACTGACATTTAAATATCTCAACTGTGCATTATAATATTACGGTTTATCTGCAATTCAGATTATGATGTCATAGTGGCCTGGTATTCCTGATCATTTTAACCTTGACAACACCTTTTTCTGCCATTCTGCATAATTTCTGTTGGTTTCAGTTACAACCTGCTTGTCACTCTGCAAAGATTATTATCGTGTTGGCTGAAGGCTTTTCTTTGCTGCCCTCATTCCTGACTTTGGGAGAAAGTCCCTCGGCTGCCTGACATTGGACATCCTGATTTCATCACGTCCCTGGATCAACAAGGGATTGGCTTGCGTTCGACTTGTATAACCAGTAATAGTCTTCATTGTATGACATCACCACATTGATCCATTTTTCTTCCTCATTTTCACAAATGGTGTACGGGTCAGCAGGCTAAGCCTCTGTCTCTCTGATGGGACGGTCGTCAGTTTGGGGCCGGCTTTCGCAGAATAACCACATGTCGATGGGCCTTAACCTCCAATTTATGATCAGTATCATAAAACAAAGATGTGCCCTTGCATTGCTCCATATAGCCTTTGTAGGTAAGCATGTTGCTATGTTCTGTATCTATGACACGTCCCTTAATACGAGGCATAAACCATACAGCAGGTACTTGACAAATCACTTAGCAGAGAAAACTGGTTTTAATTAATGTGGGGATGTCACACAATAAAAACTCTGATTGGTTATAGAAGTGAAACACAAGCCCCTCCCTTTTTGAACAAGGGACGCATTGAACTCAGGAAATCAGGATGTGCACCTGACATCAACAGCAGGGACATCAACAATAAGATCATAGGGTGCCTCCTAATTTAGGTACAAAATAAATAAATCTCTCGGTAGTAATGGGAAATATGAGCACCAGTGTTTTAGCACAATATCTGATTGTTTTATGGAGCTTTTACGTCTCTGCCAGAGAGTCAGGACTCCCACCAAAGATGCATTCTTACACTTAAAGTACTGCAATATAGCTCTCAATCACAGCACCTACTGACGGATTAATGTACACTGAATTTTATCACCATAGCAAAAATGTGAGTATATTTCGGAGCACAATTTGCTTTAACACCATTTTCGATGGTGGGAGAGCCTGGTTCATGTAGAGAACACGTAAGCGTCATTCGCACAGCTCAAGGGCCAGGATTAGAAGAATGTTCTGTGTGGAGATGAGACTCTTTCATGGGTTACCTGTGCAGGGGTCCCCGAGGAGTGATGGTCTCTGGCAGGTAGTCCACCAGCGGCGCCCAGCACCCCCCGTTTGTGGGCATGGGCAGTGGGTGTGGCTGGTTTGTCTCCAGCACGGTCATCAGCCAGCTGGCATAGGGGGGCAGCGGGTCGTCTGAGGAGGACAAGGTCACACGGATACAAAAAAAATCAGCAACCGCCCACCTCACGCCCTTTGACCAAACTCTTAAAGTCATTTGGAGGACAAGTACCACAAACTAGTGCAGATGAGTAAGAAAATGGAGCAATGACTCATCAACGGTAAGACAGTAGTACTCAGCTAACTGCTCTTTTTTTTCTGCCCCAAAATTGCTGAAACATAGAAACTCTCATTGAAGCTAATGGCTGCCATTGTGAAATACTCAGACTGGAGCTGTCCCCATGTATGCTCTGCCCCCTACAGGTCATATGGGGACATAGCAATGACCACCACCTGCCTTGTTACCTGTGCTGCTGGGGGAGGTGTGTGTTCTTTCAGTTAAAATTAGTCCTCCTCAAAGATTAATACTGTAGGTCTTTTCCGCAGTACTCTCAGGCTTCGAGGGTCTAGAATGGGGGGTTCGTGACTGGTTACTCACTCTTTTCCTCATCGTACGACCCCCCAGAGCTGTTGCTGTAGCGGGACTCCAGGCGGTTATACACGCGAATCTTATTGCTGAACCTGTGATCACAGACACGCAGGAAGACGCTGAGTTAAGGGTGTGCAGATGTGACATCATTATATCCATGCAATGGCGCCTCGAAGAGTTTATAGACAAAAAAAGGCATTGGGCAAATCTGACTTACTTGTCCTCATTTTCTCTGGTGACTTTCATTTCGTCCGTGTCCACGAAACTCTCCTGGCCAACCACTACCGTGTTATTGCTGGATGTAGTACCTAAATGCATTTTAATGATAAAAACCGGGTCTCCACAAGACAGTATGACAGGAAAGGCTGTAACATGCGGCCCGACGACCCCGCATGCTCTGTAAGGCTCACCGGACGCCGGAGCAGAGGACTTGTTGCTGGCCGCGAAGCGGTAGAAGGGCGGGTTGTCACAGTGCAGCACCACGGGGTTGACTGGTTCCGTCTGCTGCAGCTCCAGGAGCAACTCCTCCATGGTCAGAATGGTGTTGTTGCGACACAGATAAACCACCACCTTCTTGATCTGCAGGTCAACGGCAGGCAAACACTGGATCTTTCCCCAACTGTAACCCCCAACAACTCCACCGCATTCACATTTATGTGGCAGATGCATCTGTCTAAAGTGGAATTCAACTGAGAAAGCAGGGAGAGCCAGTCTCTGGAGCGACTGGGGCTTAAGCTTCTTGCTCAGGGGCCCAATGGTGAGATCACTCTGCCAACCCCAGGATTTGACCTGGTGACCTTCTGATCACAGGCGTAGCACCCAGAAGCACTGAGCCGCACACCGGGCGACTCACGTAGGGCAGCAGAGGGGTGTCGCTGCTCACGCCGCACAGGCTGATCAGGAACTGCAGCACGGTTCGCAGGTTGCTCCCCCACATGTCGTTGCTGACCAGTGCATTCCAGGCGTTCTCCATCTCGGGTCCAGGGATATCATCCCCGTACTGGGGGGAGGCAGGGGGGCAGGGACAAGTTATCAGCTAAACTAAACTAAAATTTACTTGGAAGAATTACAGGTTTTATTCACCCTTTGAAAGTAACTAATACTTCAGAACGTGATGTGGGCTAATTCATGATCTTATAATGAGCAGAAAATAAATTATATTGAATCAAGTTATGCTGCCATGGCCATAGGTTATACTTTGGTGAACTCCTCAAAAATTTCGAGACAGAGAAGCTGGCAGTTAGAAGGACTCGCACCTTGGCAGTCATGAACATCAGGTTGTTGAGCACCAGCGAGGTGGCCTGCAGCGAGCCCCAGCCGCTGCCCCTGAGCCAGTGATGCGAGGGATCCTTCTTTCCAGGCCGGCTGTTTGCCCCCCCCTCGGGGGAGCAGGGCCGGGAGGCTTGGGGCAGCAGGCCACTGTCCACCAGCTCGATGTTGTGCAGCCACGGCAGGAGATAGGTGAGCATGATCTGGCGGCCGTTGGGGTGGGTGGTGGGAAACCGCTGGCTGACCTCTGAGTTTGGGAGGGAGAGAACCGCAGCAGGTAGCCATACAATGGCGTTAAACCGTCTTTAGATGTCCCACAAAATGGGCTGCAATGACTAGTTTAGAAGCTGGCTTGAAGGGTTAGAGATCACATCTTCCTCTGTGACCAGGACAGCTAAAGCCATGCTTGATATATCGGTTATTACTTTCTACGAGCTTTGAGGAAGGTCAGAATCCCCAGTCACCATGGAAACAAGCATGCGTGAGGCTATGTGATTAAGGGGCATATGAGCATGTGACTGGGAGGTGACTACTGTGGAGCTCATAGATGAGATGGTACAGTAAAGGTTATCCTGTGCATCAAATCCTTTAGTCCTGAATGTAGTTTCAGTGCTAGTGTGATCTGCCCTTAGAGCTACAGAGAATGCATGGTGGGTTATGTCACTGTGGAAACATGGGCACTTACCTGAGAAAAGAGGCAAGGTGAGCTGGGGGTACATTCTGGCCAGCTGGCTGGAGAGCTGGGACAGGGAGATGCTGTAGAGGGGAGCCAGGGGGCCATGGGTACTGTACAGGATGCTGCTGGACTTCTGGTCTTTGAGCTTCTTAGAATACACTGACAGTTTAGCTTCCAGAATCTATACAAGAAAAAAAAGCATCTTCCCTTTAGAATCAACTTTTACCAGTGTACCAGCGTATATGTGTCTTCAGGAGTGTGTGCGTGTCTGTGTGTTTATACACATCTACCTGCATTAGCTGCATGGAAATCTCATAGATCTCCCTGTTGGTGTCCGACGCCTTGAAAAGCACCAGGTTTAGCAGGGTCACCAGATCACAAGGGTAATTTCTGCAAACAATAACAGCACACAAGTCGGACTGCATGCCACACCGGCGAGCGTGTCAGCGTGCAGGCATTTAGTCGCTTACAATAGGTGCGCGTGACTTCATGGTTCAGCAGCTTAATTAAAGGTGCTGGCAGAAAAGCACAACAATGAAGGGGATGTATGACAATGGGAATCCAAGCCTCGTGTCTGTACATTAATCCTCATCTCCATTTTTGGAAGTCTGGTCTGAAATGAATGTTGTTTGCTGGGACATCAGACAAACTGTTTCTTTCAAGTCTAGAACTGCTGATTTTAACCCTCACAGATAATTCTTAAGAACCTCAGATCTGATAAGTGTTTTATTGCTCAAACTTATTAGACGTTACTGGATGTGTAAGACAAAATATATCTGACCTTTATATCTGAATATCAGAATCATAAAAAGTATATATTAGATAAAAATTGGGTATTGAACTGGCTAAACTCTTAAATGAAGAACAAATTTCTGAAACTCAGACACTCCATTTGTTGCTTTTCAGGTGAGACCGCCAATGACCAAAAGTCAGGTTTCCATGTCATATGTTACAATACTGGGAACCAAAATTCAATCCTCATGTAATCCAACAAAGAACCTTAAATTTACAAAGTCCACTGAATTTTGTACAAAAGTGTATCCTTTGTAATGAGTGAGTTTTAGAGATCAGCTCTTTAATTATGATTAATGAAAATCAATGTATTTCTGTTGAGGAGATCCAAAGAGGACCATACCTGCTCCCACAAACGGTGGCAATGGCCTTGAAGCAGCCAGAGGCCAGATGGTAGGACCCGGTAAAGCAGCGATCCACGGCCCAGTTGAAAAGGTTTGCTTGGTCTGGGTTGAGTTCTAACAGTAAGATAACCACTTCACAGCCTAATTGGTGGACCTGCGTCACATGACAGAACAACAGAATAACATCAGCAGGCGTCGTGCAAGCTAGAGAGCACATGGACAGTTCCTTCATGTAGAGTTTACAGCACGCATAGCCTTCTCACTTCTCATGATTAAACAACGCCTTTTTACCTGGCAATCAGGATAGTCTTCCTGAGAGACACAAGAGAACTTACAGTGAATCAGCTCTCATGTAAACAACCTACTCTTGAGGGACATTAACCTAAACCAGAGAATTTCCAGGCTACATTTAGACAAGTATCGCAATGGCATGACAGCAGAAATTCCCAGAGTCTGAATTCAGTCTAAAACATCGACACCTTATGCAAGTCATCTTGACGTAAGTCCCCATCCCACTGTTGATAAAATCCCAGCTGTAGCAAGACATGACACACAACACTTATTGGGCACTAAGGCTGGTTGTCAAATTCTTACACACTGAAATGTAAACGTTTGCAAGACTGCAGCAGTGTCCAGTTAAGGGTTAGATAGAAAAACACCCTTATGACAGGCGAGGAGGCAGATCCTAAATGAGATCATTTACAGAACGTTGGGGTCCCAGGGGTCAAGACCAGACACAAAGATTCTCACTTTTGGGACGTAGTTTTGTTTCTTGTTCAGCAGCTCTGACCACTTACCCGCAGGTCCTGGCAGGCCAAGATATTATCCAGCCACTTGTACAGGTAGCCATCTGGAGAGAGGCCGACGTTATCAAACACAGGTCCGCAGCACAGGACAGCCGACATAGCCTGAGAACAAGACCGAGAGTGTCGGACAAAAGAAAAACAGGCCTGGTTGGTTTGCTGAATTTTTCCTGGGGCTGTCAAGTGCTGCTTCCTGGGCTTATCATTACGATCAGATCACGACCAGGACTTGGCATTCGGATGTACGTTGAAAGGGAAGACGTGACACTATTCTCCCCTCCCCCGCGAACAAACATGCGGTGTTGGATAGATCCCCCTGGGCCATTTTTCGCTGTGCCTTATGATTTTTGCCGCTTTACAGCTGACTGAAATTACATGCTTTCCACAAAAGGAATGACACCCACGCATAAGCCATTTGCAGAGCCAACCCTATTGTTGGGATCTGCGAAGGCGTCTCAAGCTACCGGCCGGGCGATATGCCGATAGGGTTTCAAAGTCAGCGCGGCCTACAAGGTGAATGACGTGATCGGGAGCTGCTGGAATTTTCCACCCACTCTCACCTTTTGCAGCTGACAGCTCATTCGTAGCCAGTGACAAACAACGCTAAGGTCATGTCAAAGGTGTTCCCCCCCTTTCAACCGCACTCAGCAAACAGTGCGCTTAGTCAGCAGAATATCCTGTTTCTCATTCTTCACCTCCATTACGTTGTACCTTTATATTACACTGCACCCGTAGTCAATCGCAGAACTAGGAACAACTTTATGGAACTCAATCAACTATTCGGTGTGAGCGAGTAAATGCACAGAGAACGTGAATGTAGGGGGTTGGGGATACCTTGAGGGCGCTGTACTGGTATCGAGTTATCTGGTGGTTCCGGTCGCTGTAACGATCCAACGGGGTGAACATGACGCTGAAGGGCCCCGCCCATTGGCTGAAGAGGATGAAGAGGTGATGCCTCAGGCTCTGCTGGGGGAACAGGAAGCGCCGGTGGTGGACTAACATGGGGGGTGGGGGGGGTGGGGGGGAGAAGTGGGTGGAGGGGCAGTGAAGCAGAACAGCGGGTTAGAAAGTAACACCACCTACGTGTCCATTTTCAATCAACTGTTGACCCCTGGCAACCAAACTGTGTTTTCTAACAGAAATACTTCTTAGCCTGGCCTTTACTTAATAGCTTGTTAAGTCATTGTTCATTTATTCTGAAAGGGAAGTCCAGAAATAGCCCTTGCGTAGCTCACGGTGAGCAATTATCTGCTCTTACTTTTCTTTTTTTTTCAATAAGGCTTCTCTGTCTCTTGGCTCAAAGTCTCCTGGGAAACTGCCTAATAGAGATCAAGAGCCCAGCGAATCGCTCTTGGCTTTGGCTGCAGTTAAACTTGGATCTTTGTAAGGATGAGTTACAGATCGCTAAAAGTAGGAAAATTCTGCATCACTACAATGCTTGGAGGGGTTATTTTTCTTCTTTTCTTGCTCTGGGGAGGTTAAGTAGGATCGTCTGGTAACATGAGCAGAGTATAGCTTACTTCTTGGCCCATGATCCAGGAACCTTTCTAGTACGACCCTGCAGCTTAATGGTGCAGAAACAATTTTGCCCCTCGGCACTGTTAGCTTAAAGCTGCCAAAGCTAATGGATGTGTATAACAGCCAGGGTCATGATGCATAAATGTTGCTCAGGAATGTCCCCCCCCCCCCCCCCCCCCCCAGCCTCAGTTACCGGGGACACACTGGATGAGGTTCGCCACCATGGCACTGAAGTGAGCGCGGATGTCCTTGAGGACTTCCATGTCTTTGTCGTTCTCGGCCTCTAGCAGCATACGGGTGAGATCGACATACTCCAAAAAGAGGGCCCCCAGGGCCAGGCTGTCTCGTTCCAGGGCCCCGTTGGTGCTGGGACAGGGAAAGAATGAGAAGGTGTGTGAATGAGTGTCCTGCTGCTCAGAGGCAGAGTCCAGCGGGATGGCAGAGCGTGTGAGTATGCATGGGACGCAGAAGCTTTCGCTGAGGGGTCCAGGCCAGCGCCCACCTGTCGCTGATGACGCCAGCATCAGCCAGCAGCTCGAAAATCCTCAGAAGCTGCAGCCGCAGCAGATCCCGCCTCTCGCGGCGTTTCTTGTTCTGGAACCAGAGAAACAGCCGCCATACTTTAGTGCTGCCTCGAGTCTGCCAAGACCATCACAAGAGCATGATGCAAGTCATCTCTATTCTCTTCTATCTTCTCTCGCAAAAACAAGTTAAACTTCCACTGACCAGAAGAGGCTCCATGATTTTTGCCGTCACAAATGACCTTTTACCTACTCTACGTATGTCACGCTGCCAGCGTTGCTGCAATATCTGAATTACAAAATGCCCAGGCTGAAGGTTTCCCACAAACCATGACTGGACAGACAGTGTGAATAAGAACAGGAGCGCCCCGCCGTCAAAACACATTCAGTCACAATGACTAATCCTTCGCATCTCCGCATTCCCCGGCCCTTCTGGGAAAGTCACAAATCAAGGCGCTCGTCTCTGCGAGCAGGCATAGCATGGAGGTGACATGACGAGCACACAGTCTCGCTTCAGCCATGTCCTACACTGTAACACGATATCGACTACATGCAGGCTTACAGTCCAGCCCTGATGCTAAATATGGCTCCACAGATGAATGCCACCCCAGTTAAACACGAATCTCAAAATGAGGAAACACGACGATGCTTGGAGGAGGAAAAGGCTGATTTACCTCCGGTCTCCGTTCCAAAGCTTCCTTCATTAAGGGATGGAGTTCCTCTATAAGTTCCCTAGAGAGATATAGAAAGAGAAACAGAGTGACAGAGATAGATAGATGCAGAGAGAGAGAGAGAGAGAGAGAGAGAGAGAGAGGCAGAGAAAATGAGGGAAAGAAAGAGGGAGAGAAGGAGGGAGATAGAGACAGGTGATTAAGAGAATTGTGAAACAAAACAGGATATATGCAGAACTACAAAAACAATGATTTATACAGAAATATGTAAACAATCTTACTAAATGCATTGGTTGACTGAACAACTGAAATGGATTTTTAGCATTTCATTATTAATGAAGAGGTCATTAAAAAGTGAAACAAGGCCACGTGAAAAGTACTGAAATGCTCAGTGCCAAAATAATCATGGATCAAACACTTATCTGTTTAGGTCTTAATCCTAGCAAATGGAATAGAAAATGGGCGGCAGATCTAATTAAGCACTCCAGCAGAACATCAGTGACCTTCACTCACGTGTCAGCGATGGTCCTGGTGTGATGCTGATTAAAGTGATGTTTGTTCAGTACGTATCTGAATGCGGTTACCTCAGATGTGACTGGAACACGGGATGTTTTTTTCCCCCTCATCATGTACTTTTTCCCTGTGTGAAACCCTGCACTGGCATTGTGTCATGTGACATATGCCCCCCTCCCCATCTGTGTCGCTTACCTGAACACCAGAGCGTTGGTGCGTCCCAAGCCCAGCACCAGTGACTCGGTGACCTCGATGCTCTCCGCCCTCATCAGCAGGACCAGCTGCTTCAGCAAGCAGGCCACAGAGGGCATGCCGATCGCCTACTCGACAGAGCCACACACACACACAGACGCATAGGGGTCCGCTTACTCGGTCCAGGCTGCATAAGCATGATGACCAAGACTAACAAGCTCTTGTCAGGAAACTGAGTTGCAGTCAGAGCATTCCTGTGAAACCGCTAACTACTAGGCCATACGTGTCAGAGGAAAGTAAACTCCTAGCATGAAACAAGAAGCTGATTTTATCATGTGACCTAGAATAATGCCAGGCGAGTGAGAGCTGTGAGAAGAGTGAAAGGCACTGGGCTGGGGACAGACCTTGGTGTCACAGCTGACATTGCCGTCGGGTGTGATGGCCGTGATCTCAGGCATGGACGCCCGCAGGTGTCCTGAACTCATGATGCTGGGCTTGGCCACACCCAGGCAGAGGATAAGATAGTTCCTCCACAAGGTCACCAGGTTGTCCCCTCCACTTACTGAGTTTGTTTTCTTGGCGTAAAGAGGGTTTCTGCAAAGTTCGAGAAGTGGTAAGAAAGCAAAACAATAAATTTGGCATTTACAGTATATGGGCCTAACAGAGGCAATTTCGAAGGCCCTGTTGTACAGCTTGAGTATAAGAATTAGGAGGAAATGAAGAGACTGTGGAGAAAATGGTGAGTGTTCTAAAGAAAACCAAAAACGGCACATCTGCTTCAGTGTCTGGTGCTCATTGGAAAACAGGGAGGTGTGAAGGACTCACGTGGGGTCCACCTGGGGCATGAGCAGCTGCAGGCGGGTGAAGGCGTAGGGCCAGGCGTAGCTGAGCGCCATGGAGCAGTGCTTGGGCAGGCCGTCCTGGCGCAAGAAGCTGTACAGACACAGCACCCAGGGGTCCTTCACCGACTGGGCGAAGATCCACACGTGCGAAGGGCTGCGCACGTCGTACTGGCTGTTCACCAGCACTGCGTTCCACTCCACCAGCCCCAGGAGGTCCACTTGGTGGCCCGGCATCAAGTTGGCCTTCAGAACATTCACAATCAGGAGTCACTCTTTGAGTCATAGTGAGTCAGAGTTTCACGTGTACGGAACATAACAAAATAGCAGCATGTAGAGTTTTTCCATGACCATTGTGAGCCGCAAGTCTGTCCCAGGAAGCACTGGACTTGAGGCAGGGGACACTTCAGATAGGATGTCTTATAACGTCATTTAGGGCTTCCCCCGAGGGGGATCAAACGTACATCAAAACAAATGCAAAACGACCAGAATTTCACCTTGTCACTCAAATCATAAACTAAATACTGCTCTTTAAAAAAAGGCTATAAAGTAGCAATACTGTCATTAGTGACTCACACCGTTTCACTCCTGAGCTGCTCTGCCACGTAGGCGAAGCGGTTTTATGTAACCATGACGCCTCAGACCACTGGGTGGTTAAAAGTAGCCCTAATTTCTGCAGCATTATGATGGATGGGAACCCTCTCCTCCCACCACTCGATCGATGCAAGAGAGCAAGCTTAATTAATGGCATGAAAAGGGGGCTTCGTTAGCAAGCAGAAACAATTAATGACCTGACAGCCTACCAGCCTCTGAGTTTCAGTGCGCAAATTACAACATTATGTAGCAAAATCGCTGCGAGGAGCAATATCTTGACATTTATGGTCACTCATTATAGAGAGATGAGCTATAAATTCTGCAGGCCATCAATGTCTGCCTAACTCGTATTCTGTTCTCCTCCCTTGTGTTCTAATGACCGAAAGTAATGTCCCACAGCACTGCTCACCGAGTCGGACACGGTCACGTGGACGAAGCTCTCCAAAGCTGCTGAGCTTAGCTGATCCAAGACCTCAATCATGGGCTTGTCATCGTCCTTGATTACAAAAATAAGACCAGACACACAGGTTATGGGATCCGGAATGCTCTGGACGCTCCACCCGGACTCACGGGCCCTAACTCACTTCCGCCTGTCCGATGGTTGTGAAGAGGCAGCGGATCTCCTTGAGGATGGTGACGGCTAGCTTCCGGGTGCCCGTCTGACAGGAGCAGAGCAGCACAAGGGCCAGGCCTTCCACAGCATGCAGGACCAGACCGCGGGGGCCCTGAGAGGAGGGGCCCGACTGAAGCAGCTGTAAGATACAGTGGCATCCTGGGATGTGAACCACAGATCCTGCTACTGATAGCACCAACATCACAGACAGCAGTGAAACATAAAATGCATCAGAAGTATATACAAGATGATGAGAAGATCCTTGGCTACCAGGGTCCATTTCACAGACTTTCTTGGAAAATGTATTCTTATACAGCCATTAAGGCACCAAGAACGTCAACCAAGTAATAATAATTGAGCCATATGGTATCTCACATAGTATCTCATTCTTCAGGTAAATTATAGCAACCCACAGGTAAGGAATAAATGCTTGGAACCTAGAGAAAAACAGGATTTGCCCCAACCTCAGAAGAGCAGGCCCTGGGCGCCTCATGGGCCTTGCAGGGTGTCTGCAGTGCCAGCCTCCACTGCGTCAACAGCTGCAGAAGCAGCTTGAGGGACGAGTCCAGTAGCCCTTGGTGGGTATCCTGCACTTCCCGGAGCACAAAGTTGGTGAAGCCGAACAGAACATCCTCCCGCCAGTCCGGGAAGTCCAGCAGCAGGCTTTGCAGGGAGTTCTGGGCAATCAGGCGCAGTTCGTCATCCATATGGATTGTCAGCCTGGGACACACATAGAAAAACACGCATCAAGTCTTAATCTGTTTTTTACGACAAGCTAGTGCTGATTTATTTGTACAGTCCTGCATGAATCAGATTTCTGAGCCAACTGCAGGGTTGCACCACATATGCTCACCGAGCCAGCAGGTCAATGAGCTCCAGCTTGGACATGCCATCAGGTAGGATACGAGGGATCGCAGCGACACACGTCCTGATGAGATCGATCTTTGGCTTCCGTTCCCCTCTGACAGAGAAGGGAAGAACCCTCAAGGTCACGTCTGGGCAATTTTTAGAAGCAACCTTCATTACATCGAGAGTTTTACAATGGCCTACACTACAGAGACTATTACCAAGGAACCAATGCCATTGGATGGTGGGAATGAAAGGGCAAACCCATGCTGAAAACCCCATTTGCCTACAATAATACCCAGTGCACCTGTCTACCAAGAGGTCATGAACATGGACGGAAACCACTGAGCAAGGGTAAGACCTACGTGATCATGTCCTCCGGCTCCTTGTTCAACATCTGCACGTTGGTCAGCATCATGCACCTTCCTACCTCCTTGTCGAGGTGCCGCAGGATGCTGTCGATGGCCTTACGCACATGCGAGTAGTACATGGCCATGCCTGTGGAGTGCCAAACAGAGGCAAGCACCATGAAGATGAGCGACAAGCGGATAGCGGTGCACCTGTCAACGAAGGAATGAAGGTAAAACCCTGCATTGTTCGGACAGCGCAGGAGATGACAGTTATTTACCAATGAGTTTGGCTTCTTCCTCAGTCAGGGTCTTACTCAGATAGGTTTTCTTAACCCTGAGTGTATTTCCTGAGGGCAGTGTGGCCCCGGTGTTAGGCATGGGGGGTTCTCCGTCCTTCTGCTGCAAGTTGTCGGCAATGACCAGGAATGCTCTGAGGCCAATGTTCATCCTCTGATGGGCCAACAAATGGATGTTAGTCAGTCTACTGCTGCTACCAAGATCACTGTCTGTCACTGCAAACTTGTTTTCCTACTGTAACACATTCAGACTATGTCACTTTGGTTTATTTTACCATAGAACTAGCTATGCTTATAATGCTTTATGAATGCATTATAATGTGTTCAAATATTCTTATAGACATAGAATTCATAGAAAGTGTTACTAATAATTTTTGCTATATGCTTAGTAGTTTTTAAGCAAATTTCCAAGGAGAACAAATCCTCTTGTCATTCAGCCAGCCCGCGATAATTATATTCAAAAAATGTTCAAATATGCACTGAAGTGATATTTATTTACCTCTGGGTTAAGGTTGAAAGCTTTCATTGGTTTACCTACACAAAGTAGGTCAAAGATGATCTCTTTCATGGCATAGTCAAGCCTTTCCTGTTTTGAGAGGGGAAAAAAACTGTTATCTGCATATCAAATGACAAACTCAGGTAGCTGATAGGTATGTTTGTGTTACTGAGAACAATTGCTGAGTAGCTATTTTGGAATAGTGGTTAGGCATTGTGTATATGTTTGTCCATTAAGTATATGAGTTGTTTGTAAATACTGTACTATGAGTGTGCGTGTGAGAGAGAGAAAGAGATTTCCGGAAGAGTACATGGCTGCTGGATGGATGTTTTAGAAGTACCTGTGCAATAAACTGGATGATCTTGACAAAGATGTTGAGAGGCATGTCCCGAGGAACCACGCTACGTGACCCCTTGGGGAACAGGTTTGAGATGATGGTGGTGAGGCGGCTGTGGGACAGAGACCGAGGTGACGATACAAGTCATAACATGAACCGGGAATGAGAGAAGCTCATCGCTCACAATAATGAGGGAAATGTCAGGAAAGAGAAGCACCTTTTTAAAAAGATCGACTTGCATATACGGTAAGAGGTGATGTCACGCTAAATATCTTAAGACAAAGCAAAGATACTCGCTCACAATGATATCAAGGCTCTTTTCCAGCTATGTTACACTGGCAACCTGGCCCACTGCCAGCTCCCAGTGACTCAGAAGTCATTCTGTCTCATCTAGGTCCTTCCCTCTCTTACCCCCGGCAATGCAGCTAGCAGGGGCATCTAAGTGTTATTTATATCCTGCTTTCCGGAGGCTTCACCTCCATAGCAAGTCAATGAACCTCTGACATGAGATCAAGTGAAACTGGATATTAAATGCTGGAGATGAAGCTGGGAATTTTAACTTTTGCTAGTTTCTTTATTTATTTGCATACTCTCCATTGGTATTAAAGAGAAATCTATTCACGGACTAGTAGTTTTGAAACAGAAACATCTTTTGACCTGACTTTAACTTTGAGAGCTTGCTATTGGCTAGGCCCCACAGCGGTCTCTGGGTGTGTGGTTTGGGAGGGGAGTGGTTGGGGTGTGTCATAGTTTTGGAAGCCTTAGTAGTAGCTGCAGAATGAGCAACACGGTCACCTATAGTGACTCGAGAGAGATGCCGATTACCTCTGTGTCGCCGTGTTGCTCTCACATTTGATCCGGATCATGTAAACCCAGAGGAGGCGGTACAGCGATTCCAGAGCCACCCGGGCCATTTTGGGGTCCTTATTCTGCAAGGCAAACCTCTCGTCGTTAACCATAATGCCAATGGAAATCTACCGTAATAACAACAAGCGAGGAACAGGATATCGTCTTTTCCTTGAAAGAAAAATTATTCTGTAAGGTTAGAATACGCAATGACAACTATGATCACTTATACCATTTGGCCTGGTAATTCCAAAGAATCAGAGAGCCTGTTTCCCAGAGTTTATCTGATAAAGAGATATGCAACATAGGCTATACAGGTTATGTTATACTGTTACCGTATCACTACTACTAATAACACTACTAAAAATAATATTAAAGTCTATGAGATTGCTGCCAGGAAGTTTTCCACCGCCTACACAGCTCCACAACCTATGGCGACCACAAAGCCTGGCACCTCTGCCCCCCCCCCCCTTCAGCTGACTCATTCCCTGTGCTATTGGTTTGCATGGTTTTTCCCTCCCTTTAAACCGTCTCCTAGAAACTCAGCGGATGTGATGTCATTCAGCGGATTGCCATGGTAGCGTCTCTCCTCACGCTAAGTGATGAGGCAGGCAGGAGGACGGGGCTTGGGGGGGGCTCTTTGATTCAGGGATTCACTTGACAGACGTGCTTGTGTCTCGTCCAGGGGACAGGGCGAAACCAAGAACATACATTTATTGAGGCGCAGCAGTTTTAAATCGATAGCGAGTGAAAATACACTCCTATACCTGCATCAGATAAACATCTCTGCCCCGTGTCCTAACCATGAAATCAGTCATCTGTCCCACACCCCGTTGTTCAATAATAAGTAGAGTTATTACAGCCATTAATTATTCAATAGTGGCCACTTAAGTTTGCAGGCCAATCACCTGCAGCTGCCACACATGTCAAAACCCTCACAGGGGTCACATGGCCTCGCTTACCTTCAGGTTGGAGAGGCAGTTGTTGAGGAAGACGTGCCACCGACTGAGGAAGAGCTGCTTCTGGCTGACACACAGCAGGCAGGTCACCAAAGGGTACAGGGCCTGTGCGGGGTGGCGGGGGGGGGGGGGGGGGGGGGGGGGGTTACAGGGTCAAAAGGGTTTAGAAACACTTAATGGTGACACCTGCAGCTTACAACGATGCGTTTTACAATAATACCCATTTTATTTAATTGAAATATTATTGTATTAGTTGTCTGTATGTACTTCATGCATAGGTCTTACGGCAGGTTGATAACGTATACCTGGAGACGAAGAAGTACTTGAATGTTATCACTAGATATTTCTACACTTCATCACTACACTGATACTGATGTTATAGAAGATAATCACAATCTCTTCTGCTTTATCTATTTTTCACGCATAACGCTATCGCTCTGTCACATGGCCGAATGTGTGGAAATGGTCTCAGTTCCAAAGCCACCAGAAACCTTCTGAACTGTCTCACATGGTCAGCATTGGAAGCCTCAGGTCAGCATCGATCGGCACCCGAGCAAAGCGACTCGGCTCACCAGTGAGTGCTTCTTCCTGGTTGACAGGTCCAGAGTGATGTCATAGAGGGTCTCCACAAAGTTCCTCAGACAGGGTACATTCACCTCATTTTTCACAGCCTGGAAGCAAACCGTCTTTTTCAGAAACTGATGTTTCAGTACAGTGAATCTTACTCTGTTTGGTTCAGACAGGCAGCCCGCTGATAATGACTCACCGCTGCCACGGGGACTAAAATTTCCACGAAGAGGCCAGCTAAGGAGTGCTTGATGTCTTTGTCCTTTACTTCCAGGAAGTATTGAGCACACTCCTGCAGAGGAACAGTGCACAGAAGCAGAGCACAGTTTGTATTACAGGGTCAGACATCCTATCGGTCCCCATCTAGAGGCTGAATGATGGCGACGAGCGGAGGGGAACAAAGAGTGCAGAACTACGGGGCGGCCGTGAACAACTTGTTCGGCTACTGACAAGTCACTCAGCTCTTCCCTGTCTTCCATAAGATTATATTTGGAAGTTATGCTGATGAGAGAGGTCTGGCCTTTACAGAAAGTATATCTAATGTTTTTGAATATCACAAAACCCTATTAGGCCTCTAATTCCTATTACCTATGAAATTCCATTTTTAAAAATGGAAATTTGTGTGTGCGGTATATTTCTTTTCACATGTCCCCGTACAAATAATTAAGTTCACGTTTTAATCTAAAACTATGGGGCAGAACACATTCAAATCTCTCCTTTGTCTAATACGGCGTAGACGAGGCTTGACTGAGTAAAGGAGCCGACTCGATTGAGTCGCATGCAGAAGCAGATCCCTGCTGTTACTGTGAGGCTTCAGGGCAGAGAGCTTCACCTGCATGAACTGGAAGGAGGCCTCGAAGTCCTCCACGGGGTACATCTTGATGCGGAAGAACTTGACGCCCATGATGAGGCTGACGGTGCTCTGAACCACAGCAGGGCTCTGCTCCTTCTGCCGGAGCTCCTTCAGCTCTGCCATGAACTTCTTCTTCACGGCGGGGAACCTGCAGCATCAGATATGATTAGCGCTGTCTGCCAGTGCATGCACACGGGAGGCAGAGAGGAATTAACACTCTTTAAGAGGGGGAGGCCAATACTGGAGCGGATTGTAAACTTGAGTATTTGAACGATGGTGAACGATGGTGAGAAAGCTGGGGTGGATGGAGTGCCATGCAGTAGGGCCAGCCGCAGTCATCAATCCACACCAGAAAACAAACAACCCATTTAGCACTCAGGGATGTTTCATAGTTGGCCACCGGCATGTTGAATACATCAGTTGACCAGGCCTTCAGCCACAAGTATCCAGACACACATACAAACATAATAACGTAAAGATATCGAACTTCATCAATGCATTTCATTGCTACATAATTCAAAGACTAATTCTGAAACTACAGTTAGAAAAATAATAACCATGTTCCCCTATTACAGGTTCCAGCTCACCTTATGAAGAATAAAGCAGATACTGGTTTGGAATGTAGGCATGCTGCTCTCTATTTTAAGGATTTGTTCGCTGCTGGAGTGATGTGGAGTACAGGCCCTCCCTGATAAACAGACACCAATTTCCAGACCTAGTATGGGAAGCTCTACCCCCCAAACAAATGTCTTGTGGTTTACACTCTGTTGTGTCTCAGTTCCAGCCCCTACACACAGGTCTGTGCCGACAATCTTTGTCTGTTGTTTTATGCAAAGTCACTCTGAACAAAAGAGCCAGTCAAACAAACAGATACGGTTTTCTCCAGTAGACACTGTGGTGCCTTTCTGAAGGACTGTATCAGTATATTATCCCGAATAGGCGAGATGTGACCTTTCATGTTTCCTGACAGCTGATGTCTCTGAAATCGCACAGGGCTTTGCTGAAAGCACCTTTCTCCCCCCTGTCCTCTCATCACAGACACTCGGCCTTTGGGGACCCTGCGGATTTCCGTCTCACTCAGCGGAGTGAATAGAACGAGCGAAAACCAGGGACAACTCAGTAAAGAGGCAATAAGCCCCAGCATGTCATTGAGCCATGGCGGCTTAGGCCTAGCAGGACTCGGTACAACGCATTATGTAATAATGCCGTATTTTGTAATAACTCGACAAAATATAACAAATTTTCAACGCATAATGTGAACAGCACCACATTATGTAATAACCCGACAAAATTTCGAGGCAGCGTGTGGCTCGGTGGGCTAAGCCTGTGTGCCTATAATCACAAAGTCGCCGGTTCAAACCCAGCGTCACCATGCCTGTGGGTCCTTAAATAAGGCCCTCAACCCCCAGCTCCTTGGGGCAAGTTGAGAGAGGTGTAAAGCCAATTTACACATGGGGATCAATGAAGTCTCTCTATTATTATTATCATTTATGTACTACAATAAAATGTTATAATGCAGCATTACCATATTCTTATTAATATCATAATCATTGTCTTTGTTATTATTAAGATCATTCGGTTTGTTACATTCTTGTGAGTGGTTGCATAATGTGGCATTATTATATAATACATTGTTACAGGGCTTGCCGTATAGGAAAAACATTTATGGAAAAACAAACTCTCCTTATGTCATCAGCGGACAGGAATCTGTGTAAGCTTCTATTTTGTTACAGGACAGGAGCGTGTCATACTGAGATGCCAGTCTGTGACTCAAAACTGCAGTATCTACAGTCACATGTCCACTGTGTCAAATTGCACTTCACAAGGCACACATGAAAACAATAATGAATTGTAGATTAAAACAGAGCTTTACAACGACAGGGGAGTGATAATGCAACTGCTTGGTAGGTGACGAGGCAGTTCAATGTATGCTCCTCCTGCTTAGACTCACCTAGACTGGGCTAAGACTCCTATGACTTCAGCGTAGAGGTCAGCGACAATGTGCATGTTGACCATACTGGGGCCGTGGTATCTGTGAAAGAAAAGCCAGTTAGCTCCTCTTCTAAAAGTCAGGCTGAAAAGTTGCCAAAAAGAGTGAAATCCTTACCCTTCTTTGTATTTAAAGTGCTTGAACGCCAGGTTAATAACCTCCAGAATCAAACTGTCCAGAACTGGATGAAGAGGGATCTGTTTATGAAGGAAGAGCAGGAGACCGATTCCTTGGAACTTGACAGACCAATGTTACTTTAAAATACCGAACCCTTCTAACGGGTTATTCTCCTCACATGCTTTGCTTCGCCGGTATTTCATACTTTTTGTTTAATAAAAAAATCAAAACACCATGACAGGATGTTTACATTTCTGAAAAAAAAATGACTGACAGGACAGAAAACCAATTCCTGTCTAGGTTGACGGCTGGAAAGGTACCTGCTTTAAAACTTCAATAAGAGCCAGGGAGAAGATGAAGTCAATGGCCAGATCCCTCCGTTCAAGTAGGAAGTCCTTCTGCTGCTCATCACTACAACAGAACAGCAGAATCAGAGGCGCTAACCCTGTCACAGCTGAAGCAGAAAATGCTGCACTACAGCCGTGAGATGTCTGCATCCCCAGTGCTACTGTGGGGCAATTTGCTGTTATTTGTAACATTTTTAATGGTCGTTTTAACTCTTAACTTATTATTTCTTCATACAGAAATATGTCATAAGAAAGACCTGCATTTATCTGGTGCATACAACATGCAGCTAGATTTGACACTTTGATCTTGAAATCGCAATATTTCTTGGTTAATAAATTAGGTTAAAAACAGCTTTATTGAGGTTGTGCGCCTGAGCGAGTTACTCTTCATCCTCCCTGAAACCCAAGTTTATTGAACATGCAGGATCTAAATACAAGCAGTCCTGATGCTATTAATCAATGGCACTGCTCGCACGATCGGGATGTGGAGGGAGAGGGTGACCATCTCCGGGCTGCGTGTCATTAAGCTGGGGAGGTTCCACCATCACTTCCACCAGCGCAATTAGTAGATTACAGTACTCTATGCCCCTCCCCCCCCCCCAACCTGTTCTGCTGGAAACACAGGCAACAGCGTTAACATTACTGCACCCTTATTGGACGAGGAGATGTACAGTCACTAGGAGGGGCTAGCACACTTGCTTGCCAAGGTCATTAATTATGGTGACATCTTTCTGAATGACAGGATGAGGTGGATGGATGTGACCCATGTCACAAAGATGGAGGATTATCAGGCCTTTCATTTTTCTACTTGAGGAGTACTATTAATGGAGGGGCCATCGTAGACCGCTGAGCACTGGTGCCATATATCAGGAGGAGCCATGAACTCTTACAGATTGCATTGTCTGACAGTGCCATGCTGCACTACTGCCACTAAACAGGGGAGCAAACAGGGAAGCGGGCAACACCTCCAAATTACTCGAAATAAGGCATGTTCAGCTGGGTATAACTGTGTCATTGTTTAAAAACATGTAGCGTCCCCAGCCTTGTGACCGATGCCCTCTGGGGTAAGTTCTAGGCTGACTCAGGCAACCCAAAATGGGATAAGCAGTTATATAATAAATAACAATAACAGTAATAATATTATTATTATTATTAATAATAATAATAATAATAATAATAATAATAATAATACAGATGCTCCTCTTCTTACGAACTTTCAACTTACGAACTTTCAAACATATGAAGGAAAAGGACAATAAGTCCAAATTGTGTTCATTGGGCTCCCGTTTCCTGTCCACAACATCAATGTTTTGTCCTGCGCCAATTCCATCTAGTACGACTTCTGGCCGCTACTCCCACCGCGCAGCAGCGTAGCGTGCGTACTCCCAGCATCCTAGCTCTTAGTACTTGTGTATACCCTTAAAATGATGTTGAATAACGACTTACGATCATTTCAAGTTACGAGCGGCCATTTGGAACATAAGTCATTCGCAAGTAGAGGAGCGTCTGTCATAATAATAATGATAATAATGATAATAATGATAATAATAATTCTGAAAAGCAGAGCAGGTCTCACTTTTTGGACTTGGTGTTGGCGCGGGGCCTGTACTCGTGTGACTCGTCCTCTGTCCCGTTCTGTCGCTTGTACCAGTCAAAGAGAGTGCGCAGCATGGAAGGCAGGCAGTACTCCGCCAGCGAGCTCATGGTGCTGATCAGCTGCAAGGCACAGGGACGCCGCCGCCGTTAATCAGCACATACATAGTCTAACAAACAAGCTAACAGATAATGTGAAAGCAAAAGATATTTTATATTGGTGCGATATCACCACATGACCCAGTACAGGATTTGTAGCTGGATGGATGGATGGATGATCAAGCACTAAGGTGATAAACTTGTTCTTTAAGACTTTTATCCCAAAAAGCATTTATTAATGTGTGGTTAATAAGTACAACAGCTGGAAGTCTTTGTCCTTAACCACTATTGTACTCTAAATATTTGGAGTAAATGCAATAAAAAATAAAAGAAAATGCCTTAATTTACCCATGATGCTCTGAGACGATTCTACTAAGGACATAGATACTATTGCTGCAGCCCCCTGGCATAAACTAAGGCCCAAGGAAGCAGAGCTGATGCCCCCTATTGGGTCAGGCACCCGTGACCATAACCCAGAGACAGCCAAGTATGCAGATCAGCCGGGATGGACCTGGCCCTGTTCTCCTGAGGGAGAGGGGCTTTATCACGAGGTTCCCTGGAGGTACCCCTCCCCTTTAAGGGAGGGTGAGGACAGGAAGGAAAGGTGGAGCACAGTGGCTCCAGCTCGCCACACACAGGAAGGGGGGGGCGGGCCGTCTGGTCTGGGCGACCGCAAGGGAGCAGGGGCTGGGGGTGGGTTGGGGCACTGCCACAGACAGAGCGGCCCCTTCATTCAGCGCCGGGCTCGTGATGAATCCACGCTCTGTGCAGCCCATGAAAGGCTGCTAAGCCGGCTGACAAATGCCGCAGTGTGGCTCTCAAAGGGCAGGATCATGGGCCCCCGGCCGGTCCCACACCTACTGAGCACACCCCCCAAGTAAACAGCCACTGTGGCCCAAGGGGCCCTGCTGCATCTGTATGCTCTTCATTAACGCCAGGCGTGGCACACATCAGCAAAGGCAGAGAAGAATGGGCACACAGACCAGCCCTTTGCCTGTGCAGCTATCACCTTCCAAATGAAGGACATGCAGACCTGCCCTTTCTGCATGCGGCCATCACCCACCAAATTAAGGGCACACAGACCGGCCCTTTCTGCATGCGGCCATCACCCTCCAAATTAAGGGCACACAGACCAGCCCTTTCTGCATGCGGCCATCACCCTCCAAATTAAGGGCACACAGACCGGCCCTTTCCTCATGTGGTCATCACCCTCCAAATTAAAGCACACAACCTTGGCCCTTTCCCTGTGCAGCCATCACCCTCCAAATTAAGGGCACACAGACCAACCCTTTCTGCATGCAGCCATCACCCTACAAGGTCACCAGTCGAGAGAGAATCAGCACACTTTAAGCCACATTCGCTGTACGCATCCCGACTATTAATGACTGACCTGTTTTGGGCTAAAAAAGGGATGAAAATTAAGCACAATTATAAATTTAAATGTAGGGCAAATTTGTGCAGGACAGTTACACTAACTGAACCGCCAGGGGTGCAAGGCAGGATTCAGGCAGATGGTGCGTTTAAGCGCATCAGTTTTGCCACACGGAGAGTTTCGCCCTAACCCTAACAGTCTAGGTGGGTGTGAGATGGGGGTATCGGTAAAACACAGACGAGAGCGAGAAGTAAAAGGAGAGAGAGTAAAAGGAGTGTTCTTTTTGGGCCATCACACCATCACAAGTTTGGTAATGCTTTACTTAAAGCACTCATGTATAATGCATTATAGGTACCTTCATAATGCATTACAAGGCGTTCATAAATATGGCCATAACCATCTAAAAAAAGGCATAACATATTATAGCCATTTTTATTATGCATTATGAATTCTCTATGAAGCTCTCATTTATATTGCACTTTAAATACCTTCATAATGCATTATAATGGCTTATACTGACTACTATAATGTATTTGGAAGGTATCTACTATACACTGTGTTATGATGACTTCTTTAAGCAAAGTGGGACCAAAATTTGAAACAAACAACTCCAGCTGTGTTTTTGATTATTTGCCTGTCATCCTCTCTGTAATCTCTCTCTGATACTTGTAGGCTAGTTCCCGATAGGCCCCAACTCCCCGGCACAGACCTGGTCAAACTGTGGATCCTCGCCCCTCTGCAGCGACTTTGTCAGCGGCTTTTCCTGCAGAGATAAACCACCGTCAGCAGGGCAAGAGCAGGAGCATCAAATAAGATTCCGGAAGTTCTCAGCTCATTTCTGACTGAAATGAGGGAGCCCCATCAGTCAGTCTGGACCCTGGCAGCTGATGTCAGACAGAAGCGATGCTCTATTATTGGCTGCTGTCTTTAATCAGCGAGGACATATCTTGATGGAGTTCCATTACAACTCAGTCCATCACAGCTCTGTCATTGGGGATGTCAGGACCTTAGTTATATTTTTTCTTGATTGTTTCTTTATCTGAGAGCCCAGGTGAACAGCTGATGTTTTCTTCCGATCGTCTCGGATTCTGGCAAAGGCTGTAATGCAGAGGATGATGGGAACAGCAGAGGACCCAGCAAATCGTACATGAAGACGTGAATAAACAATAATTACACAATTGCCTGTAACTGCCATAGAATCTTGTTTTAGTCACAGAGGATAAACATCTGCACTTACATTAAATAATTAGTTTTGACAACGCTAGAAGTTCGTTTTTAGTCACAATACACTTTGTTCAAATCTTATCAATGGAAATGGACAAAGTACAAACATTTCTGGAATGTACCATTTCCTTCCATGGACAGGGAGACACAGTATTCATCTTTCTGCATAAGTGGACTGACCCAGGGCTTTTATCTGTAGCGATGCAGCTGGGGCTCTTGATCCGCAAAACCACACAGGACCGTCGGTTGGGGCAGGGGGGGGGGGGGGGGGGGGTCTGGGGAGTGAGGGGGGTGCTGTTGCCGTGGACTGGAGGGGACGTCCAGCTCTGAGCGAGGTGGTACAACAGTCCGGCTGACCCACACAATGGCCCGGACTGTACCTCTCACTGACCTCCCCTGTTTTGTTTTGTTTTTTCCAGCCTATGAATATTCAGTAGAGGGTCATTTTTTCGCGCGAAAAAGAGAAAAGCTTTTCTTGACGTTCACCCAAACAGAACTACAGACTCGAGGGGGAGGGACTGTTGTAGCTCGGTGTGTAGCTCAGTGGATTAGGACACTGCCTCAGTAATCAGAAGGTCATTTGTTCAAATCCCCTAGTCAGCTGATTGATTTCACAATTGGCCTCTGAGCAAGGCCCTTATCCTCAGTCGCTCTAGAACTTCTTCTGTTCTCCAAAAAGCTAGATGATCACCACTTCAGTTCCCAAAATTCTCCTCAGGGGCACCCCAGTCATTCCACGTGTTGATTAAATGTCACCACCAGCTAATTAAAATAAATTAGTTAAATAACTGAATGAGGTATTGATTAGCCAAACAAGGTGAGCTAGTAGTAAAGTCAACAAATACACGCACAAATTGGATGTTTGCTACAAACACTGGGGTGATTTTAGGAGAGTTTTCAAAATGGCTATGCTCACACACTTTAACAGACATAATATTGTGTTATAACTTATTATTTAAATATAATTATCTTTCACTGCCTAACAATTTTGCACAGAACCATGTACATCACATAGAGAGGCCATAGATATTCTAAAGAACTGGAATTTGGAAACTTTCCCCAAAGGTATAAAACAGGGCTGTGTTGTCCTCCCCAGCTCTGTATCTGCCCAGGGCAGGGGCTGCTGAGCCTCATTACACAGTCTGCTGGACAAGAACCAGCCACTAAGGAAAAATAATACAAGTCTGACATACTGCTGCCCCTGAAACCCATCATATTGGGACCATCTAATGTTCAATCGCATTAACCCAGAAATGTGTCACCCAATGTTATCCTGGGCATCTTTATACCTCAGAGGGAACATGTTGGAAAGGGGAGGCATGTGAAAAGGAAGTGAGATCACGATCCCCATGTATGACAGGTAGAGGTGGAAATTTCAGGTCCAGAAAGTATAAATCCAGACCAAGACTTTGTTTCAACCGACCAGTTGAAGATAAAGAGACATACTCGAAGAGTATTCAACTGGTTTGTTAAAACAAAACCTTGGTCTGGATTTGTACTTTCTGGATCTGAAATTTGTACCTCTGATGACTGGTGTGAAAAGATACGCCAGTAGCCGGTTAGCAATGAGCAGTGCATGTGGGAGGGTAACAGCGCTAACAGGAACGCCTCTAAGTTGGTTGCACTGGTGCCATACTGGAGATTCACTCTGCTCTTTCCACATTATTAACCCTGAGGACGTACACATATCACCTGGTGGTTTGGTCTTGGTGCCTTATCAACATCTAAAATAACACTAGATGTACCCCTTCATCCTCAACCAGGTGGATATTTTAAAAATAAGTAATCATTCAAACTTCCTCATTGTTGCACCCATCCACCTTCTACAGTGCTCAGCCGGAACAGGAATGCAGTGACTCTAGAGTAGCTCCCAGGAAGCACAAAGTTTGGAAAACCTGGAATGCGACAGCAGTCTATCACAAGGTTCACACACACAAAAGGCAACTTAGAGACACTAACTCGTCTCACTGCATGCTTTTGGATTATGAGAGCAAGGCAGAACAAAACCCACACAACTCAACACATACAGATCAGGGGTGGGATTCAAACGTCGACTTTTATTTAGCAGAAGCTTTTATCCAAAACAACATAGAATTGAGAATGCTGGGTCAGACAGTCCCAGAAGCAGTTTTGGGTTATAACCCAATGATAAAATCACGCTGCCAAATATGGGATTTGAACCAGCAACCTTCAGGTCACAGAAAAGCCATACAACACCCCCTTATCCAATTAGGGCCATCAAGCTGCCCCTTTTCTAAACTTCTAAGATTAAGTTTGAAACAAGTTATTACAATGAATTTGAGAAAAGGTTTGCTGAAAAAGCCATATGACACAGGCCATCATGAATGGTGATCATTTCAATATAAATCTCCAGCATGTCCAGGCCAGTTGTGGTTTTGAAGACTAGGGAGGTGGCAGGGGGTGCACTGTCGACAAACTCCTGCCGTAATTTAATCAGAGTGAACACATAGCTCGGTGAGAGATGAGAGCGGCCGGACCATTCCGGAACCAGAAGCGCACGCTCTGGGTAGCTCAGTCTCCAGCTTTGGTTTCTGATTTAGTGAAAACGGGAACTGGATATTTTCCTGTCTCCTCCATTTGCCCGGCTCACAGCGACCCCCTTGTAACCAAGACACGCTATGGTGGCCCGAAGCAGGCAGTTAATTTTAACCTGTATCCTTTACTGGTCTCCCTCCGTTTAGGAGCAGGCCGACATGAAAACAAACAGATGCAGATTCCTGCAAACAGCAAACGAAGGGCTTTAAAACTGCGCTATTTAGCATATCCTTTCAACACAAACAGATAACACACGTACACACACAATCAGCAAATCAGCATGACCAGGCACTGCACTTATCCAACAGGCCTTCTCCAGGCATGTAAAAACACATACTTGCACACAAAGACGCCTATAACGCAACACAGGATATAGTAAACAGTTGTCGTACTTAAATGCATCCACAGGCAATAACACACACACTCATGCATATTCAGTAAAAACAGTAAACACAAGGAGTGTGAGGGTTGGGCTGAAGTCCAGGTCAGGGATGAAGGAGCCCAGAGCGCCTCCCTCAGCACCTCCCTGAGCTCCAAGCTGAAGGTGGAGCTGACCGGTCAGTTGAGCCGCACAGTATTAAAAGCAAACGTTTCACATCCTGAAATTTCAGCAAACACTACAGGTAGCATGACTAGTTTCTCTGTCTAAGGCGAGAGCTGCCTCTCAAGAGACGAACCACGCCTGGGATGTGAGGTAGTGTGGAAGCAGCCAGCTGACCCACTAAGTAACACAAGGAACCATCACCAAACAGAACGCCCTCTTTGCCTTCGGAGCTCACGCCACTCTCTGCCACTCTCGGGGGTAACACTGGCATCGAGGCAGCTGCTTCCACTCCACTAACTAACTTAAAGGTACGAAGCTGTGAAAATGAACATACTGTAGTAGAGAACCGCCCCTCCGCCATTGGCTAAATGTCTGGCTACGTCTCTTTATCACCTGCTTAAATTTGAGTGTCTCATGAGGAAGTTCAGACTGTCCAGCCTGAAGCCCAGAGGTCCTCCCCAGCGCTGACACTCCTAACTGGGCTCACCATGAATGTATCTGGAAGTACTTCATAATGCATAAGTGTTAAATAATGCTGCTTATCATCTGTAACGTACATGTTAATGGAACCATTAGATATGAATATAGCAGTCTTTACAGCCCACGGAGGATCCGTTTATCAACACGGCACAAAGTTCCCTTTGCTCAGTATGTGAGGGGTGGGGAGGTCTACACTGAAAAGTGGGCTTGGCAGATTTTATCGACAATAATTATGGCCCGTAAGAGATTTCACAATTGGACACAGCAGGCCTCTTTGTTTTGTCTGGAGGAACTGCGTATTAAAACAGCGGGCAGGGCTGAGTTATGAGCAGGCCCGCTATTGTTGACACGTGGGGTCGTGACCTCGGTCACCTGCTCACAGCGTGAAGCTTCAAGCAAGAACGGTTTCTCAGGGTCGTCATCGTAAACAGCTCCCACGTGCTCAGACACGTTTTTTTTTCCCAAAGCTTACAGGAGCTGAGAGATGAAAAGGCTACATGGAAGTAGCAGAGAAATGGGTGGGTGTTTACTGTAATCTCTCACCAGCGGCTCGGCCATGACGATGCGGATCTTGCGTTCGGCCATGGTGGCGAAGTTGGCGAAGAGACTCTTGAGGATGTACTCGCCGGGCCGGCTCTCGGGGTCCACGCTGAGGGGCAGCATGTTGGGGGGTTCTTTCTCCCCCGGTACGCTTGACACAGGGTCGGCTGGGGCTTTGGCGTATCCGTTCCCCACTGGTGATGCTGCAGATGCAAGCGCCCATAGACAGACAGACAGACAGACACACACACACAGACAGACACACACACACACAGAGGCAGATGTCAGTCAACATCTCAGAGAATACATTTCCAGTTAACATCAATCACCCCCAACCCCCGCCAAACACTGGAATTTCAGCTATCCTCCGCTTTATAGTTTACATGACTCGCCTGATGACACAGATGAACTCTCCAGTTAGGTACAGCAAGTTAATTTTTTTTTATTTATCAACAAAGCACCTTATAAATGTGAGAATAATTACCGTCAACACATGCACTTCACTAAAATAAAAATAGGACCTGCATTTTCAATTATTAAAATAAAGAAATGTGATTAATTCATAAACCTGACTCACAGATATGATTAAATAAAGCATTATAAAGATTTAAACCTGATTCCTAACCCTCTGGCCCGAACACTGGGCTCATTCATTCGCAGGTTGTTTTCTAACCCTTCTTGAGTTTTCAGACATTACATTTTTCCTGCCCTCTGCCTCTCAGCTGCCCTGACTGCCACAGATCATTCACAGCCCACATGCATTAATTACAGCCTCATAGTCAGCAGCTGCTGTTTTTGTTTGCTGCTGCAGATGAGCTAGACTGACTTGGGGGGGGGGGGCATCATGTGACAGCAGACACAAAAACGGTAAACATCCTCATCTCTCAGGGGGGGACTGCATGGTGAGAAAAGTGTAAGAATTAGCAGTATGTGGATTTTTAAACAAAAGAAAGACACGAACCACACCTTAACAGTGCATCACATCCTAAAGAGACCAAAATAATACTAAACAAACTGAAGTTACCTGCAGCAAAACATCATCATCGACAATAAAAGTAATACTTAAAAAAATCTTGGGTTGGGCTGACACCAAGTTTCACAGCTTACAAATGATACATCTTGGGTATGCAGGTGATTCGTTTTTAGGCAGAAAACACGCCATCAATTAAACATTGCAGCTGCAGTGAGGGAACAGGACATGAACTGGACCCGTGACCCAGAAAACCTTTGACCGTGACTGCCTGACCGTGACCGCCTGACCATCTAGGTCTCCTCAGGGGCCAATTTATGTCAAACCATCATCATGCTCATCTCATCTAATGATTTTGTTTGCAAGATGCAACAGCCAGCAGACTGAGGTTATGCGCTGGAGAGGAGAGTAGGGGAGAGGAGAGGTAGGGAGAGATCCCCCGCCCCCCTGCCCATAAACTCACAGCTTTAAACAAACAGAAGCAGACCAGTGAGATCCTCAGAAGATGCAAACATTCAACCAGCAGAAAGTCACTTCACCATGCTGCCATAACCTGGTCTGTTATTTACTGTAGAATGTAAGAGCACAAGGACACTGAACACTGAAGGAAGGCAAGATTCATTAAAAGTGAATGACGCTGCTTACGGTTAGTCGCGTTTATTCTGTTTGGAATCTGCACCATCCATGCATCTGTTCACAGTTAATCTCTGATGCAAACAGGACTGCGGTTTGAAGGAGTCTGTTCTGCAGCTCGTGGTGAAAAGCGCGCACACACACACACACACACACACACACACACACACACACACACACAACCACACATACAGTCACACACAGAACCACACAAACACACAGAAACAAGTACACAGAACCACACACACACACACAGACACACACACACACACACAAAGCGCAGAGCCCGGATCAGAACTGGATTTAAGCAGTAAGAATGAATGAGGTTGCGCCAATTGACACCAAAAACAGTAGCTCCATTAAGCAATAAAAGGTGCATTTCCTTCTGTCCTACCACACATCACTGCTTTCCTGCGGCTCTCTACAGCACCCAGTGTGCATTTCACTCTCATGAGGCACTAGCGATGTCATCTTTACAGAAGCCCTAGTGATTCATGGGAAAAATCGCGGGCTGCAAACTGGAAATATGTGGCAGTCCAGTCTTGAAATGCGGACAAGAAAATATGCAGAGTGTTTTTTGATAATTAACTACAAGAAAAATTTGGAATATATTTGCATATACAGTATACACACATATAATACAGGCAGTATAGATTCTAAAAATAAATTCATATTCGTTTAAAATACACTCATGTGTGTAAGATTCGGTGGAGCCTGCATCACTAATGAGTATAAGTTATAATTCACAGACCTACACCCACATCTCTAAATGTCGAGATGTTCACTGAAGCAATTCCGGAATCCTGGGTAAGTGCCCCTTATCTCTGCTGGCTTCGCTGTTAAACGCGCCTGACTGGATGGGAAAGCCTCGATTTCGTCGAGTGCCACGAGTGTTAAGATGCCCGCCAGATCGAACGAGTCAGGTGTCTGTGGTATGCAGGGTCTCCCTCCTGGTGCCCAGAGGACAGAAGGGGAGCGGCGGGGGGAGGGGGGGGGGAATCCACTCTCTAAAAGCCACCCATCTGCACCCCCCCGCACTGCTGACGGCCTCCATGAGAAGCTGGACTGTCCCGATGATTAAACAGCTTCTGATATTACAAAGGCTAAACAGCACTTTACCTCGAACACAAACCACTACAAGCTTTTCAAACTTCCAGGCCCTGTTATCTTTGAACATAAGAACTTTAAATAGTGTTTAATAATTTTATAGCTACAGTTCTGGCTTTAAATACAAGCTTTTTTCTAGACGACTGAAGAAAAAAAAAACATCACAAAAAAAACTCACCCATTTTAAGACGGGGGAGGTTAGTTGCTCTAGATCAGTGATTCCTAATCTGGTCCTCGGGGATCCACAGACAGTCCACGTGGGGGCTGGGAGGGAGCAGAAACATGGACCGACTGTGGGTCCATGCGGACCGGACTGGGGAACACAGCTCTAGAATCTTAAGCAGGAACCCACAGAGGGTGGAGTGTGGCTGGGGGGTGGTTAGCACGCTTCCCCACCCCTCCAGAAATTCTCCCTGCATACGCCCAGCCTTCCCCCCTCCCCCCCACACACCTACCCAGGTCCTTGATGAAGCTGATGAACCTGGCCTTGCTCCAGCACATGGTGGCGCTCTCCATGCCCGCAGGCGCTGCGGAAAGCGAGCGGCGGCCGAGCCCCCAGTAAACGTCCATAACGGCGTGCCGGAGAGTCTCTAGCTCCTGCTGGCCGGGCATACTGCCGCCATGGCGGAGGGCGAGCACGTGGCGCACAGCAGGAGGTGGCAGAGGCACGGCACCCGGGCACAGCTCGACGCGACGCCACTCTCTCCCAGCTCTGTCTTCAGCCTTGTGACCGTCCGGCGCCTTCCCCGCACTGAAGGTCAGTCAGCAATTTTTAGCCGAGCCGCAACGCGCGGTGACGAGAGCCGACACGCGGGGGATGGCATAGCCCAGCGCCTATATTTATCCCTGGGTGCACACTACACCCACAGTCTTAGCCCCCCAGCAAGGCCCCCACACCCTGCGAAACAGCTTCGTTACTGCTACACATTTAGACAAATCACTTTAGCAAATGCTCTGACATACAATATTCCGAAATACGAAATAAGTGTTTATGAAAAGCCCCTGAAAGTAGGGTCACTACCATTGTCAGCGTTTACTAGTACGGTTAGCGTCCACTGGTTTGGTACCTGGTCCGGCAATGAGACAGAGCGTTCTGGCAAATAAACGGCGCTGCTACTCAACGACAAATGAAACCTTATTGAATAAAACATGGTTCAGCGTCTGTAAAATGAAAACTAGCAGATTAAACATTTGCTGGTATTTGCTGCCGTTTTGGACAAATACTCAAAACTACCCACGATTTCAAGCATTATGGGAAGTTTTGGGAGAGTGAGACAAAGTATTGTAATACTTTGCTTTTGTTGTAACAAGTGTGTCTGGCAGGCGGGGGCGCTATGGTGCGGGGCTCTCATGCCGACAACAGGCCGACAGATGCGCAGCTCAGCTGAGGAGTACGGAATAACACCTGATGGAGGAGTGACGATAAAGCCTACATGTGAAAAGCCTGAGCAATCCCACGGGACAATCCGCAATGAAACCTGCCTGGCAGACTGTGGATCAGAAAGTTTCTGTAGTGTGACATGTAGCATGCAGTTTTTCTCTGGTATCTGACAGGCATCAGGTGAGCAGCAAGCTATTAATCATTACAGATTTTTGTGAGCGTGTGTATACATGGGAGGGCTAGGGGAGGCTTCTGGCCCGGACACTGTAAATCGGAGCCTCGCTGTTAACCGCTCAGGTTGGGGAGGGCAGCTGGGGGGGGGCAGGGCCCACGCTCCACGTGCCCCAGGGCTCTGATTAAAGCTGAGATGCTAACATGTGACTCGGCTGACAGAAGACAGGCCTGAGCACAGGGAGCGTGACATCACTGCTGTGCTGAAAAGGCTTGTGGCGGGGGGGGGCACTGCCCTGGAAACAATGCTTAAGACACACACACACACACATACAGAAATAAACACGTACTCACAGGCTCACTTACACATACACAAAAAAACGTACAGGCACATGTGAACACAGATTTCTGACTTTCTGGTGATGTGCCAGCATATCAATTTAAAACCTTTAATGATTTATAATCCCACTCAGATGCAATTCAGAAATAGCTGCGGGTGACGACTTGATGGCAGTTACTATTTTTGTGGAGACATTATAGGAATTTATCCCCACAAAGTTAGCAAAACCACACAAAACCACAGAGGCTGTCATTCACTCCCACACACACACACACACACACACACACACACACACACACACACACACACATACACACACACACACACACACACACACACACACAGTTCTCAGTGAATCCTCGCCCCAATGGACTCAAACATCCATGAGAAGATGCTGTGGTTGCCGTGGCAGCACACTGACCACATGCCAGCGAATCCATGTGCCATGTGTCTGAATGTGTAAGACAACAGCACAGCCTTCCACTAACACAGTTACAAGTGTCTGACCATCTGAGCCACGTGACAAGAAGCGACCACTGGAGAGAGCATGTGGAACGGATCTGTACCCCACCAAAACCAGCGCTAAGCCTCACCATCAGGAAAATCAATCTGCTTTGACTGGTTACCACGGCCCAACTGCCAAAACACGCTGGAGGTGCGTGTTCAGGCAACATATGGAAAATAACGAGGGAGGAGAGAGTCACGCAGCCCGAGCGTCACCCAGCCATTGCGTAGCTGATGTCTGTCACACCATCTCACAGATAAAGGCTTTGTCTGAAAGCGGAGAGGACGGTTCTAGTGGCACCCCCCCTGGTGGGCACACTGACAGACAGAGGAGGCTATCTGCCGGGGAGGGGGCGCAGAGAGGCGTGTGTGTGTGTGTCTCTGTGTGTGTGTCTGTGTGTGTGTGTGTCTGGGTGGAGTTTCAGTGGTAAAGTAAACTAGCCACAAATCAACAGCCTGAAAAGCAAGTTCCTTTGTGGTGTTTCTGCTCGCTGTCACCTCCTCAGTTAACCTGGAGATTACCCCGCTGACCCCCTCTCCCATAAGAACATGCGGATGCCAGACACGGCATCCTAACCCTAACCCTGACCCCTCCTCCTCCCCCACTGGCTTCTTCTCCCCCATGAGAACATGCGTGTGGTGGACATGGCATCCCTCTGGAGAACTCCTGCCCTCCTAGGAAGGCATCTCCTGCTGCATCACTGGCAACGGCCGCCTGCTGAGTTACCAGTCAGCTGGAATCTCCGAGGCATAACTACAGCACAGCTACGCACCGCTACTCATGCTTGATCGGCTATAAGCAGACAGCAAGGCTGGAATTGAGGAATATTTCATTCTTTTTTACTGGTCTATTACAGAGCAGCATGAAGTAACGGAAATAGCGAGAAGTAACAGGAAGAAACAGGTGAAAACTGTCATGAATGCAGATAGAGAGAAAGACACTCATATTAAGTAACAGCACTACATCTGGGGCAAGTCGCTAACTAGCGGCTGGAACGTAAACAGAGGACCGTGCATCCTGCAGACAGCCCACCCACCCCCACCCCCACCCTCTCGAATCGCCAGAAAGATGTGAGCCGGTACCCACACATCCTCCACAGATTCACGCAGAGTGACACATCGCTGGTCGGTTCGGAACTTACACCTGCTATCGTGGGACGCTAACACTCGCTTCAGCAGGGGGTGCCAGAGGTCGATCCATCTCAGCACAGCTGAGCTGAGCCCCCCCTAATCCCATTACGCTATCCCCGTGTGCAACCGGAGCTATTTTAAAACCGGGACGAGATGGTACCGGAATGCGTAAGGTGACAGGGAGAGGACACCGAACACAAGAGTGCATGGGAACTTGTGCCGGACAGCAAGAAAAGCAGCCAAGAGCATGACCCCCACTCCCCCCCAACCCCCCCGACTCCCATGATGTGACTCCCGGGCTGCGAACACAGACATAGGTACTCACTGCCACTCCAGGATTTCAGCAGCGACTTGATGCTGATCTCGAAGAAGCCGGAGTCTTGCTGGCTGGCCATGGCCCCGGGGGGAGAGGGAGCTGGCTGAGGATGGGGCAGGCTGGGGGTGGCGTCCCTCGAGTGGCAGCCAGGGGCGAGCAGGTTGCGGCACCTCTCTGTGGACGAGGGCCGGGATCAGGACGGACTGCGGCTGCTTTCCCTGCCTCCTCCTCCTCCTCTGTCTGTTAGTCAGCCTCCCTCTATCTATCTCTCACTCTCTCTCTCACTCTCTCTCTCTCGATCCATGGTAGGCAGTGGGCGGTGATACAAGCTCCCTTTAAATAACCGCATACAGGCCAGGCAGCTCAGGAGACAATCTTCTTATCGGAGAGAGAGCAGGTAATTAAAACCAGCACGAGTCTGTGTGGTGAGGCACCACTGATGACACTCCGGGGAGGTCACAGCCCTCCTACTCCTCCCCAGTGCGTGCCAGTAGGGTCGCGAGGTGGGGGAGGATGCAGAGGATGGGGTTGGGGACGAGGAGCGAAGAAACCGGACCTACGTGCCGGGGTGACAAAGAGCAAGGGATGCTGGGTGACACTCCATTTTTCACAGGGATCCTGGAATTTCGCAAGTATCATGACACAGGGTTGCTAAGACTCCCCCCACTGGAGTCACAAACACACCCCCACCCAGCACTGTCGTTTATGGAGGGGCATACTATGCTGTGACACTTTGCACTGTGGTATGAAATGAAATCGGCAGGGCCAAGGAACGGCTAGATATAAACTGTTGCAAACCCCCATGGACAAATGCGACTTTGCCCCTCTAAGGGTGTTTCGTGGGATCAAGATCAAACGGGAGGGAGAGAATGAATGATATGAAAGATATGCAAAAGTAGAAAGGTCCTCACAGAATGGTCCTTTATAGGTTCCACAAAAATTCCGATTGGTTAAAATTATGGGTACCGCCTGCTCCGATCTGGGCAAATCACTGCTCCCATTCTTCCAAGTGACATCCCTTCCAGTGACATCCTCTCACTAACTAGCTGTAGAACCGAAACCTCTCAGACCAGTGGAAGGAGAAGTTCTCCGAACTGGGAGGTTGTCGCATTTTCCCGTTTGCCAGCCGATTTGCAAGAACACTTTTCCAGATATCAGCTCTAGCATGGGCTGTGTTGTTGGCCCAAAGGAGCGGTGAAACGCGGTCATTTCCTCGCCTAATTAGCTAGGAGAAAGGAGATGGTGCGTGGTAGACATCAGCGGATGCCTCGCCTAGGGAGAATATCCTTTCCGAACTTCACAGTGGAACTAAGAACAGGTCCTGCGGCCTGTTTCAGGCCAGGCTTTACATTGTTCCCAACATGCCTTACGGTCGAACGTGCTGCCTCCACCCTGGGGCAAGGCAGGGACAAGAACGAGAAGGTCCACTTTTTGAGGCAGGTTCTCCGAGGTGTCAAGAATGCCGGCAGGGCTAATTTAGGTCTCGTCGGTTACTGCAGCATACAGCCCTCAGCTGGAAATAAAAAGCAAACTCATCCAAAGAACAACATGAGGCGGCTCTTGCATTTGCACCCGCCTGTGGGCTGAATTTGTCCTTACGAAAACGCCAAATAATGGAAAGCTTTGTCGGACAGAATCAAATGCCCCATTTACTAGCAATCAAAAATCAAAAGCAGTAATCGTTAAATAACCCTGCTGTGTTCTAAATAAAGTCGAGGGAATATTTTCACAAGATTTATTTATAAAAAAAAAAAAAATCAAGTGACTAACATTTAGGCTGATGTCAGCTACCAAGGCAGGACAGCAACAGGGTACAGGAAAAGACCAAAGAGCATGTTAGCGTCTTTAGCGCTACATGAGATAAGTGGGGCTAATTTGCGCTAAAACAGTCTTAAACTACAGACTACAGCGTTTTGTTGTCCATGAACGGGACTAAGAGCGTACGATTATCCAGAAATTCCACTATCGACCACGGCGTAACATTAACGCAGTAGACCGCTTTCCACACATCCACAAACGGCACCCCGGGCTGCTGTGTCAAAACAAGAACGCACAAAATGAGCACAGTCTCTCCCGAAGGGCCGACACATCTGAAACGCGAACACGCCCCAAGCGCAAATAAACTGATCACCGAAACATTCCCTCTCAGCCAGACACGATTTTAGCTACATAATTAGAGCTCCCTTTGTCTCCCGTCTGTTTTCAAAGACCAAGCGTCAGAAAGACGTTCATGCCTGTTCTTCGCGGAACCTGCACTTCAGGTCCTAGTCATTCATCTTTTTTTTTGTCATCCCTCCCATGTTTAAGGACACGAGAAAATTAAGAAAACCAAACTGCGCTTAAATGGACAAAGACTCTAGACACCTTGTGGGCAGAAGGTTGTAAAGATGAATAATTAAACACACAAACAAACAAATACATCATGACAAATTCCACTTCACAACCACCAACACAACAGGCCCTGATGAAACAGTCAGTCATTATCATATATCTGCATTATAATTTCTTTTGTCCAGCTACAAATTTTCACTGGCAGACAATTCTGTAAGTCTTCATTGCCCAATACCACTGCTGGTCCCCCTTCTCGCTGGAAAGACTACTGCCAAAAGAATTGTTCCCATAATTCTCTACAGTAAATGTTTAAAATTAATGCCAATTCTGACTCAATAATATGACTAAAGAACAAATGAAAACTCATTGGGAGTCAGCAATAGTGTGAAACTGATAGGACTGTTCTTCAGAAATACAGGACTGAAATGTCTCCTATAAACATTTATTTCATAAACCAGTAACTTAGTGTGAGTATGGAGGGTTAGGGTTCTGCCTGAGATATGCAGGTTCCTTCCAGGGCTTTGATTTCCACTTACAGCTCCAAAATCATACACTGAGATTTGAAGGCCCCCAAACTGCCCGCAGCACCACATCCTGGCTGCTCCCCCGCTTTCTGCAATATGTCCTCAGGCTGCCAGCAACTCCGTACTGTACGGATAAGCAGCTGGAAGCTGCAGGGAGTAACTTGTGGCACGACACAAATACTACAGGCAGCACATCTGTGCGGCTGTAGTAATGAAATCGTCTGCTTTCAGAAGACCACAAGCCTAATAAAACGTTAAATGTTAATCAGACTCTAGTGACGAATGTGAGACTGGGCAGTATGCAGATGGCAGAGAGACAGTCATAAGACAAGCCCCCGGCTGAGGTTACCTGCTTTGGAGGTGTCTCATCAGATGATGTAGACGATTATGCAATTTCTAGGTTGGACTGTTCAAACAACAGCAATGAACAGCAGGAGAGGGGAAGGCTGGCAGACGGCCCCAAGTAGGTGTACAGAGAGTGTGTGAGGGGGGGCAAGATCAGGGTGTATCAATACATAGATATGCAATCATCCATCTACAATCAGGGTGTTCTGTCCCCGTAAGCACAGGAAGGGGATACATTAGATGAGATGTCAGGGCACAGACTCACAACATGGGCAGTTTTGAGACACCGATTCACCTAACTACCTTAAATAAAGCTGCCGAGACACAGAAGTCAGCACACATATAGCTGGGGGGGGGGGGGGTCAAACCACCTTAAGGGCGTGAGGCCACCTGACCACTCAAGACATATTTATCATTTTACTGTTATTTCCCCCCCATATTTTGGATAAACCATTAATAGAGCATCTCTTAGACAACCCCATACCTGAATTAATAGAAAAAGAAAGTTAGCGAACCAAGATTATTTCCATCTACCTTTAAGTAATAATTGTCTGTATGATATCATGCACTGCCTGTACTAAATGCATACAATCTGAAGCTATATAGATGTACATGGAAGCTGTAGCTTCACAGAACAACAGGTAGTTTTCCTAAAAACTTAAAGCACCAATCAGTCACGTAATTCCTCGGCTCTGACATGGAGGCCGAGTGAGCGGGTGTTGACAGGAAGTGTAACAGACATGTTTTTTTGTGAATTTCCCTCAAGATGGTGTTGTTTCTTGAGGACAAGGGCGCCAGGCTTTCAGGGAAGAGCCACCCTGTTCCAACAAGCTCCTTGCGGCATGAAATATTTGTGGAGGAGTAGCAGCTTGTCTAATGGTCCACCCCCCACCCCCCCATCCCCTCCACCCGACACTGGGCAGGACCTGTGCTACTCCTCACAGTGAAACGTAGCTTCAGAAATATTCCAGCTGTCTCAGCTTATCACTGCGAATGTCTTTGCTGCCCCCCCCCCCCTCCCCGCCAATGGCAGCAGACCAGGCCTCTTCAATCGCTGAAAGCAATGTTGACGCGACTCCCCGTATTACGACGCACCTTTTACCCGAGTACCGTAGCAACAGCGTCAACAACCTGACACCCGCTCCGCACACTGCAATGGTAAATACGAATAAATAACTACAAGTGAAGGCAGGGTTCTGAAGCGCAACTTCACTGCTGATGATATAGAAAGCAAAACTGTCACACAGAGACAGCATTTCAGCGTATTATTCAGGCTAACCCTAACCCTACAGTGCCATATTTATACTAACAGTTCAGATTAAGGGATCCAATTTGATGACACCTAAAGAACCAAACTTTTGAGTAGAGGACTTTTCTCAAACGGAACCGCGAGTAAAACATAATCACTGGATTGTTCTATTACCAAGCAGCTTTCTTTAAAAGAGCATATCTCCGCTAAGGGACTGCTACTCGTTGCAGCATCCCCACTCCTCCACACCAGGTTCCACTGCGCAGACAGAGCTGTATTCAGCCAGGATAGGCTGGATGTTGTGCCAAGACCGTTTCTTACTTCCTATTCGCCTTTATCACTTCTCAGTTCTACTGAAGTATCTCATTATTTCAGCAGCGTTGTAAATGTCATCCGAAAGTAGCGTACATGGGCTATACATATACAGATTTCTTTCTGTGGAACCAGTGCCAGTACGTTGAAAGCTGTCCAGCACATTTCACCTCACTTTATGTTGTTTTTTTCCTGTCAGTGTGGTGGGAGAGGAGGAAGAGCAATTACGCAGCCAAATTAAGTGCTTATTACCAGCACTTTCAGGCTCCACTGAAGGGCAGGAATTTAAAGCATGATCCACCAGCTCCACGCTGAAGGCTTCCAGCAGTCTGACCCCCCAGCACTCGATCCCACCCTCCTCGCACTTCCCAGCCCCATTCTCCTCCCCTCCTTTTCGCATCCCCACTTTCTTGTACCCTTGCAGACGTGTGTACGACATGGGTACGCATGCAGTCAGGCACACAGACACTCAGGCACAAGTCCTTCGCTAAAGAGCCGCTCTAGTTAACCTCTGACCCCAAGGGATCAGACAACAGTGGTGATAACCAGGAAGGGTCAAGCCCTGGAGTCAGACCGCCCGCTATTGCCACTGGCTCGAGCTCAGTGTGATGGGGCACACCTGTGGTGCAGTGACAGCTGGAAGGCAGTGCAAGGTTTGCTTAACCAGTCAGGGGGCCAAAAGAGCTGAGGAAAATGAAAGTAAAAAGCCAGCAGAGCAAAACAAAGTACTCCCCCCCCCAGCCCCCAATACCCGCACCAAAGCACCCAGCTGAGATCATTCTTCTGCTTCATGCTCGCTTTTAGGATCAGCCTCTTCCCTGTTAGTCCCAGGTCTCAATTTCTGGTCACAAAAGCTTACATTTCCCCCCATTGTTCCCCAAGCTCATCTGCATTTGGGTAGCAGGTAAGACTCATCAAACACCAACAGAAAGGGGCATCTCTGAAAAAAAAGCTTTGCAAGGAGCCACATGATCTTAGGAGCGACTTCTGCTTACTAGCTGACAGTACATGGAAGCAGGTATGGGGCACAAAATCACTTTTTTTGTTAACGACTTGCCTGCAGGTGACGCATCGATTCCCAAGAGCCCTTAATTCTGAATACACAAAGCGTCCAGGTGTCCGGCATGAGAGCCTCGGATGCTGCCTACCTTCCAGGATGGTGGGTCGTTTCCTCTGCCTTATCTTTTTCACCTTCCCTCGGAAGTCATCGGGCCGGCCGGCCATTTGGGCCGAGATCAGGGCCGGCACCTTCTCCATGCCGCTCTTTGGAGCCCAGTCATTGAAAAACATCTCTAAACAGATCCAATTCCCCCCAGAGTCTTCAGGATCCCTTTCCCGGCAGCATCAAGACAGCCTCCTCGGTGTCCACCTTGGAAGGAGCTGAGGGGATGGGGGGGGGGAGTGGGGGTTCTCCTTTCTTGTCTTGCCTCCCCACCTCTGTCCCAGGGCAGTGAGATGGAGGTGAAGCGACAGGGAGCCGTCCACAGCCACGCTCGGCACGTTCTAACCCCCGCCCGGCACCCGTCCGGGCGGTTTAGCGAGTCGCGGCAGCACGCATGAATGGGGCAGGTGTAAGGTTACTGGGCGGCCACTCCTCCTCCCAGTGAAGGAGAGCAAATGGAGAGAGGTGCAGCGAGAGCGAGAGACTGAGCCAGAGGGAGGGAGGGACAGAGACCAATGAGGGAGGAGGGAGGGATCTTAGAGTTTAACAAGGAGCCCAGAAGTCATGGTGCAAGAGCAACAGGACCGTCTGGCCTGGGAGGAATCCGCAGCGGGCATTATGCAGACGGTCCGCTCCCCCTACCGGCACGCCGTGCTTGGGCTTCCCCTTCACCACCGCTGACCGGCTGGCTGGCGACCCCACCCTTCCTGGACCACCCCCAGCGGGAGCTCATGTTGCGCCTGCGTCCATCACGCACAGCGAGCGCACACACCTCACACCGAAGGCCAGCTGTTCTGTACCATGTCGGCTGGCAAAAGCAAGTTACACCTCACCCTGAGGCCAAGACGCACTGGGGCTGCGATACGGCATCCAGTCCATTCTTAGCTCATTTTTACACTACAGGCCAGAAGCTTGGGCCCATCCTCCGATTGTCTTTAAATAAACGATACACTGCTTTTTCAAAATTTTATTACAATAAAAAAAAAATAGAAACACTTGTTTAACTGGTTTTGAAGTGTAATGCAACAATTTACTGTGCCTTGTAAATGCAATTTAATGAATGCGACTGTCTAAGTATGACTCTCATCAAAATATCCACCCCTTGCCTTTATCACAGCTGCACAGATTCACAGTATCCTTTCCAGCAATTTTTGGAAATAACTTGCTCAAACCTTCCCAGCACCTTTTCAAGCATGCAAACAGTTTTGTCTCATTTGCTAGATGCTCATTTTGAAGTTGCTGGTCTAACTCGTTCCATGGATGGACTTTCGTTAGGCCACAATTCCTGCTCCCAGGCCTGAATCCTCCGGTGTTTCTGTTGTTTAGCCTGTACTAGTCTATTTTACTTGTTAACACAACGAAGTATGCAGTCCAGCTGCTCTCAGCCATTACTTGACTGTAATAAGAGATACCGGCTTCCCTCTGTTCACATTAATCACATCCCTCAAACCATTACAGTCAAAATTCCAGTTTCTTTTGCACGTCACAACTAAGTGTTGATCTTCGGCTTTTGATGCCGCTTTCCTTGCCCCAGTTTCCGGCCGCTGCTGCTTCCTGTCTGCCTTTTCCTCTGTAAACAGTAGGTCACTCGATGCTTAGAGACATTTAACATTCTGGCTATTTGGCGATAAGAGAACCCTTCTCTACCCAAAATTTTGATTTGAGCCCTTTCTTCAATTGTTACCTGCACCTTTCTGTACTAAAGACAGACCTGATATGTCTTCTACAAAAGCAACAGTTTCAGCCTTTGTGGCTAAATAATGTTACTACAAGCTATAAAACACCAAAAACCAGTCAGTTATATTTGTTGTAAATATTTCTAATATTTTTTTGTAATAAAAGTTTGACAAAGTCATGTATCATTTATGTCTTTAAAAATCAGAGCGTGTAGGTGCTTTTGACCAATATAGTTAATAAGAGACAAACACTACAGTACTGTGTGAGGTGTCCGAACAAGCAACAGGACCTGGGGGAGGGCAGGGTGCTGTGCGGATCTATGCCAATGACCAGAAGGTCGCTGGTTCAAAATACAGCAGCCGGCAAAGTCATGTCACCTTTGGGCTCTTGAGCATGGCCCTCACCCCCCAATCTGCTCATCCCCCCCCCCCCCCCCCCCCAATCTGCTCTCGGCACTGGCTGACCGTCAGCTATACCTCGCTTTTAATGAAAGAGTCTGCTGAATAAACAAACATAACACAACGGAGACAGTACAAAACCCAGGGTCCAACATCCCCGAAAAACTCTCCCGTTTAAAGCCCGCAAGAATCAACTGGTTTGTTCTTGCTTAGTCTCAGTCAGCGACTTTGCAAGCAACAGATGCAGGAATGAAGCTGGTCAGTTTGTACAAACAGGGCAAGCTGGCAACTCCCAGGGAAAAAAAAAGAAGCAACGTTGATCCTGCAAACAGGAAACGTTGTTTAAAATTTAATGAGGCCCTCAGATAGGAATCGAAACAGACAAGGCCCTGTTCAGAAGGTCACCCTTTTAGCCCAAAAGCCTGAGACAGTTACAGACTATGTTTCACTTTATCAGTCTCGTCTTCAGTATGGGGAATTTTATAATCATTAGCAAGCAGTCTTAAAAACTCATTAATCTTGACAGAAGTATGCCTTCATTTTTACACTTTGAGGTTGCTAAAAACTGGAAGGCAAAACATCATTAACAGAGCTTTTGTATCCGCAACATCCCCTCCAGGCATTATTTTAACAATGACTTCACCTGCCAAAGAGTAAAACACAATATACCGTTGTTGTCCCTGCCAAAAAACACAACATCACGCTACTTAATATACTTCTGTTTTATAAAAGAAGATGCTCCCATTTATAATAATAAATTACACACACAAAAATTTTATGATCTTTTGAACAAAACAAAATTTTGATTGATTAACCACAACATTCAAAGTTTACAATGAAGTAGTGTGTCATAAGAGACGTTATCGTCTCTTAAACGGGACCCGTAAGATAAATTAGGATCTGCAGCGTAAGATCGCCCTCTAGTGCCGGAAGATCGAAAAGGCAAAGGGAAACTTTAAAGCGAACGTTCAACTTAAGATACCACTAATATTTTGTTCTCCGTTATGAGCATTGTAATTTAATTGAAGCATGAAGAGATGTGATCAAAAGATCTTGGACTAATTATAAAACTATAGCCACCATCTACGTGTTACCGAAGTCCATTGTTTTCATAAGTACATAATGCTGTATGTGTATCTTTCCACGGAAAACTGGAATGACCAACATATCTTCATTTGCCACACTGAACGGTGCATCAGTATCTCAGATGCACCCCAGATATCACAAGTTATTGGTTCAACGTTGAATCATAGTTAAATGCGTTGAATTATGGCCAGTGTTAAATTTTCAACGTTGAAACTGAACTGATTTTCGGTCAGATTTTCCATATTGAAAAATTGATGGTGGCAAAACCTTGATTCAATGTTGATATAAAGTGAAAGATTGAAGATCAAAGTTGCTTCAACCTTTTTGTCTGATATGAAATCAGAGTCGTGTCAACGTATGTGTGTTGTCTGCAAGGACGGATTATGGGTTGTGTGGGCCCCTGGGCAAAACGTTCGCGAGGGCCCCCCCACCACCACCACCACCACCACCAACACAATTCAAGGGCCCTTGGCAGCCAAACGCCCTCCTTATAGGGTCAGGGGCCCTTGTAGGCAGAGGATCAAAGAATGTAGGCCCTCTAAAATAGACAAACGAAAATACATTGTTGATAAGCGTTGCAAATTGTTTTGGGCTGGGGACCCCATGGGCCCCCTGCACCCCAAGGGCCCCTGGGCAGCGGCCCCGCTGGCCTGGTCCGTAATCCGTCCCTGGCTGTCTGGGATGTTTGCAAGCCACAGCCGCAAAGCTCAAGGAAAGGCACCCCGGGCGCAAAAGAGAAAGCCGCCTATAGGAAGCAGTGCAGTCTGGGAAGCTGTTGCCATGGTGAGGAGCATTCCGCTGATACGCGCAGGTGGGTGGGTGTTGGGGAGGTCTGGTGAATAATTGATATACATAATTGAAAAGTGCATTTAAACACATAACTCATTACCAGCCACACAGCACTACCCCCCCCCCAAACAAACAAAAAAACATCTCAAAAATATAAAATGTATTGGAACCTAAGAGACTTCAGCTGTTAATAAGACTATTCAAACGATTCCGACCCCAGCTACAGTGTGTAATTACCAGTCTGAGTGCACTGTTACATAATCGACAAAACACTTGTTATTCGATTAGATCTTTTAATCTGCTCTTTGATCTCGATTGCTACGTTTCTCCTCTCTCGATATTTCCTATTCTGAGAATTGCTGTTTCTATTCAGAGTAATATTCGTGTGTATTATATGTTTAGCTAGTTTAGCCGTGGAGATGAAATCTGCTTCTCCCGTGCAGGGCAGCTTTATCTTACTGACTGCTGCACTGTCCTTAGCTCTGTTTCGTGGCCCAGATACCCTCCTGTGAGCCTGTCCTCCTCACCTTACTCCTGTTTGACCTGGCAGCCCGGATTTTGTTTCTCTGACTATGCAGAAACATTTCAGGCCACCTGTACGTGACTCCATTTCGGGCATCCCCCCGTTCGTCTCCCTTTTTCCCATTGATCTTCCTCACAGTGGTGAGTGTTATCTAACCCTAATAGCATTTTTGCTATTTGTAAATGTACCTCAGGATTACATGTAGCGAGCGCATGCTATCAAAACTCAACGTTCAATGTTGCCTTTTCCCATTCTCGCAGTTCATATGGTCACTTTCTATCAGCCTTTGAATTATTTTTCAAACAATCTTTTTTATTACAGTCAACATAATTTTCTTCGTACACAATATTTGCCGCAATAGTTACAGCGCAGGTTCACAATTAAATAAACTTAGAATCGGTTGTTAGCTGAAAAGACAAACTCTGAGCAAATAAAACTTCGGCAAAGAAAAAAAACTTCGCTCTTTTCTACATTTTTTTCTATCTTAGTGTCAACGTATAACTCTAAGAGGGCCACTGTGACAAATAATACATGGCACGTCCATGTGTCTAACAGCACCCATGCCGTAAATTCCTTATCCTTCCCCTCTGGAATTACCATGCGGCAGTCCCACTTAAAGAACTCAAACCCCTTCCTGCAAAGAGGGTGCCCTGTGTCCCAGCAACGGACATTTCCCCCACAAAGCTGACCGTTCGGCATTCTAAAATCAACTACAAATCCAAGTGGAATGAGCTTGCAAATGATAGAAAGCCGGGAACGTAAGTGCATATTCCCGTCCGCCGGTGTTCTGACGAGTTGAGCTACCTATCTAGACGCACTATCGAGCATTTCTGCACATGTGCAGTTCCACCGTTTTGGGATTAGGGTTAGGTTTTAGGGGTTAGGGTTAAGGTAAGGGTTTTAGGGTTAGGGCTATCGATTAGCACTACGGTAGGCTAACTCGACAAAGTAGCTCAACTCGACGGAACACCAGCTCCATGCTCGTCTGCTAACTGTAAACCTTTTCATGGTGCCATGAAGACAAGGCAAAAAGCTGTGACTATACAGAACGTGCGCCGGAAATCCCAGTACTTGTGGAAATGAATTTGTAACAAACAAATTCAAGGGGATCTCAATTTTAAGTTTGGTTTTACATGACAGGAGACTGGCCATAAGTCTTGTTAAATTGCATTTGGTAAGTAAATAGCTCAGCTGTGGTTAGTTGGCTTGGTGCAAACATGTACAGTGAACAGCCAGGACCCCTGACTCTGGCAAGTAAATAAAGAAGAAAAAAACATTCTGCCTTCACCACACGCCTGCTTTATTCCTATATTTTATTACTATCAACTTAACAGATTCTGTCATCATTAAATATCAGTACCTCTTCTCTTTCTCCTTGTCCTGTTCATGTTTCTGTGTATTGATTTAATGTACCAATTCAGCTGTATTAACAAAAAGTACAAATATACCAATATACAGTATATGAATGATTGAAGTTTACTAGTAAAACAAATGACCCCTTATTCCCAACATTGGTCATAGTTGTGCAATATTTAGAATTAAAAACAAATCTTTAACCTCATTGTTTTATCCTAAAAGATTCAATGAGGCAGGTCAGTGCACCCTGCCATGCATTATATTACAGTTCAGCGTGTGCCTGATGCACCCTACGGTTGCCATCAATATTGCAACAGCTCATTAAACATAAAGTATATATCCCTGTACCCATCCACAGCACCACAGGCTCTGAAGACTTTTCTGTAGCTCCTGAGCTACATGCTTCCTAGAACATCACATCTGTGACTTTCCCACATTGGATCACAGATAGTCCTGATAGTTAGCGTACCCGCGATATGACTCACCATCATAAACATCAAAAATAATGATAAATGATGCTTCAACTGCTTAATCCATCTAGTTACTGTGCTCTGACACTACACTCAGGAATAACCTTCATGGTGGTTTTCTTCTTTTTTAATCACAGGATGTCCGCAGCAAGAACCATTATTCACTGTCTCAACCACATAAAGAGGGCAAGTGAGCCAAATATTGGTGTCCCATTGGGGGAATCCAAGCTTCTGCCTGACAGATCTGCCTGAAACCTCGTAATAAATGACCAGCACATTTCAAATTCTCTACAACCCGGCGGCACCTTGTCAGAATGTTGCCACTTTGATACCAGATAAATGGACATGAACCACACTAGCTTAGCAACCCAATATGACCATTATTTAATGCTGCTGGGATGTTTACACAGCTGAATATACACTGGGTCTAGTATCCCGCTGAGTACATCAACAGAACCCTGCAGCAATTACACACTTATTGTTTCAGAATCAACTACAGGCCATAGACCCCTGTACCTATCTTGCAATCTATCTTTCAGTGTATATTTCAATAAATCTTACAACACAGCATTCATTAAAAATGTCAATAAATCATGAAAGATAAATTGAATGATTTATTGACATTTAATTACTGATGTATTTATTGGATGATAGACTGATACATATAATCAAAGACATGTCACAAAAAATCCTCCATGTGTCAAAGCCCTCCAATGGGGGCCCAGCCCACACGGGCTGCTTGGGGTCCTAATTCTTATTTCACACACATCCTCACGCCTCACGTGTCTCTCAAGCTGCCAGCTTGGCACAAAGGAGGGGGGGGGGGGTGGCTGGGACTGAGCACTGACGCACACGCGATGTGCCTCTGGTTACCACAAGCCAATTATGTTGGTTGGCTTCTCATATCGATACTCTTTACAAGCCTTCATTGTCCAGCCTTTTCAGAAGACATTAGGGAATCAGTCATCAGCTTGGGCTCGACAGTCAAACAACAAGTTTTGGGTGTTACGGGGGATCGGGTGACATGACAGGACAGCAGTGCTTGGCCGGGTAGGATACTGACGCATCCATTAGGTCGTAGATAAATGTGAATTTCTAACATCAATAAAAGATGCAAATTCATTTACATGCATGGTCAAATCATGGACAAAATGGTCCTTCATTTTATGATAGTCAAGTTAGCATAAATGACCGAAGATTTATTTTCATTTCAAGTCCAAGCAAAATTAAAGAGTAAAATTAAAATTTGCAAAAAATATATAAAGCTTGGCCATTTTTTGTAATGCTAACTACAGTTTAAAAACTTTCCTAAATGACTGCTGCTTTTGCTTCCTGTGAAACCAATTACCCCAGTTATAAATAACCATGAACAGACTGTGAGGCTTCGTGGTAGCCTAGAGAAAGCTGATCTGAATCAAAACGAGCGATAACATCCATTTCACCTAAGTGAAGGTGTTTGCACTCGTGGCCATGGTAAAAAGACGCATGTAACACTACGCCTGGACAGAGTAGTCCCCATCAATATGTTACTCTTACTAGACACTTCTACGGATGACCATAACACTTCAGTTATGATGCAAACCTATGCACAGTTACATGCTTAACACTGCCTAATAACCAAGACAGCAAGGAATTACAGACGTTTCTATGACGTGTAACTTTTTCCTAATCAGTAAATATCATGTATCCTTTCCTCAACAAAAGTTGACAAAAAATGTAAAACAAAGCAAAGTGGCTTCGGCATCAGTTACGCAGCTGAGGGCTGGTTGATTTGCTGAACACATTCACACATTATGAGAAGAACTCGGTCCACTAATGACCTTTCCACAGTACTACTGGGCTTATTTTACATTTTAATCAACTGGATGTCAAATAATTTAACACTTCAGAAACAATATGGCCTGCCTTTCTCTCTTCTTTCATGAATGACACCGCTTGTCAATAACAACGAAGTATGTGAAGCTAAAAGCATCCGATTGAAATGACGGTTGATTTAATAATACTAAAGTAGGCGGAGTACATTTCTGTCTTAATTTGGAGCAGTGCTGTGTGCACGCAGGCATTTTAGCAGCGTGTTACTAAAACACATACAGTAATCGGGCTAACCAAAAGTGTCAATTGCACCTTTCACTTCAGCGCAATGAAAGTCGCTCGGAAATATGACACCTCTAACTATCCGGGACAAGGAAATAAGAAGTCAAATTCAATGCAAATCTGCGCGTTGGTGCATTTCGCGCAATTTGTTAGTTGTAAATGGTGAATTTAAAAGACTCTACAATAGGAATTTGTGACCCAACAGAATTATTCGTAACCCACTCCGATCGATTTTTAATCCCAGCCCTGCCTTTCGCTAATTTTATAGAAGACGAAAAGGTTTAATTGAAAAATAGCTAATTTAAGGGTTTAAATGCATCACATATATGAGTAAAGTAAATCTAAAAAGTATTGTTTTTAAAAGTATTGTTTAAAATAAGCATATATATAAATACATATTTTTCACCTTGCATTACTGAGTCAGCTCCTATTTGGAGTTTAATGGCACAGAGCCGCAAAAAGCTTTTTGTAAGTCCCACTGCAGAGAGACATTAAATATTCACACAGTCTCAGGAGCAAATCAACTCGAGAAAAATACACCATAATGCATAGATAATTACAGTAACTGGGACAGCCACGAGCAACCATAAAAGTGATATATATTTGTCTCAGTGACCACATCAGATAATAATAATGATACAAATGGTTATTATTATTATTATTATTATTATTATCCATATAGATGAATACTTTTTGTCAAAAATGTTGCCTTAAATTTATATCCACCTAGATTGAGAAAATGGTTTCAGATATACAGATAAATGTAAACACTAATAACGGCATATTGCTATAACTCACTGACAGAACAACATGCCGAGAGCATCTTTAAAACACACACCTAATTCCAAAACGTTAAATACAAAAAGATGGCAGAGTTGATGCTTCTTTGAGCTTCTCGTAATGCGTGCAAAGTCTTAACACCTGCCATTGTTCAAGCAAGAAACTACATAAGTTTAACGCTGTATTACACTAGTCAATTTATTAATTAAATAATTTATTGGCGTCTTACAGAGGCGACGTTAACCACTGAAGCAATGTAATACTGGCAACTATACGTGGCTTCAAGAACTTTTCTTCTAATGAACTTTATCTCAAACGGATAAAAAGTTTATATGAAATTTTAAATAGCAGAGCACATATATAATACAGGTGTACAACACACCCGTTGGAAACTGCTGCGAGAGGATGTCATCTTATAAATGATTTAGCAATAGGCTACATTAATTTTAAAGGGTAATGCGCAGAGGATCGCATACAGTCGTACTTTGGTAGTGTATTTCCAGTTGCATAACATGTTATTTTAAAGGCTAATTCTCAGTTTATAATACTTCTTTTTAAGTGAGCGAGCCAGCTGACCAGCTCACATAATGACGTCACTGAAAAACATTATGCGGGAAGTGGAAAGGCGACATGGCGCTTCTTTGGCAAATTAATATTTGTCAAATTAATACGCCTACATGTTTTAAGAGGACAGCAATTAATCCGTTTGCTAGTACGTTACCAGTTTCAGGCACAACCAGTGAAGCAAATGGTTGTTAACATAAATAACAGTAAGCATATGGTTGTAGCTATAAGTGTAATAGAGAATCAGAGCATTACCGCCTATACTTATGGTGTGCGCTTCAGTCCTCTATCCCACGGCCAAACATCTCACCAAAGTCCAAGCGATCCTTCAGGGTCCCTGAGTGCACTTGCTCAAGCGGCTGCTTAGCGCTACAATAGTTTTGTCCATCAGGTGGGCGGGCTGACGCCGCGGGAACAAGACGCCGCCCCCTAGCAACGGCACTGTTTCCGTCTGGAAAAAGAACGTGTGAGCGTGGCCAAATTTACATAAGGAGCGCGCCCACGGTGCCAGGCCAGTCATCATAGAAAGTAGGTATCAAGAAATACCTACTCAGTGCAATTAATGCATTACTGTTACCGAAAAGATTTTATAGATTTCCCCTACAATTTAAAGCAATACAATTGCATATCTATACAATCCCACAGCAATTTCACAGAAAGAAAATAAAATGAGAGAGTGAGCAAGACTGATTGTCCCAGCCTAAAATGTCCCTCAATCAAAATCATGACCATAGACAGATTAGCAGTTTGCTCATCTTCTTTGGAATTCATGCTGTGGCACATTTCGCATAAGACTCATGAATCCAAGTATTGACAGAAGGTGGAAATTGTGTGGGTCTTGTTCTGACGTTGCTTGCATGCTAGATGTGTCAGGGTTGTTCCTGATAGCACTCAAAGATCTGGCAAAGTACACTCTGACACCAGGACTCGATGTTCATGTGTTCTGCATGCCAGATTTCTCATCTAAATTCTGAGCATAGAACATGGTGTTTGTTTCTCAGCATCGGTGTTCACTATCCAGAATTCCACCTAATAGACCAACCTATTCTATCTGCAAATTTACTCTGTGACTTGTCAATGAAGTAAAATTAACCATTAGCCTCTATATTGTGCTTATAGGAAAAGAGGTTTTATCTGACAGTCAGGCAAACTAGACGTCTGAGCGACTCAGCATGCAATCAACCAATTTCAGCAGAACCCCTTAAAACATAAACGATCTCAACAGTCCAGTAATGGAAGGCATAGAAACAAAATCAGAAACAAGCTGATTATATCCATTTTCCATAACCATGGAGAGCCTGGAGCCTATTCTAGGATGCGCAGAACATAGGGCAGGGAACACCCTAAACTGGATGCCAGTCCATCACAAGGCAAACACTCAAACACAATAACATACTGGGGGCTAGTCAGAGGCGCCAGTTCACCAAACCACATATTTTTAGATGGGGGGAGAAAATGTGCATGAACACACAGCAGAGGGGTGGCAGTCTGGTGGGGCTGCAGCGTTGTCCACTAAGCTACCATGGTTCCTCAACTCAGTATATTCTACTAAAAAATGCAAAAAGGGAATTCAGTGTTTAAAGAAGCTCTTTGGAAACAACACTGACTTAGTGTAAACTAGGTTAATTGTGTGTGAATGGAACAGATGTACTGTAAGGAAGCTTTAGGAAGAATCATGAAATAAGAACTGGGAGTTTAAGCTTAACAACCAGGCAGAAGACAGAACATTTTATATGCTCAGCAGGAACTGGAGAATTCTTGAGAATAATAAATAGGTTTGGGATTGAAGGTTTTGATGGGTATTCTGTTCATTATAACACTGAATGACAATGTTACATTGAGCATTGAAATTGCATGGATAGGGCCCACTACCTCTCTGTGGTGGAATAGCATAGTGGCGAGTATCTCCGCCTCTACACAGGAGATCAACGTTCGATAACCTCGTGGGGAGAGTGGTGTACTGTTTATTTACCAGTGCTGGTATGTGGCTCAGTGTGGCAGCCTCCAGACATTTCTTGCAGCTGTTGGTGAGCTTTCTGCACCTGTCTGCAGGTAGTTTCTCTCACTCCTTCAGTCGTCATTTGCTCCAGCTCTTTAGCGTTGGCGGGATTCCTTTTCCCAATGACAGATTTCAGCTCTTTTAAAGATTTTCAATCTGATTGAGACTAGGACTAATTTCTGGCCAGTTTAAAATAGTCCAGTTTACACTTTCAACCATTCCTTTGTGCTTTTGGATGTATGTTTTGGATGGTTGTCCTACTGGAGAACCCATGATGTTCGACCCGAGCATGGTTTCCTGACACTGGTTAGCACATTTCGCTCTAAACTGCCTCAATAATCCTCTGACATCATGAATCCTTTAAAACGTTGAAACCCTCCAGTACCAGTGGCCGCAAAGCAGCCCCACAGCATTACGGATCCTCCACTATATTTACCTGTAGTCAGGGTGCACATTTCCTTATCAACTACATTTTGTTGCCCTTAAACTAATTGCTGAAAATCTGTACTTTGGATTGATCCGTTCATGGAACTATTTCCCAGAAGGAATGTGGTTGTTCTTGGTAGGTTTCTGGCAAAGATCAGTGCCTTTAATGTATTTCCTCCAGCAGGACTCTCCTCCTTGGCTTTGCTCACAAAGCCCTCCCTGCTGTCGTGTGTGGCTTATGCTATAGGCTGAAACCATCATTCTAGATTCCTCCAGGTCAGCCTTAAGCTCTGCAGACGTTTTACATGTTTTTTCCACAGTCTGTATGCTTCTCTGATCTGTTTTCCTCTTCCCTCCACCATGCACCACCATGTCTTAGCAGTCCCACCATCTTCTTGACAATTTTATGAACAGAAAGTGATAGATTCATTCAGACATTCAGTGTGTGTCTCAAACGAGACTAAGATGGGATATACGGAAAGAAGCTTTCCAATGTTCATGTACTTGCTGCATAAATAGCAAATAAAGCATCATTTCATCGCATTAAAGACTTGATTTGAATGGCCCATGAATAGCATGATGCAGACGTCTTACAACAGTCTCATCCGGTAATATCAATCATTATAATATAAATTAGCATTTGTCTTCTGCTGGTCTCCTGCTTGCAGGAACATCTATACAAAATCAGTGAAACATTTGTTCAACAAACACTAAACATTAACTATGAAGTGCTTGCCTTCTCATAAGGTATAACCAAATTAAATTGCAATAGCTAGTTGATATGTAACTTTATTATTCATCCAAATGCAGTGTTGCCAGAATGTATAAAATTAATCCATTTCTTCATCCTGTTCTGTAACCACCTCCGAACAGACTGGGATGTGCTGCTACAGCCGGTGCTACTGGTGCGTCAGGTTTTTGGTGGTGCCTGTTAAAATCCTGCTTCTTGCTCTCCTGTCACACAAGTCTCCTCCCACAAACCAAAGACAGCACATTAACTGGTATCGCCAAATGGCCTGCAGTACCCTGCAAAAGACTGGCACTCTGTCCAGGGTGAACCCCCGCCTTGTGTCCTATGCTGCCTGGCATCCAGGAAAAATACCCATCTTCTGACCAATAATGTTAAAGATCATAGGCAGTGCAGGGCACATGGCTGGGGTACACCCTGCATGAGGGACGCACACACACACACACACAGTGGTGTAATCATATCTTTTTAGGGGCCGCTCATTCATTTCTATGGGAAAAATGCTATCACTAACTATGACCACCATAACCCCTATGCAGCACTAACCATAACCATAAGTAACCAAACAAAATACAAGATTTTTTTGCATTCGTAGTTTTTTCATTGCAATCACAGATTTTTATAAAATAGAGTTTTCCCATATGGAGACCAGAGAACTGGTAAAAAAAAATGGGTATTCATCACATTGTGGGGACATTTGGTCACTTGGACACAGAGTCATACCCTATGACAGTTAGGTTTGGGAGGCAGACAGAGCATCAACCCAACACAACACAGGGAGAACAAGCAAACTGCATTCGCCAGGCAGGCTTCAGTACGGCTCCCTGAACCAGCAGGCCACCCCATGCCATACACAGTGAGGTGGCCAGACGACTATGAGTGCAGACAAGAGGGTTTATTACAGGAAAAACATACAACAAGAAGCCAGATAAAACACCCAGGGGTGGGTACATGCATGTGGTCTGGACAACTGCCCCTTTTTTCCAAATAACCGAAAGTGCCCCCTTCTGATGTCCTAAATGGTCCTCTTTGATAACTGATAATTACGCAAAATCTACAAAGGGAAATACCCCCCCCCCCCCCCCCCCCCGTTGCCGCACCTGGCCAGGAGAGACTGTCAAGTCAATTATTGGCCACCATCTGTGTCCCTTTGGCCCCTGACAATGAGGAAACCACAGTTACCGTCGGCCTGCTTGGTGCTGATCGTCCCCTACTGGTGAACGGCAGATTCCCAGCAGGCTACCGCGTCTCAATATAATACATTCAATTATACATAGGACAAGTGAGTATAGAAGATGGATGAATGGATGGATGGATGGATGGATCATCTAAAACAGGGTAGGGAATATGGCACACAAGCATCTGTTAATAAATAAAGTGCAATCAGGGGAAGGGATGCAGTGAGCTGATGTTCAGGTTTTAGTTACAGGCTCCTTTAGTGAAAATTTTAGCACAGATATTTAATGGCATCAGATGCACAGATCTGTCTGCTTTACCTTTGTCTGTACAGGGGCTCCATCCTCACTAAAGCAAAACATACTGCAGGCATCACCATCAGTCGAAGCGGGAGATCAGTTTCTGCAAAAAATCCCTAGTAGAGTTCTGTGCTACCTGGGAATGGCCATGGGCCTCGTCTGTGACCCGGTCCAAGATAAGTGGTTGGAACATGAATGCATTACACATCCAAATGCATGGTTCCTGGACCTTTGGCAATCAGTTTGTCTGTAACTCAGTTGGCCTAGATCTGATTTGTGTCAGATGAGCTGGATTTAAAAAGACAGAGGGCACTTCAGACGAGACAGACAAGATTTTAACGTGTATTTATCAGCTCTGTGTTTGTTGTCCTTTGTTGAAGACAATGCTGGGTGAGAACATCTCTGGATGAGGACAGGCATCATATCTATGAACATTTTCGTCTCTGGAAGCAGACTGATGCTGCTGGACCATATATTACTTTTTCATGGTTTTGGAGCAAAGTCCACACAGGAAGTCTGGCTGCCATGTAGTGAACATCTGCATGAAGCTATACCACCTCTGCTGTGCCCTTTATACATGTGAATTATGTTTTATAGAAGCAGCGGTTATTTTGGCCAGGTCATGGTGCATTTTGATTCTAAAAATGAATAAACGTTTTTCAAAGTTTCTTGTGAAATCACCATACATCACTGTATTTGCAAGTAGGGCTACCAGAACAAAATAATTCAGGCCAAATTAGAACACATTAGAATTATTTCCCACGTGACACTTGCCTCAAAAACAACACACACTGGGAAGGTTTTTTCACTTTAGCTGAATAATAATGTTTTAGGTTAAACACTTTGCCCATAAAACAAACATATTACCTAATAATCAAGATTTAGTGCATCATGCTAATTTTTTTGGACCAGAACCTGTCACATGCTGGAAGTCAGAGAGGAAGTTAACACCTACTGCCTGTAATTACAGGCCAGGCCAGTTGCCCAGTCGGCTGCATTAAAACACAGTCCTGTTTCCTCTTACAACACTGCATGACTGCTGCCAGAGAGCTGTCTCCACCCATGACAGCCTATTTTAGGCATCATTGGGCACTACTGGACATCACCCTGGACAGGATTCCTGTCCTTCACAGGGCTCTTCAGTTTATCTTTGATACAAATAAAATGCAGAATAAATCCAAAGCAGGATTTAAGCAGCCAAAACTCTATCCCCAACAATTTTTGAAATTTTACATACATGAAACATGAAGTTCTGTGATTAAGATCTGGATCCTGAAACATCAACAGCCGGAACAAAGTGACCCCATCACCTTTCTATCTCCCAATTTCAATGTATACATGCATTTGAGTTAGAGTGCTATATAGGTTCGAATCCTGTAGCCAGTAGAGTAACCCTTTCACTGTTAGGCCCTTAACTACAGCTGTGCTGCATACTGGGTGACCCTGTGCTCTGACCCTCAAACATTTGCTCTCACTTGTATATATATATATATATATATGTGCCTGTCATATAGAGCAAGATGCGATTCTTAGAAACAGCCGACTTTCCCCAGAGGGATGAATGAGGAACCTTTGTACTTATTTTAACCATATTTGTCATGATGTCACACCAGAGCTTTACAAAACCATATATACAGTGTAACAGTGATTCCCCGCCTATCCCGGAAGTTGCGTTCCAGACTCATGTCGTGAAAATCCACGATGTAGAAAGACCGTATAAACATATATATACATATATATATATATATATATATATACATATATAGTTTAAGCCTTAAAATACCCCTCCCACACACTATAAACATACGTAAACTTATTAAAACAACACATAAGATTTGTGGATTTCGGGCAATAAGGATATGAGTAACATAACAATAATAATACTAATAATATGTAATGTATATGTCACGGGTCGTGGGCAGCGATCGCGAGCCGAGCGGCGATCGTGCGGAAGGAGCAGGCAAGCAAGTGGGATACGGGGAAAACGGGGGTTTATTTCCAGGAACAGGACGGGTAACAGGCATTGACTCACAAACATCAGACATTAATGACAGACAAAGCAAACTGGGGAGACCAGGACTTAAATACACGGAACAAGGCAGCAGGAAACAAGACACGACTGGGCAGGATCAGGAAATCACACGTGGGTAATTAGGGGGCGTGGCACACAGGAGGAGCGGACGAGCCGGGCATGACAGTATACGTATGTGATTCCATTTTAACGATAGTTTTATTCCACCCTCTTAATTCCTGTTTGACTAAAGGAAAGTGATGCGGTGGCTCATATTCTTTTCATCCTCCTTTATGTACTGTACCGTCAATTCATTCAAGTCATAATGGCGAGCGACGTCCGCGTAACGCTTTCCTTCCCGAAACATATCCAGGAGTTTCACCTTCTCCTGAATGGTCAAGGTCTTCCTCTGGCACTTAGGCTCACTACTACCAGAAGGCTTAGAAGATGCAGGACGCTTGGGAGCCATCGTAGGCCTTAAAACAATCACGAAAACAATCGGACCACAAGTAAGGTACGCGATACGCAGAGAACTGTGACGCGTCGGGGAAAAATCCGCGATACAGCGGGGGATGACTGTATTCACAAAAATAACCCATATAGCATACTGAACGATGTTTTCTGTACTCTTCCATTTTGTATATAGATCCAATGAACCTACATGCAAAATGCCACACTATACAAATTATACTTTGATTAAAGTTAAATTTAGACAGGTCACAATTCTCAGGTTGTATCTTCACCCGTATCTCATGTTGATAAAATAATCGTTTTTAATATGGGTCAAGGTACCATTAAACAGACTGTTTCTAGTTCATCATTAGAAGGATTAACACAGTTTGTTGAAACTAGGCTATCTTGTTCTGGAGTTATTAAAAAATCTGACATATGAGAATGTGCCAATGGTGTCAAGGGCACTTAATTCTGCAGACAGACAAGCACAACTTAGAAGTGGAATCAATGTCTTCAGGTCCTATTTGGTTCGAATTGTTTGTTACCGAATAATCATGTTATTTAAATTAAACTGGCAACGCACTGCACCTGATCTTGATTAATATTTCTCCCCACACACCATTAAAGAAACTTCAGTTTTAAGGAGCAGTCTTAATGTGACATCGCTGCTAAGAACTTTTGTATTTTCTGCAAACAGATCACTTAGATAGATCACTTAAGGTCACTTAGATCCCTTAAGATCCATTATAAAATACTAAGGGTGGCCTGGACAAATACAACAACGCATGCATCCTGTATAGACATTTCAGACAGCATAGGGTGTGGCAGGGACACACTCTGGACAGGAGCCAGTCCTTCGCAGGACACATACACACACTCTGTGGGCAAATTAGAGACACCAGTTAGCATAATTGCAAGTCCTTGAACTTTGTCCACAACTCAGGGAGAGCCTGCAAACTAGACATTTACAGATCCGAGGCAGGACCCAGACATCCTACCCTGAAGGACAGGCAAAGAATGTTACTCATTCAGCCAGCAAGTCACCCAGGCAATATCGCCATCCATCCATCCATCCATCCATCCATCCATCCATCTATCCATCCATCCATCCATCCATCCATCCATCCATCCATCCACGGGCATAAGCTCAGAACAGGATGCCAGTGGCCACACAATGGAACTTTCTCTAGATAATGTTATTTAAAATGAAAGGTTGCCATCTGCTGGTGAATACCCTGTAACTGATTTACTTGACTTTCAACCATTCAGCAGGATAGCCAAAAAAGTCACACTTAAAAAAACGTAGTTTTTTTCCTTGTTTTTTCGATTATATTTGAATGAGTTATTCACCTTAAATTTTGGCCATGTAGCAAAGAAAGAGCTTCACAAAATTCTATGTCCAAGAAGCTCTTGTGTTCGGACGTCATTGAGGCTACAGCGAGATCCCAGACTTGACGTTCAGAAAACAGGCCGTGGAGGTATCCTTCATTTGCAGGTCTAAGATATAAATCCTTCACAGGTGACAGTAGTCCCAGATAAAACAGTATGGACACGTACTACTCTGCCAGAAAGTCTCCCCAAAATCATCAGAGGTATATGGCATCCTGCTGTAGCCCCAAGCAGAGATGCTGTTTGTGCGAATCCCAGAGCACCGCGGGCAACTGACCAGGCCCTTTGCTCTCCCTGTCGGCCCCAGGCAGAGCCTGCAGGGTTTGCGTCTCTACTGCGGGCCTGGAGAATTTGCAGCATCTCCCATCGCCGCTCACTTCACCCATATTTTGTGTCTATACCCACAATGGATATTGGGGGTAAGCAGTGCTGCTGGCAGGAGGCCTTATGTGAAGCTTCCATGTAAATGACGCAGCTGGACAGGCTCTTACGCTCCTTTTTCATGCCTGACTGCTTCTGCCACTGGCACAGGAGCAGCTCCACCTGCTCTCGGAAGAAGCTGGTGGTCAGGGTGTAGAGGATGGGATTCAAGGCGCTGTTGATGGGCAAAACGAAGATCACCAGCCAGGAAGTGATGGTACCTAAACAGGGAAAGAGAGACAAAGGCGTTTAAAAAGCTTTACATTTTGTATCGCCTCCTAGCAACAGTGCTACGCTACCACAGGTAGAACACAGGTAAAACATCCATCCATCCATCCATTTTCCAAACCGCTTATCCTACTGGGTCGCGGGGGGTCCGGAGCCTATCCCGGAAGCAATGGGCACGAAGCAGGGAACAACCCAGGATGGGGGGCCAGCCCATCGCAGGGCACACTCACACACCATTCACTCACACATGCACTCCTACAGGTAATTTAGCAAGTCCAATTAGCCTCAGCATGTTTTTGGACTGTGGGGGGAAACCGGAGTACCTGGAGGAAACCCCACGACGACATGGGGAGAACATGCAAACTCCACACACATGTGACCCAGGCGGAGACTCGAACCCGGGTCCCAGAGGTGTGAGGTAACAGTGCTAACCACTGCACCATCATGACAGGTAAAACAGGAAGTATTAAATGATGTCATGGAAGCAGGAAATGGATAGCACTATGGATAGCACAAGCGGCAAAAGTAAATCTTATTCGAATGACAAATGATGAAATGTTGCGAAAATCTGTTTAAATTGGATGAAGGGAAGCTTTTTGTGTATAAATGATGAGCAACTTGGGATCAGGTTTGGGGGAAATTGTGTTCTGACCCGCAGCAAAGCTTACCTGGAATTTCAACCTCCAGCAGCGACAGGATCTTGATGAGGAAGATTGGAATCCAGCAGAGGGCGTCAGAGAACACGATAAAAAAGAAGCGGTTCGCTACCGCCACGTCTCTGTGTAGTCGGCTGCGGAGCACGGTGGCGTTGATGCCGGTCCGGTATATAGAGTAAAACATGCAGGAGTAGCAGAAGACGATGATGAGGAAGGCCACCAGATTGAGCCCTGTGTATAGGTAAGAAGAGGAGAAAGGATGACTGTCCTCAACCGGATTTAGCATAAGGTTTTTGATTTACAATTAAAAATAGGCACAAATCCCGATTCTTTTTCTGCTGTTTCAGATCGCCTAACATACATAAAATACGAGTTTTACAGTGGTTTCGCTTTATGGTCAGTCAAACTACTGCAAGGTCTCCGTTTGGCTACAAAATCCGTAATATACATATTTTCACATAATGGTTTGTAATGGTACCCCTGCGACCCAGTAGGATAAGCGGTTTGGAAAATGGATGGATGGATGGATGGATGGGTTTGTAATGGTTAAAACCTTAATGGGGTTGCGACGGACAATAACATAACATAACATAACATAAACATAATTCTTCATTCTATTATCTGAGTTCCATTGTAATTGCAACAGTGAATAAACCTATTCTGAAAATCACGAATAACAAACCAATTAAATGTTTTATTATTATTATTTTTTTTTACCCCTGACCTTCGTTCTCCTTCGTCACGCACCTCCTGTTTTGCTTCCCAAGAGCAGCAAAAGGTTTTTCAGCTGTTGCATTATTCACAAAGCAGCCAAGCAGAGGTTGTGATTATAATGACGCAGCCAAATGAGTCGGCATGCATGTTGTGTTTTGGCAGCGGCTGATTAGACTTCCCCGTCTCTGGGGAAAGGCTGCGGAAACCTATCAACTCCAGAACCACAGCAGCTTGCTACGGAAGTCTTGTTTTTTCATAGCCATACATCTAACACAAACTAAGCTCTTCATCAACATGTTACCTGACCGTATTGAAATTACTTTCTAGGCCTTTAGAAAATGAATATACCCCACGAGTATAAAAAGAGTTTCATTGCATAATGATAATGATTTCAGCTGTGATTATCATATTATAAAAATGTCGTTATTAAGAGTGGAACATACTTGAAAGACTTTGACTTAAAAAGTCATTTTTTCCCACTTCTGCCTGTGAACTTCAAATGTGTAGCAGATGTTTAAGTGAGGCTCACTCCTCCAGGGTTGTGGGTTCGATTCCTATCCCTCGCTTTACACCTTTACACATTCCCCCTGGTGTTATATTTTCCTCCATAGCCCACACACATGCAGGAAGGTGAGCGTTTGCCTCTGCATTGCCCACAGTGTGCGAGTGTGTTGTCTGCATTGTCTCTTAGCTCTTGCTCTCTGCTTTCTGGCACAGGCTCCAGCCTCATCCCGACGCTGTACTCCATAAACATTATAAAAATTCATGAATGGGTGGATGATGAAACACAAAATTCAAGTTTACTGAGTTCTTCCATTCAAATGAAAGTTGCAGGTCAATCAGTTACTCTTCTTTAGGGATAGTTCAGTCCTAGAGGTCTACTCGGTGAAAAGTAAGGGGGCTCACCCAGAAATATTCCTGTGGAGTAGCCCTTGGCGGTGGGTCTTTCCAGGAGGTCGGAGTGCAGGGGGAAGCATACGCCATTACGGCCGTAGTAGTTTCCGAAGAGGTCTTCGTCCAGGAGTGGCACAGCGGCAATGAGCACGCCCAGCAGCCAGATGGCAACCAGCGCGGCAACAGCCTGGCAGTGGCCTGGCCGCAAGTCACTGAAGGGGAAGACGATGGCCAGGAACTTCTCAAGGGTCAGGTAGGTGAGGAGCATGACGGAGACCTCGGACGAGAGCGTGGCCAGGAAGCCCATGGTGTGGCAGGCGGGGCTCTCCATCCACAGCTGGGCGTTGCGGTTGTACTCCCCCCGAAACTTGAGGTCAAACACCCCCAGGAAGAACAGGTACACCCCCATGAGGCAGTCAGCACCTGCCCATAAGCACATGTCAGAACATGAGGAGCTCCAGAGATACCGATACACATCTGCCAGATTTGGCATAAGGCCTCCTTACAGCAAGCTGCAGTGTTTACCGTAACATTACACACACATTGTAGACAATTAAAACATTTTAAAGTTTTGTTTTCTATTATCTGGACGTCTTAATCTTCAATTCATAAATGATGGGACTTTATTATTTGGATGTATTTTTGGTAGCCATTTTTTCCTGTCTCAGATCTTGCTGATGAATAAAGTATATATTTCAATGAATACTTATAAATGAATATGTTATATACTTTCATAGCTTTGAGAGAAAATAATTTTTCTTTTTATAATACAGAAATCCTAAAAGCCTTAAAGGTTGACTCAGTCTTTTTTTCCAGAGTAAAAATCCATTAAAAATTGACAAACCTTCTGGATGTACTTAGAAAGTATAACGCTTTCAGTTCTGAACATTTTAAGTCATGTACAATATTAAATTTGTCTATCAGTCAGCCAGCAGTAAATGGTATCACCAGAGCATTTACATATGAATTACTGTAATTTACATCTTATATGAAAACCAGGGGGTTTGCATATGTATCATGAAAAATTACATATGCATGAAAATAAGAGCCAGGAAATCATTTATTTGATAGATATAATTTGCTAACAACGTGTTTGTTCTTGCAGATCGATATGGCACAGGGTGCTTCAATGGCACCGGTTGCCACTGTCATCTGGGGTATAAGATCATTGATTGCAATGTGATCTTAACCTTGATGATTGCAAAGTCCAGTCTGATTGATGGAAAGCTGGTTGCAGCTTTTTCTGATGATATCCCAGGTTTCTCACAACGTAGGGACCTGCCTTCCCGAGGCCACGGCTGATGGCACCACTCACCAGCGTCGGTAAATTGTTGTGTCAACAGCAAACCCTGCATCTCTGACTGGAGGCAACGGAGTGCCATGAAGATTAATTGCCTGCAGGCTGAGGGGCAAATCAATAGCCTCTTGTGATTTGGCGTGGAGATTAATAAACCGTGAAAAGTTGTAAGTGACATTTCCAAAGGCATCGGAAATCACATTAGACTTCAGAGGCAGTGAATGTTTTTGTTTTTATTTCTTTTTGTCTTTTTTAATATGACCTATGCTCACTGGGGGCAGACAAAGGCACGTCCTTTTGTATATATCTTAAGTCTGCTGCCATTTCATCTCTGTAGGTTTAAACTAGCAAGACAGCTCGTCTGCTTGTGGAAGCTTCCAGGTTTGCTTCATGTATGTGAACCACAGGGGATTGTCCAGTATCTACCCATTATGCTGGTTATCACAGAGCAATAGGCTCACCTTACGCTTATTCAGGATCCATTCCAGAGCTTATTTCCTGTTTTGTTATCTTCCCTGCTTTACTTAATGCACTTTTCCCCCCACTGTCTTTGATTTGAAGTCGTTATTAGGCTTTTTACATACAGATGCCTTGGGCGTCTTAAAAGGCAGTTTTCTGTTTGTTTGTTTTTTTTTTTTTTTAAATAAAATTGATATTACTAACAGAGATGCATTTAGCATGGTAAAGTTAAAACAGCCAGCGGATATACGCAACAATTACAGGCGAAACGAAGCTGGGAAAACTGGGACAGCCGGTGCTGTTGTGTTAAAGTGTCTGGACGGCAAGGCAGCGTTGAATGCTGAAATAACATTCGCCTCTGGTCCATTGGCTATACCTACACTGCTCCTGTAGATATCCTGCTGTATAAAAGAATACATTTGCAAAATTTTTCTGGGGATTAGAGAATCGGCAGAAACGTGTATTTTATGTGTACCGTACTCACTGTGTTAAAAAAGCTGGTTACTCGCTCCACACCCAAAATTGAGCTGCCTGATGCTAATGCCTTTTGGCATACAACATAGATAATACTGTCACCTCCATGCCTCGTAGCATGAACTTAGTCCTGCATGTATAAATTTTGATTAACTTTCATTAGTGTCCCCAAATTGTGGGCCTCTGTGCTTGCTTGTATGTGTGGTTCCTATATACAACCTATCTATACTCTGGTGCAACCCTATGGCTTTCTACGGTAGTACCATTGGCCCCACCTCCTTGATAGAGGTCAGTCCCTCTCTCCATGGAGAGAGAAGGTCTACGTAGGGCGGGGTCAGTGATACTCACAGCACAGGACCTTGATGCTCAGAGCATGCAGGTGGTTCTCGGCCCGGATGACAGTGCGCATGCCGATGACAAAGAGGTTCCCGAAGCACGTGATGCAGGCCATAACCCACACGGATACGCGCAGGATTGTGTTGGCCAGAAGGTTCTCGAAGGAGGAGATCCCATCCGAGTTGGGTTTGCATCTCCGCACATGTGGCGCATAAGAGCAGTACTGAAACATCTTAAAATAGCTGAAGATAGCAGGCAGAATCATGTTACAGAACCATATACATCTATTCACATTCTTCGTATCAGTATTACACTATTTTATACACAGTTATATTTAATGGTTATCTTCCACAATGGTAGGTGCTTTTAAAATACTATACGATTAGTATAAAAATATTAACTGAGTGCAATTTTACTTTAAATCAAGAACTCTACTCCACATACAGCCCAAAGTCATGCCCATGACGTGGCTCTTGTACAACCAAATTGTACAGCTGTACTAAACTGTCCACAGGGATCCAAGTTGGAAGGTTTTTTGTTTTTCAGATACTAACATGTGTGACAGGTTTTTCATTGGCTCCAACATGCGCTTTTGAATGTTTGGGATCTCGATTCCCTCCAGGCTCCTGGGAGGAAAAGATAAAAAAAAAAGACCAAAATGGACTCGTTCATCCATCGGTGTCATCGCACAGTGTCCCTCTCATTTCCGCTCATCTGCTGTGTAGCTTAATTATTAGCAGTGATCATCACCCAAAGTATTTTCAGCCAGTCATAGAAATTAAAATTGACCATAATTGAATGTTTAAGGTACAACAGACTGTACCCATATTACCTGAGTTACTGGTTCAGTTTTTTAGCTGCCCCTTTAGATTTCTGAATGGGGTTGGTCTGATTCCATATAGAACTGTGTATTTCCTTACCTCATATTGGTAATGTTAATTAAATGCTGTATTAATTACATAGCACTTTAATTAAACACATCTGCAGAAAATAGATTACACATAACACATGAGAATACTATTTTTATAAAGGCAATGATAAAGAACAGGTTTGGAATCTATATGGGTGACATGTCTTCAGTGTCATTTCACTGGCAGTAGGTTATGGATGTACCATTTTTACTCACAACGACTGAAGACTGATAAGGGGATCAAACAGGCCAAGATGAATGCCCCTCAAAGGATTATGGGATATATTTCTGGAATACGTAAAAATAATTATTCCAATAACACATAGAACACATAGCTCTGCAAAAGATTACTGCCAGATCAAAAACTTCACCGAGTTCAGGATTAAAATGAAGTGATACTAAAATAAAATTCATAAGACAGACAAATGTCTTGCAGTGGTTTGGAACTTACAGCGTCAGCAGGGACTTTAATCCCCCGAAGATCTGCCACGGCAGCTCCCTGACCCTGTTACTCGACAAGTCTCTGGAAATCGAATGGGAGGACCACAACGAAAATGAGGGTACAGAAGTATCAGTCAGCGTTGCACCTAGGGATACTGACTTCGGTTTTAATTTGCAAGATAAGGAGATGTGAAAAACCACACAGTATAAAACAGATAATAAAAGGAGGAAAAAATATATGCCTTATATGTCTTTGCCTCCTAGTGGGCATGAATAAGTAATCAGCCATAAATCTGTTATTGCTGACAGTAGAAATGACTTATTACAAAACTACGCCAGAGTTTAGGGCAGTAAACATGCTTTATTGAACACTTACAGTTCTCCCAGTAATAAAAGGGGCTGAAAGACATTTTCAGGGAGGAATCTAATTTTATTGCCACGCAGTGATCTGAAAGAGAATTAGATAGTTAACAGCATGGATCTATCAAGGCTGAGTATTGATTCTGTCAACACTGATCAGTGGTTTTGCCCACTTTTTTCAACACCGTTAAGTACCACATGACAGCGGCATTGGATAGTACTGATTGCAGATACCCCAAAAGACAGTCCACATGGAAACTCCATTGCTAAGGCCACAGAATGGGCACTGATATACATCTGGCAGTGTGTTCCTTGCTGTCTTTCAAGTGCCTGCAGCTGGAGGAGAATGACTTTGATTCTGCTATGACTCCACAAGGCCTTCTATCCTTTCAAAGTGAGTGTTTGTTATGGAAATGTCTGCATTCTAACACCAACTGAGCAGGATACATCCTGCTTATCAAGGTCTTACATTTTACTCTCAGCAAGCAGAAATGTCACCCAAAATGAACACTTTAGAGCTGTTCTTTTTTCTGGAAGGGAAGATAGTATGTGCTATTTTAAACAAGCACACACCTTTAGGTGGGTGGACCAATAATTCTATATACAGGTATGATCACCTCTCACTCCTAGGGTTGTGGGTTCAGAATCCACCATCCTGCTCTACATGGCTGGAGTTTCTATGTAATGGTTTTTCCTCTCACAGCTCAAAAACCCCCATTATGGTGAAGCAGTGTTGCTAAATTGCTAAACCCTGCACTGGATAAGTACTCATGGAACATAAATCGATATACAAGAGAGCAGATGGGCCGTGCATATAGAAGGTGGCATATCCATTAGGTGGAAAAGAAAAAATCACCAACTGACATTTTTCCCTTTTTAAAAATGGATGATGGGTGGATGAGCGAGTGATTGGTGAGAAAGTGACCGAGTTTAGTGAATATGTGAGTGAGGGGGAGAGAACATGAGTTTGGTGAGTGAGTGGTGAGAGAGTGACTGAGTTTAGTGAGTGAGTGAGAAAGTGAGTGAGTTTAGGGAGTATGTGAGTGAGACAGCGAGTGAGTCTCCCATCATCAGTGATTCAGAGGTATACTCACAAAACTGTGAGCTCGTTGCACGTCAGAAGTGTAGAAAAGTCGAGAACCTGGATCTTGTTCCCTTCAAAGTCCCTGCGAGAAAAGGTGAGCTGTGAGAGATGCAATCAGAAGAAGAACTGGAGGGAGTATTTAACGCCAATTTAATTTTCTGCTGTAATCGTTGTCTCCTTATTGCTGTTCCTCTCCCTTGAACTGACCTTTGTGTGCCTTTCTGATGCAAAGCAGGACAGTACTGTTTTGTCCCAAGGAGAGACAGCTGGTGCCACATCTTATCTCATCTTGCCAGGAGCAGAAAGTATCTACAGCGACGGCACATGGCTTATTACACTATATCCTGATACAAACCTGATGTATACAAACCTAAGGAAAACTGCAGACAACAGAGATCCATCTCTGTCTCAACACTGGCTGCAGATTTTGCCCGACAACAACCATTGGCCTAAGCCAAACTGGGACTCATTTCTAAATATGCAATATTAAATATGGTATATTGATATACTGTAAATATCATCTAGGCAAGTAGACATACATTTAAGTAAAACCTAAGATATGCACATAACTATATCAATTTAGTAATTTATCAGAAATTATCTGTATTACTGGATCTGTGGATTGGCAAGATTTGGGGCAAGTCTAAGGATGCATGTTATTACGGCTTTTCAACGCACCTGCTCATTTGTAGACGGCAAAACAAAGACCATTTGGGATTCTTGGCCATTTTCTGTGGCAACAGCTTAGAAATGCTGACTGTCTAACTATGAATTGAGGAATTCAGGAAGACAGGCCTGAGAAATTATAATTGTTTCTGTACAAAAAAGAAACATTCTCCAGGGGAGAGGGCTGCGCATTCCCCCTGGGAACGAGGGTGAGACTGAGTACAAAATAAAAATGATGAAATTAACTCACAGATGATGATGATTAGGCAGATTGGCAGGTTTCTCGAAGATCTTGCGTTTGATATTCACAGCTACACAATATTACTGGAAACTCCCACATATCAAAAGAGCTAATTATATAAATTATTATTTTATCCGGTTTTAGGGAGACTGGGTTAATATTCTGACGGCAATCTCAAAATAATTTGTCCACTGATTGAGAAGGCTTATATCTCATACTACTATCCATGAATTAACGGCTAATAAACCTTCCTGTTTGTGTCCTGCGCATTCGCATTCAGGCTATAAACAGACTGAGAAAAAGGAGTCCCAGATCTGTACGAGAATTAACATAAACCCAAAACAAAGAGAGAGGTTACCGCAGTGGATACAGGAGCTAATGAGAAAGATAGAAATAGTGAAACAAGCTCTTTTGTTTTCTGGTGAGAGCATTATTGGATTTTCAGGATTTGGATGAAGACACATTGCTGTGTGGTATTTAAAAAGCTAACCTGAGACACACATCTGGTTACTTTACTGAATTAATCATCAAAACATCAAATCCAAAACCAATAATTCAGTGTTTCCCCATCCGCTCCTATGGGACCTACAGAAGGCCCATGTTTTGACTCCCTCCCAGCTCCCTACCAGACAGTCTATGGGTTTGCTTCTACATGGCTTGGGCAACATTGATTTAATTACTCAGCAACCTGGCATAGAACAAAAATGTGGAAAATAAATGTTGCTATTAACAAGTTTATATAGTGGGATTAAAAATATATACATATATATAATATATAATAGCATTATAATATGTTATTTTGCTATTTTATATGTATACTATATATATATATATATAATACAATTCCATCTAGTACAACCTCTGGCCGCTACTCCCACCGCGCAGCAGCGTAGCGTGCGTACTCCCAGCATCCTAGTTCTTTGTACTTGCGTATATCCTTAAAATGATGTTGAATAACGACTTATGATCATTTCAAGTTATGAGCGGCCGTTCGGAACGTATGGTTTGTAAGTAGAGGAGTGTCTGTATTACATATACTTATTGTATATTTTATAATACTACGTATATACACTGCCCAGCCAAAAAAAAAACATCAGCATTTGAATCAGCATATATTTAAGGGCCAATGACTGGATCATTATTACACCTCAGCAACGTTATGCAGCAATAAAGTAAAATCAGCTGAATACCTGAATCTACTGACTGGCCAGGTTACACCTCCATCCATCATCAGTGGGTTTTTCTCTTCCCTGTTGGCATGGACATATTCCAGGGCAAGAATGCCGAGATTCATTGGGTTCGAATTGTCAAAGAGTGATTCAGGGAGCACGAGGAATCATTTTCACACATGACTTGAGAGTTGTGACCTTAATCTCATTGAAGGTCTTTGGGATGTGATGAAGGAGGCTCTATGGAGGTTCAACTCACTTGTCAATACAGGATCTTGGTGAGAAATGAATGCAAATCTGGGTGAAAATAAAGGGTGAGATGTTGCATAAGCCTGTGGAAACAATGCCATGTGAAATGTGCACCGTAATCAAAGCTAAAGGCAGTCCAATGTAAAATTCCAATGGCAACCGTTTTTTTTTTTAGCCGGGCAGGGTATTTAACCTTTTCAAAATGATTTCACTGTAGCAGTATTCTCAGTTAATCATTTATTTACTAACAAATCAACAACACCTTAAACAGGCACAGGTCTGATAAAACGCTGACAGCAATATTTATATCCATTAACATTTATAACATGATGGACAGTAATGTGATTAACTCAAAATAATTGCTCTGATAAACAGTCATTTCTAGGTGCTGGAAAAATACAGCATGATGAATCATCAGTGGTGTAGCCTGTAAAATACGTTTTAATCTTGACTCTTTATACAGCTGAATTCATTGCTATATTTAATATTTGCAAAAAAAAAAAAAAACAATCTAAAATGCCTCAGCCTATTTATAGACCAGTCCATCGCTTGTCTTTCAGCAACAGGAAATGGCCTTTTCGGACAAACCACTATCAATGTCATTTACTGCATATGGGATGACATTGGATGCAGGGTCTGCATTTTTAGCCTGATGACTTATGGTAACTATAACATTCCCTCTTATATTACTCAAATACCATGGGGAAGGGGCGGTTCCTAGCCAAGCAGAAGTTACCATTCCCAGCAAAATAGGCTGGACTGAATGACTATCGACTTTGTCAAACTATAAAACTATTAATGCAACAGAGATCTCTTCTGAGCAATTCCAGAAAAAATGTTAATTTAAATTAATCCGACAAATCAGGCCAAAAAAATAAAGTTTAAGCATCAAGTTTAAGCAATCAAAAGGGGAAAATGGCTGCTAGCAGAGGGTTCTGTGGATTATATTGTGGATTATTACCCATTTATGTTTAATCCCGTTTAAACTTGCTCTTTATTTTCATAATTTAATCTCAACTGCACCTGTAAACACTCTCTGACGAAGAATTCAGTGCATATGGTCCAACCCAAAAATCTAGAATATAAAGATGTTTTTCCCCTGGAAGTGACAGGATAAGTCACAGGATAAGTGATAGGATAAGTTATAGGATAAGTCACAGTAAAAGTCACAGGATAAGTCACAGGATTAACCTTTTATTTATACTTTCATTTATTTTCTTTGGGGGAGACTATTGTGTGGGATCCATCTTTGTAATGATGCCACTTGGGGAGCATTAGAGTGGTGAAGTAATAGAATATTCAACAAATACAAGAGTTTACAAGGGCAAATGGGGAAAAATTAAACAAATTAATTCCTGGTAGAACTTTAGAACCAACAGTATGCAGTGGGGAGAGCAGTGATGTAACTGTGAAAGTCAGTTAACTATCACAGTGTATTCCGTAGAAATTGTCTGCCCCAATGAGCTTCAGGCGTTTGTCAACGTGATTTTGATGAGAAATATGGTTCGAGACAAGACATTCCTTTTGAATCTCTACCCTGTAGTGATCAGCTGCAAAAATTGCACTTAATTAATGGGAGCTACTGACACTTACACTGCAGGCAGATAAAGTTTTGTTTACTTGAAGCATCACAATGTGCTACCAGATATTGTTAAAAAAATATTTAAGACAACACCTCCCCCCCTTCCTACTCTGAAATGGATTTGACACTCGATGCCTATTCAGCTGAAATACCTTTGCTTTTCTCTGGCAATAAAGCAGGAAGAAGTGATGAGCGAAAGCCCCCTCTGTGGCTTTCTGCGTGTCTGCTGAGAGCTCCTGCCTGGGAAACCTCATCATTACCCTCAGCTGAATCCAAATCCAGCAATCTTCAACACAGCTGGACTTGGCAGATTTAACTTAAGATTCCATTTGATGTGGCCAGAATCCTAGCAGATTTAACTCCCATACATGTACCTCTTCGTCGGGCACTTCTACTGACTTCTGCAGCACGACTAATTTTTCTGTTTTTTGCTTATTTTCTTATTTTTCTTGGATCCTCCAGGCTTTCAGTTGCATGAAAACAGTCTTCTGGGTGGTTCCACTCTCCATTTTGTACATGTATATTTCTTTGAGTGCAATTCCGTAGTGTTAATATACCATGAAATATATTACTGTAAATATATTTATATTTATATATTTCCACTCTGTACACACACACACACACACACACACACACACACACACACACACACACACACACATATATATATATATATATATATATATATATATATATATATATATATAGTTTTTATCCTATTGTTTTTCATTTTTGCTGCTCTATTCTTGTACTATCGACTTTCTGTCGTGATGATGCAAATTTCCCACTTGTGGGACTAATAAAGGGACTAATCTTATCTTATCTCATCTCATCTTATCTTATCTTATCTTATCTTATCTTATCTTATCTTACCTTACCTTACCTTACCTTGCCTTAGAGAAACTCTGCTGGCTCCATGCAAGTCTCCTGTTACGTAAATTAGTGTCTGACTTGTTTTTCATGTGCGTTTGTGTGTGAGTGTGCATCTCATGATGGACTGAAATCACATTCAGGGCGTGCCCTGTGCTTCCTGCAATGGATAATGGAAAACGAATAGATGGAATTTGTGATAGAGTATTAGGTACTGTGTTGCCATATGCACCCATAAACAAAACAAAAAAAAGTTTATTCTGTACAATTGTGTGCAATCTTACCACTACGCTCATTCAGCAGGACAGGAATTTAACTCCTTATCACCGTGTGACAGACCCAGACCGGCCACTGGGAGAAACAGGAGATTTCCTGGTGGCCGCATTCAGAGCAGGCCTTTAAAATATCGTATGGTGAAACAGACTGCAGACCGTCCCTGACTTACCATCTATGCAACTTCGCTCACATACAGCCAATATATATATATATATATATATATATATATATATATATATATATATATATATATATATATATATATATATATATATATAACAGGTAAATGTATGCAAAAATAAATTTACCCTATGTACTAGTTTCCATGGGAAAGTACAGTACATGGTATATTACCTTAATAGTTAGACATGTAACATTTCTGATCTCAAACTTATGATTGAGTCCATGCACTTTCTGGTTTCGTTTATCCACTTTTACCTTCAATCTTTTCTGAGTATAGTGGTCTTTTGTAATACAGAAGATGTACTATGTAAGCATGTCTATTGCTAGGATATGACTGTGAATCTAATAGTGATACTTTATTAATCCCTGTGGGGAAATTCTCTATTTGCTTTGCTCCATCCTGTTCTTCTATACAGGCGAGAGTGACTTTGGGGGTCACAGCAAAGGGGCAGCCACCTTATGGCACCCAGGGAGCTGGGGGTTATGGCCTCACTCTCGGCCCAATGAACCTGTGACCATTCTGCCGGGGGCAGGCTTCACACACTGACCTGATCACAGGTGCAGGGCCTTGGCTCACTGAACCACACACTGCTCACCTCTTTCCTTCATCTGCCATATGCAATAACTGTGCATAGCAGGGCTGGACTGGGAGGTTTATGTCGGTAAAACTGTAAGCCAGATTGGGGCAGACAAAAACAAAAAGAGATTAAAAATTTTCTATGCTGGGCACTCCAGTAGTAATACCTGGCACCAAAAGAACAAAATAAAAGAGCTGAGATCAATGTAAGGTGAGAATTGTTTCTAAAATCGATAGATCAAAGTGCAAAGTGTGCAGAGGGCATAGAATTCACCATCCTTCTCTTGGAAATGAAGGTGTGTTCTTTGGACCACTCTGAATTAAGAAGTTAGGCTATTTGAATGAGAGCATCCACCTCAAATAAAATCCTATGGGTGGGGTGTTTAATGAATGTAAGTAGCAAAACTTTCTTATGGTGAGTTGGAAAGCCTTGCGTTGTTAACCAATGAAACGCAACATCGTTTGATTGACAGGTGTGTCACCAAGTCAAGCTGCGAAACTTGATAATGGACCAGTCATCCGGGTACTGACAGTGTTTGTTCATTGTCATTAATGTAACGGCAGCTGGTCTATTTTTTTCAGTGGAAACTTTGAAATTAGTATTAATATAATTTGAATTTATCGTAGTGTGTGAAATTTGGTACATAATGCCAAATATCACCTATTATCTAGCAACAGAGTGTCAGATAAGTTGGTGGTGTTGGTGTGAGCTGTGACAACAGACATTAAGCAGTACTGACTAATCACTTTATTTTCCTCAATATCGCCTCTATGGAATACAAAATAATTCCATACAGTGGAAGACGAATGTCTTTTCGTGACCAATTCTTGTTCACTTTTTTCCTCTTCACTCATTTTTGTTTAATTACTAACAAATGCAACACGCAATCTGACAGCAAGGATGACGATGATTATGTTTGTCTCAGAGAGCACATACAAAGCTAAGACTGATTTTCTTAGCATATACTGTAAAATGATGAAACGGAACCATCATTAAAATTGCAGTTTGCTAAGTTTTATTTCCTATAACTGAGTAAAGATGTTTAAGCACAACTTACTAGATTTGAGTCGCGCATGAACCACAGATCTGAGTTAACCATGTTAATCTATTAAAGTATGAAACTGTTACACTGTACAAGTACACTGCTCAAAAAAATTAAAGGAACACTTTGAAAACACATCAGATCTCAATGGGGAAAACAATTATGCTGGAAATCTATACTGATGTACACTGGGTAATGTGTTAGGAATGAAAGGATGCCACATCGTTTGATGGAAATGAAATTATCAACCTACAGAGGGCTGAATTCAAAGACACCCCAAAAATCAAAGTGAAAAAATAATGTGGCAGGCTAGTCAATTTTGCCAACATTTCATTGCAGCAACTCAAAATCGTACTTAGTAGTTTGTATGGACCCTACATGCTTATATGCTTGCCTGACGTCAGGGTATACTCCTAAGGGGATGACGGATGGTGTCCTGGGGGATCTCCTCCCAGTTCTGGACCAGGGCATCACTGAGCTCTTGGACGGTCTGAGGTGGCCTGGCGCCATCAGATAGACCAAAACATAAGCAGGTCCCAGAGGCGTTCTATTAGATTTAGGTCAGACGAGTGTGGGGGCCAGTCAATGCTATTAATTCCTTCATCCTACAAGAACTGCCTGCTTACTCTCACCAAATGAAGCCAAGCATTGTCATGCACCAGGAGGAACCCAGAACCCACCGCACCAACATAGGGTCTGACAATAGGTCCAACGATTTCACATCTTATGGCAGTCAAGGTGCTGTTGTCTAGCCTGCAGAGGTCTGTGCGTCCCTCCATGGATATGCCTTCCCAGATCATCACTGACCCACCACCAAACTGGTTATGCTGAACAATGTTACAGGTAACATAACGTTCTCCACAGCTTCTCCAGACCCTTTCACGACAACACTACTGTCCAACAACTATCTGTGGACATGTTGCTACAGTGTTTATATGTGTAATGCACCACATAATGCGTTGTTATTGCTAACAATGGCTAATAACAAACCTGGAGAGCAATAGGGCCAGTTACAGAAAGCAGGATTTCTTGCTGGATAAGATTTAAGGTAGTGTAGACTAAATGTAAGTGAACAAAGACAAAGTCCATTTAGACTGGAGTACCATAAGTCTGACAAGTTGATGGGTTAAACAAGAAATCCTGCTTTTTGAAACAGGTCCCTGGTACTGATAAATGTCAGACTTCTTGTCCTGAAACGTGGTTAACTCTGGTGTGATGTCATTCCCAGCTCTGATTTCCGACCTCCAAGGTAAACGGAACGCATCATTAGAGTATGTGATCCCTTTCCAGTACTCCATACTCAAAGGCTATGACAGCGTTTACAAAAGTCTCTGTCTGCGGGGCTGAAAATTCCACCGTAGTGTGGACAAAATGCAAAAACGGAGACTAAACTTTGCATTTTTAAATAAAACTGTAGCTGTGGGGATGTAGCCTGAGGCTCAATGAATCATAAAGTAATGTCACTCCACGACCTCACCCCCCAATTCAACACTCCTCCTTTTTCCGTTCTCATCCCTTCCCTTCAGTCGTTTCATGCAAATTAACTGAGAATTCAACATGACTCATATTGCCTGCCAGATAATCTGTTTTATATTTCTGGGTTCTAAATCATATCTAAAATAGGGCTGTAATAATCAAGTAATCTACCTTGACAGCTAAGGTCCAGTATAGCATTGTAGTGGGAAAAAAATTATACGCATTAAAATTAATAACGTACTTTCTAACTGGAAAATGCAAATATTCATTCCAATTTAAGTTTAAGCTCCTCAGACTAGCAGCAGGACCAGTGACAGAGCTAAAATCACAGCTACCAGTTCAGAAAAAAGCAACTCGTTTTATGCCCACCCCTCAACTCGGGCTGGAGGGGGCCTCGGAGCACTAGCGGTTGCGAGTCCCAACATTCATAGTGCAAGCGAAACACTACGACATGGCAATGTGACCACAAGGCCACTGCACATATAAAGCATATAAAGCAGGGCCCTTTTACATATACCATGCAAATTAGCCATCAGATACCTTGGGCCCCTCAGCTATACAACACAGGTGACCACCTGGGGGCCCTAGGGCCTTCTGCATGTACAGCGCAAGTTGACCCCCATTTGGCTAGCCGGGCCCCTCGACATGTACAGTGAGTGTTGACCACCAGGTAAGTTGTGATGTGGATGTTAATGTCCCCTGGCCTCTCTGCACGCATAACATTAGGGTGCAAGCAAAAACATCACCCAAAAGACATGCTTTCAGTAAGAGTACCTCCTTGTGTCATTTACAAATAATAGCCAAGAATGCTAGCTTGGTTACTTGTCAGATGAACTTAACTCAGTCTAGATCTGATAAGCCACAACATATCAAGCTAGCTAAAGCATAAGGAAATGAACGGAAGTAGATCACAACCCCCAAAAGTATAATATTTATACTAGCTAACTGTCATAAATGCAAAGGATAAAGGGAAGGTGCTGTAAAGACAGCATAGAATCAGGGTTAAGCATGGTGCTGAAAGACTGATCGGCTGTGGCGTGGGGTTGTGCGATCAGGGCCGATCGCCCGACTGTACCAACGTGTTCGGCGGCATTTTGGCTGCACACTAACCAAAGCAGGTCAGTCTGTTTCATTTCCTTTCATTATAGGCTGCCATCTTAAACTTTAAGACATATAAGAAAATGTATTAATTCTCGCAATAAAACTTTCCATTTTGTTGTTCTTCCCCGACTGGCCTGGGGTGTGGGCAGTTCTTTTTGGTTACCAGTCCAGTCTATTTTAAAAAAGGTGGGGTCAGGGGACACACTCCCTCCATATCCAGCCTGCATACCTGTCCGGTAGCTTGTGTTACCGTATCCTTCTGCACCATGCTTAATCTGAATTACTTCAGCAAAATACATGCAGATGGGTGTCCGAAAAATACCAAAAGAAATACTTGTTTTTGTAACATTATTATACATTTATTGCAGATGGATGTTTCATTCCCAGAATGTAACTAACGGCTGTATCACAGGTTTAGCAGCTGCATTAATCAGATCCCTAATGAGATGAAGCAGTAATCTGATGGAGGACAGCTGGCGTCCTCTGGCAGAAAGACAGCAGGGACACGTACTGTCTCCATTTGTCTCAATATGCCTGCTTCTCTGTACATATATGCTAAAATAAAGGAAAGTTTAAATAATTTTATTTTATAATAGCACTGTGTAGCGTTCAGGTACTTCATAAACCCAGTGCTCCTATGTATGTTCCCCAGGAGAGAACTAGCATTACTTTTCAGGTTTGATCTCTAGAGAAATGCGACTGTAGTGTCACAGAGTCAGCTGTCATCTAAAGAATAGCTTCATGACCATCAGTCGCTTATAGCCATTGCAACTGAATAAGTCCTGTGCATTTGTAAGTCTGAACTCCTGTTGAAACACCATGATTGCGGGTGTTCCTACGAAGCCAGCATCATTTATTGGGATTTGAACCACACTAACTGACTTGAACTGGCGCATGGGATATTTCATAAATATAATGAAGTGGTAGATACCGTGTACCTACATGGTGTACCAGCATGGTGTATCAAAATGGTGAACCAACATGGTATACCAGCATGGCGTACCAGCACGGCGTACCAACATCGTGTACCACCATGGTGTACCAGCACGGTGTACCAGCACGGTGTACCAACACGATGTATCAGCATGGCGTACCAGCACGGCGTACCAACACGGTGTACCAGCACGGCGTACCAACATCGTGTACCACCATGGTATACCAGCACGGCGTACCAACATCGTGTACCACCATGGTGTACCAGTACGGTGTACCAACATCGTGTACTACCATGGTGTACCAGCACGGTGTACCAACACGGTGTACCAACACGGTGTACCAGCACGGTGTACCAACATCGTGTACCACCATGGTGTACCAGCACGGTGTACCAACATCGTGTACCACCATGGTATACCAGCACGGTGTACCAACACGGTGTACCAACACGGTGTACCAGCATGGTGTACCAGCATGGTATACCAGTTGCCACAGGAGCTCAGCAGAAGACAAGAATGAGCCACGGGACTTACAGCCAACTTAAGGAAGGCATGTGAGAGCACAGTCTTGCTGGGGGGAGCTCCTCCAAGGATGTGTTCACCATGGACCTGTGGTGGGGGAGGGGGGACAGGTTCCGGTAAGACACATCAGCCAACCAAGAAACGTGTTAAGGACATTTTAAACTACGTTTAAACGCATGCAGGCATATTGTGCATCCTTGCGTCGGACCCATTTAGCTTCTGTTCCCTGCATGCCGATAGCACCCTTATTACGACGGTGTGAACAATGGGGACAGCAAAACTGGGAAAGTGGAAATAAGATTAAAATATTGGAAAAGTGGAAAAATAAAAAGAAATGGCCAGTTGACGCAGATACTAGAGGGGAGACACATAGGTGGGAAAAAATATGGCAATTTATATTGCTGTATTTCACTGTCAATAGCTCTGACAATGCTTTCAAGAATATAAATAGCCCGGTACACTGAAAATTAAGCTACATTTCTCAGCAGATTTTAACAAGCAAAAACACATCACACTATTCTCGTGATATTGCACAATGCACCTAATATACACACTGTACAATTTAACCCTTTAAGACACTTGCTACATAATACATATCCTGCAATATATCACATTATGCTTGCAATAATTCACTTCAGTAAAAGTACCTTATTTGAAGCTTTAAAAGTGGGATAAAAATTAATCCCTTAACAGGTTCCAGTATGCTGGACTGGCTTTAGAAATCGATTCATCATGGGTTGTATGTGAGATGCTGTGTAAGACATAACCCTGATGTGTCTTGGTATAGCTCGGGCGACGGTGGGCGGCAGGCTTCCGGGACACCACTATGGCACACAAAAGCTACACTCACATCAAAGGGAAGCCTGCCGAAATGGAGCGACTGAAGATAATTAATTGAATACATACAAGAAAAACAGGGACATGAGCCCAGTGAATGTGTCCGGGGAGATGCTCTTCAAAGGGTTATCATCCAGGATCCTGAATTGGATTCAACAGAGAAATAGGGAACAGATAACTGTGAGGAACACTGTGCAATGGGCACCGAAGGAACAGGCACAATCCCGCTGCGAGAAGTGCCGCTACAGGGCCCTGCTTGGGGGAGGGGGGGGGTCCTTAATTTATAACAGAAAGGCCCATCCACTCGATGCACAGGAAATACCTCCAGTTAAGGCCACACCAATTACACTCATCGTACCATGGTAGATTTGATCAGTCAACACTGTCCATAACAGCACCTTGCATAACAGATACATCCCCTCCCTTAATATGGATGAAGTTTACTTTCACTTCTCTCATTTTTTTCCTCAAAGTAATTAATTTGCCCACAACTCTTTCTAGCACTTCTTCTTAATGGGCGATGTTTATGTAATGATTTTGTTCAGTTTATTTGTTGATACGTTTTGATCTATTAGCATTACCCATGCAATTAAGTCAAAATTAATTCATACCAGCTCTGCGAGAATACTACGCCATTAATACCATTTATTATAAATATATTGACACTGTAATAAATATCAACAAAAACATTCCACCAGACTGCACACACATTTATAACTGAAAGACGTGTGCATGCACACACACACACACACACACGCTAGAATTCAATAATTTGTGAGGACCATCCATTCATTTCTATTGGCATAATGTAATCACACAACCCTACTCAGCCCTTAACCATAAAGAATTAAACAAAAATCAAGAGTTTGGGCATTTTTAGTTTTTGATTGCATAAAATTCTGTTTCCCCTTATGGGGACCAAATGTCAAAATAACAGGTTTTTATCACATCGTGGGAACATTTGGTCCCCACAAAGTAATATATGCATAGCTCACACACACACACACACACACACACACACACACACACACACACACACACACACACACACACACACAGAAAAACATAACAGGGAAGCTTCTCAGATATTAAGATGATGGTGGATTTGTACTCACAGCCAGCGTAGTTTACGAAGATCACTGAACACCCCAGGTTCTAGCAAAGTGATCCTGTTCTGACTAAGACATCTGTAAACAAGCACAGAGAGTCTTTCATTTCCAAGAGACAAAATTCACTGATGAATATTAGGGGCAAATGAATATTGAAGACAGTTAAAGCCTTCTTTAATTCTCTAACCTGAAAAATATTTAATAAGCATACTGTATAAGCCAACCTAATATGCTGACAGACGACTGGTATTCCGTTCCATTGTGATGCATCTTTTCTCAATCAGTGATTATATTTGGTCATAGTTGTATTTCAGTAGTATTACTGTACAACTATACAGTATTTACGGTATGCCTCGTCAAGAAAAGTTATTTATCAATAACTCAATGATGTAGTCCAGAAATAACTTATTGAAAATAAGTTGAATAACTTATAGAAAAAAATTATTAAGAAAAACTTTCTTAAACGGGACATGGAGGCTATTTATAAATAGAATCAGACAAAAGGCTTTACATTTAAGGCTTGTAAAAGACAATATTTAAAAAAAAATGATTTTCTTGTTTTCACCTTGAGAACTTTAATTCGATCTGCACACTGCTTGAATATCTATTCACCCATCCATCCATCCTTCCATTGACATCTTATCTTGGTTATAATGATGCTTGAATATTTAACATTGGGCTTGGTTTTCATTTCCATGGCAATGAATCAGTCCACAGTTACATCACTCAATGAACCATGACTGTCCCTGCTTAGCCTACACGATTTGAATAGTTAGCTTATTGAGTTAGCTTATAGAGTCAGCTTATATGAAGAGAGTTAGCTTAGTAGTTGAGGTGTGGCAGTTGGAACATAGTTGGAGTTAAAGTCTGCCAAGTATCTGTTTGGATGTGTATTCACTATGTATCTCTGAGTTACTGGGGTTTTAAAACTGGCTTTAAAGAGATCCTATGTTATGTTTTTATTTTTTGTAGTTAAATACTTTGTTAGGCTAAACCGTGCAGAACATTGGTTATCTCACAGCCTTTTCCCATATTCTTCCTTGCTTAAGGAAGCTTAGCTGAAGAATTTTGTATTAGACATACTAGCATATGCCATTGTTTTCTCTATCCCAGAACGAACTTGGTAAAGACACTCACAGTTTTTGGAGCTTGTAGAGTCCTTTGAAAGCTCGACTGGATACGCTCCATATGTTATTCCTCTGAAGAAATCTGTTGGCAAATACAGGTTATTGCAATTTTATGGACAATGGTTTACTTGGCCTAGCTACTACCGTGAATAGCAAAAGGAAACTAATAACCAACATCTATAGAGTGTATTGTTTAAACTCCAAAAGGTAAATGTTTAGTTATTTCAAGTTTAATATATATATACTGGGGCGGTTTTGGGGGCGCCAGGGGAGGCCAGGACCCCCATGACAAAATCCATCCCTCCCCCCCGTGGCCCCCCTAAATACGTATACTTGGGAATTATTATTATTATTACTATTATTAATATTTACATCTATATATGTGGGCTAAAATGCTATGTGTGGCGAACAGGCCAAACACGTTTCCTTGATGGACTCTTAATATGGGTGCGCTGGGTGGTCGAGTCGCTTCAGTTGCTGAAAAGCGAAGTTAACCACAGAAAAAAACAATCAAGCTTGTGGAAGCAAGACAGTCTAAACAAGAAATGAGTGCATTACATATTTGTAAAAGCTGTAAAATATTATTGCATAAATAACATTAGTTTTGAAAATTGTCTTTTGTTTCTTGATGCTGGAAATCTAGTGTAATTCTTGGAGGACATTAAGGTCAAATGCATCTGCCCTCCCCCAAGAGAACAACTAGGTCCAGCCTGCCCCCCCCCCCTCCCCCCAGTTAAAATGGTCTAGAACTGCCATTGATATATACATTTAAACATGCACCATGTTCAATTAATAACCAAGCATGTCGGAAGGATAAAACAGTAATTCTCCAAAAGCTGGGGAAAACATGATTAGGCCTGACAGTGTGGGATGTTCTCACTTGCAGACCAGCTGGATGTGAACTGACAGGGGAGTGGGGGAGGGGTTATTCCGTGAATGAGCCCTAGGAATGAAGCTGGATTCAGAAACACCATCACGTCAGCCACCCATCGGCACTTCAAAACATGTACAATTCTTAGTAGCATTTCCATAAAAACCCAAGTATTTCCTCATTCAGTGTTGAGCAACTGACATTTTTTTTCTTAATAATTTCTTGCTGGTAATGCCAAACTAACAAAATTATAGAGTAAATAGTGATATGGCTATTAAATTAAGATAGCGAAACTAATTAATAGAAAATCTGAATTATCACGAATTTCCGCCCAATCAACTACCCATCCTGGTTCTCAGAGAGCCTGAAGCCTGTTTGAGACTGCAAAGGGTACTAGGTGCACCTAGCCAATCAAAGGATACATAAACGGACAGTAGAGGCAATTTGAATACAAATCAACATGTACCCATTTGACGTCATCTTCCATTGTCGAAGTACAGTTCCAATACTCATTGCATTCCAAGTACTTTCTTGGGAGGTAAGTTACCAAGAATGCTCTTGCCAAGAACATAAGTATAATCTTTGTATTCTTGGGATTGAGAACCATGCAGTTTCTTTGGACTGTGGGAGAAAATCCATTTGACACGGGGAGAATATGAAAACCCTACTCTTGGAGAGGGGGGATTTGAAACCCCCACCCTGAAGGTGTACAGTAATAGTCCTTGCAACCCAATTTTTAAATAAAAATTCCTCTCCATGTTTTTGCAACAGCAGATACAGCAGCTGATCACCCACTTTGATGCCCTTCGACTGACAGCGATGCCTACAGTATGTTTTGCTTTAGTGAGGATGGAGCCCCTGTACAGACAAAGGTAAAGCAGACTGAGATCTGTGCGTCTGATGCCATTAAATATCTGAGCTAAACTTTTCACTAAAGGAGCCTGTAGCTAAAACCTGAACATCAGCTCACTGCATCCCTTCCCCTGATTGCACTTTATTTACTAACAGATGTTCATGTGATATATTCCCTGCCCATTTCATATGTTATATTATCTACTGGTGCTGCAAATCACTTTTCCCGATGAACTAAATGATTATGGCTAAGATGCTCGGAGGCATCCACCTGCCTCAGGGCCGAGAGAGAGATTTCCATTACAATGACTCCTGGCAGCAACTTTTTCAGGATTTCCTTTCAAAATACGGACAGCATGTTCCTTCATGTGCAGACGGCTTCTATGTAGACGTGACATTTCTACTAGGCCAAAGACCATGAGATACAAGGGGTGATACTCACAGTCTTTGCAGCTCCGAGTATCTGGAAAATCCATCTTCGACAAGTTTCTGAATGGCGTTACTCTTCAGGGACCTGTATTGGAGAAGACAAGCACAGACTAACTGTATCCTTTCAAAACACATTTCAGATGGTAGGGCCCTATTCAAGACCACTGGGCCTTTTATTTTGAACAATAAGCAGAAAATAGTAATGGAATAGATTCCCTAAATCATGTCACTCTTTGAATCAAATGTCACTTTACAATATCAAGTGTAAGAAAGATTTCCACAGTATTCCCTCCATATTAAAAGTTTTGCAAATTTCTGTATGGACCTAGGGTGATACTGATTGTACATTACAAAACAATGAATATATGAACAGACATTACCTTTATTTATATATGAAAAAATGTAAATACAGTGGATATTTAAAGTCTGCTTGGCATTGTTTAAATTGAAGGTTTTTGTGGTTTAATATCAGAAATGTAATTAAATCATGTAGAAAAAAATCACTTCATTAATGTGGCAGTACTAACCAGAAAAATGACAAGAAATAAATAGAATCATTGAAATAAAACCATACAAACCCTTCAAAAATGTGTATACCTGCCTTAACTAATACTTTGTGGAAACCCCTGATGCATTTATTGTAGCAAGTTTTTGTAAATAAATTTCTATCAACTTTGCAAACCTGGACTTCGCAGTTTTGTCCCAGTCTTCCTTGCAAACAAGTTCAAGTTCCTCAAATTAATCTTGAGGTCATTCCAAGGGTTTTCTATGGGATTGCCTGTACCACTCCTTGACTCTGATCTTCCTGTTCTAAAGCCATTCCCTTCCTTGACTTGGATATACAGTACTGTGCAAAAGTCTTAGGCAGCCAAAAAAAATATATGTTTAAATAACTGTCATGTTGGTGTAACTATGCTGTTACGCCTAGCAAAGTGTGTCAGCTCAGCCATTTCAAAACCTCCACTAAAATAACCCTTTTATTTCCAGTAACCATACATTACACCTGTGTATTTTTTGACCTGACCACTAGCCCACCTCATATATCTATTCAATATCTCGTTCGATTTTTTAACTAATTAAGTTAATTAATTAAGCGAGCTGGTGGTGAAATTTAATAAATACATAGAATGGTTTGGGTGCCACTGAGGAGAAGTTTGGGAACTGAAGTGATGTTCATCTAGCTATCCAAGTAGATATCAGTAACTTTTTGGAGAACATATGAAAATTACAAGTAACACAATAAAAACTAGTAAAAATTACTAGTTTTTATTGTGTTACTTGTAATTTTCATATGTTCTTATGTTAAATTAGATTTTTTCTTGTAAGAAAATGTGCACGTACTGCCCAGATAAACAGCATTAAACATTTCTTTTGAGTGCCTAAGACTTTTGCACAGTGCTGTACTGTACACTCTGGCTCATTGTCATTCTGGAAGCAAAAATTCCTCTTCATTTTTAGCTTTCTGACAGCATTTTTTTTTTGGCTAAAATGTCTTGATATTAGGAGCCTCTCACCATCTTATCTATCTTGACTGGTGCCCCTGAGTCCCAGTGGATGAAAAGCAGCCCTAAGCATGATCTTGCCACCCCAAAACTCCACAGTAAATGATCTCTGGATGATGGACTGTCTCTTAGAAGTAAGACTATGTTATTTGTATCATTTAATCAGACCATAAGACGTTTTCTCACATGCATGGTCCAGAGTGCTAGAAGGTATTTCTTGCAAATTTTAGATGGGCCTGAATGTTCCTTTTTCTGAGAAGCATCACCCCACGCCATAGTCTAAACATGCTCAGGATACCGGATATTGCTGTGACATGCATGGAGTGAGCATTACCTGCCAGGAATTCCTGCATCTCCTTTAATGTAGGCTGCCTGAAAGCTTCCCTGCTTTCTCCTTGTCCTGTCCTCATCTTTGGAGGGTCATCCTGATCTTAGCAATACCCCCACGGAGCCACATTCGCTCCACTTATTGAAGATCACAGTGTTCCACGGTACATCCCCTGATATTCCTTGATACCCCTCTCCTGGCCAGCACCTTTCAGCAATAAGATATCATATGTGTTCTATTACATCCATGTGGACCATGGATATCTCACAGAAATCCTACAGATATTGCTGACTTTTGTTTGGGGTCATCGAATCACTTTCTCTGATGGTGGGTGCATGCTGCTTATCTATGGACCTGATTTTGAATCTTATTCCTTTGAACACTACGACAGCCCCATGATTAATGGGCATGCACACCTTTGAAACCAGGGTGTAGCGGACTTCTTAAATTTCAGCATTTTGTCCTGTTAATTATCTCTTTTTCTCATGTATTTTGTTGGTTGCATTGTCACACTAAAGATGGGTAATATTCTCACGTGACTTATCTTGCTTTCTGGCTTTGCATCATGAAAATCTGAAATTTCAATAAGACTTCTAATACCCACTGTAAAATATACCAGTCTTGTAATAGACTTAGACAGTGAAACAAAGGCTGAGATATTATATGGAGAGTGCAGAGGTACAGTATAGAACATGGATCATTTTAATGTAGTGCAAATATTTGACTGTTGTAAACTGGTGCACAGGGTACAGAGCATCAAGAAAAACCTTCTGTATCATTTTTCCATGCCCTGATGAGCACTATCACATCTGAGCAGCCAGTAAACAGCTCCCTTCAATTATACTTCTTGTTTGGGGAAAGGTCTATACAGAGAGCCAGTGACAATGCTCCTCTTGCAGTCTTGCTGCTCAAACAACACTTACACAGTGCCGACAAAGAGAATTATCAGGGTGTAGAAGCTTTGTAGGATGGTTTACCAAAAACTGGATTTTTTTTGGACAGAGCATGGATAAAAGTAACAGTGTAAAATGAAACAGACAAAGAAAGATAAATGTGAACTCGTGCCTAATGTTTTTAGAATGGCATGTTCTGGTGTAGTATTGATGTAATATCATTTTTAAAATACTTATTTTTGAATATAATTGAAGCAATTAAGAAAGATACTCGGGAACAAAACAGATGTACAAGGAATGAGGGAGGAGGAATTATTAGACTGCGTGTTAATTGCTTGATTTATATTGAATAGCTGTTCATTAAGTTTTCTGTACAAGTACATTGACATGCTTTGGTTTGGGTTGATGGGGTTGTGCTGGAGCCTTACATTGGCAAGGAGACCCGCACCATTGCATTCTAGTGTACTGCACACACACGCACACACACACGTAGGGTATACCTATCCTTATGGGGCCCGCTCATTCACTTCTATGGGAAAATGCTAACGCTAACTATGACAACCTTAACCCCCACCCTGCCCTAACCATAACCATAAGTAACCAAGCAAAATACAAGAGTTTGTGCATTTTTAGTTTTTTCATAGCAGTAACTGATTTTTATAAAATAGAGTTTTCCCTTATGGGGACCAGGAAACCGGTCCCCATAAGGGGAAAAAAATGGATATTTATCACATTATGAGGACATTGTGTCCCCATAAGGATAGGTATACCCACTCACACACACACACACACACAGTTGCCACTTTCCCATAATTCAGTGTTTGCAGGAGTGGCCTGTTTGTCTTAATGAGGATGCACATGTAAGAAACCTGTCACTGAGTTTTACTTACATATATTGTATTCAGAGGTGGGTAGTTCAGGTCCAAAGAGTAAAACCAGACCAAGAGTCATCCAATGTTTCATCAAACCAGCTGAGTACTGTCACTGTGACTCTTTATACTCTACTGGTTGGTTGAAACAAAGTCTCTTAACCTGAATCTTGAATGAGCTGAACCTGAATTACCCACCTCTGATTAAATTACTGTATATATACTACACGACCATCATATATATGTCATATATACTTCCTGCCTGAAAAGTAAGCAAAACCAAGCTACTCATACTTTGAAAGAAACACAGAGGCTGAACCTGATACTCTGACGAACAGAACATTTGTCACGTATTAAAAAATAATTTCCCCAAAAAGATGGAGAATGGCTAATGCAGCATCAATGACATCCCACACATCCCCCACTTAAGAGGGTAAAGTATTTATACAATCAGAAGAATTCAAAAGGAAAATAAGGCTTTGTGCACATGCATGATAAGACTTTCCTTAAAGGATTATAAAGTGGAAATGACAGCTGACAAAGAAAAATAGCATTGATGCTACCGAAATGTATTTGCGTGCATTTTGTCTGTCTGGATATAGCAATTACATTGCTTAACAGGTTCTAGGTGCAGCCGTACATCCCCTGGCACCATAAAAATACCGTTTAAATCATCCAATTGCTTTGCGGCCAAATGTATGATCCTAGCATTAGTCCACCCTGCCAAAAGATGCAGAAACTGACTGGTACATCCACAGATGAAACCACCTGCAGGTCAGTTCCCAAAAAGATCATCCAAGAGGATTAAAAATTAATAGAACATCATATCTACATATCTACCCTTTAACACTAATCAGATGGAATTCCAAAGCCAGTAATGTGGTGGATTCATCCATCCATTTTCCAAACCGCTTATCCTACTGGGTCGTGGGGGGTCCGGAGCCTATCCCGAAAGCAATGGGCATGAGGCAGGGAACAACCCAGGATGGAGGGCCAGCCCATCGCAGGGCACACTCACACACCATTCACTCTCACATGCATTCCTACGGGCAATTTAGCAAGTCCAATTAGCCTCAGCATGTCTGTGGGGGAAACCGGAGTACCCGGAGGAAACCCCACGACGACATGAGGAGAACATGCAAACTCCACACACATGTGAACCAGACGGAGACTCGAACCCGGGTCCCAGAGGTGTGAGGCCACAGTGCTAACCACTGCACCACCATGCCGCCCCCAACGTGGTGGATTTAGATACTAAATTCATCAGCCTGGATCCTGTTGTTTTGTCAAGGAATTCAAGTGTTACTTTCACACATAAACTACCAAGGGTGTAGCTCGGAATTCTGGGCCCCTGAAAAATGTCACCTTGGCCCCCCTGCTGGGCTTGGCACTTTCATTCTAAAGAACTACAGAGTGGGGCGGGGGGGGGGGGGGGGGGGAGAACCTATTGCCAGGTTCTGGGAGCCCCTCTACAGTGTTGGGCCCTCCGACTCTCCCAGGGTATTCATGCCCCCCAACTCCCCTAGACCACTGCTATAGCTGTCATATTTTCAACATCGGTCTCATGTATGAAAAAGACCGAGGTCAGTTACTGATAACAACTACACAATTACGACATGCAAAGGGTGGAGGGAGTGAGGGTGATTCCAAGACTCCCTGAGTGACAGGGGTCCTAAAATATTTCGAACATAATTGTACTGCAAAAAACAAGCATACAGTATGAGACATCCTCTGTACCTGCCCCCCCCCCCCCCCCCCCCCATTGTGTTTTAACTGGAATGACTGAGCTCTGCCTTCCCCCTCACCACACACTGGTTAGCCAGTGTCAGCTAGCCAGCGTACCCTTTATAAACGTTAGTGTGCAGAAAAATAAATAATATTATAAGGTTATAAGAAAAGAAACAGTAAAGACACAAAATTTTGAAAGACAAATGAGAGGGTGGCAGTTGCTGATTCTCTTTTAATCAGCAAAAAGTCAATTTTTTTACATTACGATTTGGCTGTGCCCATCTATAGCTAATGTTAATGTTAATAAAATTAGCTTGTTAGTCTAACAAATAATTACACAATAAAATGTGCTTGGTAACTTATCTTTTCATTAAAAGGAAGTTTTCAATTTGCTGCTTTATTAGAAATTTAATGTTAAATTGAATATGGAGAAAGCTAATATAATTCACGCTCACTGTCTAAATCAGTTCCGCCCTGGTGAGTCACGCACAAATGCACCTTCAGCAAATCACCCCTCCCCAAACACGACCCCCCAGCTGAAGTAGGCAGCCAGATAATTCAGACAGTAGTTAGCTTAACACAGAGCTAACTGCATAGATATTAACAAAAAGTCCAGTTTGTTTACAGGAAAAGTACTCAATAATGGAACACATTGTTTTGACAGTAATAAATACAGAACATTTCCGTAGCTACCAGTCTACAAAGGTAAAGTTAATAAAATGATTAAACTTGTTAATACTTTGATTGGGTCATGTGGGTTTTGGAGCGCAGTATGTGGTTATAGCAATTGCACAGAGCTGGATTGGTCTGGGTTGGGGGGGGGGGGGGGGGGGGGGCAGCCTGATGTACTTTCATGGGTCCCAAAATCTCTAGTGGTGCTTCTGACCACGTGCAACATTTAGTGCCAAACTCAGAGGAAAGACATGTGTCACAGAGGGACTTACAGTGAGGTGACATTCCTGGGGGCCTGTGGGACAGTGTCCAGGTTTAGATGCACACACTGGAGCTCAGTCTGAATGCACTTGCAGTCATCCAGATACTTTTCCAGCACTGCAAAAAAAAAGATGATGATCATACAATGGAAACTGCTAGAATAGACATCATTCTTCTAATTATTTTTCTTCTCAAGATGCACAATGCAGGCTAGACCTTACTTCTAAATGGGAACTCAATTTATGATGAAATGGTCCCCCTTTTCAAAATGCTTCCATTACATCCTTAAGAGAGGCCTTTAATAATTCAACCACTTATGTAATTTTACTAGAGGCAATGGTTAAAAGTGTTGACTAATGCAATGTTTCAGTTTGTTTTCCGCTGCAGTTACTAGGCCTCACACAAGCCTTTTGGGTGCCTAGTTGGCACCTACACTCACAGCAGTCGCTGGCTAGGTCCTGCGGGTCGGTCCGGCGAACAACTCGATCAAAGAAGTCTGCCCAGCCGCTGTTGTCCCCTGTGGGGAGAGAAGAAGCTGCTTTACTTCAGTGGCTGGAGGATGTGAGACAGGAGGGAAGCTGAAGGGATCTAAGCTCTGTGTTTGCTGGATGTAGGGTACAGTCAAAAGAGATCTCACAAAAAACATGTGGTTTTGAAACTCAGAAAGAGTACTGTTTGACGTCTGACCCAACGGAGGCCAAAAACACGACCATCAACTGAGTTAAAAAGCTGGATGATGTACACAGCATCTTGATTTTTTGGTTTAGAAATATTTCGCCTGTTGATACTTCAAAAGGGCAGTGTGTGGCAGAGCAGGCTAAACCTACGACCAGAAGGTTGCTGGTTTGAGCCTCCGCCTTGATAGAATAGTTACATTCGTGTGGGCCCTTGAGCAAGGCCCTTAACCCCAAGCTGCATGGGCACTGCTGCAGGTGGCTGCCCTTCACTGCCAAACTTGCTCTCACCTACATATGTGTCATGGAGAGCAGGAGAATTTCCCTGCAAGGGACCCATTATCATATGGTGGTGGCAACTCAAATTTTGCTTAGCTAGAGGCTGATTTATGCTTCTTTGTAACCTCAAACCCTAAGCCTGACACACACCTCCCCAGAAATGTAACTACAGGCATCAGGCTACAGTGTAGGGTACGCAGCTATGTGGCTGCCGATTGCATAGATTCTATGCTGAAATACAGGAAAAAAATCAGCCTTAACCTTGGATCTACTTTCTCCGAATAGTTCTTACACATTGTATATTCGCATTACCTTCAATGTTAATAATAATGAAAAAAATTAACTCTTATGTTAACGAGAAAACAACTTGAAAATGAAATGCAAGAAAGACACACTTGAGAAACGTTTCAGTTTGATTCAGCAAATGGCTATAGAGAACCAGCAGCAGTATTAGTGGAAATAGATACTGATAATAATTTCATAGTTTTGTTTCATGTTAATGATTCCAACATAAGTTTCCTTGCAGGATGCTGCTAGAGTTCCTCAGTAAGAAGCCCACCACAGTTCTCCTCGTCGGCGCCGTTCGGGCAGTCCGGGTGGCCATTGCAGTGCAGCCCTTGTGGCAAGCAGATGCTCAGGTTCCCACATGGAAAGTCCCCCAGCAGACATCCTTTGAAGCGGATCTCGTCAGCCACCATGGCGGACACTACAGAGGGCAGGAGGGCAGCACCTTAGTGACAGACTGGCATTGTCACACTGGAGCATGTTTCTCATACAATGGGTCACATTATTTCACTCGTACATCACTCAGGTCTCTTTATCTTCAGTTATACAAGATAGAATACTAGAAGGCATTTAGAATCACATGGTTTTGGATCATGGTTTTTTTTTCTCTTTTCACAATGAGACCCCTTTCCTATCATCAGTTCACAGCATTAGTGTTTCCTGTTATTGAGGTCTGGCATTTGCCCACAGCTGTGGCACAATTAATGCCTTAAATCATTAGGACTAATGACAAACCCAGGGTTGTATTTGTTGTTCCTGTGGCCTTTTCTGGCTCCCCCGCCCACCTAGTGTAGTGATTTTGTGGCCAACAGAGGACTCCCAGACCTTAATGGCCCAACACAAATACATGGTTTGAGTGCGGTAAACACCAGCACTGTAGACGTGTAGCTTGATACAGACAAACAATGGACACTATGGAAAATGACCACCTTCACGCTCATGTACTCGTCTTTGTGTCTCTTGAGAGAGAACAGAAGGAATGAGGTGTTAAATCAGAGCTGGGATTCAAAAAACAACTCAGAATGTTTCACGTCTCAGAAGGACAAATTTATTTTATTTTAACCTTCACATCTGTTTTGGAATTATTTTTTTTTATTAATTCGTTTATTTATGCTTAGAGATCACAAAGGACTTCTGGGTGATTTTAATCTTTGTGTTAGTAATAAAGACCCTCTTCTAGAACAATGTTCATTGAGTGGCACCTACTGGCTTTCAATATGTCAGAAGAGCACATCTATAAGTCTTCTTGCTGTCTGCCGCATGGCAGGTGAAGCAAAGCATGCTGGGAAGTACTTGAGCAACTTTTTTTTCCCTTCCTTTTGCTTATTTATCTGGGAACGTTATGCCGTTGAACAAACATATGTTGCTTTTAGGACTTTTTTTCACTTATGGGACCTCTGGAATATACAGAGAGTTTTCCCTCTGCCAGTCATTACTGTTAACTTAATACTGAAAGGAAAGAAAATTTGTAAGCATATAAAAGTGCCCCCCCCCGCCACACTACTGCATTCCTGCCAGTAGGGACACTGGTGATTTACTACAGAGATACCGCCAAGTGTGTTTTATCGTGATAATGTTATTTTAGGCTTGCAGGAACATTTTATAAAGATAACAAGACTATAGTTGTAAAGGTTACATTTATGCATACCTATTAACAAGGAGCACTTCAGTAAATCATCGCTACCAACCACCACTGCCCTGCAGATTAATTCATGTTATTGTTATAAACTACTACATTACTTGCATGCTACTTGTACAATACTAGCAATGATTTGTAGTTTATTAGGCTACTTTTTGTACATTATTCTTTGTTTTTGTTTTACTTATTTTATCTTTTTTTTACGTGCCTGTTGTAATGTATATTATGTGACATATATTATATGATGCTACATATCGTTGGGTTGCTGTAACAAGAAAATTTTCCCTCTACGGTATCTCTCTCTCTCTCTCTCTCTCTCTCTCTCTCTCTCTCTGTGGCTATTATGGGTTACACAAAGCTTCCATGAAGGAAGATGAAATCTATTATGCTTTTATGTTTCCTTTATAAGTGATCCAAGATCTTCTTTAATTATGGCTGACGCACGTTATAATTAAACCGCGTCCTTACAACAACAGCCGTTTATTGCACTATGGTTTCTCCGAAGATTTCTTTCTTTGGACTTTCTACTGGTAACCAGTGGATAGAAAGACCTTTGAGGAAAGCCTTCTTTGGCTATGTAGACCAGCAAGAACATGACCTTAGCCCCCCCTTGCTATGAGCTGCCTTTATTAACTGTCTGTGTCCCATCCTCTCTGGGTTTTTACTTTGCTCTTGCCTCCAATACGAAGGTACTCTCACTATTAAACATCTATGGTCCTTCCTGAATACCAAACACAAATACCTCAGATGTGATCTGTCAAAGGTGGCTCTGAAGCATTACACTATACAATGTATTGTGCAAGTTGTCCAGTTTTTACCCTGTTGCCTTTAAATTAATACTGTACGCTAAGTAATTGCACCAGGTAAAGAGTAAGGGGGTCATGTTAAAGAACAGCAGTTCATATCTTAGGAAGTTTTGTTCATCCGCCCTTCATGTTCAGTGCCAGATTATTAAGTAGGGTTAGAGGATCTTGGTCATTCTTTTCGCCTGTACTTCATTCAGCCGCTGGTTGAAGTCGAGTTCAACTCCACCCCCCCCCCCCCCCCCCCCCCATCCCTATATTACCTGACCAAGAAATAGTTCTGGGAGCTGTTTAAGTTTGGTCTCTTTTTATTATTGGATCCCAGAATAATAATAATAACAATAATAATAATAAAGATTTTAACTTTCTTGTTGAGGCGTACCAATTGTAATTAAGGACCAATCGAATGCGACCTGGTATAATCTGCCCTGATCACCCTAATCTAGCTATTAAGTATTTATTTACAGTATTACTGATCGCCGTTAAGAAGTATTATTTTCGGAGGAGTGTTTCATACATCACCCTACTTTTAATCTTTCGTATCTAACTCGCTTCCGAATGTTGTGGAATTAACTTCTTAATATCAAAATGCCTTGTATATATTTTTCTAAAGAAACACATCTAACGCCTCAAAGAACCTACCTGACCTCGAATGAGCTAATTCACTGTTTGCTGAGGGAAAGGATACATTGTGAATATATCATATGCGCAAAACTGGGTACAGTGCGTTCTGTATTTTGTATATCATTTTAATTACGGGGAGTTTACGGGGTCGTACGTATGAATAAAATAGATCCAGTACTCTTAGTTCCAATAATGATATACTGTTTGGCTTAATCATTCCGTAATGACAACAAAATACAAAAGTCAAACAAAGCAAACGAACGAAAGATATCTGCTTTTGAAAGCACGTTGAACTAATAATAATAACAATAACAATAACAATAACAATAACAATAACAATAACAATAATAATAATAATAATCACTCAACGCTTGTGTGGAATTAAACCCATTTAAATGAATACAATTTATAAAAATAAAATATTTTTAAATATTACAAAAAGAGAAAGCTATCTCTCTGTCAAAAAGTATTATACTATTATACTAAATAATACTATTATACTAAATACTAAACTATTATAGCTGAAGCATTTTTAACTGACACAAATATAACACAAATGAGTTTAGAGTCCCCCTAAAAAAGAGCCCCAAAATGTGAAATCTTCAGAAAACTACCCCCCCCCCCACACACACACACACACAAAACTAAACATTAAAACTTCTAACAGTTTAAAGTATCATTGATGTGTAGTTCTTACCTTCGCTTGCTGAGAATAAGAAGTGAATGACCAACACAATTACACGTTCATCCGAACAAATTACGGACGGTCCGAGTTTGACTGATCGCATTTCTTCTATGTCCAGAAAAGCGAGTCTTCCCAGAAAACTGCTTACCAGCTAAAAACGGGATTTACAAAGTAAACCCAAAAATCCAACAACAATAAAAACCTAGAAATATGGCCAGGCTAACTCTGAAACAGCTGACAATTGATACAAGTCATACGAAAACAAGACTGTCAACACGAGAATTGAGCACAAGACGAATGCTGAGCGCGAGGATACTTGTTTCAATGTGTCGTTCTTCTTGCTGTTGCTACAAACAGCTGTTGCCCGCAGGTAGCTATAGATGAGTGATCATTTTCAAAGCCAACTTTATTTCATACTGTAACGGTAATATAACAACATAGACTGCAAATATGCAATTAACCGGAGAACCTTAAATATACCACAACTTTTACAGATTTCGTATGTATATCAACTGAATTCTGAACACCAGGGAAAATTTTATAAAAACAATCATTTTGGAAATTTCCAAATTAACTTCAAAGATCCATTAATAAAAGGAAAGTATTTTAAAAATCGAATCGCTGTTAAAGTTATAGGATAAATATAAGGCGTGTAAAATGAATTGCTGTAGTATATTTCGATTATGTATTCCAAATTGTATACATTTTTAATTAAATCTGTACATTATATTAAGAAGGTCATGTGCTGGTAATATAAGTTTCAAAACGATGCTCGATCATTCTTATAATGTATCACTGACGTGTTTAATGTGCGTGAAATAAAGATTTAGAGTTGCCCAACTGGAATATGTTTTGTGAGACGTATGGTGAGGACATCGAGGGACTGCATTTCTGATTGTTTCGGTTTCTCTGTGGACTTTATAATCCCCACAAAGACAGTCTGCTGCTTCCTCAGTTACAAACCACAGATCATGAAAAGGACAAAACGTACCTCTCTAGCAACCTCTTCTTTCCATCGCGCCACAGAAGACGCTTCCCCAAAGACCTCAAGCCCTACTCCCCCTCAAACACTGTACATCTCCAAGTAAGGACAGAACTTTCCAGCACATGTGCCACAGCTGTACAGTACAAGCACCTACGAAGGGGTGTCCCAGTGTCCCTACATATCTTTAGCTTTAAAATCAAAATCCAATGAAAACCTTCAAAGGTTTATTACAAAGCTTTATCGTGTGCTTTATTACAAAACCCAACACTTTGTCCAAGACCACCTGGTCCAGGCACATCTGATATTCTGGGCAGCATCCTCATCCCCATTTGGCAAAATATATCACGGAGGGCCTCAAATTCCAGGGCGAATTTTTAATCCCACTCCAGCCCTGAAGGGTAGCATGGTCAAGCTCATTTTCTTCAACTTCTCCACGGCAACATCACCCAACCTATAGGGAGCAAGCTATAAGAGATGCAAGGTGGTGTCCCATAGGTTCCTGGGTCATGGATTACCTGAGAAACAAGTGACAATTTGTGGGACTACTGTGTCAGAGATAGTAGTGAGCAACATGGGAGATACCCAGCGAAGCTTCCTGTCTCCCGCTCCATTAATCCTCTATATGAGAGACTTAAAACCACAAGCTGTGCCATCTCTATAAATTCTTAGAGCCTTTGAGACCAATTACCATCCAGAAAGTGGTGGTGAATTCATTCACACACTGTCCTACACAGCAACCATCCTGGCCACCGCCGATCAAAACCCGAGTCAGCTTTTATTTAATTTTTATGCGAAGTCGAGCACTCACTTACAGACACAGCAGTTAACATATCAGTTTGTCTACAAGTATCTTCAAACCTGCCTGTTAGCCTGATCCTGTTCATTTATCCTCCCACTGTTACACCCAAAAGAAAAACAGCACCCACAATTAAACACAGCTGCATAATTAGAGAAACCAGGACAGCAGCAAGCCGAAACAGACACATTTCCTCCATTTCCAGGCAGAAATTCAAGGCAGTTTGACAAATGCCACCATACCAGCCCTGTGTACAATTTGACCAGGTTGTAATATTAATCAGAATTGGGCCATATGGTGGCAAATTAATAAGGTACACGAAATGCCTATCAATGGTACCAATCAGGGGAGGGTTTCCCAAAACCTTCTTAACGCTGAGTCGTTCATAAATTCTATGTTAAAAGATAGAACCTACAAATGATGTGGCATTAAGGAGGCTTTGGGAAACTCACCCCAGGTTCTTACACTGGAAATAAATTGTTAAATTATTGTTTGATTTGCAAATTACTGATACGTTCTATGAAACTACTGAGGACTCAAGTTGTTGACTGGGGGGTGGGGTCTAAAATGTTTAAAAATCTAATTCTTAGCAGAGGACCCTGAGCTTCAGCCCCGGGAAGCCCGTATATTAAAGCACCCCTGCAGGGGGGCCAAGAGCCTCTCAAGAAGCAGAGAGCATAAGGGAGGAGACACCTTGGAAGGTGTATGGGACCAAGTAGTTATAAAGAAAAGTCTTTTTAAATTGAAATTACCTACAAGAAGAACATAATAAAACTAACCATTGGCGTATAACAAAGAAGTCCAACTATTAATCCATTTTCTGTAACTACTTAACCTATTCAGTGGGGGTCCTGAGCTTATAGGCACTTGGCAGGAAACAACTCAAGATGGAGTGCCAACCCATCACAGGGCACAGTCACACATCCGTCATTCACCCAAGCATTCCTACGGGCAATTTTGTAACTCCAATTAGTGTTTTTGGTCTGTGGAGGGAAACCAGAGAGGAAACCCTCACAACAACATGGAGAGAACATACACCGCATAGATGAAGCCATGTTGGAGCCTTAAACCCTGGTCCCAGAGGGGTGAGTCAACAGTGCTAACCACTACACCACTGTGTCACCACTGGGACCAATTAAATTTAAGCTGGTACAGACAGACAGACACAGGCAGGCAGGCAAACAGACAGACAGACACAGACAGAGAGACTGTCAAGCAGGCAGGCAGGCAGACAGGCAGACAGAGAGAGAGACAGACAGGCAGAAAGACAGGCAGGCAGACAGGCAAACAGGCAGATAGACAGGCAGACAGAGAGACAGACAGGCAGACAGAGAGACAGACAGGCAGACAGAGAGACAGACAGGCAAACAGGCAGATAGACAGGCAGACAGAGAGACAGACAGACCAACGCAAAAAGTTATCTACATGCAACATAAACCCATAACTAAATCAAACCTACCCAAATCAAAAAATGAAACAAAATACTAAGAAAGTGAATTTTACTAAAACTCCCACTCCTGTGTCATGATAGCTTTGTGGATTAGTCCAACATCATGCTTCCTTAATTAGCTTTACTTGCTTCATTTTGACAGAAACAAGACTTTCCCAGCAACCAAAAAAGTAACTCAAAAAAGAAAAAATAAATCAAATAATTTACATTGCAAAGAACACTAAATGTACACACTTCATCCAGACATCCATGCAATCAGAATGTGTTACCAACACACTAACAAGCAAATGGCATTATACTTTAAATCCCCCCGAGTATTGCAAATGAAATATAATGAAAAGAAACAATACATACAGAAATTAGAATGAACTGAGCATGGAAAGTGTGAGTATTACTTTGATGGGATGACAGTCCATCATGGGACACACACTCACAATGGGAGACAATTTAGAGAGGCTGCTTTACATAGCTGCATTGTCTGTAGGAGGAAACCTGCAAAACAGAGTGGAAAACATACAAATACCACACACCGAGAGTCAGGACAGCAGCCATGCTATAACTGAACAAGAACACTTCTCACAAGCTAGGAGACAACACTTGATTTATGTTGCTCTTCATGCTGCTCACTTGCTATAAATCTTCTGTGAACCTAACTGTACAGACTTTATTATACAAAGCACTGGTAAACATTACTGGCACCTCTATATTGTTTTTTTATCATGTGCAACATCCTGAGGAATAACTAGAAATGTATCACCTTTGTATCATCACAATTTTTATCGTATGATCTTTCAATAAAATATGCATTTTCAATTTAAATATAGAGATTTCGCAGAAAATATGACATTAACCCTTTATTAATATATGGCTGCGCAAACAACTGGCAACAATAACAATCTTCAAACGTTTCCTGTAGCTGCAGAATCTGTAAAGTTCTGTACAGTTTCTCCCACTCTTCAATTTCAGCATCCGAACCACAGATTTCTATTCAAAGGGTTTTGCTCCAGTTGAGACCAGGACTAATTGCTGGCCAGTTTAAAACAGTCCAGCTTACTTTTTCAACCATTCCTTTGTCCTTTTTGACATGTTCTTCAAATCATTGTCCTACTGGAGAACCCATGATGTTCGACCCGAGCATGGTTTCCTGACACTGGGTAGCACCTTTCACTCTAAAATGCCTTAATAATCCTTTGACTTCATGAATCCTTTAAAACGTTGAAACGCTCCAGTACCAGTGGCCGCAAAGCAGCCCCACAGCATTACGGATCCTCCACCATATTTTCCTGTAGTCAGGGTGCACATTTCCTTATCTACTACATTTTGTTGCCTTTAAACTAACTGCTGGTCAGCATTGCTGAAAAGTTCTACTTTGGTTTCATCTGTCCATAGACCATTTTCCCAGAAGAAATGTGGTTTCTCTAGGTAGGTTTGGCAAAGATTTGCTTTTTTATGTTTTTCTTTCAGCAGTGCTGTCCTCCTTGGCCCTTACCCATAAAGACCTTTTTGGTTTAGTGTGCAGCATATTGATATTGATTTCAGGGTGGGGGATGAGGCGTGATTCTGGTGGGGGCTATCCATGAGGCTTGTGCAGTATTACTGTAATACTGCAGCTTTGTCAACTACAGGGTGCTGGCAGCAGAATTTGCCAACTGGAGCTAGAGGGTGACCTGTTGGGGCAAGGTTGCAGAGATAAAACTTCTTGCTGACTTATTTTACCGCCGCTGAATAGCAGAGCAGCAGGTCTCTGGAATATTGCACATCATTCGCGGGTGTCAGGCAGCTGCTGTCAGGCAGCTGCTATTAGCTCGTGGGAGACTCCCCTAACTTCCAGGAGAGGTGAGATGTCTGCATATGGTATAGATATTTTACATGATAATTATATGAATGTTTTACATGTTTTTTTTCTGCAATTTGCACAAGCTTTTTACTTTTCTAATCTATTTGTCTCTTCCCAGCATGTCTTGACCAAGAGCAGCAATTCTCTTAATAACATTGTGAGCTGTTGAAACAGGGATTCCAGAGTCTTTGGAGATGACCTTGTACCCTTGTGCTTGGTGATAATAGCCATCTTAGATGGCTCTCTTGCCATTCAAGAAAGGGAACTACTGAAGGGATCATGCATTGGGTAATACAGGTCATGTGAGCACTGAAACTCGCAGGTGAGTAATTTCATTGCAATAACAATCTAGTTATTTTTTTTCAAACTGCCAATAATTGTGTCATGGCAATGTTTCCATTTAATACGTTTTCCTCTCATTCTTTTTTGTTATTATTGTTATCCTTTGTTATTCTTCATGAAATATATGAGTGTATTAAGACCAGAGTGTCTTTTTGTCAGGAGATATTGTACATGATGCATGTAAAGTTCAGAGAACTGCATACACACACAAACACACACACACATGCCTACTGTATAATTTTCCATATAGTTTTCCTGAGGAGACTAAGATCCTTTGATATCTGCTTGATTTCTGCCAGGCAGTTGTTGTGAGTGCAGTCTTGTATGCAGTGGTGTGTTGGGGCAGTGGCATCAATGTACAGTATCAGTGCATGGGGATGCAAAAAGCTCCACAACCTAATTAAGAAACCTAATTCTAGGAGCCAGCCTGGATTCATTGATGGATAACGGGGCACTCAGGAAACTGTGGGCTATACTGGACAATGACTCCAACCCCCTGCATGTAATCTTGGCTAAACAGAGGGGAACCTATAACAACAGACAGACAGTTACGCTGGTCCATGGAGTGCTATATATTATATCTTAATATCCATCCATCCATTCACTTTCTATACCCACTTGTCCTAGTAAGGGTTGCAGGGGGTTTGTAGCCTATCCCAGAGCTATAGGTATAAGGCAGAGAATAAGACAGGACAGGGCACCACCCCATCACAGTATTACTACTATTATTGTCATTATCATTATTAGGTGTAGTAATGATACAGCTGGCATCCCCCCAGAGCATCCTGCCCTCTGCCTGGCTTTCCATGTTTCCTAATTCATTGATATGAGGGCTGCAGTAGGCATTATACAAAGCATTTACAGTATAAATCAATCCCGATCATTTTATTCACGTACCTGGCAGCCTGAATGGGATGCCAGTGTGAGGACCCACTACTAAAAATGAAATACTATACATATTTATTCCCTAGAATATATTCTTTGTAGATTACGACTAAGGGAAATTATTTTTTCTGCATAGCAGAATGAAGTGAATATTCATTGTGACTTTCCACGAATTTCATGAATTTCCAGGAGCAGTATGCATCCAATCTATCCATCCAATCCATCCATCCAATCTATCCATCCATCCATCGCTCATTTTAGTGTTTTTCAAAATGCTGCCCTATGGAAGGTGTGTCGCCTCAGAAAAAAGGTTGGGAAACACATACAGTGAGACCCCCGTACCGTGGTCTAAAAATGGAAAATTCCAGAAAAAAATGGTTCATAAGTTTCCAACTGTGTACCAAGTGAGTAAAGGTTTAGCATGATGAAATCCACCAGCCCGTTCTCCCTTTGTACCCTCCCTTCCCTGCAGAGCTCTCATCCCGGCTGAATGTAGCATTCTCACCAATGGCATTCCTAGCTGCGTTATCGCAGTGTCAGTGCTGTAAAAACGTCAGAATCCCTTTCGTTCTAGAGAGCACATTCCTGTGTAGTACTGTATAATAATGTACAACATACTTTTTTATCATTGTATTTAATGTCGGTAGCATTTTACTGTGCACAATTTATCAAACTTTACCATATGTATGTACACAAAAATCGCATTAGATATGGGGTCTGCGGATACTTCACTGTTATCTGAGGTAGGTCCTGGAATGTATTACCTGTGGATATGAGGGAACTATGCTACAATACATTGTCATTGTGTGCCTGGACCCTAACCCAGGAAACAAAGGGCGCAAGGCAGGGATCACAGGGATGATAGGCCATTGCGGAGTCTACAGGGAACACAGGGCGCAAGGCAGGGATCACAGGGATGATAGGCCATTGCGGAGTCTACAGGGAACACAGGGCGCAAGGCAGGGATCACAGGGATGATAGGCCATTGCGGAGTCTACAGGTAACACAGGGCGCAAGGCAGGGATCACAGGGATGATAGGCCATTGCGGAGTCTACAGGGAACACAGGGCGCAAGGCAGGGATCACAGGGATGATAGGCCATTGCGGAGTCTACAGGGAACACAGGGCGCAAGGCAGGGATTACAGGGATGATAGGCCATTGCGGAGTCTACAGGGAACACAGGGCGCAAGGCAGGGATTACAGGAATGATAGGTCATTGCAGAGTCTACACACACAGGCCACATTACAAACAGAAATTCACATAGCTGCATGTCTTTACATTACGGGAGGTCTCAATGGAGACTTATACAGATGTGAGATGGTGAGGGCATGAAAACACCACTCACACACTGTAGGGGGCACTACCCACTAACCACCAGTTCAAAATACATTTGCTTCAATAAACATGCAGTTTTACTATTGGAAACAATCATTTAAAACCCTGTGTCTAGAGAGTAACGATGAATCACTTGTAGCTAGTGTGCCTATTTCCAGATCTTTAAAGATTATGGAACGCCATTATATTGTAGCCTTGTATGTCTATTCTGGGCGACAAAGGAGACCACAGTGGATGTGTTTTTGAAGGCTGCCAGGCATCTATAGAGGTTATGTCCTTCTAGTGGCCTCACAAGAGTGTATGATTCACTCTCCCGCTGACTCATAAACTGGGGGATGGGGTTAATGCTTCTGAGTATTCAGTACTTAATTACTTTATTTCAAGGATGATGTTTAGGGAGCATGAACAGAACACAGAACAGAACACAGCTCTGGGATGGATACCCCTGTCACGACATGAATTAATGATATTTAATTATACTGGGGTTGATGTTGTTCTGTTGTCACGGCAACCTGTCCTACTGCGGACTCAGACACTTTCGCTGCTGAACTCAACTACAGGAGACTGAGCACTGAGAACTGTTTTTCAAAGGTCTGTTAGAAGTTGAAATTTGCATCTTCTTCAACACTGAGGGGAAAAAAACGGTATTTTTTGCCTGATTCGGTCCTCCTGCTGTGTGATCGTGGTAATGACAAAACAGAGTAAGATATGATGATATCTCCATTATAATTAGGCCACTCTACTAGACTAAGGAACTGGCAGCTTGAGTGTAAGGACAGGAATTGAGCACAGAAATAGTTTTTGTACTCTTTGCAAAGATTCTTAACCAAAACTCCAGCAAGAAACACATAGGTAATATAAATGAACATACCACATCTGTGATGCTTTAAAGCCGCTGTTCAAAGACGTATCTGCTATTTGAATGACACACAGGACACTTGCACACTGTAATTATTGAGTGTGCAGCCTGGTCATACCAGGAAATGCATCTTGCCAAAGGGGCAGCAAAACCTGCAAACGGACTCGAAACACCCCACATAAACATAAACCAGTATCATGTATTAAAAAAAATTATCACAAATTAAGTGAAACTCCTTGTAATGAATGTCTGACAGACCACTGCTATTTATGTGGGAAAGGCCATGTGCTTTTCTCATGAATCGTTTTTACCTGATGCGGTGTGATTTGCACAATTTTCTTAAGCATTTTTATCAGACTGCTGTCTCCTGTGAGGACATTCGGATTTACAGTAAATGGGTATTTTTTGCCACCTCTGAAAATGCTGCGAAGGACTGCAGGAAACAGACTGAAAAAGAAATGTTCCAAAAATGCACAGTAAGCTAAAAAAATGCACTGTTTTAAAAAGCTTTGGTTACCAAAAACATCAATAAAATGACTAAGGAATGGTAGGGAGGTGCAGCATGTAGCAGATCTGTGCTTTGGCTCAGACAGAAAAAGTCAAGCTCAGATACAGTGAAAGATGCTATCCTCCTCATTTTTAATCCCACAGGCAGGAATGTCTTATTTTCCAGCAGCATTACAAAACACCTCCTGTGACTAGAATGAGCTTTATGGAGCAGGGAAACTGCCATATAGTAAAATTATGGGTATGTTTTTGCTACCAAATCAGGCATTTCGCCAATAACATTACAAGTTTGACCACAATGGCATAAATTTACAGACATGACAGGCAAGTCCCCAGCTATTGACCAATGGGCGTAGAGCACGACAACTTCTTAAAGAAGTCGCTCCATCCATTGTTTGTATGCAAGTGTCTGAATTTTCTTGCAAATATTACACAAATGAGACCATGTCATACCCGGCTCGTCCGCTCCTCGTGTGTGCCACACCCCCTGATTACCCACGTGTGCTTCCCTGATCGTCTCCAGCTTTGTCCGCTTACTTTGATTAGTCCCATCCTATTTAAGTCCTGGTCTTACCTGTTCCCCTTGTCCGTCATTGTGGTTATGGTGTGTTTTGTCCGCTCTAGATGTTCCCCGTACCTGAGTCCCGTAATAAACCCGCTATTTTCCCCGATCTACGCCTGTCTTGCCTGCTCCTTACACGCCAGCCCGCACAATTGCCTGTCTGCTCGCCCCAGATCGCGACAGACCACCTAATAATAACAGTAATAATTATTAGATTATATCTGGAATATAATTTAGAAATCATTAGACATTACTTTTGAAAGATAAATCAATGAGGCCCTTGTTTTGGTTAAGTGCATATATGTATGTATGTGTATAGATGTATGTGTGTCTGGACGATTGTTGCTGAGGTATACTAAATGGACAAAAGTATTGAGACAATGCTTAATCATTTAATTCAGGTGTTTTATTCAGACCCATTAGTGGAAGCGTTTAAGAACTTCAGGAACTCAGCCACGAAGTGGGGGACCATGTAAAGTAACAGAACGGGGTTGCTGAGTGCTGAGGAGCATAGTATGTAAAAGTTGTCAACAGTTTACTTAACTGCAAAGCTGCAAAGCTCTGCTGTTAATTCCAGTGCAAAAACTGTGTGCTGGAAGCTTCATGGAATGGGCTTCCATGGCCTTAATTACAGTGAAAGGAACTCTTAATGCTAACTTACAACTTTGTGGGAACAGTTTGGGATAGAGCCTTTTTCTGTTACAGCATGTCTGTACCCCAGTGCACAAAGCAAGGTCCATAAAGACATGGTTGGGTGAGTTTGGTGTGGAAGAACTTGACTGGCCCGCACAGAGTTCTTACCTCAACCCCATCAGACACCTTTGGGATGAACTAGAATAGAGATTGTGAACTCGGCCTTCACGTCCAACATCAATGCCTGACCTCACAAATCTTTCTTCTGAGTGAATGGGCAAAAGACACAAAAATTTTGTGGAAAACCTTCCCTAAAGAGCGGCAGCTGTTATAGCTACAAAGGGGGGACCAACTCCATACTGATGCCTATGGATTAGAATGTGGTGTCATTAACGTTCCTGTAGCTGTAATGGCCAGATGTCCCAATACTTTTGACCATATAGCGTATTTGAATTTGTTTTTAGAGTTACATGTTCACATAATATTTTCTTGTTGTGAATTAGCTTTAAGAACTTGCGAATATTATAATATTTCTGCATTGATGGAAAACGACAGAGATCCGAAATATCACTTGTGTTTCCTGTAAAATGGTCGGCAATTCCATTTTGCAATAAAAATTGTGATAATGTATGAAATTAGACTGCAAAACGTATACAGTATATGCAAGGCAATATCACACGACTGTTAATACAAAAATATACAATGATGAGAAAACACACTAACTGGTGGAAGGTTATATCACTGGAGCAGGATCCATGCCTGTTTATGCAGCCAGATGCATAAGGGGTAGGACTGCTTCAATTTCTCCAATATGCCGGTCAAATCCTTGCACTTGCAGTCATATGATAGCAGGTCTAGTAAATATATTTCATTGTTTGAATCCCAGTCAAAATTTGCTTCCATCTCCAAAGGTTGGCAAAATCTGGGTATACAGCGGAGGGGGCTGATCTTCTGTAATTTAGATCAGCAACACCTGTATTTCATAGCCCGACACATCAAGACAGATGAGAATAAATCTACTTAGGCTGATGAATCACTTTCTTTCATCCTTATTTACTGGGTAAGATGCTTTGATTAAACATTTAATAGAAAAAAGAACGAGGTGCTAAGGAGATTCATCAGCATACTGTAGCTATTTGGTTTACAGTTACGACTGTGGTATCAGTAGGTCTGCAAATATTTTCATTTGACATTAATTTAAGGTTTGTAGGCTATAACTGCACCATCATACATATAGAAGTTTGTTTTCTTGTGAGTTTTTGCTTTCAGTGCCAAGTAAAATCATAAATCAGCTGATTACTGCATTTAATTACAGATAAAATCAGGAAAAAAATGTTGGTGATATTAAAATCCCACACTCAAATGGAAGAGAGAGAGATGAAGAAAAATGAATGTCTTTGAAATACAAAGGTAGTTTGTACGAGAGGTAATACTGATCACTATCTGTAGCAGAAATTGGTTTAAATTGATTGTGGCGACCTTTCTGGAAAAACTAGCTTTTATGTTATGGTGAGCAGATCCATGGAAAATCAGGGTTTTTGAAGGCAGGAACGGGGAGGTATATCGAACTACCACAGTGGCACTGAAGGACCAACCATTCTGCCTTGACAGTGAGTGATATAGGACAAAAAAACAATTGTGTTACAGGTGTGTGTGTGGTTAGATCAACTGGAGTATAATAATTGCTAAGTAATAAAATAATAAAAAAGTGCTTTTAGTTTAGTAATGTCATGTCATTTTAAACATTATATATGTTATAGACTGTAGTCTGAGTCTGTAGTGTGATTTTGTCGCCAAGTCAATTATGGGACACGCCCACCTGACTTTCTGCCACGCTATGATTTCTGGCTGTGCTATTGATATCAGACACTGTAATAATGTAAACACATAGGCAAAGGTAATGAAACACAAAGATTCAGCTTGTCTAATGCACACAAGAACCCGGATAAGAGATCTATCTTTGCAGATAACCATTACCCTGACCAGGAGAAGCACTTACAAGACAGACAGATGGAAGATGATTGACTGCACGCAGGTAGTGTTACTATGAGATATTTAATTCCACTATCTAGTAGGTAATAAAACCAACAGAGTAGATTTTAACAAAATAATGAATATTCAAAATGAAACATATTAAGAGTATGAAAGTGACCAGAACAATAAATAAAGCATGAAAGAAACTAAACTTTTAGAATTATGGAATATTTATTTTAATTTGACATTTCATTTAAAAGTTCATTACACATGCTTCAAATCATTCCTTAACTTTGAGATTTAAAGTCAGGTGGGTTTGTACTTCATCACAAATGGCCAGTAAAAGCTGAAAAACAAGTAGAAAATGAGCAAAAGGCACGTCTGTTATGCCAACTGGAAGCCCACAGAACAGCTGGCAGTGCTGTGGTAAAGACACACGAGCTTAAAACATAACTAATACTTTACACAAAGTACACATCAAAGCCAGCTTAGAGAGAGACATAACGGATTTTCCAATTGTTTGTTTTTCAAATAAATGAGCAGACTGAGTTTATCAATTATTCCATTACAGTTTACTTATTGCACCTTATACTATGTGTTATGTATTTTCTGTCCTTGTATTTGATGGGGGATTTTAATTATTTATTACTTGTTAATGAACACCTTGCCTACAGCCCGTAATAATTAGCGTTTCTTAAAAGCTGCAAACAGTAGTAAAAAGCAGCTGTCCTTTAAACCATTTCAAAGGCAAACTTCACATTCTTCACCATGGAAGAATTATCCTCACCTTCAGACCCAAAAGATGCAGTCTAAATGAAAGGATCTGGGCATGGACATCTGCAGAAAAGACAGTCGTCTGGATGTAATTTAAAATCCCACACTGAACTTTGCTCATCAAAACATAAAAGTGACATCTATCTGAACAAAGACAAGAGAAAAACAAGCAAACATTTTATAATTGTCAATTACTGGTCAGACAATCTGATCCCATCTCTGCTGCTCTTGAATGAAAAACAGCTGTGTTCACATTTTGAAGACAGTCTTTCAATCACTCTTGCCTGGCATCAAAATTAATCAGACCAAAGAATGGGCAGGAACTGTGAAGTCTAATTTCACACTGACTGATTTGGCAAAGCATGGCCAACCTCACAAGACAGAAGTTTTTAAATTTTAAACTTGCAGCTCTTCAATTTGCAGCTTTGGATTCTGAATACGTTCGGCAATCTCTTGGGAACATGTACTCTTCTAAAGCTAATTTGAAATGAATTTGAATTGCGCATATCAGTGTGCTGCATTAGTAGATTTTTCCAGAGATTTCTCTGGAAATATTGGCTCTCTTTTGATGTTCCGGAATTACACATAATTTCAGTTTGTGGCACAGAACATCCCTGAGATGTAATTAAGAAATTCCGACAGGTTACCATCAAATAACAAAAAGAGCTTCAGTACTTTGAAACCAGTTTGAATCATCTTAGCAGCTACATCATAACAGCATTATTACATTGACTGGTAAATGTGGGCGGTTTGTTCCATTCAGATAATCACCAGTGTTTGAATCCAAAACCAGACTCCCACTCTTACCCCGCTACTCACGAGTCATTGGAGGACTTAAAGGGTATTTAACAGCCCTGCTGTGTTAATAGCTTACAACCCATATACTCTTGTGATGCTGCAATCTCTGTCCACTCAAACCCATATTGCTTGTATTCAAAGCAACATACAATTGAGAAAGCTGGGTCAAGCCTGTCTGTGGAACAGAGCCAGCTTTAGCTATAGACAGAATAGGCAGTAACCTAAGGCCACCAAATTACCTGCATTGAGAAGGAAGTGAAATGACTAGTTTTGTTGGTAGAAGAGTCTCCAAAGCGAAGCTTTGTCCAGGATCCCTAAGCTAGTACAGTTGGGGTTACGGGGCTCAAGGGTCCAACTGTAAAATCACCCTACTGACCTTGGATTTGAATTGGTGACCATCCAATCACAGCACAGCATCTTAGCCTGCTGAGTTACACACACCACATTACCATTACTGTCCTGGGACAATCCTTAAACTTGTTTGGTGCATGCCACTGGAGGTTATGAAAGCCTAACAGAAAATTCAAGGTGATATGTTACCTTCATTGTGAGCATCTGGGTTCATCTAATGTTGGCAGCAATGGCTCAGGTGATTTAGCCTTATAAAAAACGTTCAAGAAAGACGACTATCAGATGCAAGGCAAATGGAAAAAAGAGAGATATTTCAGAAAGTACTTGCCAAGGCAAAAGTTGACAAAATTCAGTGTCATGTCTCTGAAACACAGTGTAGTGAGTATTGACTGAAGCCTTTTCCACACATCTGTAACGTCTGCAATCATTGGTTTGATTCCTGTACAGCCATTGTAGGGGAGCACGACCTTAGACCAGTACTGGAGGCATGTTACTACAAGAAACCGATGCAGATTGGAGTGTTTGAATTTCTTAAATATGTAAATTAATATTTTAAATCTCTGCAGTATGTATTTTACTTGAAAAAAAAAAAATCTGAATTTCTCCACTAAAAGCATCTAGTGAAAAATACTATTACAGCATGTTAAATAGCACAGGTTATACATGTGATTTGGAATTAAGCAACCTCACGATTCTTATTCAGTAGATAATATTTCCACAAAGCTCAGGCTTCCTCTGGTCACATGAGATAAATGCAGCTACCAACACAATGGAACAATGGGCCGGTGTGACTGTCCAGTCTTGGCAATCCTGCTGAGATTTTATTTTTTAAAGAGGGATGAGAGGATGAGCACTTTTTTACCCCCCAAAAATAAAAAATTGAACCTCTCTAAGTCATGACTGACATGACATTAGAGGAAGCAAAAATGAAATATTCTGAACTGAGAAAAAAAAAATTCTTTAGCGATAAATCCTCTGCCTTCACTGGCCAATTTTAAGTACATAAAAATTGTCCACCATACTTCATAACACAACACTGCTAGATACAAAATATAAATAGGATATGTAAAGCATTTATACATGTTTAATGTTGGAGGGGGAAGAGGAATGGCATTTTTAGGCATTGTAGCACAACAAATAAGGCAAACAATTATAACCAGATTCAGTGAAGAGCAGAAAAAAAAGGATTTCTGCCACATGCCTTTCATGCTCATATGTCCATGTGCCAGAACAAGATAATCGGCAGTCATTGAACTTCTTTAAATGATTCATTTACATTCCACATAGTTTTGCATATGATCTGCTTATTTGCATTCACGCAAGATTTTTCCTGGGCCTTTGTGGCAAACTTTCCTGGGGGGGGGGCAACTCCCCCCTCCATGTAGTTTTCACAATTTCTCATGTGCATGAACAAACAGGTCCGCTTCAAAACACATTTCTGCCTTTCAATCTGTCCACTCATCTCGTATCTGATATGGAAATTTGGTTTGTTTGTGGTGCTTTAAAAACTAGCTAATTACATTCCAACGGAGCTGTATAACAACATAGCAGGTGTGATTAAACTATTTTATATTGTAAGCTGGGCCTCCACCACTGAAACTGGTAACACTTCCAGAATTACAGAAAGCTATTAACCTCCCTTAAAAGTTGCTGTGTCGTCTCCCTGCTTCTGGACTTAAAGTTTCCCCACACGTAGCAGCCTCTCCTCTAATGTGATTTCCAACTTGCAAATGTTCAAGTAAAATTTTCCCAAGCTTAGGCTGCTATTTAAAATGCCAACATCCCTTTTGGTGCATCAGTGAAATCCAGCCAAAATATATTATAAAGAAATCAGTACAGCTAAATGCAATTGACATATTGGTACACATTTCTTTTGCCATTGTAAACTATTGCAAGCTACTACAGTAACTTACTGCCTAAACAGGTCTAACATATAGAGGCATGGACTCCACAAGACCTCTGAAGGTGTCCTGTGGTATCTGACACCAAAACATCAGCAGCAGATGCTTTAAGTCATGCAAGCTGTAAGGTGGGGCTTTCATGGATCAGCCGTGTTTGTCCAGCACATCCCACAAATTCTTGATCAGATTGAAGAATTTGAAGACTAAGTCAACATTTTAAACTCATTTTCCATGTTCCTCAAACCATTCTTGGAAAAGTTTTTGCAGTGTGGTAGGGAACATAATCCTTGTAAAAGAGGCCACTGGCATCAGGGAATTACCATTGCCCTGAAGGGGTGTACTCCTCTGCAACAATATTTAAGTAGGTGGTACTTGGATGCCAAGACCCAAGGTTTCTCGGCAGAACATTTCCCAGAGCATCACACTACCTCCATCCGTTTGCATTCTTCCCATAGTGCATCCTGGTACCATCTCTTCTCTAGGTAAATGACACAATGATGTAAGATAATGCAACTCAGACCAAAACACTCTCTCACATTGCTCCATGGCCCAGTTCTGATGTTCACATGCCCATTGTTCTAATACATGCAACACGTGCTTGTTCACTTGCCTAATATATAATGGTATCCTTGACAGGCACCATTTTAATGACATACTCAATGCTATTCACTTCACCTGTCAGTGGTTTTAATGTTACGACTGATCAATGCAAATCATATTTTAGTCATGCTTCAGATCAAATTTCTCTTATTGGCTACTGAACTGGGGGAAAAAAGGTTTGTTAGTTTGACTCTGAGTTCAGCAGCCCGAACAGCAGTTTCTCATGCAAATTATAAACAAATAATTCAGTGCAAAAATTAACCCTGAGCAGCTCTTACACTGCGTAGCAATGTTGTACAGTTCTGACCAGGTCTTACAACCTTTTACAGCACAGCAGAAATACCTGAGTGTACATCTTTACATAGAATACCACTTGTTTTTATTAATTATAAATGTTATTGCAAGAAAAAGTTGCCAGATTTTAAACAAATAACTCATATAAATATTGTGATCATTCATTAAATTCACTATAGCTGCTAAACACAAGCTTAAGTACATACCCATAAGTTGGAGAGGACAACATTTATTGAATATTTACACCAGTGAATTATAACACTTTTGCTCAACTTCAAAAACATTGTACACACACAATGTATTCACAGCCATCCACATACACACACACACACACACACACACAAAATTCATTATTCACACACAGGGCAAGAGCACCAGGTTACCAGTCATAAAAGTCTCTACAGTTCCTCTCTACCACCCTCTTGTGGCTGCTTTGAGTTTTTGTCCCTTTTATCATCCACCAGCCACTTGTGGAAGACTTCAACTGGGTCAATATTCCAGTGTTTGTGAAAAGAAATGGGAACTTGGTGAGCTAGGTAGTCTTTTGCATAATCTTCAGGGCGAGCCTGGGAAGGGGAAACATGCTTGTTAAGTCTTAGTGAGAAGCTAGCTGGATAAGATCTCAGCTTTGAGCCTAGAGATATTCCAAACCCTATTAGCCTGATTTATTCTGATAAAAGCATATATAATACAGAGAGTCATATCTTGTCCGTTCACATACAAATGTGATATTATTCAGTGAGTTTACACCAGACAGCACTAGAAAAACATTAATGGAACCGCAATTTCCACATGTGAACTGAGGATCATCTGGAGGGGGTGCTAACATAGTATTTCAGGCAGGGAATTTCTCTATATTACGTAGAGTAAGTTCTGATGCTCGTCTGGCAGGCCACGGCAGCGGCTCTGTTATGACACAATCCTCCGGCACATGCCCAGAGGCTTCCCCCCCAGGCTGGGAGATGGTATGTACCTGATGGAAGAGGGGGCTGTGAATGACTGGCAGCCCCAGGGCACTGAGGCACATGCCCAGCACCATGTCATCCGGGGCGTCGTCGCTGTAACACCTGCAGCCACTTCCCTGCAGCTTGGTCACAGCCTCTCTGCTGAACACCATCCTGGGACATTACAGTGGAACAGAGGTTAAGACGCTGCCTACAGTATGTTCAAAGCGTACAACTGCTGCTGTTATCCATGGGTGAGGAAGCATGAAACTCGGTCACCTCCTGTCAATAGCCTGGAGCAGCAGCTTGGGGCTTTCAGCACAAAATACAGCCCAGAATCAAATATACACAAATCAGGCATCATCTTTCTGTTCTGAAACTACACAAACTTTGCCACTGGGAAATAAATGAAGCGGGTGTGCATGGTTAACGGGGTTATGCCAAACGAGCGGCCCTCTGATTTCCTTTTCGTGTGATTTCCTGTCGCTCTTCAGTTCGACTCTTTTGCCACACTTCATGGTACTTTTCCTTCTGAGTACTTTTTCAGACCTCGGCTCAGGAACCTCAGGCAATTCAGAAGCGATAAGAAGCATTTTATTCGGGGTTCTCAGGCCCTGCTTAAGTTCTGTGATCCATAGCAAAAAGACAGAACAATAGCGGGAAATATGACAAGCTGAAATGTGTGCCCAAGAGCGAGACTGGATGCGGCGACTTTCAGGGGAAGAATCTCTGTACTACGAAAGACGACAAGGCTGCGTGTCTATAAAAATAACTCAGACACCCATGGTAGGCTTTAGATTCCCTGAGCCAGGCAGCCTGACTGCACGCCTAATACTTTTTCAGCAGTGTTTGAATTACGCTCTTATATCTGTGGGGTTGTTAAGAGCTGACAGGGATATAGAGGGAAAGACAGCTTGCTGTGAGCCCCCAGAGACTGGTGGGGCTCATCGTATCCATCTGCTCTCGCAGCTACTCACCCCCCGCCACCGGTGATGTAGCTGTAGCCTCCCTGGCTCAGCCCGTAGCCGTACCTCTCCCCCAGGCACACGGCCTCGCTGGGCCGGTAGCAGCTCAGAAGGGCCCGTAATCTAGGGAGGCTGTGGAGACCCAAAAAACCTGGTTTACTGCCATACGCTACCCCAGTGCTGCCTCTGGTGGTCAGTCGTATACAGGTTGGTGTTCAGCCGCATAATCATCCATCCCTTCATCATTCAAACACTAATCCTGGTCATGGTTCTGGATTTTTGGGAGAGCAATTCGCCTAGTGTTTAATGCGTTCGCAGTGAAATGCGTTTCTTAGCAAACAAGGTGAATGTACCTGATGAGCGTGTCGTCATCCACAATCAGTAGCCAGTCGGTCTGGGGCACACTGTCACTCAGAAACCTCTTCAGGATGGCAAAGGTTTTCCCACAGTGACCTGCAACCACGTGTTACTTAAGGTTGAGTACATTGTATTTAAAATCGCCTTACATGCACCTTCACATGCTGTTTGGACAACTTGTTAACAGAAATAACTCAAGATATTTTTGCAGCACTGCAGTGGCACATTTAAAAGCCATGTATGCTAAATGCAGGGTTCCAGAGGATTTGCTGATTCTAGATTCTAAATCATCCTTACTAGGTAGGTCTCACTTGTACCCTGCCTAACTGGATCACCGCACCTATTACTGACTGAAGGGCTAGATTAGAACAAATCGCGGGGGGAAAGATACATTTTAGAGTGTCATGGGCATTTACAAACTCAGCATCTTCTAAAGAATCAGAATCAGAATCAGAATCGTGTTTATTGGCCAAGTATGTGCAAGCACATACAAGGAATTTGATTCCGGTAGATGTTGTCTCTCAAGTAGTGTAAAAAGAAAACAAAAAAACAAAACAGCAGTGTGTTAGGATACAATGAACAATATCCAGAGCAAGTGTAAATACTATAATATACAGTTACAATATGACTATGAATATGGATTGTTCTACAGTATAAGACAAGTGTTAACAGGTGTATGTAAGTGTTGTTTGTACATATTGTATAATATGTTTATTCTATTTATAAATATATATATAATAAATATAAATATATGTATGTATGTACATAGTATATATATGTGTGTATAAATGAGCAATGAACAGTACAATAAAATAATCTAAATCTTATAAGCAGAAGAAAAAAACAGAGATTACAGAATAGATACCAGAATATATACAGATATATACCAAGGAGTGTACATAAAGTGCAGTGCAGTGCTGAAGGTGTTTGGTGTTTGGCAAAGGGTTGAATCTATAACTAATTTACAAATAACAGTAGAATAGGAATCCATAGAAACTGCAGCAATTGCTAGCACTAAAAGCAGTGAATAGTTGCAAAGAGGTTATAAGAAACCAGTTACTGAAAAAAAAATCCAGTGAAATACGGCAAACAAGCAGTAATATAAATCAAGCCCCAACATAACACACACCATAAATGCAAAATATCATTTTTCTCCTTAAGGACGTGGTGGCCTGTCATGCTTGAATTTTATAACGCAAACCTAAGGTTTGTAGAAACAAGCAGTGCAATGTTAAACAAAAACCAAAAAATTTACAGCCACCACAGCCAGAGGAGAAAAAAAATTTATTCTGGGGAAATCCGGCATGTATGTGATTAAAATGTGTGTGCCATTGTTTGTAAACAGTATAGCTTGTTTAAGATTGTTGGCATAAACAACACAGCAAGAAGCATTCAAATAAAAAGTGACGTGTAAAATCTTTACAGTAATTCCCTGTAATTACACTATAGACTTAATATGCCTACAAACTATTACTTTACCAAAAGCATTTTTAAAATCATGAAACCGATGAGGGTCAGTCTGTGTGTGGAGGCTCTGAAGAGCCCATACTGTGTGATACCTGAATGCATGCCTTATGATGAATTAGCATCCTATCCTGACTTGTCTTGGCTCAGGCCATCAGTATATAACTGTTACTCTACACTGGAAAAGCGGTTACGGAAGATGGAGCGATGAACACAGGGAATAAATGACTCCAGAGATACGTCAAAAGCTATATGCAGTGTATGGAGTCAGCCCATAAGTAAGCTGCATGATCAAACAATGGCAAGTTCTTCACATCCTCGGTGTACAGCATCATAAGGAAGGACTTCGGTGAGGGCAGATTCTCCGGAGGAAATGAGAAAAATCAATAGAGAGCGACTGTTTCTCACTGAAGGCGACAGCATCGGCAAAGGTACCCTGACTTCTGAAGTCATTTTAGCAACAGCTAACAGCCCAATTGAGACATTCCTACCTTTGGGGAACAGAATGACACGATGCAACAAAGCCTTCAGAGGGAAAATGAGGCTTCACAGCACAATAGGAAGTGGAGCAGAGAACGCCTGACCCTGAAAGGACAGACGAAGGAGGGGTGTGTGGGCACATTCGTGTGCGTGGTGGACAGAATGGTGAGGAGAGACAGTGGAGTGGCAGTGCAAGAAGAGCCAAGATGACATCGTGATGGAAGATGTAGCGTTGGATCTGGTAATTAAATGTAAATGGAACCAAAGCATGTCAACAGGACGAACAAAACACCAAAAAATATGTAAAGCAGAAGCCTAATTTGGGTCTCTTCACACTATAAAGATAGGACACCCACAGAAGATTGGTAGAATACGACTTCTCTTTCGAGGTCATGTTAGACTCACATATTTACAAGCAGCCAGCTGCTCTCGCTGGCTGTGCGCCGCTGCTGGAATCTGGTACCCAAGTATAAAAAGCCAAAAAGCATTTCGGCCTTGGAGTGAGTTAAATATATATTCTTAGGGGTTCAAAGTCATGCCAAAGTTTCCCACGCAGGCTGCTTTCGAATCATACGCCATCAGCAGAGAACTTTCTAAAAATAAACCCTCCCTACCCTAGATGAGCACATTAATATTTACTAATGAAAATTATCTTAACTGCCTGCATCCAGTGGTGAAAGAAATAGGTATGCCTGGATTGGCAGTCTTGCGTTGGGCTGACTCAGCCTCAAAACCTTTATTTTTGCTTTAAACTACTTTTAATTACAACACAAAGTAAGACGCCATTAAACTAATTTATTCTGCATCTAGTGTCTGATTATGGGAAGTCTCAACTGAGCTCATTTTAAGATTATTAAACCTCAGTTCACACACGACCACTTAATTGCCATTCATAAACCTTAAAATGAGGGCAACAGTCATTTCAGATACTTATCCAAGACATGCTGAATTGCTATGTATGGGGTGCCAGAATATGCACAGAGTGAGCAAAAAAGTGCAGGCAACAGGTGGAATAATGTAAAGAACCAAGGAAATGCATTTGTCTGGCACTTTATTAAACATCCTGGTATTCTTAGGGCTAAAACCTAATAAGTGTCTTCAAATAAAATGAGGTAAAGAAAGAGGCTAGGCCACTAATGAGGACATCACGAAAAACAGCATCATGTCTTGAGAAGTCAAGAACGTTCTGATGGCAATGGGGGCTCCTCTTCCCTTTTTTTAGCAGCCCTGACAACAAGACTTCATCTTGAACAATTTCCAGTTCTACCGGAGATTTCAAAACATCTTTGTTCAGACGGTTTTTTGGGGTGTTTCAGCTGCTATTTCTTTTCTTGGTAAAGCAACTTGGATGAGCCTGGTTGCAGCATGTGGCGAACCTGGCAAAGCAGCTAACCAGCTAGGGAAATGACAGCACAGATATACAACATGCTATAGATCTTCAGTACTTATTTTTATGTCCACCTATGTATACAATCTCTATATTGCCATATCATGTAATCATAACCATCATTGTGTTACATCACTGTGGCAAGGTCAGACCACAAGTCTCTTTCCATGGATACAGACCCTGTACCTGATTGCCCCAGGGCCGCTTCACAGTGGGATGGCTCCCTTGGGAGCAAACTAGGCGGCATCCTTAAGAAATGCCTGAACCTTAGCTGACTCTCAATCCGAAGGAGAAGCAGCTCTATTTAAAGATCTTCTGAATCCCTGAACTCCTCATCTTGTTAAGCAGAATGAGCCAGGAAACCGTGAAGAGAAGCCTCATCTCAGCTGCTCATACTCCGTCGTTACCCACAGGTCATCACCGTAGGTCAGGAGAGTCATGCAGGTTAAGTGGTAAACTTCAAAGCTCCCACTCAGGCCACAAACCTGCTTAATGTCCGCAAAACTGCAGCCACCAAACCGATTGTCCTCCTGAAATACTCAAACCACAGACTCTGCCCTCTCGAATAAAAGGTACAATATGCTATTTTTCGAAAGAACATCATGACCTCATACTTGGAGGTTCCATCCACCAAACCTCACACTTGACATCGAAACACTTCAGTGCACACAGGAGTGCCTGTATGCATGAGGCCAAAAGCATCTGCAAATAGCAGGGATGTCACCTCTAACCCCCTCATATCAGACTGTCCTCCAATCACGGCAGCATCTTCATGGAAAATCACAAACAAGAGAAGGAGAGAGAAAGAGAAGATGCACCCATGAGGGTGGCAATTGCCTCCTCTAAATGACTTTGCTCCAAGAATGTAGGCACAATACTTGCAGCATTCATACAGGAAGTAAACAGCAGATAGCAGTAGCCCTGGTACCTCATTTCTTACAGTGCTTCTCGCATTGATTGAGTCTTGGCTGTCCAACACCTTGTTGGGGGATTGTGGTTTGTCCCTCCTCGGACCACTCTCTGTAGGTACTCACCACTGCTGACCATGAGTACTCCACAAGGCTAGCAGCTTCAGAAATAGTCTGAGCATGATTAGGCCCTTGTCAAAGTCACTCACATCTTCATTCCCCTGCCTATTTCTTCTACATTGTTTACTATAAGTACCAAATGTTAGCTTAACGTGTAATAAATACTAGACCCTGACACCCACCTTCTATAAGATAATTGTGCACTTCACATGGGGTTGGTCATTATAATTTGGTTCACTGGTGTATATAAAGTGTTACACAGAATCAAAATAAAGTATATGAACTGACTAGAGGGTTATAAACTCTAGAACAGTACTGATTAAGAACAATGAAACATCAAAGTGCCATTGATGTGCAAAATGTGCAAAGAGTGCAGTTATGAGGTATCTGCATTGGTTCCCCTGAATCCTTGGTTTGACCACTGAGCACTTTCCCTTCAGGAGCCTGGTAATGGCTTTCCTAGGACAGTGTTTGTCGTTCCGTTCCTCTGGGACCCGCAAACAGTCTACCGCTGGGAGTTGTGAGGGAGCAGGAACTGAGGACCAGGTTGACAATGTTCTAGGAGGTCTGGGATTTCCCGACAGCTGTAACACACCACCCAGTTCCCCACTCCGAAATAATAACTCCACGTCCAGGTCAGCAGTACTTTACCCGCTTTCCATGCAACACTGAAGAAGCATGTCAAACCAGTCACTCCAACATCATTCAGTGTCTTCAACATCTCAAGATGGATTTTATCTGCCCAGGAGTCTTTGCACCACTCTAATCCACTTGGAGATTCCGATTGTACTACATGGTGACAGAGCATGTCCATCAATTCAGCCATTTTCTAAGAAATGTATCAAATTGAATTAAATTTAAACAGAATTTTGTGCTCTTTTAGCATAACGGAATGACCCTAGGATCAATACATTTCACATATTAGGAGAGAAAAAGTATAACTGCTTAAACTGCCAAAATTGGAACAAACACATCCAAAGATAAACAGATCATTTAATAACCTGGCCATCTCTCCCAAGCCCTTAACAGTCCCTAGTAATGGCAGCATTGTATAAAAAACTAACTGGGATTTAACTCTGACTAAATGGAGACATTTGTTTCTTGGAAGAAAAGGGAGGGAAAATCAAAATGGTATAATGAAGAGCAGAGACACCACATTGTCCACAAAGGTGAGCATGGTCAAATCCATAGTGTTTCCAGTAGTGATGCATGGATGTGAGAACTCGACTGGTAGTACAGCTGAATGCAAAAGAATAAACAAAGTCAAACTGATGTTGGAGGAAACTGTTAAGAGTACAGTGAGTTTGGTGGATAGAAAGAAAAACAAACAAATCAATTGAAAAACATCTGATTTCACCTTGGAAGGACTGATGAGACAGAAGCTGAAATTTTGGACATCATCATAAGATATGATTTGCTGGGGATGAATCTCATGATGGGGACAACTGAAGCCAAAATGAGAAAAGGAAGACAGGCTGAGAGGGATTGACAGCACTGCCTGCATGAGGAAGGCTACGAGATCATGAAGAGTCAGACAACTTAATGACTAAACACGAAAAATAACCCACTGAAATTCTACTTGTGGCTCAATTACTTGTTAATTGGCAGGTTTTTCCATCGTCATCTAGTAGCTTATTTCCTATATAACCTGCACCACAGAGAAGCTTAATTAATGAAAAAAAAAATATATGCCTCAATGAATCTCAAAAAATAGCCTCAAATGATGAGTTAACCATACATGTGTTCAAAGAATTCAGATTTCAGTTCACTATTCAGCATACAGGATGTTCAGTGAACCAATCTCTCAAAATTAGGGAAGAGCATAAATGAATGGGATAATTAGATAAGAACAGGACTCTTTACTTTAACAGCAAATCTACTCCAAAACTGTTGTCAGTAAAATAAAAACTTCAAATAAAGAAAACGTAACAACAAACAGCAGGAGAAACTACAGAAAGCAATCACACAATCAGTATCAAAGGGGTGCCAAGCTGGCACCGTTTTCCAGGTCATTGATGTCCTTTTCATCGAAGAATTAAATCGATTTTATGCAAGCAGACCGGCTGAATAGCAAATGATAGAAGCAGGCCTTAATCTCTTTGAAAGCTGCAAGTCCTTATCACTTAAGACCACCGCTGTACAGCTAGACACAGAAAAGCCTGTCCGTCAGCATAACGCGTACCTCTCTCCGTGTTGGGCACTCCGAGATCAATGGTGGGTATAGAGGGATCCGCATGATCACTGTAGTACTCCAGTAGTGCTGCCTCTTTTTCCCAGGTCTTCTTGACCACAGGGACTGTGGAACAATGAGAGAGCTGAACTCAGGGGTGCACAGAGATGGCTATAGAAAGAAAGAAAAAAAAAAAACAGCCGGACAAGATCCGTTTTCAAATCATGCTGTAGTGTAACATATTGTAGACCATAAACATTGAGGGTGAAGACGTCTGTGTCTGCATGGAGCCAATGAAAAGGGCACATTGTGCTCCAAGGTAGCGCTGATGGGCAGCAAAGGGCACAAGTGCTAATCATTGCCGAATGGCAGAACTGTCAGTGTTAGAAAGAATCTCAGTAGAAATTAAAAGGCACATATACCTGGGTATTCAAGTGTCATGGGGGGGTATTCACACTGTCATAAGCAGACTACCATAAGACACTCACTCATCCTTTACAGTGCTCATTTGCGTACTGCTACACTGTGTGGCTTTAGAAAACAGAACACTAGGCAAGAAATTAAGTCTTGGGGTCAAACCTATAACGATGAATGATTATGCACATCACTACAGGTCAATTCAGCTGATTTTCTGTTATTGTTTGCCACAGTAAGGTAGGACCAAGACTGGGCAATGAAAATGATCAACTTGTGATCAAGTAAAATTAAACAATATAAAAATGAGAAACTTCAATAAACTGTCCACACGGAATACTGACTTATAGCACATATTAGCCCATCGCAACAGACACAACAGCAATTCCAACCAATCATATGGTAGTCTTTTAGGAACGGACAACACAACGCAAGGCTGACTGCTTTAGCAGTGCATACCACGGTATTATTTCGGTATTATCATGGAAGAGATGAGCACTTCCTCAGAGCAAACTTCAAGTGTTCAACTGACAGCTCAGCAGACAACATCTTTTAAAAAAGGAGATCGTGTGAATAAACAAGAGAAAAAGATGTAGGCGGTGTGATGATACTCTGACAATTTTAAGTCCAACATGCATCAGGGCCTAATCATATATTAAGCCAAAAACTTGAGCCAATTAAAGAAACTTTAATATTGCAAACCAGTTTCACCATCTGAAACAGTGCAGTCCAGTGGAACATACAGAACGCAAGTGTGAAGTCACACACACCAGCTATTTGGGTTTCCACTTTCAATCTGAGGAAATACAGAACACCCCCCCAGGCCCCCGGTGATACATTTTTCAAGCTGGAGGACAAATCACATCCCATATTGGTTGACAATGGGACGTGGCCTTTTATTTTCTGAATACAGGAAGAAATTAATCGATTCTTGGTAGTGGTGGAAAAACAGGAGCAAATACTCATGTGATAAAATGCAAAATAGAAAATTAGCAAAAATAGTTTAATGCCCCAAACAGGTTAAGAACTCCTGTATTAGGTGAAGTGGGACAATTTTTAAATATCATCCTCTTTATATGTGGATGGGATTACAGACGGTAAATCACAGACACAAAATAGATCGAGAACTAACCCAAGAAAATCAGTTCTGAAGCTACAACTGATCTGGCTGCATGGCTTTTGGAAACAGAAAAATAGGAAACTGGTGCAGGCTGTTCCACCGCTTCCTATTCCCACATTATAAGGCAATGATTGCAGCCGTGAGGGGATAATAAGGGGCAGGGAAACAAGGGAGGCGTCAGACGAGAGACAGGTGCTTCATCACAGAGGGGCAGCTGTAATGTGAAAACTGCACGCTTTCATGCCTCCAGCAGATGAATGAGCCGGTGCGATACTGCCTGGAAATGTGAGTTTATTTTATGTACAGTACGGTTGGGATCATCTCACTATTTTAAAAAGTGGCTGCTAGTCAGTCAGGACATGAAGGTTTCATTAAGTCCCCATTTAGAAAATGAGAAAACCCCATTGCTAGGATGCAGCCATTTGATGTTTTTCCTCTGTTTTGTGTCAGTGCCACTTCAGATTTCAAAAATCTTAATCCTTTTTACAGTTTGCTAAAGCACGTTTCCTAAAACCTTTTCTCCTGTTTTGAAAACAGTAAACACCAAATCCAATTTTCAAAATTATATTAAAAAAACCGGTGACTCGTCTTACAAAATCAAAGTCTACTCAAAACTATTTTAACTTTGCTCAAAACCAAACACTGCATTCAGGTCACACACAAATACAATACATAAAAACTACTGAGCATTCATTACACATTACAGCGAAAAACTGAGAACATAGTCAGTCAAAAATGCTCCTGGCATGTAGAGAAACATGTTTACTGAGAATATGTATTTTTGGCAGTTTAGTTGCAAAATTGGAAACCAACGGCACTATAGTGACTATAGTGAAAATCATTTAGCAAAAATGTCTGTATACAACTATGTGTAAAGCAATATGTAATGTTTGCAGTATTCAGCATTCCAAAAAAGTTACTATAAAAGGACAAAGCAAAAAAATCCAAATGAAAAACACATTTCAGTAAAACATACAACTGCCAAGCCAAAGTCAAGGAAGAATATTCATTCCGTTCCCATCATCACGTCTCAAGGCTGGGTCAGGACAGAAACATCTGTAGGGCTGCCACTAACAACTATTGTTCTATGGATTAATCTATTGACTATTTAACCGATTGGTTGATTAATCCGAATGATTAATTTTCCTCCAGAAAATCAAATAGACCGTTTCATTTAAGTTAGTTTTATTTTGACAACAAACTGAATGGTATTACTGGCTTTAGATAATGGATGGTTTTTCGGCCCTATACGAACAATATTTTTCAATTCAATAAGCAAATTAGTAGTATGCCTAAAATATTAATGAGATGCGTACTGTGACTCCCAAAGGTTAGTAATCTGTATCGATTTTCTGTATTTTATCTTATTAAATTGGTCAGTGGAGCACACCAAATGCGACTTTCAGTAAATCAAGGAAGCGATGAGCACTGAAGCTCTGCAACCACAACATGTTTAAAAGAGGAGATATTGTGGATTAACAAGGTAAAAAGATGGTGATAGTGTGGCGATGTGTGTTGCTGATTGAAGTTCGACACTTTTTTGTAGATAGTTTCCATTCTAATTTAGTATATGTTTTTGCTTCAATTTCAGTTTACCATAACAACAGTGGTCCAAACCAGCCCAATATGCAGGAACATGCACTGCCACGTCAATCCTCGCAGAATAACCCCAGATTTTAGCGATTCTAAAATGGAGTAGGCAGACAACTTTATGGCTTTAGTAATGAGTATATTTAGCAATGACAAGGACAAAAGATACTAAACGCTCTCTTTACTAATGGTAATTTAATAAACATGAATAGACAATACATGCAGTGGTTTTGCTTATTCTAGCAGTTCAGAATAGTTCCTGTGTGTTTTCTCTTCAGGCCCTCGCACATAGTGTTGGTGCCTGTTTAGTATGCCATCGAATTTTGCACAGTGTAAAAATACATTTTTGTTTTGTGATAATTTGAACTACTCCCATAATTATGTAGTGACGTTAAAGAACTTTTTTTTTATGAATTAAAGCATTATAGAAATCATAATGGTAATTACATTAAAATAAAAAAATGACGCGTCGATTTAAAATATTGATTTCGACGCATTTTCAGCTTTGCTGTTATCGACTGTCGACTAATGGCAGCAGCCCTAGACATTTGTCTGCATCACAGGTAATGTTCTCCCTTGCTAAACAACAGGGGAAGAATCCTTTGTTAAGACCCGTTCATACCCTGACATCACAATTCACCTACGGTACTTGCACACTCTGATCTAGTCATTCATTGGCTTATACACGTTTAGAATTGTGTGCGAACGGTTTTGAACCATTATGCTAAAATATTTCATCAATGCTCGCTATGGTGCGCAAATGTATTTCAATGAATGAAACCTATTCACGTGTGATTCAGATATGCAAATAGTCAAATTAGGTGAAATAAGGTTAGAATTTGTACAAATGAGTTATTGATTTGATAAATGACAGTTTTGACAACTGCTGCTTTTGTTAAAAGAAGTTTAGGGTTTTAGTAATTCAGAAATACTAATTTATAAAAGTAACGAGATTATGGGGCTAATTAATAAACAGGTTACAGGAGAATCCTGTCTACCATATGCTTCAATGCTCAGTCATCTTCTTGCAATCATTGTACTATGTGAAGATATTTGTACTGTCAAGACTTCATCTGTGTAAGGTCACAAATCCATCAAAGACGACAGTGACTGATGTATTAAAAGCAGAAGATTGTAGGTAGGATTGTAGAGAAAATGTAGACTCTGGTACAATTTCCCACTATTGATGGGGAAAAAAAACATATAATGATGAAAAGAAAAAAAATAGTATCACAAATACCTTATAAATTTAATTCCACCAAGAGGAACAGATGATGGGGTGAAAGTAAACTAACACGAAGATGTCACATGACAAATGAACAGCTTGCCGGACATGAAAGACCTCACCAGGCTGAAAAATCACAGCCCAAAATTTCTCCTGCATGAGTTTCATCACAGTCTTTGAAGTGTGAAGGTGCAGTTAATATTCTGAAACCCTCTGAAACACACAGGCTGAGGGTACTGAGAAACCAAGCAAGCCGTGGTGGCATCAAGAGGTGGTATGTAGCTAAAAAAAAAAAGCCGGCTAGTTATTTGCTATTTCTGGGAAAGGTGCTAACAGTTGGCCTATGCTACTGTAAATGGGATAAGGTGATAATACCGTATATAAATAGAGCTTAAATAACTGCAGAATAATCCCATGCAGTAGAGATATTATTGAAAGCAGATAACATATAGATGTAGAAAACTGATCTTCAGACCAAAGGAAAAAAAGAATCCATGAGAAAAGAATAAAAAAAAAAAAAATAAATATCTAATTTAACCCATTATAGAATATTCTGCTGTTTATACAGGGGTGAAACTGTCAACTATGCAAAGCACGTCAGGATAAAGGACCTGCTCTATAAATAAATATTTATTTATAAATAAATATTTATAAATATACTACTTCTTCCTTTTCTTTTTTTAAATAAACTGAGAAAGTAGCTATCAAGGCTCGACTCACCTCTCTCCGCATGGAACTTCTGACACGTTTTCACGGCAACAAAGATGTCCTCCTTCTTCACTGGCTCCCCCTTTTAATGACGAAGATGAAATAACTGGCTAGTTACTAAAAGTCTAGCTGTGTCACTGTACTATTCATTTTCTAAAACGGTAGCAGACAGAGGCCAACACGCTCATTCAGTGAGGCGGGGGGGGGGGGGGGGGTAAAATCTTGTCTATTTCTGACTTTTTAAATTAAGCTCTGGATAAAAAAAAAAAGGGCTTTTAAGGTAAATTAGTGTGCCGTGTGCTAAGAAATGGGGGCTGCATTTATCACTCTGTTACACGTCACGCTGTGGATTTCTTGGTATGGACCAGGACGCAGTGTTCCCAGTGGGGTGCTAATTAAACCCCTTGCTTAAGAGCAAACAGACAGCGGATGGCTGCACAAGCCTCACTGGGGCTCACAGCTGTGGGGAGAGCATGAATGAGTGACATCCTGCCTGTCGAAGGCCCTTCGTCTCTATTTGCAAAGTGAGCAACCAGCGTTTTGCAACTTAAGAGCGCATCTTAATTTCAGTTCACAGAAGATGCTTTGCTCAATGTTTCAAAGAAGACTTGATGGCGTAGCTGCAGGGGGGGAGAAGCACGTGGCCAGACTAGCTAGGGGCTGAAAGAGCTGGCCATTCGCAGCCCATCAGCCTCTCCAGGCCGGCGGGGAGGGGGGCACTAGTGGTTCTGCAGGAACCCCCGAAAATGGCTGAGCATGAGGGGACCACTGGGGTGACTCCCTGATCACACCACTGCCTGGGTGCCTCTGACTAGCGTTTCAGCACCTTCCTCTCCCAAGATGCATATTTCTTTCATTTTCTTTTCTTTCCTTTTGTTAATAAAGCCCCACCTAGTGTCTGGGCGGCCCTGCCATACTGCATAGGTTAGGTAATATGCATGTTGGATGCCAACATTGGCGTTTGTCAACTCAGTAGGGAGAGAACAACATAGAGAGGTCAGGGATTTAGGGGCTTAAGTGCACAGGAAAGACAGTTGAGGAGGGAGCTCCACAATGAGAGACGTACACACAGGGGAAGCTGAGCGTCGAGGGTGGTGGCACAGCGCCAGGCGTTGGGATGGTCCTCCGGATCAGTGCAGAGCTCCGGAATCACAGTCAGAGCAGGTCCATTTCCATTTTCCCAAATGTAAAGTGCTATCTGAAAGAGGGACAGCTATTTTTAAAACCAAGAAAAAACCTAGCAACAAATTATATTTGCATAATATATATATACATATTTTTTATATACAAGTCTTAGGAATTCAAAAGAAATGTTTAAAGCTACTTATCTGGGTAGTAAGTTGCACATTTGCTCAGAACAAAAAACACAGTTAATAGTAGAACATGTAAATTTAGAGCAACACAAAAAAACTAGCAAAAATTTCTTCTTTTCTCCAAAACGTTACTGATATCTAGTTGGCTACGGGCTTGGATACTTTTGGAATATCAGGTTAAAAATGCCCATTATCAATCATCTTGGTCTTAAAAAGTGTTTTTGTCTGAGGGATTAAAATACAAATGGCAAACAATCATCTTATTTTAAAGCTTGGTAAATACAGGCTGCTGCCTGCCACTGTGGTGACTGAAACAGCCTGCTGCACTTAAAAGGCTCTGGCCTTGCATGAGGCACCACAATAAATCAGCTCGTCTAGCAGGGCGCTCAACAATTACAAGGTCAATTTAGAGAAGCCCATCTCTGAAAATGGACCTTCATGGAAACAAATGCCTTTGTAAACACAAGCAAGCATGCTAATGAATCATCAGCAAATGACAAAGCAGGACACTAATGTAATAAAATGGGATTTTTTCCAACTGGCACAATATGTTGCGACAGTGAACCCCAAGCCATCCTCTGCAAACCTCTCAGCTATTCCCACTAATCTAATTAATGATTTTCCGTTTCAAATTAAAAATGACTGATTCTTGGGACATTGTTAGCAAAAATCTAAAGTACCAATGTGGTGAAGTCTAAACAAGCCCATATCAGCATATTTTTATTAGGATATCAACCAAAAATCTAGTCATCTTACCTCGTGTTTTAAGTCAATAGTAAAGTCAGACTTAAGTGGGTCGTTCTTAAGCTTTTCTGCAAGCCTAGAACATAAAGGCACTGGCTTAGAGCAGTTTCTTTTGGTAAAATAAATGGCACATAAAATTGACTTTGTAGACATAAGGCAAAAGCAAAGCGAGGCCCCAACCGGTTGACGAGGGGGGCACTCAAGGCCCAGGCCGCACCGAAGTCGGGGTATTTGAAGGCGGAGGGGTTGTCGGCGAAGGCATAGTGGTGGATGATGGTGGACTCCTCGTCCTGCAGGGGCTTCCCCAGGAACCACTCCTGAGGAACGAGACCCGGAAACATCAGCTACGAAAGCCTCCACCAGCTGTCGGCCTGTCACCACTGCTATCGCATCACTCCTTTGCTTGGATTTTCATTTCTCTTTACAGTCATTCAGTTGGCAGTCTTGAGGTTTGTCTGCTTTATACAAGCCATTTTTAAACAAACAAGAAAAGGATACATATCGCAGAATACTGGCTTCAACAAATAAAGACTTAGACTTTAATAGAATAAATTACATTTTGATCACCTGCTGCATTCATCACATCAAATATATTTTCAGCTGTACTCTTTGATTAAAAACACATTCGAAAATGTAGTATAAACAGAAATATTATTAAAGTTCATTTACATGTTTTTTTCATATATTGATATTTATATAAATTATAGTATTCTTTTCAAACTGCTTTGTAAACAACGCTAAACTTAGGGATGAATTTTGGGAAAACAAACCATTCTATTCAGTCCACTGGAAATAGGTGAAGTAATTACATATTCATACAGCAACAGGATGTCAACTGCAATGAATTGTTTGTTCCCCCTACAAAGATTTAATTTCATCAGTGGAATTTGCCATCATTTGTCATCTATCTTCCTTTGTCCTTCACTGTCAGGTGTCTAGAGCACCCAGAGCTTGTTCCACACCACAGATGTGGTAACAAACACACCCCTGCTATGCCCTTACCAAAATGCGTTTTGCAACATGCCAAACCGGAGCAAGGCATAAAAGCAATGCCCAATGCAGCAAACATTTAAAATACATAAAACTTGATAAAATACATTTATGAAAGATTATTCCAATTAAAAACTGGCATTACTGCACCTCAGTACCGCTGAAGCTTGCAGTGCTCTTGCAGTGTATGTTTTAGGACTGCAGTAAATTACTTCTCACATTATTTTTATATTCATATTGTATCTGTATATGGCCATCAGGTAATAACTAAATATCTTTTCATCCTGTTCTCCCAAAGGTCAATCAGATTCAGTGTGGATGACTTTGCAGAGTACAGCAAATTCAGATTAAAAACTGTGGGAGAATACAAATAGGTAGCTGCAGTGTGAAAAGTTCTACTTTGAAATTTATTCAGAGTAGTCCATTATATTTAAAGATGTCATTAAAGCCTGTTTCTGACTTAACACTATCACTTATCAGGTGCTTCTATTTAAAATCAATGCAATTTTCTAACACATTAACTGTGGAATATTCAGATATGTAACAGAGCTTAGATTACATATATCCCACAAATTACAGATTTATGTATGCATGTATTCGGAATTCTGGAGACTGCCCCCCCCCCCCCAAGTACAACTTACAGACTACAAGAAAAGCAAAAGAATTATTATTAATATTATTACTATGACTCTTACTGACCCCTATGGGGAGATTCTCTTCTCACCCACCCCATCTTACTCTCCATAGCACAGACACACATGTAAGTGAGAACAAGTTTGGCAGTGAAGGGCAGCCAGCTGCAGCAGTGCCCATGGAGCTGGGGGTTAAGGGCCTTGCTCAATGGCACACATACATGTGACTATTCTGCCTGGTAGCCTGATGATCCAAGTTAAATATCCACTGTCTTTACCTGTGCAGTGGGAGGGCAGTACAGTAACAACAGGCACGACACAGTGTCGACTGCAGATAACAGATAGTCTACTGATAATGCAGTAACCGATTCTGTTTATTCCAGTGGCCTCAGAGACGTACACCAATTTTAGTAGGCTGAGCCACAAAATGAACAATTTTTTTTTTTTTTTATAAATGAACTCGTTGTCCTCTGCAAAATGACAGCCAAGGGAGTTGAGAAGAGATTCCAGGACAAACCTGGCAAACTCACTTTCTTGGCGTCGTACTTTCCAAGGATCTCAAGCAGCTTGTCCAGCTTCACGTTCGTTTCTTCCTCCAGGAACACGATCCAGGAGGAGTTTCTTCCGTAGGATGCAGAAAAGCTGGGAAATTGTGGTGGGGGGGCAGGGGCAGGAGGGTAAGTGAAAGACACTACTGACACACTAGAAAATGTACAATTAATCCAACCATCGTGCATACTGCAGTCCAAAAAAAAGGAAAAAGGAAAATTACAGAAATGAAGAGTTAACTTTCAAATCTGCCAGCCCACCGCTACAGGTTATGTACAGGTACATGATACAATGTTTCATTGTGAAATGTGTAACAATGTTTTTTCATTGTTCCTTTGTCCTTTGAGAGGTACAAACAGCATGATTTCATTGCTCTAGCATCTCTTGAGAATTAGGCAAAAACTTCAGAATCCTGTTCATTCGAGAGAGTACAGTACTGCAGAGTACAGAGTACTTTATTATTACACCATAATTACGTGCAAATTTCTCTTTACCATATGTATGTAAACGAAAATCACATTATACATGGGGTCCAGGGATGGTTCACTATTATATGCAGTTTTGGCCATCCCTGGTAGATATGTGGAAAAAACATTATGTATTATGGATGAATACACAAATGGGTATTGCAAATATTTATTTCAAATCATGTGCAACAACTGCAGTGGAATGTTCACTTTTTCAGGCACACTCAGTCCAAGGAACAATCGCATACAATAAAGCAGAAACAGACAAGATATGCAATGGTACGGTGAAGATAAGCAACACTTGGACAACTAAATGTTTAATGTTTAACGAAACAGGATTAGTATGTTATTTTATTGACAACGGTGAAGCCAGATTGCTGGTTGAATGAGCAGAGAGCCTTAGGGAGGGGAATGCAACTTCATAAAAGATGCATCTTTGCTTTATGGAAGCCAACAGCAGTTTGAGAAAAAGGCCGGGGTGCTTACAAAGGCAGCAGGGGAAGGATGCTCCAGTCGCCCTCATTATCTGACAGGTTGTGCAGCAGCAGCACAGTAGGTTTGCTCTGTGGGAGATAAAGTCTCTCTCAGAGGCAGCATGCATCTTTGAAAGATCACAATGGTTTGACCTGAGATACAAAAGTAAATTAAAAAAATAAAATACTTCTAAGAGATTCTTGGCAAGCTTATAGCAAACCGCTTTAAATTCTGATTGAACAGTAGGGGTGTGGAAAGATTATTAATACTAGAGGGTTTCTGTCCCTCTGTGGATGTCTCAAAGTTATAATTGTTCTCAGAATTAAGATGTGGCGAATTGTACATTCTCTGGGCAGATTAAAGCAAGATTAAACTGCTAGAAAGTTACTTTTAGTTTCTAAATCATGTAATTAGTTTCTTTCATCAGACGGTTTTCTAGATATTTTTTTTTTTAGTATTGCACAGAAAAATGGATTCTGTCGTCATAGAAACACTCTCCACAGTGCAAGGGCCTGCAGTAATAGAGGACAACACCGGCCCAGATTGGAGAGGGAACGGGGTTTCTGAGATGAATATAGTTTTTGATAGAATTTTATTAAGGTGGCAAAAAAAACAGCAAAATTTACTTTGTGAGAGTCACACATACGTCACAACAAAAGCACTGCAGTGATTTTTAGATACAATAAGCCTCAAAGTACTCTAGCTACTCTACTAGCTAGCAGTCAAACTCTACGCATCTTTCTGTATTTTTATGTCATAAAAAAGCTCAAAAAGAATCTTTAGACAGCCTGAGTACCATAATCGCGTCTCCCTTGGAATATTCAGAGCCTCGCTTTGGCTCTGCAGTAAACAGATCAACAAATTTTAACTAATTCCTAACGCAGGCAGCTTTTCACCTGTCAGCTGCCAGTGAGAATGAGGAGTCAGAGTAAAGCTGCAGTGAATTCTCCTCCAGTGCCTGGAGTGGCTCTTTGCTGAAATTTCCCATCAGCACTCCTGAAGGGCCTGTGGGAGTGTACTGTCAAATGAGACTCTGAATTCGCCATGGAGATAAGATACCGGAGGGGACGTCCTGCCACGGCACTTTGGATTGAAATTTGGGACATACAGGCCCTTTCGACTCAGGTGCTCCCAGACAGGGGCTAATTCATCAAAAGCTGTTACTGAGGCACCAGCAAGCAGCTTAAACCAGCTACACAGACTAGCGGTGTCACCAGCAAGCACATAAACATGGCTGTCAGGCTGCCTAGCTAACCCAGAGGCAAGACATAATTTAAACCAAAAAAAGAAATGTAATCATTTGTAATTGATAATGCGTTATAATGCATTCATAAAGCATTATACACATGGCTATAAAGATTTATAAAAAGGCATAACATTATAGCCATGTTTATTATGCATTATGACCGGCTTATGAAACTCATCTATAATGCATTACATATACCGTTATATTGCATTATAATGGTTTGTATAAACATTCATAACAGTCCCAATGCATAAAACATGACTATAATGTGTTATACTTTTTTTGATAAATATTTATAGCCATGTTTATAATGATTTATGAATGCATTATTTGTGATGAATGTGTTTATAAATTACTAAAAATAAGGCCTTAAGTGAAGTGTTACTGAAAAATCCATTCTCCTACTTCTCAGGAATTACAGCAGTGGATCAGTATAGCACAGTAACATTAATAACAATTTTGAAGATCACAAAGGTTTGACAATAGAATCTTTTCCTTTTGCCAACTGCCTCACCAGTTTTGTTATAGTTCTGTTTCCCTGTTCCCACCATCACCTGCTATAATCTGTCCACTGACATTATATCAACAAATGAAATTTACAAGATTTAGATTAAAAAAATGAAACAAAAGTACTGTATATGTTGACATTGTAAGCCATGTGACAAAAGCACTTCTTAAAGCCCAATTAAAATATGTAAAATGAACGCAGGAGAAAAGAATGACAGGAACACGACTGACACACTCAAATCCTTTCATGTAATAAACCCCCCACAAGACAGTCGTTAAAAATAAAATAAATGAGTCATTCAGCCGCTTTCTGGTTCCCAGCACACGTTTGAAAGGTGCTCCTATTGCACACCCGAGGCGCTTGTCATCCCCATCCCAGCTTCTGCGTTAAGCCTCAGGGCAGGTTTTCTGGCATTACTGCCACTCTCGCTGCTCAATATTCATATTTATCATTCAGTCTTTTCATTATTTTTCAGCGTTTAAAGCAGGACAATAAAAGGTGGTTTTTAATGTCGATCTGTTCGACAGCGTGTAATTTCCAACGTGTCAGCCACAGACTAGCGCCAAAAGACGGCTGGCCATTTGCAGCAGCACAGGTACAGAGGAATTCTTTTTGCATCTCTCATATTACTGTCCTATGCAAGGCAGCCCGGGGGGGTCAGCCAGTGGCCCTGGAGCAGTTTTTAGAGGTTAAGGACCTTGCATATGGGCCGACCATTAATAAGAGTACTCTGCATGCCATGGGATTTGAATTGGCCATCTTCTGATCATGAGTGAAGAGTCGAAAGCTACAGTCACACACTGTCCCAGAATCATGGTTCGAATTAAATAATAATAAAACCAGAAAGAGGCATTTCTACATCCATTGTGTTTACTAATGCAGGCCTGAAGTATCTCAATGCAGCTCCTACAGCAACAAATGTTGTTTACATTACATGGTTTGATGCAACCTCAAACGTTAACAAAAAAAAAACACACCAAATTTGTCAACACAGATGAAAAATACGGCTCCGAAGATGAATGAGTGTCCTGCATCTCAGGGTCACCCCCGGAATTTTATTCAAGTTGAAATTCATAAAATGTTACATTCTGTGGCTTAGCTTTGTTTTTTTTAAAACTGGCTGTGTCCCATGTTGCAAGCAGCAATGTTCAAGAGGACAATGAAACAGATATGGCAGAGAGAGCTGAATGGGTCTGCAGCACGCCCAGACCCTGAACATAATTCAGAGCAAATTCCACAGTCTTATTCCAAGCTCCACAGTTCTTCTTAATTGCACTTCAATATGCTGAAAATATCTTGATTTTGCTATTTCCTAAACATCTGTGGGATTCACTCTGATAATTAACAGTCGGTCTGCTTTCAAATGAAACAATTATGTAAAAGCCCAAAGAAAATTGGGCTTTGTGGTTTCTTGAAGTGGGCTTTAATATTAAAAGTTTCATGCTCTGTAAAAGAATGGAACACAAATTAGCAAGTGCTGCTGCTAATCAGGCATCGTGTAGAAAATATTAGCCTTGTTTTGCAATTTACCTACCACACGCGTTCAAAGTCATTTTAATTTTTCCAAAAACAATCCAGAGACCCCTTTCCCGAGCCAGTATGTGAGCATCCGCGTCTTTAATCACTGATACTCGCCTGCAGTAAACAGTGCTGCTAACAGGCATCATTTCCTCTCTGCCACAAAGAGGAGGAAGCGTAAAGGTACAGGAAGTTTGTTGTGTCACATTGTCAGTTTGGATGTTTCTACTTGTGTTCCAGACTCGGCCGTCCACAACGCCTCCTCGCACCTGTCCTCCTCATATCCAGTGCTTTGTCTGTACGTTGTACAGCTCACACACAGTAGGGCAAAATAAAAAATAAATAAAATCTGCTTCTCTGCTTGCTGTCCAGTTGGCAACCTGCAAGTGGCCCAGCAGGTCGGTGAGAGACGCCCACCTCGTTCCCCCTACGAGTGTAATGGTGGCTTAGCAGCTCTTGTCCTGTACGCAGAGCTCAGAGACAGCTCACCTGCTCCTGACTAGTGATGCTGCACCGTGCCGGAAGGGATGTGTAGGGAGTCACTTATTTTGAGCACTGGGCGTAACAGGGTACCTGCTATACCCTCAGGACCTGCCAGCCTCTAACGATGAGTCACAAAAAACTGACTCACCCAAGACACACCACACTGTAACTATCATCAGTGTAAAAAAATAAATAAAAAAGCACTACATTACATCTGGGGTTATGGAAAAGGAACAGGTCAGTTCCAGAGCTGATCATCTCCAAGCTCAACACGGCACTGCCTCCCTCAATCACACAGCTCACTGTAGAGGTCTTTCCAGAATGTATGCAGGAATTACTCATTTATGAGAGTGATCTGGGAGTCTCTCAACACACAAGTCCAAGTCTTTATGTGCCGTTTTTACTACAATTATTATGGCAACAAGTCATTTACTTTCTTCTTCACTGAAGCATAATACACATATCAACACATAATACAAACGCAGGTCTCACGGGCCCAGTTTACCCCAAACACCAAATGCTTTAAATCGGCATTAAACAGTATTAGCAGTGAAAAGTGCTCAGATGTTCATGAATATATAGAGAGAGGAAGATGGACAAATGTCATCACTCTTTTTAATAAATGCTCAAGGAGACATAAAAGTAAGCCAACACTGAAGGGTTCATCACAAAATCCTGGGTTTATCACACTTCTGTTGTTGACAAAAACACTGGCTGGCCGGCGAGTCCCCAATACAGAGGCAAAAACAGCATATCACACTGCTAAAACCGGAAAATACGCTATGCACCTAATGCATATTAACGTCTGTCCCAACATGACTGACCTCAACCTCACATCCAACAATGTGCAAAGGAGAACACCTACAGAGAGGCACCCCCCCCCAACCCCAGCTGGAGGCTTGAAGCACTGCAGTCTCCTCGCTCAACATCCACCTTCATGACTCACTCCTCTCTGCCAGGTGACACCACTGATATGGTTCATATCAGCAACTCTTCACATTTTGTGCAAGTCAAGGGTGTTTATTTTTAAATTAAAAAACACTCTCACTCCCTTAGCTGACTGCCCTGTGAACAAAAACTCACTTTAGCACACGCACATTAATGCAACTTCTGTTTAAGGGGAAATGGTTCAGACCCCAAATAGAAGAAAATTACAGTGTCATGTATTGCAAATGCAAGAATTCTAACAATGATTTGAGTATAAATGTTCCTGAAGGAACAAATGAAAGAATTCTGGTTTTATTACCTAGTCATTATAATTACAGGACTGCAAGAGCTGTTGTAACTTTAATGTTTCATCAATTTATGCTAAATGTATAATGTATATGTAGAATTACATGCAAACTTCCAGCATGGATAAAAATGTTAGCATTGGTAATAATGTTAAGTTGGAATCTACAATATTCTGTAAATATAGATTTCCACAAAATATTATATATGGATACAAATACATACCAAAAAACTGGACCCTGTTATTTGGTCACATGGAATGCTAAAAAATATTTAATTTTCCTAAACAAGAATAGCTTGGATACAGTTAGTTCAATAGTGGCATCTAGTGGTGATGTATGTAAATGGCATCATTTAAAGTGATTAAATGACAATAATTTATTTTTAAACCACTTAATACTGTTCACAATATAAAAAAAAAATGTTAGCCTGTTTCTCTACAACTCCTTGCTGACTTCCATTACACTAAGACACGACATGGCCAAATATTTCGGTACTTTTCTTCAATAGCAATTAGACCCATTCAAAAAAAAAAAAAAAAAAAAAAAAGGTCAGTACTGGCTGGAACAGCCTTCAGACAAAATAAAGGCAGTAATATGAGTAATACTGTTTAATGGCCTTTGTGCGCTCAGCATGCTTCCTCCTGCATCGCACTCGAGAAAACTGCTGCAGAATCAGGAAAATCTCATTGGTAATAAACAGAAAACATCCTTCTGATGTTCTGAGACATTACAGCACAGATTGATGATGGAACCAGCTGTTCAGACCAGACACTGATGACTGCGGACAGGTGCTTCTGTCTGGTTCTTGTAGCTGTTCTTACAATGAGAAAAGGCAAACTGAGCCTAGGATAAGTCTTTAGGCAGTCCTGAGATGTGGGAGATTGTGTGACAAGCTGCTTCTGTGCGGCATTTTGGAAATCTACTATAGATCATTGCAGTGGCTCTCTCTGGCACCTGGGGCGGCTTGCATTAATAAATGGTCCTGATACTTTAGAGAAATTCACAGAAGATGTGGTCTGAACGCTGATGAGACCCGCAGGGGATAGCATACCTGTCTGATGTTCTCTGCCTGCTGAACGAGACTGGCCTTGCGTTTGTGAGCCCGCTCCACGTGGAATGAGTTCCGCTGGCTCAGAATGACAAACACCACTTCCTGCGAGCCTGAAACACAGTACGGAGGAGCACATTATCAACCTCAATTACTGGAAGGACGAGCACAATTTAGATCTGACACACTAAGGCATCACACTTCAGATCGCATTCCAGTCTCTGACAAGAAGCCCGAGGCAGAATGAAAGCATGCATCTGACCTCGATAGATGCATCAACAAACAGAATAGAGAAACAATTCAATACAAATGGGGGTGGGGGAGTGGGGGAATTCCTTGAAAAGGTTTTTAATTTGAAAAGCACAGAAGAGTTAAGGTGCACGATTTTTTATTAATCTGTGCAGAATACCAGTGTGCTGGTTTCACGACTATCCACTAGGAGGTGTAAATGTCAAAAGTGTGCACCAGGAGAGTGTGCATGACTGGCAGCTCGGCACAATGGCTCCATAATTGTTTCAACACCAGGACTGTGCCTGAGGCCCCTTGTCTTCTTACTGCAAGGTTAACCCTCATTACTGTCAGCCCAGGGGGGCTGCTGGCCTAGGACTGTCCTACCCAGGGAGAGGGACTAATTCACACTTTGCACTGCAGTCTGATAGGCAGTAGGGGGCACAGCAGTTAAGAAGCGTTTCCATGCTCAGACCCCTGTACTGAACCATAGAATAATGAACCACAAAACCACTGCCACAAAAAATATATTTCATCCAGTTTGTGGAACTGCTTTCACACTGTTATTATTGCAGTCTCCAAGAACCGATGGATGAATTCCAGGATAACATCTCAACAGTTAACCACATAAAGCAGCGTAACGAAGCATACAGAACTTAGGGGCGATTAGCACTTGCCGTGACATCTCCATGATATGCGACAGATCATCTCACGGCTAGGAACTGAAGGAGGTTTCCAAAAGCACATAGCCATTTGGAATGGTCCGTCACACTGCTCGAGGTAATTAAACCCTCTCATTAAAACCCCATAAGCTCGATTCACTTTCCAGCAGTCGTGGAGTTTTTTGACAGCGAGAGGCAATAAGCGGGAATGCTGAAGTTCAAAACGCTGCAAGAGTGAAAAAATGAGGAAAAAAAACCACGCGAGTTCACTTCTCTCACACCGAGCGTAAACAATCAGCAGCAGGTCCTCCATAGTGAAGCTGCATATTTGCATGTAATTAAAAATAAGCTGAAATTGGAACTAAATGACTATATTTAATAAAATACAATAAAAATGGAACAGTGAGTCAACACACCTCCGCCCCCCCAAGCTGCCTCAGGCCCCCATGTCACCCCAAATGAGGAGGAGAAAGCGGAATTTGCAGGCAGACGGGCGTGCCGGGGAGGCCCAGTGACCGTCCCCAGTTATGCATGCAATCCGCACCCAGTGCTGGAAGGAAGTCGCATTAAAAGCAAGACCACCAGCCAGCCCCCCCCCCCCCCCCCCCCAAATTAATTGGCTCCCATTAATCAGACAGCAAAAGGTGTTGGTGGCAATGAGGTATTGTCCAGTGTGGGGCGCCCCCTTGCTCGTCCCCTCGATGATGGTCTTGCCAGAGTTCTGCAGCCAGTTCCCCCCTGCCCCCCAGTCTTGGAGCAAGCAATCGATAAATCAATTGGGGAACACAGCAGCGATTAGGGATGGTACGTTCACGGCCAGATACGCCCCGGGCATTTCTCAATGACAAACAGAAGAGGATTTCATCGCACTTCCTGCGAGGACCCTTGGCCACGAATTTAAATCACAGCAGATTTATTATTTTTTTTGAGAGAGAGAGAGAGAGAGAGAGAGAGAGAGAGAGAGAGAGAGAGAGAGAGAGAGAGAGAGAGAGAGACAGAGACAATGAGCCCCCTGATGCTGGACACTCTGGTTGGAGGATGATTTATTGTGTCAGAATGCCCACTGGTTATATAGCTGGTGTGTCCGTCATGTTAGCTTATCAATATGTCCTGGACACTGCATTCCACAGGGGCTGGACTCTAGTCTAGAAATCCTTATACTGAGGTAAAAGGAAATACTGGTCCCAGCTCACTACAGGTCTTACCAAATGAACTCCTTCCACATCCAGCCACTTAGTCTTGCTCCACTAAGCAATTACCTACCGGTATCTATATTAAGGCATTTTAATGAAATCATGGACTAACCTATCAGTTTCAAAATCAATACATTATAAAATCAATTGATGCATATCAACAGTGGCATCTAAGATCTGTGTACACAATTCATCTAAGCGCCTTTGAAAGAGAGCCAAACACTCGTACAGGCAATAATCAAAGCAGCTGTCACTCACAGCATGAGCCTTTGTTATATTAAACATGGGGTCACACCTGCCAACAAAACCACAAATTAATCTGTGATACGTCTCTCCAGGGGGAGCTGGGAGAAAAACAGAGTCGCAGAGGCGTAGTGGCTGCTGTATCAATGGCATTTTTTTCCCTTAAAATCTATAATTTCACAGGTGTACATGGGTGGCTTCCTATAGTGTTATTAAAGCCAGAATGCCACAGGACAAAAACAGACAACCTGGCAGGTAGGTATGCTGCCGAAGCTCGCTCACCACAAGGGAAGCAGGAGAATCAAATCTGCCACACACACCGCCCACGTCACTCTTAAGGACGTCCGCCTGACCAAAACATCACTAACAGCTGCTCTCCCTGCTTTACATCTCGAACTGATCTCGTTCTAATTGCCGCATTATTCATTTACCCAGCAGATGTTTTGATCATAAGCAATTTTATGCAGGTTACAATTTCACGCTCCAGTCTACATGAGAAGTGTCTCCATGGTAAGATATTTACCAGAGCGACCGAGGTTAAATACCTCATGTGATAAAATAATTGCAGACACCAACAATCAGCACCGGAAGATGCAGGCCGCAGTGAATAAAGAAGAGAGATACCAGAACCCAAGATTTTTTCTTGCTTGGTTTTTTGCATTTTGAATATATATTAAAAAATGTCCTTGGAGAAATTTCATTAGTTTATAGTGATATCACTTTCAGTTTTGAAAAAGCTGTCCTATAGCCCTGAATGCACAATGGGCTGTCACTGCACTGGGTCTGATAACCTTGCAGGCATTGTCAGCATCCTCTGAAATACTTTCGCTAAAAAAATCCATATGCAAGTGAAGGGCAGATGCATAGTGAGCCGATACGATGCCTGAATGCAGTCTTGCCATCCAGAAACTCGCATGCTTTTACTCCGAAAGGGTCACGCATACTCCATAGAGACAGAGTAGCTCTTATGATGTAAATATAGAATATTAGTCCAAACAGCACAGCAATGTCACAACCCTTGCTAGACCTTAGTAAGAAAACACTCCACACCATCCAACCTGGCTAAGTTCTGCGGCTCTTACTTGGTACCCACACCCACTACTAGTGGCGATTTAACACTGCAAGGGATGGGACTCTGGGCTATGAGTCTGCTCACATGAACGACACCTTCACAGGGGCAGCGGAGGGCTTTGTGGTGAGCAATCGGCCAAGGCTGAGGGAGGATGTCAACAAGCCATTTCCATAAGCAAGCCGATCCAGCACTGCCGTCCTAAATGCTGACCATCTCGGGACAAATCTGGCCATACTCCACTGAGCCACGGCAATATGAACTCAGTACATGAAACCATCTAAAATGGACTTGACGGTACCAGAGTAGCCGTTACCCCTCATGTCAATGCGAGGTAGCATCTTCCCGGAGCTTACATGCACGCAAGGCTGTGAGTCATGCCCGCATGAATCGATACCACCATCCGCCAATGAGCTGTGCAGCCCTCGGGGAGATTCCATCGCAAAAGCGGATTAGACGCGCTCCGGTGCGATTGGTATTCACGGTGCGCTGCCCGCGGTACAGCGAGCCGGCATGCCACAGCTGCGGTTCAACTCCCCAGGCCAAACATACCCTCATATTAATAAACCCGTCTAATTGCACGGGCGACTGGTCCGTGCTTCTGTGAGCTCTGCGTTTCCTGTGAGCTCTGCGAACTTCGGAGCTGGAAGCTGGAAAGGTCAGTGCGGATGCTTCCCAACCTCTACAGGAAGCATGTGGAGAAGATCTCTACTCCCTCCGGAGAAATTCAAACCCACCCAGAGTCTCCTTTAGAGCGGCATGTGCCGATCCCTCAGGTCACCGCAGTCCCAGAAGATAACGGCAGTAACAGGTAATAAATAGCAGAAGAGAGGTGACTCCCCTCCCAACCCCATCAATAATTCAAGACCTGGAGCCAATTAAGCTTTAAAAACAGACTCAAATGCTCAATCCGGTCGATACACTTTAAACGTTATGCTGCCCTTTAGCGAGACTTAGGTAAATATCGCTCGCAGAAAATCAGAGAGGTCTAAGCTCTGGAAGACATGTGTGAAGAACTTAGGGGTTGAGAAAGCAGGATGGCCTGGATTCAAGAAGCATGTCGGCGTTCCTGGGCTGAAAGGGTGAACGGAAGGTCAGCAGAGTCACTGGACGCGAAGCAGGGGAGCAGAGGCGGGGACGGACGCAGGGCAGTCCGCTGAAGGGAGCCCGCACAGAGCCTCAATGAAGATGCACGGTACATCGCGATACACCTCCCAACCCTACCGGAGCGAGCAGCCGCCGTCTGTTGGCCTTCAGTACGGCTTCTGTCAGCACGTTCCCGGAGGTTCCTTCGTGGCCTTTCTAATAGGTTGGCCCACAGCCAGATCACGAATCTAGGACAGCAGTGCACCTTTGTTCTCCATCGTACTCCAAATCAGAATGAGCTTCTAAGGACCTCACGCTCTCGGCCCATAAATTGGTCTCGCCGCTCATTCACTAGACTTTTTTTCTGTGACAGAGGACAGTCACAAGGGCAGGAAAGATGTGCAAAAGTGTAAGGTTACCCAAACAATAAAGGGATTCACTCTATTCAACATCGGAAACTAAAATGAGCTCAAGGCTCAAAGCCACAGATAAAACAGATACCTTTCTGGGAGTTATGGATGGATGGATGAATGATGCAAAATCCCGGGAAACCCTGCCTAAAAGCTTTCTACCCAGTCCTGAATCCTCCCAGTGAAGCCTTTCCGCTAATAAAGGAATTAGCCCAATCACCACCATCTGGGTTTCATTTAATTGGACTATCTGTAGCCATTGGAGGGAGGTGGGGGTGGCTGCTGATTATAAGCTGCCATGGCAACACAAAACACCATCAGAACTTCTTGTGGTTGCTGTGCTTGTTCCTGGCACTAGCAGCACATTCCACTTGTCACAGTGTGTGTCTCTTACAACAGACGTCTTTAGTGGCCCCACCTTTCATAAGAGGCGCACATCAGTCAGGCAGCATCATTCTGCTGCAAAAATGTTTCATGCTATTGCAGAACCGAAAGAGGACATTGTTGCCAGTTATTCAAGAATGCATCATTAAGGTAATGGGACACATCACTGTCAATACAGATCTATATTCACTCACAATACCTCCCTAATGGGGAGGCTTTCTGCCACAGCGAGAGACTGACCACAAAGACCAGCATTCCATGCCTTTTATAAAACACTTACATTACAAATAAAGAAGCTTTGAAAATTATCACCCTTGTTTTGTCGAGCCACCACTAGCCACTGGAAACCGACACCGCAGTGGCATAACGTTGATGTGTAATTAAAAATGATTAAAACAAAAACCTGTCCACCAGCATTAAAACGAAATTCACAAGGATGCAAACAAATACTGAAGCAGGGACTCCTCACAATAACACGCCTTTCCCCCGCAGGTACTGAGAAGATAAAAAATAAGAAGTGCCTTGGTTGTAGGCAGTTTGTTTGCCTATACATTAATTTCCTAATAGCACCCCCCCCCCTCCGGTGTTTTCCAAACAGATGCTCCGCATACATTAGCTTCACGAGGCTGGAAGGCAGTCTGACAGATAGCATCTCCTCCACACGACCCCAGAGCGTGTCCTTGCTTTTGCATTCCAAGTTGAACTGTTGGTATCTCGCCTTACACACCCAGGGCTTCATGGGATTGGCTCCAGACTACCAGAATCCCCCTTCAAGGCATTATACCCATAATACAACAGCTCCGAGTTGGTTTAGAAAATAGGAAATGTACATTTCATAAAATATTTAAAATCTCTGTGCCCCACAGGAGTAAGGGGTGAGTTTTGCCTTAACGTACGCATCATACAACAGATTTAAGAAAAATACTGTATATTGTTGCTTTTCTTCTAAATATTATAACACCTGCTCACTTTTTTACCCACCTGACAATTTAATTTACACTTCAAAACATAACTGGCAAGCCTTAACTTTCACTAAAGCCCTCCCCCGCCCCCCACCACCCATAGAAATCTTCAAGCTTTGTTGGAATCGGAGCTACATTTCCAAAAGGTTTTGCCTGCGAGAAAAGCAGAACTCCGGCTACTTGCTCCCACAATGTATACAGGAGCACTGTGGCCCAGTTAGGATTTTTCAATAGACCAAACATCTGAGTCTCTGGGCTTCTCTGCAGGGACAGTCGCAGGCAGGACTAGCGTGCGCTGAAGCACGATGCTCCTTCAGCTTTTGTTTCTGTGGCAACCCAGCTGAGAGGATAACGGCGAAGCTTACAAGCTTAGGCGACAACTCTTCCGTGGTTAGCGGCCCACGCCCAGGCGTGAGGTGGCGTCAGCCCACACTTCCTCCCTCCCTCTCTGGCTAACTGCGATTGTGAATGGTTGCTTCGTTGGCAGGGAACCATAACGATGAAATCTACTCTTGAGCAGAGGGGCTGAAACTAGATCCAGATAACCCAGAGTAAATTGATTTTGTCGTATGCTGATGAACAGAAAATAGATTTCATCCTTATCCTTCTTGGAACATTTTACTCTGAAGAGGTACAGCCACAGTGGGGCTCAGGTTCACCAGGTCGCTTTCAAACTAATATTTTCTCCCATATTTTCTACGGGGTTTTAGGTCTCCAATGGTGTTTGACATGAAGGCATTTCGGTTACAATACAAAAGGACAATTTTCCATCCAGAAAGAACATTTCAAAAGAACTTGAGTCGGTGTGCAAGATGACTTATTCAAAGCATTTTTAAGCTGGCTGTTCTTCTCTCGCCGACTGAGGTCACAGCCCCGTTGATGGAGCCGGTGGAGCGTGGCGGGGCGAGCGGTAAAGTGGCGCGATCCTTGCGCGAACAGACGTCATGCTGGATCGCACTCGTTCGGAACTGCAGCACCAAAGGCATCCGTGTCTACAGAAGTAACAAGACCGCAGCGAGCGACGGGACGGCGTGTGTGACAGGAGAGTGCCTGGGGAATAAACCAGGGGGGCTGAAGCGGGACCACATGCACCAATGCATGCAGATGGCTGGGTGCCCCTGCTGGAAGGCGTGTGCCAATGCAAGCGCATGGCCGAGGGCCTCATCACAACAAACACAGGCCTCACAGACTCACTCACGAGCCTAAACACATGAAGCCTGAATGTTTAAGCAACACAAAATGGCAAATGCGACTCTTACACCGGTCTCATGAAACACTTTTCTCAAGGTAATAAAATGACATAGAGCTCCCATAACGGACAGTTATGTTTGCGGGATGTTTGTTCTTACGCAGACAAGCTATAAGAACACAAACTCATAGCTATGCCAGCAAAATCACCATGGGGGAGAAATAAGTCATTACAACCCTGCAAAATTTCTTCAAAACTCAATTAGTTTTAATAAAGATAACGGCAGCTCATTAAATTTATGCACTTGATCGCCAGTTAAATTATACTCCTGGCTATGGAGAACACTTGGAGAATATGCGGTGGGATGAACAAACAGAACACAAGCAGAGAGATGAATGATGTATGTACACAGACTCACGGATTCGCCTCTCCTGGGAGCCTCGATCTGCGTCCTGGATCTGAAAAAGGAAGGAGATGTTACAAGTATAAAACTGTACTCTACACAGATTCCCCAGACTTTCTGTATGTCAAAACTGACGTACACAGAGGCTGCAGGAGGGGAAATAAATATTTTATGGAAATACTTGACAATTTCTGAAGACCGCATCAGAACCATTCATTTAATGAGTTTGAGAAAATGCACGTCAAGCATCTCAGAGAGCTACAAAAATGTCCCCAGTCACAAGAACCCCTCGACCCCACTCAGTGCTAACTCTACTGCACAATTCGGCATGGGATTGACAAAGACAGCAATAGTTTTAACAGAGAAGCCATCAAACTGTTGCTAGACAGTAAAGCAAATGATTTGTTTTTTTTTTTTTTTTTAGAACAGTCATCCTGAAGCTTAAACGAGGAAAATAGCTTAAAAGGTGCCCCCTCGGTAAAGCACTTGTCATTCTGTAAGAAGATTTCCACTGAGCAGTTTAATTCACTCCATTAATTCATAATTCATTAAAATCGCACATCATCACAAAATGACAATCACTGTGGGCACAGGCAGTTTGATGAGCCATGTCATACTAGCATACTTTGGGCAAGAGGGGAAAAAATGACTGCTGGTCAATGTAATTCAACAAGGATGGAAAATTAGATGCAAGATCTGGAGAGCAGACATTTCCATTGGACAACATGCACGAATAACGACCCATGAGGTCAGACAGCGTTCCACCTGTTCGCCTGTTTGTGTGCCTGTCATTGTTCATCTGAGTTCTGAGTGGAACGGCTTCCTCAGGTTGGTATAAGGGACAGGCTGAAGAGACCTCAGGGAGGTGGGGAGCACAGGCAGTCAGTTTAAGCTCCACAGATATACCGCAATAACAAACCGTGCTGCATGTTGCGATTACACACCCAGCTTCAGTTGTAAACACCTGACCCCTAGAGTAAAGTCAGAAGCACAGAGGCGGCTCAGGCTTGAAGCACACTAACTGAGTCACGCATTTCCACCAAGGTGACAAGCTGCCTCGGGGGCCCAGTGGCACAGCAGGACCCTTTAATCCCCCCAATTTCCACACGTTTAAAATTCATAAATGTATTGCTGAGAGAAGCAATTTTGACTACACCGGCACGTTTACTGGGCCATGCTGACAGCAACAGTTCACTCAGACTTCAACGCCAAATAAAAAGGACATTGACACTCACTTAATCTGCACCAGTCAAACAATTGTACAGTATATATCAGCTGCATTGTACATCAACATTGTCTTAACAACTGCGTATGAATCTATTGTGTGTATGACAGACATTGACACCAAGACATAAAATTCCCTGCGTGTGAACGTGTCTATGCATGAACATGCATCATAAGTCTGATTCTGATTTCTGCATCTTACTGCGACAAGAGAGAGATTTAAATCAATGTGGGGGTAACGAATCAATGTTGGAGTAACCCAAAACTTTTTCCAGTCAATGAACACAAGCATTGATTACATTGCTTTGGCACTCTAAATGCTGCTTAAATTATAGTGTGTATGGATTATATGCAAATGAGTAAATGGCTGATTTTGTCACCCGCAGTTGACACCAGAGACAATGGATGAGAATGGGGACCCATTAAGACACTGGGTAAGGTGCAGTGTCAGCATGCATGTTTCCTACTAAGGCCATTGATTGTGTCCCCAGTGAGACATTGTGCGCTGCTACACGCTTCGAGCTGGGATAAAAAGGGTGAGGGATGCATCACTCTAGAGCCACATCGAGGTGATGTGGAGTGGTCCATCTCTAAACGCGAACCAGGAACGATGCTGCACAGAAAATCTAAATACCACCTGCAGAGAATGCATCCACACAGACTGATCTGCAAGCATGGCACGTAGGGGCCAAAAAAGAAACACTTACAGGGAAATTAGCTAAAATTTTATGCTTAAATGCAGGTCAAAAACAAGTCATTACCCCCAATTAACTGGATAATAATTACATGCCTTTCCAGTCACTAAATAAGCATCCAGCTAAAAAAAAAAAAAATAATAATTTTTATCCATCCATCCAACTTTCCAAGAGCAGTGATGGTGACCAGTTGAATGGGCCTGCCCAGACTGTCCATCTTCCCCAGCTAAGAACTGGTGGTCCTCCCAGGGGTTTCCAGGGAATTCACAAGCCAAGTGAGAGACAAAATCCCTCCGGAGTGTCCTGGATCTGCCAAAAAACAGCAGGCTGTTCCCGGCTGCTAATAAGAACGATGTTAATACTAAACAGCTGCTGGGCAGCGCGGTGATCTGTGGGGTGCTCTGGATTCCTTGAATGGTCCAAACACATACAACTGAGGAGAAATGGTATCTCAGCTCTTACAGCAGAAACTGTAGGGTCCCTTACATAATACAGACACACAGAAAGTTAAGTTCATTGTAGAACAAGTGAATTAACAACAGTTGTGAGAACCAGACAGTGAGAAAGTGGCATTTTTCAAAAAAAATTATGAGTGGTTCAGTGGGGGGGGGGCACCTAAGCATCCACTGGGAGTGGCGGCGAGACGTGGAATAAAGGGCAGCATGGCAGATGATTTCTCTGAACAAACCTCGGCAACTCGTGTCTTTGAAGCCTGGGCGAACACACCACACCAGGCATGAATGCAGATCCGGTGCCTTTTGAAGGTGCCAGCGGGCAGATGAGAGACGGGCAGAGCCCGAATTCATAAACATACGACGCGTCTTACTCTACAATACAACATTCTTCACATCCTCCCATCAAACCCATCTTGGAACAAGTCGTGTAGTTATGCAAACTTCACTGGCCAAAAGCAAAGCCCAAGCAGTCTGTCTATTTATAATTTAAGAGCCAGAGGAGTGTGCGGGACAGCTGTCAGACATCCAGAAAAGCCACACCCACTGAAAGCAGCACATTCCTACATATCTGCCAAATCAAGGACCTTCCGCCCATTCCCAGCAGTCTCTGTAATTAATGAGTACAATTGGAGAAGTGAAGCGACACCAACCTATCATAGATATACATTCACACACTAAGGACATATGACCAAATCAGACTGAGGGCACATCTATCGACTGAGGGAGGACTCCTACGCCAGTGGGCAGTAGACCCTACCCACACAGCAGTGGGCCGCAGCAGAAATTGAGTACAGCGATGGTAAGCCACCACACTGTCCTCCAACAATTTGGCCTTTGCAAAAAAATGAATTAATAAAAACCTAGCTGGAGGCTAATGTAGCTATTTTGGAAGGTACTACACAAACAAGCATCTGGTGATTTTGGAACTTGCTGCTCTGCTTTTGTCGCAAAGCTCAAGGATCTCTCTGAGTTTGCAAATATTCTCAATCTGACTGTCAACTGTGCGTACAGACAAAGCCCAGACCAAGCAGGATGCCAACAGACAGGTGGCTTTAGCTAGCGCCCCATCGTACCTGACAAAAAATAAAACACCAGCTCCAAAGGGCTCCGGCTTTCCCAGAAGGCTGAAACAAACGTGGCAGCGAATAAAACATGAACTTCGCGGACATGAACATGACCAGTCCTCTCTTGCAAGTTTAAAGGATGCCGCAAAGAATGTACAGGTAGATATAGGGAAGATTGCCTAGCGTTTCTTCCTTTGACAAAGGAAGAAAAACACCCTTGTCTGCTCCCTATTCGCTGCTGTTTCAGGCTGGAAGGCTGCAGTTTAGGTGAGAGCCTGTGTGTGTCTTCACACTGCCACTGCTCCCAAACCCAGTTTCCGTCGCCCCCTACTGGGCAGCACTCACTAGCTGCTCTGGGCCTTCAGGGTCTTGTCATGTGAAGCGAGCCTAATATCCCGATCTCCAAATTTACTCTGCTACCACAGGGCCTATGTCTCGGATGCCTGGATGGTGAAATTCCAATCTTATCCAAAAAAAAAAAAAAAAGTAGGGGGGGGGGGGGAGAGAAAGCAGGGTGGTCATAGGTATTTCCCATATACTTTGGTTTTATCAAATATACACAACTGTGCGACATTATTTGATACAGCTGGAATTTCCACTAAGAACTGACCACTCGGCAGGCTCATTTTTATTGAAAATATTCCTAATCCTTATAAAATGGAAATTTCGTCCACTCCCATTATCTTAGCGGGCTTGTAATAGCACGGGGGGGGGGGGTTGATCTGCCGTGGAGGTGCGCCTCTCACATTGCTCAACACAGGGCAGGAGAGGTGGAGGAAGGCAGCTCGAAGCTAGAAAAAAAAAAGACTGAAGGAAAGGTTTTCTGAAAAGCCCGGCTACAGATACTTTGTCCCAATTTCTCTTCTAATGACATTTCATCTCCTGGCCTCCCTGGAGCTATGAGAAAAGCATTTTATGCTGATATCATTACCAGGTAGATTTTAGTCAGAGAAAATATTCAGTTATGCAAGAACCGCCGCATAGCTAAGCACAGCCTCTACTACCTATAGCACCAACATACAGCAGCCACACGGGACCTTTGTGTTTTACCATCTTTGCCCTGCGTTACTGTGGGCTCTCAGTTTTGCAGCCATGCCAAGCACAAGACACAGCAGCTCGTTAGAGGTAATTAACCTCAAAGCAAAAGAAAAGGCATTTCGGCATTAAAAGTGGCTTCCCATTGGCAGAAGCAGTGCCCAGTTCCCCTGTGGATGCATTCTCTCTCTGCCAGTGGGACAAGCAGCATTTTCTCACTACATTCTGGCCAAACAGGTCATGCAGCCTTTTCTCCGTTTCCTGCCAACTGATTTGAAAAGCACCAGGTCTGACTAGAGCGCCTATGAAGGTTCCCTCATTTACGTGGGCCTGTTTGCGGTCAGCAGCTGGAAGTGAATCACGGCGTACAGATTTACGAACGGGAAGGAGAGCTCCCCCGAAGGACACCGGCTAAGCTGCTGCTTTTAGAAAACCATTAATGTGGCAGAACAACTGCAGAAGCACTCTTCACACGTCTGGGTTGCCAGAGGGCTCGGCTTGCAAAGGTTGGGAAGGTCGAGCATTAATCTCATACTACGGAGGCTGATGAAAATGCTTCTCGGGCCTGGGAACACGAGTGGGGGGGGGGGAGAGAAGAGGTTCTGTCGAGGCCGAGCACTTTGAAGTGAAAACATTATGCTTCAGTGCATCAGACACGACTAAAATGCGTTTTTTTCCCCCTTGCATCACCTGAAAATAAAGAAGCATATAACTGTGAAAATCCCTTACACTTTTCTACCAGTTTGCTAATAGCCAATGAGAAAAATACATTGAAAGTTAACAGTGACAGTATTCGCAGAAGATCTGATTATATTTTAACAGGCAGAGACCAACAAAACCACAAACGGCGACAACCACGGTCAAGGTAGTGAGCTACAGAATCCCTCTAATCTGCACACAAGCTGTAATTCACATTGCTGAGGAGATTCATCTCAAATCATGGGAGCAAGCAAATATCAGCTTTCTGTCTCTCTGGTAACATGCTTAGAGATAAGCACTGAAGGAGTTTCTCACCTGAGAGCTGTCTTCCTGCAGGGCTGCGGTGCTGAAGCTGAAAGGCACTGCAAGAGAATCAGACACAGTAAGAGAGTGGAATCAGTGCCGGGCTCAATCAAGGGACCTGAAAATTCATTAATTACAATAAAAGGAACTGATAGTTAACCTCTAAATAAGCGAACCCGGGGGAAGAGAGCATTTCCGTAATGTCTCTAAATTAGCTGCAGAAAGTGCCCCACAGTATGGGCTTGGTACCTATATTTATGATTATTAAGCAGATGCTTTTATCCAATGCAGGGTGAGCCAGGCCCTGGAGCCATTGCGGGGGGCCTGGAGCCATTGGGGGGGTCTGCTCAAGGGCCCAATGGAGAAATACCTGCACGAAGCACAGGATCTGCACGAGCAACCTGTTTAGTAGCACACTACCCTACTGAGCCACACACCGTATGTAACTTGTCATGGACATATATTAAAATACAATCAGGATTTAATGAAGAATTACAATTTCTATCTACAACTCAGCACCGGAATGTCAACAGCCACGCAGCAGTCCGACAGCAGAGAAAGTGCCCTTGATGCGGATTAATGACAGTGCAGCTGTAATAAAACACCAGGGGCGAGGAGCTGTCTCAGATCTCCATGGGGCAGCTCCTCGACTGTTCCGAGCTAAATGAAATGTCACTGGCTGCCGTCGACGTTAAACTGCAAGCGGCGGAGTTCTGAAATCCCGACCTGCTCCTCTTTTCAATCAGAGGCCTGAGACTGAATCTGGAGGACTGCCACAACCACCCAGCCACCCACCCCCCAAACCCAAAACAGTTTGCAATTACGGCATGGTGAGACCCAGTCTGATTCAGCTGGCATTGATTTCCGGGGACATGCGAGGGGGAGGTGGGGCCCCCTTGGGGAAATTCGGAGTCGATAAGCTGCAACCCAGCTGTGACTTCACTCAAATCAAGGGCTGCGGATTGTTTTCTTATTGACGCTCACTCTGCAACTGCAAAGCAACAAGGCCAAACAATGGGGCTGACAGGATTCCGCATTTTCTTTTCACTAAACGGCCACCCACCGCTACTGTACTGTATATTTACTACTTACATATTTTTTAATTCCTGTAAACTCCTTTACAGGTTAGCTTGAGTTGATATGCAGGAGTCTCTGGGTCAAGACGTCAGATTTACAGACACCTCTTACTTTAGAACATACTGCCATAAAGCCCATAGTATTAAAAATGAGAGTTCAATACAGTGGTTTATAATAAGGAACACACACACACACACCACTTTATGATGCTCATGAAAACACTGCACAGCTTCAGCAGTTCGTCGGCTTTAGGTACAGTACAGCAGAGGGTCGTTTTATACTTTTATTATTGTATTATGAGGTTTTTATGCATGGAAAAGTAAAATATACACTGTATGCCACAACAAACAGACTAACCGATGCTAAAGAAGAACATGTGTACCTGTTCCAACTTACCTAAAGACAGAATTAGTAAACGGACCTCATTCATAGCCAGTACGATACAGTACAGTGTATGTGAGCACTTTGTAGTCATCCCATGTAGTGCAGAGTTCCTTCCACAGTCCAAAGATCCATGCATCTATAAACTGCCCATAGTGTGCAGGTATGTTTCCTGCAGCGGACTGGCATCCCATCCATTGGCCGCTCTGCGAGTCTGAGCAGGATAAGATGTAATTATACAGATAGCGGCACCTCAATGTCAAAAAGTGACAAAAGAATTTGGACTGATGTAGACACAGAAACAAACTCTTTCCACCCATTAAACTGAATTTAAAAGTACAGCTTTACATAGATCGCCCTCATCGTGAGCCCATTTTATCTTGATCTTGGCCATAAATCTCGAAATGTTATAAAAGATATTATCTGAATCAATATGCAAATATACTTCTTTCTCCTCACAAAGCGGAAATTAATTTTTCTGTGCTGCCCTCTTGAAGTGAATCTCCCAGCTGCCCTGGCGGTATAATGCTATTGGACAGCTTCGGAAGGCGCAGAGGCTGCTGGAAAGAGATATTGAGCAAGCGGGCCCTTTAAAAATGAACATGAAAGACACCGGGAAGATCGTGATCGCCCATCTGTTTGTTGGTAGGCCTCTCACACTCAGATGGATTACAGCTCAACCACGTTGGGTTACAGGTCCCATCTGGATGTATGTGCCGTCCTGTGCCTGCATATCAGAGTTCGTCTTGAGTGGGTAGGTCTTCGTCTGGGAGCACTCCCAATCAGGGTCGTAGTCAGATACGAGGTCATCAAACCTCTGTAGTATTTTTTAAGAGCTAAAAATAAACTTTGAAGCTAAACATTCACCTGAATAAAAAAAATAATAATCAGCAGCTGAAAATGTCAAGAGTTGAGAATGCCAAGTGCATTCTTAATTCAGTCTGAATGTGTTAATAGTGTCTGTGTGTGTGTGTGAGAGAGTGAGAGAGTGAGTGAGTGAGAGAGAGTGAGTGTGAGAGTGAGAGAGAGAGAGAGAGTGAGTGAGTGAGTGAGTGAGTGAGTGAGTGAGTGAGTGAGTGAGAGAGTGAGAGAGTGAGAGAGTGAGAGAGTGAGAGAGTGAGAGAGAGAGAGAGAGAGAGAGAGAGAGAGAGAGAGAGAGAGAGCATTCAGTATCAGCGTGATAGAGGATACGCGACTCAGGAACCACATGATCACACTTCACTGAAAGCAGTTCAAATACACAGAGTTGTGTGATCACACAGTTTTGTAAGGGAGCTTATCATTCGGTAGGACAAAGCAATGATCATCTGTAAAAAACATTACAAAACTGCGACCTGCTACAGCGTCTACAGCAAAGAATTATATGAAACGTTAAATATAAGCCGAGGCTCAGCTACTCCAGCCATGTTAAAGGTTGGGTTCCTTTCATGTTATGCTTAATGGGCTAGTTTAGGCTAACCAACGTTTCACACAATGCCATTAATAAAAAACAACAAACCACTTACAGTATGTCTTGCGATGGGTCTTGGGATGGATGAGTCTTGATCTCAAAAAAGATGGTCTTGAACACGTCACTGACATAAATAGATTTTTTTTTTTTTTTTTAAAAAAAAAACTACTTTCAGAATATTCAGAACATAAGGGAGTTCACACCCTGTATAGCAATCACTTGACCTCCTTATAATATTCAGAACAACAAAGAACATGCCACTGGGAAAACAAACGACCCAGAAGATTAAACAGTCTGGAGGAATATCCTTTGGTATGTTACCAGAAGTTGTCGCTGACTGGGCAGCACCTAAAAGCAATAATAGCATCTACAACAAACTTCAGTAAAAACACAGATCAGAACAAACATAGAAATCTACAGTACAATCCTCCCTGGGGGCTGGGAGAAAGTACAGATTTAAACCTGGAAGTTGTGAAGTATCTATGTCTATCTATTGAACAACCATACAAACAGGTACATTGATGAAACTCAACTTCATACACTGTAACGGCAGTTCATTTGGAAGCACAGTCAGGGACTGATTTGCTAACTCATATGGATCTGCTTCCATTTGGGTTGATATTTGTACCCTTTTAAGTACAGATTCCACAATGTTTAATAAAGGAAAACCATAATAAACTGCTAAATAAGTCAAAGTAAATTTTAATGGCAGCAAGAAGTATGGTAGTTAGGATGTGAGCTGGAGCTTAGCAGTTTATGCCCTAGAAATGGATCTTCCGTGGATTAAACCTAAAAGTCCAACTGGCCAAACTGGCAAAAAGGTGAAACTTCAGAGCAGCTGTGGAACAAAAACAACTGGTACAGGCACACAGAGGTTCGGAAAGAGCCCAAAAACTAAATGTCTAAAACCTATGAACTACATAACCTCAACAGAAAAGCAGCAATGATGTTCCTCTATCGGACAGCCATAAAATCTTTATACCCACTCCTTTAGGGGGAGCACTGACAACAATGTCTTCGGTCTTCCAAATTTACATGCCATTATTGGAGAGTACCAACAATGACAGACATGATAAATTGCTTCTCTAATAACCAACTGCTAATTACGGAAAGAGAATAGATCTAACCCATCAATTTAAGGTTCATGGATTCTACATTAGTCAAAACATGTTGTTTGGTTGGATATTAATATCGTTAGATTTCATCAAGTTCATACTGACTCAAGGAGAGCATACAAAAAAGAGGACATTCAGAAGAAATGCCATGTTCTGCTTCAATCTTCAGGCATCCCAGTAATATGGTTATGATGACGGAATCTATTCATCGCTTTTCTGGAAGGGATGGGCTAATCCACTTTTTTTCAGTTCCGATCCATTCCAATACAAGTGCCGATACTGATACAACAGCTCTTTTTGCTTTAAAATTGTACACTCGCACACATACACGCACACAGTACTGTATATTACTAATATCTTTAAACTAGTAAATACATTTTTTATTTGTATGCTAAAAAATCTTTAACCTAGCATAAACACAAAGTATTGTTCCACCTCATTTGTACATCTTGTTTTAAGCGTTTTTGGGGCTTTTGCCATTCAATTTGAATATTTTCCAATATTCTGTGTATTCAGTATACTGTGCTAGTAGCCCCTTGTGTACCACAAGCTGTACTGAGCGTGCAAAATAGCCCAAGCTAGCAACTCTCAAATCATCCATTGCTTTTTCACATTACTCGCGTTCTCACACAATCACATGCACTTTGTTTAGTGGGATTTTCCACTAAACACTACTTCCACATCACAAAGCTTTGTATTACAAAGATTGAAAATCACTGTGCTACTTCTGGATTGTCACCCTCTGATGTTCTTGAGCTCATCCTGCAAATAGTAGGCACATGACGTCATAGCAAGTGGAAGTCACTGCGCTCAGACCCACTGAGCTTGAATGCTACTAAACACGCATTTAAAATGAGATTGATGCGACTGATTGTAGAAATTGATTTAACAATAAATAGGGCGCTATCTTTTTATAGACTGTCAAAAACAAAGCAAGTATAAGACGCGGTTCGGTCACATATAGCAAGCATTATGGTCTTTTCCAAAGCATCTGCTTGTTAAAAAAAGACGAAGAAGTTAGCCCGATCATTTGTGCTTCAAGTTCAAACATGGTTCAGTCAAAAACCCACTGTTTTCATTGAAGTCCATAGCATTTTTAAAATCTTAAATTACAACTGAAGTTCAACAAAAACTCTAAATGTCCTGCTTTTTTTAAATGTACAACTTTTGCATCCTTGTCTTAATACCTTAGCAATCATCACAAACGTTTAACCATTGCTCATTCCATGCACTTTGAAATGGTGTCTTCACCATTGTTACCACTGTCACCACAGCTACCGCCTACATAATCCGACACCACTGTTCCCCAATAAGATGAAACCTGTCATCTGGAACCCCTTCTAAGTCCAGCCAACATAGATCTCAGCTTCCCTGAAGCACACAAGCATCCAGGTTCTGAAAAATGACCATTAAGAGGCCCACACTGGTATTTATCCTAATTTTGTCTTTTGGAATAATATAAGAAATGTGGCTATAAAATACAATAAAAGGCCAGGTGACATCTTTAAAGATGTACTCTAAATTAATGAGAGTGAGGAGCAGAGACACACACTTTGGCAAAACTTAATGAGTATACCGAAGATACATAAAGCCTGCAAAAGAGGAAATACAGGCACAATCCCAGAACGTGTGGAGGCCATACTGTCAGGACAGATTAAAAATGCAACACAAGGTTCAAGAACTGGCTGTCAAATAGAAAATATCCAAGTTCGTTCTGTATTGTCATCTGTTGCAACATTTGCGATCACTTCAATGCGAAGAAATCCATTCTGCTACTTAATCCCTCAAGACAAAGCAAGCAGGGATGACGGCACATAATTGGGTACTAAAGGTCTGTTTAAATATTAACACTAATATTCTTTAGTCCACATCAAATTCAGGTAGATGGGAAGATCCTTTCTTTACACATTTTGCAGATGGAAATCATTCTGAACATTCGAGATGTGAGAATAACGTTGACAGTGTTAGCAATTAACAGACATCATTAAATCCCATTCATTATGAAAGAACCGTGGAAATTTCCTGCTTTCTGTTCATAAAATGTAGAAATCTTTTAAGAATGGGGACCCTCTTTTGCAAAGCCATAATGATGAGAAAAACTGCACAAATCCAAAGGGAAATGTATTGCTCATAAATACAATACTATAATACACCCTTGTCCAGGTAGTGCCAGAGACAGAATGGGGGGGGGGGTTCCTTAGGGAGTGGCATTGGGCCCTCATATGCCCCCCTCCCCAGACAGAGCCTAGTGTCTAAGGCTTTTGTAGTTCCTATTCCTATATGTAAAAAAATATGTTCATACTACAGGGGGAAAAAAAAAACTCAATGCTCCACCCACGGACAAAATAAAGGCAAAGTCAAAATTTCTAAATTTCTTATATTATCCATAAGATGTGTTATGAAACACTGTCACATAGCTTGACCAGCAAGTTTCCTACAGAAATACATTTAAAGCCAAAAATTACAGCACAATTCCAGAAACAAGATTACAGCATGCAGTACCTAGTAACTCTAAAGCACACCACTAAATTAAGCTGACATTTTCAGTTCAGGAAGCACTTTCAGTAGTAAATGCCATGTTATAAACTCCGGATGAGGCCGACAGTCGTCAGTTGAAGACAGGAAAGCTGCTGTTCCTGGGCTATGGCGGCAGAGCTGCAGAGCACTGTGGGTGGACCTGGATTATCATGGTCTATATGTGGAGCATCTTTGAAAGCACAGCGCAATACCTTTATAGCCAGGCTCCAGCCTCAGAGTCCCAGTACTGACATAGGGTACTGCTAAGAACTTATCTGACACATGCTGACTGCTGAACACCTCTCAAACATTATTCCACACACTTGAAACCAGTGCAGATCCCAGTGCTGTTTAAATAATTGAGGTTCACTTATATGAATTAAAAATAAATCATCTGACAGGCCACTTTAAACATGCACATAAAGATTATGACACTTTTGTAAAAAGACAGAAAAACAAGTCAATGCAGACAAAGCGCTCATTTTGGACCCCACTTGGTGAAAAATGCAAACAAGGATTTTACCAAACAAACATGACTTAATGCTATGAAATTACTGAATTATTTTATCATACTGTACAGAAAGTCTTAAGGAAGTGCACCTTCAGGAATTACACACTTGGACTTAAAAAAAGATAGAGTGAGCATAATATACAGCCTCTGTGGAGATGCTTAGGACCTGCCAAGGCCTGGACTACATTCACGTCGGACTTTTATTTATTCACTGTCACACACACACTACAGCTGAGACTTACACGCGGGCAATCACAGACTCACTTTCCCCAGCCTTTCCTAAGCCAAGTGCACAAATAACAGACAACAATGCACAGCATAATACAATAATGGAGACATCTGAAGAGCAAACAACCTCTGCACTCTAGCCGCCACCAAGCTGCTTATCCATCCAGCAGGAGGAAATCCATGTAAACAAATTTAATGAAAGTGAATGTGGCCACATGAATAATAAATTAGACTTAAGTTTGCATGCAGAAAAAGCATTGCTTCACAATTACCATACGAAACACCCACAGGTTAAGAACAATTCTTTAAAATTCTTTGAGTCGGCCTTCACAGACCACGACAAGTAAGTGGATATACTCAAGGTTGTACAGGCCTCTGTGCTGTATAATTCGTAACTTCAGCAATAAAATGCACACGAAATAGAGTGCAGCGTCCCTCCACCACCTACATTAAATATCTTCTCTTAACTTTCAATATAAACCTTCCAGTGAAACTCAAGCGATACAGGACTCCAGTGCTGGGATGGAATACTGCCTTTACCTTTCTGAGCAGAGGCTGCATTTGAACTGCCACCAGCAGTTGGTGGGAGCACAGAAAGCAATTATGCATGAGCATCATAGAATTTCTGGCGACGCCATAAATGAGGAAACAACAAATTAATTTAACCACAAAAATAATCCTAAGCATTTAATTCCTACCTCATTGACAGGGCAAGGATGAGCAGATCCTTCTCATATCAGAATAGCACCCGCAAAAAATCTATTGAACAAACACGCACATAAAGGACACCACGTGAAATATCGAAAACTTCTTGACACTGCAAACCAAAAACAGCTCTGCAAAGAGTCTGATCTAAATTCATCCCCTTTACAAAATGTGAACACTAAAAATTCCAATAAACAGACTTAGACGGTGTGTGACCCTGTACGAGTGCTCATTGTAATGCTCTGCCCAGTGCCAAGAGAATCACCAAAGCGGTGGACATTACTGCTCTGCTGTTTCATGTGCCAGATAAGATGAGCCGACTTCCCCAGAGGATGGCAGGGCAGTCATTTTAGAACATCTGCAGGCAGACCTTGCAAACAGGCATCCTACAGATTCCATATTTCATGGGCTGTCAATGTCTTAATGGCTCAAAAACACCTTGCCAAAGATTTTTTTCTCCACTGCAGTAAAACTGCTAGTTAATCATGAAAACTCAAACCCCTGTTCATTCTTATTTTCACAGGAACAATTTTTTCCAATTAAAAAAAAAAAAAAAAAAAAAAAAAACAGCAACGTTTTTTGAGGTTATATGCAGAGGAAGTAACAGAAGCAGAACGGGAGAAAAAAATTATTCATTTTCAGTACAAATCCCAGTTCACTGCACAGTTAACAGGTTTCACGGATGCAGCAGTGGACGACAGTGGAACCTGTTACATTAAGATATTCTCCCCAAAAGGCACATCTTTAACACATGCCCATTAAATAACATTTTCATAATTTGTGTCACAATCACTTCTGTCTCAGGGAGCAGATGTCCTCGAAAAAAATGTTCAGATGAAAAGGGGGAGGGAGTGTAATTTCTGAGTAACCCTCCCCAAGACATTTGTGCCAGCAGCCTTATTTTACACATCACTCTCTTTTCTGGAGTGCCTCCCCATTGCAGTTTAAGCCCTACATTTAACTCCAGCTTCTGGCAGAGGACATGCAGCACTCATCCCTGGTATTTATCAATATCAGGGGAGGAAGGACAGACCACTGCAGAGGACACATCCTACCTTTTCATTGAATGTAAAGTAGATCAGATGTGCCCTATTCTTCCGGTTACAAATGAGGCATCAAGAGGGCCCTGACAGGTTAAAATATACAAAATGCAGAGCATAAAGGAAGGGAGGGGGGGTTTTTAGACACCACATTCAGCTATTCAGGTAGTGCAAAATAGGTCAGTGCCAAAAGTAATTAAATACAAAACCCTGCATGGAGACAGCCACAATAATTTTAATTCTCTCTGCATTAAAAAGCTTTGGATCTTGTGTTAGGTTATAAGCAAGATCTGGTCTGTGATAAGGATTTCTAAACATATTCTGCAGGAAGAGCATTCAGTCCTCCAAGGTCTCACTAAAGATCACCATTAAAGATCTTGTCTTATCTCCAGCCTCACGTCTCCATCTACTCTTATGCTTTAGGTTGTTTGGTTAAATATCTGGTCATCATCAATTAGGCCTGATGAAGAATAAACTGGTCTTGGAACAAATGGGCCGCAAAAAACTGTATAATAGTGGTTGTGGGTGATTTTATTCCTTTTTAAAATAAAGGCAGAATTAGCTACCTTTTAAAATTAAAACACGATGAAACCAATGTGCCTTTAAATACAACTCCTGTAATTAAACATCGCTAACACCGGATATAGAGAACCTGATCTGCTTTCCATTCCATCGAAAATTAAGTTTAATATTTCATGACAGTGTAATTGAATTTCAAAAATCGTTACTTCCGTTCAAATTAACGTTAAACTCTAAGAGGAAACTAGCAATGACGGCTCGGTTTAGTATCCGCTTTATCTTGCACAAAAAAGAAAGATTAGGACAGTGTCATAATCCAAAAGGTGGATTAAGGTCAGATTTGTTAAGTGCTTTCGTATCGCAGACAGACAGATCATAATTAAGTGAAAAATAACCAGATCACTGATCTAGATCACATACGCAACCCCAAATGCACTGCAACAGTCGATGTGAAGTAATAAAGCTCTTCATAAAATGACAGTTTAACTGAGATGACAGGTTGCAATGTGATATTTATACTGACCATCGGTCAGCCAGTTAAAAACGGCTAATAAAACGACACTATTTCAATACGTAATTGAGGCCCCGCAAAAAATTACGAAAAAAAATTATACGTTTTTCCCACCAACTTTCTCAGCGCAGGTACATGAATCGTTAGGCAAGTGCATGTATTATGAAACGCTGTAAATTTAAAGTTAGCGATATTCTGACTTGAATCTGCCTTAGATATTTCAAACCCCCGTTATTTTGCATCTTGGTCAAAATGTCAATACAAATATAACATCCCATACTAACAGCTTAATATTAAGTTGCAACTTCTTTCTCAAAGAACATAATCCTTAAAAACAAAACGGATCTAACACTTCACATCGAATACATTTCAATATAACCCACAATCTTGCCCAAGGAAACCGCAAACCCGCATCCGAACACATTTTACGTGATAACTACGAATTTAATTCGCTAAATTCACAGTGGCATAACAGCCGGTAATAGTAGATAACTGCCTTACATTAGCGACACTACTCGACATTTTCCCTACATTTCGATATTTTTCATCGTTTCCTTCGTAGCAAGTTAAGCAGAAGTGGGAAAACTACGCCAAACGTCTCAACATAAAGCTGAAAAGGAAACTTCTGTGCAAGAAGCCCAGTGACGGAGATTGTGTGTAAAGATAAGAGGCATTAAAAAGCCGCAAAGACCGGCCTGTTGTGACCCGGGAGCGCACAGCCTTTCATCCTCCCCAGATTTCCGTGACCGAAGTCCCGCTTCCACGCTCCGCCAACTCAGCCCGCCACCTCCTCACACTTCCCCGAAATTCCCAGGCTCTTCCAGCCATAAAACCGGCAGCTACAGCCATACACTTTCAAGCACGTTTACTTTTCCCGGATTTTTGGCGGCTTCGCGATTTAATAAAAGATAGTGATAAATGACCAAAACTACCGATGAGAACAGGAACTGGAGCAGTACTTACAGAAAAAGAGGAAAATCCAAGCAAAAGCCACTTTGCTCCCGACGGGGTAGTTAGGAGGGATCATGGTGTGAGCCGGCGACGTGTCAGTCCCCGATTAGGAAAAAGACACGTTCGGTGCGGATCGCTCCCGCGGAACCAGACTCCGACCGAGCGCTGGCGCCACCCGCCGCCGCCACGGCACAGGCACGCCCTCTAGCGGCACAACTGTGCGACGGCCGTCCAACTTATGACGGCGGCGCGTGCTGCGTCTAGTTAACACGACGTGTATGTCAGCAATGTTCATGCTCCATTTGTACTGACCGACTTCGCTCCTTACCTTTTGCTTACTTAAGCATTTGAGAAGAAATCTCAGAACATAAACCTTTCGGAAGCAAAAATCTTTACACTGCGTTTCGGACTCCTCACATAGCCTGTCATACAACATTACGAAAATACCAGCTTCTGATAAATTTTAGAGTCATCCACAGTCTTCATTTCCCCTTACCTCATAAACACTGGCAACTTAGACCACGGCTGGATTTTAACCAGTTTTTTATACAAAACAACTCTGAAATATTATGAATGACGCATGCGCAGTAGAACTGCGCAAATTCGGGCGTCTTGTTGTCAAAGCAACAACGGAAAAAAACCAGCCGCACTGTACCGTCCCTGTTACTTTCTCACTACTCAGAAAGATCTAGAAATAAAGCAGCGGCTGCACATTCATGGGGATTCAAGAGACTTCTGTAAGGATCGGGAACTTTCTAAGAAGTTAATATAAATGGTTAGAGAGGAAACCCAACACTGAGTGCTGAAGGAATATCCACATCGGAAGAAACTAAACGTAGGCTACTATACAGTTTACTCGTTGACGGTCCGAAATACTTGGATGGATTTAAAATATGGCAGTTGTTGGATTTGATATTGGATTTCAGAACAATTGCATCGCTGTAGTCAAAGGTGGAGGAATTGAAACGGTGGCAAATGAATTTACAGACAGATGCACGCCGTAAGTTATTACTTTCTGCTTTGTCATGGATAGCTCACTATTACATCTTTACTGTCATTTAATTTGTACATTATATCTTATACAGTTAAATGAGTTATCAGTGTATTTTTTTTTAAATCTATGACATATTTCATTTGTAGCTTACTTATGACTGAATAGTTCTTGGGATACCTATGTAATTATGAACTGCATGCAAAGCGATATGTAGCCTACCTTAAAGTAACCAGACTATAAAATAATTGTGCACGGAATATAGCTAGCTAAATAATATTGATATAAATATAAATGTAGTAATATTACAATATAATTGCATAATATTAATCAGATTGACATACATGTCAATAGTTAAAAGTGTGGCTTATTAGCGCTCATGCAGAGTCATCCACAAATTTCCAATGGCCGCTTTTGAGATATTGGTTATTGAATATAGCATCATTTTCAGAAAGGTAAAGACCGAAAAGTAAGTAATGCCATTTTTATTTTCAATCAATCAGATGTTGACCATGTTTTGTTTCGGAGTTGGGAAAAGTTGTTTAGTTATTTAATGTAGCCTAGATTAAAAATTAAGCTAAGGTACACTCATCAACGCTTACAGTTTCTTTTGATATATGCTTTTCATGAAATATATTACAGGTTTACAGTATAGTTTCAATAGGTTGTGCCAGAGTTTAGTTTTCAGCCGATCGTCTGAAGGACTAGAGAGAAGCACAGAGCAACAACCACATATCAACATGAACAGAATGACTGACTAGAGAACAGAGCAGGAGCAGGCATACACTCAAGGCTAACAACACATAATGCAGGACAGGTGGGAATAATAACCAAATGAACCAATCCAGGAAAACACAGGACAAGAAGCAAGAGGTGGAAACAAAAACACTTATTTCACAAAGAAACTAGGAAACATAAACCAGACACAGGGATCCATTGTAAGGATAATTAAATCAGAACCAGAACAGAACACAAGCAAGACAAACCTAGGACAAGAAAAAAACAAACAAACACTGGGGAACAAAAATCCAATAAATACAAATAAACAGATGAGGCTGTCTTCTAGCCAGGCTCAAACTCATGATCAGAGTTCAATCCTGCACCATTTAGTGACTTTTTGAGCAGGCTTTAGCTACTTTTAATTGGCAGTTTGATTTGGCGTGCGTCTTTCTTCAAGAGAAGGTCGATATAGTAACAGAAATTATCCGCGGAGCTGCTTTGCATTCCCCAGCGAATATCTGTGAATGGTACCGTTTTTCATCCACTCCATGATTTATTCAGTATTGTTCCCATGGGATCAATAAAGTGTAATTTGATTTGATTCAAGTTTATCTTAAATATTTGAGCACCCATTTTCAGATTTCACACACCAGTTACACTCACATATTTAGAAACTTGATACTGTATATCGCCTTGCATTTTTTTCTCTACTGAAAGCTTTTCAAATTAGTTACATATGCATGGTTACAGGAGACTGATCACTGAACACACCACAAGAAGTCAATTGCTGAAGTGAAATCCAGGTCCTTTTAATTGAAATGGTACTATAAATCCTGCTCTATCTTAAAGTCTGGTCCCTGACATAGATAATCTGGTCACCCTGTTCCGTAATACAAGAGATGCCAAAGACTTGGACAAACATCAGCATACTTAGCTTCTGAAAGGGTATTACTTATTTTTGCCATTGCACCGGATTATTTATCATTGTAAATAAATAGAATTGTCGAAATATTGCAGGATTCACTAATTCCCTTTACTGTCTACATCTAGGGTGTCAGACTCAGTAACTAAAAGTGCCATATTAAAAATCAATGAATTTGTGGGCTGACCAAGGTATATTATTTAGTTAATAACAGTATGACCTTAACGTTGTGGTTATTTGGTTGAAATCTTTATGATATGTAAATGACATCTACAAATGTGAACTCAGTAGTAAACATTATTTCTTAAAAGTCTCTTTTTAAATACAAACTCAAATGCATCCACTGGGCTGATTCACTTGCTTTTATCTGCCGGTCTCTACTGGATCCTACTTTTAAATGGGAAATAGGTTCAGTCTCAGGAAATCGAAACAACCAGATTGCAACTGGAATGTTTTGCTGAATGTTATGCTAATTCACTGTTGCTGAACTTGCGAGTGGAGGGAGGGGTGGGAAGACGAAAGGCATAGTGCAGGTTGACATAGGATGATCCCTGCTTCTGGGGTAGGGCAGTGACAGTGCACATATTCATCGCGTGCCATTCGGATACATCGTTTTTGGCTCGGAACGCCAAATGAATCAACACATTCCTTGCCATGGGTACAACATAAATTCACAAGTAGCTGTTAAACATGGAAACCATTATGCTAATAGTGACTGTTAGCTGGGTACAGTCAGTCATAATCAGCAGTTTGGGAACATTTGTTTCCCAATAAATTACATCGCTGGAGAGAGTAGTTGACAAGGCCAAGAATGTCTGTCAGCTCTGTTATGCCAAGCTCAGGTCGGCCTTTGTTGCTGGAAACGCATCCAACATGCTAACTCATTTGAGACACCATCATTGGAGTGTGTGTATGATGGAGCAAGGCAGAAACCGCCTTGCAAGTCTCCCCATGACATTTAAAGGTGTCTGCCAGGAAATTCAGACCAGGGTAAAAAAATAAGTACGAGTATGGCTATAGGGTGGTCATTGCTACAAATATGCTACCTTACCGGTAGTTGAGAACATCCATCCATCCATTTTCCAAACCGCTTATCCTACTGGGTCGCGCGGGGTCCGGAGCCTATCCTGGAAGCAATGGGCATGAGGCAGGGAACAACCCTGGATGGGGGGCCAGCCCATCGCAGGGCACAGTAGTTGAGAACATGGGATTTAATTCATTATGATTGTTATTATGCAATCTTATGTTGGAATTTTAAAATTTATTTGACACATATCTTTTTTACAATGTGCAAATAAGTGTCCCTTTGATATTTGTCAAAGCAATCATTAAATGGAGAATTAAAAACAAGTAAAAGACAAAAAAGACTAATTAAAAATGACAAATAAAGCATCAATATTGATTAGCAGTGCTAATCAAAGGCACTGTAGAGTAGAAATGTTTTAAGCCTGGTGTCTTTCTAACCTCCTTAGGGAGTCAGTTCAAGTTATGAATGGTTACATACACTGCCGGGCCAAAAAAAAAAAGGTTGCCATTTGAATTTTACATTGGACTCCCTTTAGCTTTGATTACGGTGCACATTTCACATGGCATTGTTTCCACAGGCTTATGCAACATCTCACCCTTTATTTTCATCCAGATTTGCATTCATTTCTTACCGAGATCCTGTATTGACAAGTGAGTAGAACCACTCCATAAAGCCTCCTTCAGCACATCACAACGACCTTCAATGAGGTTAAGGTCACAACTCTGTAGTGACCAAGTCATGTGTGAAAATGATTCCTCATGCTCCCTGAATCACTCTTTGACAATTCGAACCCAATGAATCTCGGCATTCTCCTGGAATATGTCCATGCCAACAGGGAAGAGAAAAACCCACTGATGATGGATGGAGGTGTAACCTGGCCAGTCAGTAGATTCAGGTACTCATTCAGCTGACTTTACTTTATTGCTGCATAACGTTGCTAAGCTGTAATAATGATCCAGACATTGGCTCTTAAGTCTTTGCTGATATAAATTCAAATGGCAACTTTATTTTTGCCAGGCAGTTAAATGCCATTTGGTCTTGCTCACTTAGACATGAAAACAAATGGAAATGTATATCCCACAGTAAAACAAGTGCTGTATGGTTTCCTCTTGGGGCCAGAGGGTACCCCTATCTGCATATACTGAAGACCCCTTACCCCAACCCAGCACCTGAAACACTTCAACCTAGCTTATAGCACGACCAGGGTTAAGAGGACTATAGGGATACTCAAGGCCCAGTTCCAGTGGTTTCAGAGTCACCCCAGTGAGCCATTACTGTGACATGTGTGGCACTGCATAATATTACCACAGTCAGGCAAGAGTCCCATCCTGCTGTACCATACATTGAGCCAGAGGAAGAACAACCCCTCCACTTTGCAGACCACAGTGATCGCAAACTTCTCAGGCACACAACTGCAATGTGCATTTCCATGGTGAATCATATTTTCAACGATCTGCTGATGATTACTGTTCCAGAAGACCATGCATGCTTCAGTTAACATTAGCAGAGTCAGACTTGAGTAAACTCAATCAGCATTTCTGCAACCGATAATTATATTTGCGTTGTTTCAGACTCATTCAAGTTGGAATTAAGGTTTAAACCCTAACCTGCTCTCTGGAATACCCCCTAAGTCTTTATGAAAACATGAATAAACAGCAATACAACAGATTAAGTTGTCCCTCCTAAAAATGTACAGTCAACGTAGAATATCAATGGATTTATGTTGCAGTGAACTCTTCTCTCCTATGAAAATTGCACAGAAACCTAGATTCAACAATCTTAATAAGCAGAAATGCACGATATATCAGTTAGCATATCAGTATCGACCAATACTGGTATTGATCCAATGTGTAAGTATTGCCTATATTTAAACTTTATCAATACAAGTTAGCCACACCAGAGCTAACGACATAACTAAAATAATGGATATGATTACATTAGACAATCAGTCATTTTCATATGAGAAGATCCACAATTATTCACAAAATAACAGTTCTAAAAGTGACACTTCAAATCTCACATTCATTTCAACATAAAAACATGAGATTTTTGTCACAATTATACAATACATCCTATGGATGTTAACATGTTTATGTGCAGTTCATATTAAAACATTAAGCTTTATTGTTTAAAACTGCATCTACATTATGTATCTGAATATTTGAATTCCATTTTAATTCTACTTCCTTAAAATCTAATTTGGATTGCAGTTCTGCATCCAACTTCGAACCACATTCAAATTGAAGAATTGGAATTTTCAGGCCATTCTCAATTCAGTTCTTAATGGTGCACAGCCCTGCTGTTTAAGTCCCTTTTGAAAATACCAGATGATGATGAAATGTCCATGGGACCATCTGCTAATGAGTTTGTTTACAGAAAATCTAGCATCCTAATGCTAAAACAACACCAGGTTTCTCCACACAATTTTTTAAAAGACATGATTTATATTTTCTGTTTAGAAGTGACCAAAGAGTATGCAGGTGAATGTATATAAGCCAACATACCAAAGCCAGGCTGAATTAGGCTGAATTTCACTTTAGTTTTTCATTATGCATAAAATAATTATATTAATTCCCACAGGGCTGTTGTGTCCTTTGGCTCAAAGAACAGAAGCATTGGAAATGAAGCAAAAAATCAGGTAATGATAAATCTATGCAGAAACTGCATATTCATCTTGAGTATTATTTTAACTGGGAAAATGTATAATTTATGCATGGTTTTATTGTAGAACTGGTAGAATTAGATCCACTTGATAATAAAAGTGATTCATTAAATGGAGTTCAACTTTTTTTTGTACTGTATTCACAAAGAAACGATGACTAGTCCTTTCCTGCTAACTTTTAACAGCCCCTCCAAATGTAAAATTAGTAGGATGTGGTATGGTCATTTCTTAAAGATTTTTCATGTTTTTAAGCTGATTACGAATTCCAAGAACACCGTGTTCAACTTCAAGAGATTTTATGGCCGGCCTTTTGATGACATCATTGTGCAGAGCGAGAGGGCTAATGTGCCCTATGACTTGGTCCCAATAAATGATGGCAGAGTTGGAGCCAAGGTGAGCATTTTTACTGGAGAGGCCTGCACGTCACTGCACTGCATGCTGCACTGCAGCAGTATGATTGACTTCGGTTTGATTTCACTCTACTTTTGATTTGAAAATGTACAAGGAGATGCCCCATGACTTTATGTGGTGTTAACTGGATTTATGGACAGAAGAAACATTTGCATGTATGAATTACATAGGCCCTCCCTTGTAAATTGCCTTGCATTAAGATCCATAAATAATTAGATGCTGCATAAAATCATATCCAATAAATATTTCCTAGTCTTGGGATTACATTACATGTGTTGGAGTATAACTTTGATACTGGTTGGTTATGTCTAAACGTCATGTTGGCCTACATTATTTTTTCCTGGGGAAACTTAGAGAGATGGGAAATGGCAGAATGGCTTTCTAAATTTTGATCGCCTTTTTTCGTTTTAGGTCATGTATCTGGACAAGGAACACCAGTTCAGTATAGAGCAGCTTACTGCCATGCTCCTGACAAAGCTGAAAGATACAGCTGAGGCTAATATACAGAAGAAAGTGGTAGACTGTGTCATATCTGTGAGTGTTCTGGAATCTTCTATGGAACAAATGCACGACAGATGCAGTCATTACACTTCACTTGTTCATTCAGCTATTAGAATGGAAATGGATCAGTGAATACAATTAAACAAATTTGATTTCCAAAGATATTTTTAAATTATGTCCAAATTATTATTTTAATATCCATGGAAACAATGACTAAATCTGAATTACAAATTAACGGATGCATTATGAATATCTTTTCTTTTTACATTCAAATTATTTGTGATGCAAAGGTTCCTACCTTCTTCACTGATGCAGAGAGGAGATGTGTGCTGGATGCTGCCCAGATTGCTGGATTACATTGCCTGCGGCTTATGAATGATACCTCAGCAGGTATTATACTCAGACGTTTTGCTTGTGTGATTGTAACAATAGTGCCTTTGAAGTCACACATTTTTCCTCTTCTCCTTTCCCTGGTCAGTTGCCCTACATTATGGAATATACAAGGAGGACCTTCCATCCCCAAATGAAAAACCCAAAGTTGTGATTTTTGTCGATATGGGCCACTCAGCCTTTCAAGTGTCTGCCTGTGCATTTAAAAAAGGAAAGCTAAAGGTAAACAATGGACAAATAAGTGTTTATCTGAAGGATTTTGAACGAAACAGCTACTAAATCTGTCTTTGTCCTTGTCAGGTTCTAGCAACAGCATTCGATCCTCATTTGGGTGGTAGGGACTTTGATCAGAGGCTGGTGGAGTACTTCTGCACAGAGTTTAATGCCAAGTACAAACTGGACGTGAGGTCACAGGTTCGAGCTCTGCTACGTCTCCAGCAGGAATGTGCGAAGCTGAAGAAGCTGATGAGTAGCAGCTCGATGGACATCCCCCTTAATATTGAGTGTTTATTTGATGATAAAGATGTCTCAGGAAAGATGAACCGGTATGAGCAACTCCATATTCTCAAGCTAAGGACATATGATGAAGATGTACTAAGACATAGGCTTTACATGCACATAATTAAAATGATCACACATATCTAACTATGCCCCGTGACCCAGTAGGATAAGCGGTTTGGAAAATGGATGGATGGATGGATGGATGGATGGATATCTAACTATGCAACCAGTACAAAAAGAAACATCAACCTTCAGCTTTAAGTCCAGGACCGCTTTGCCAAATGTTGGATCTGTAGCTAGAAAATTTCACAATATTATGGCATGGAAAAAATACATGAAAATCAACACTAAATATATATAAATTACTACCATGGATTGGCTTCAATAACTGGACTTAGACATAGTATATAACACAAAAAAGTGTTAACTTGCTACATTTGCTAATGTTGAATAAATGAAAATCTACATCGTTCCTAGTACAACAGAAGATTACCATTACGAAAACATTACACATATTCACGCTCACACACCTTCTCCAGTTAGTTTTCGTAAACCGTTTTGGTACATATCCAATTATTTGTGTCAAAACATATCATGATAACCTTTCTGGGGCAGCACAACAAGCATTTTTGTCTGCATTTCCGTAGAAGCCATTTCGAGGAGTTGTGCACGGACTTGATCGAGCGCGTCACGATTCCTCTGGTGACAGTGATGGAGCAGGCTCAGTTGCAGGTCCAGAACGTGAGCGCTGTAGAGATTGTGGGGGGGGGCACCCGCATCCCTGCTGTCCGGGCAAAGATCGCCAAGTTCTTTGGGAAGGACGTAAGCACTACGTTAAACGCGGATGAGGCAGTGGCTAGGGGCTGCGCTCTGCAAGTAAGCTCTACTACAGTCACAATGTATGTTATAAACAAAATCAAATCTATAATACAAGAAGGAATGGATACTGATCACATGTTGGTGATCTTCTGCTCCATCCAGTGTGCCATGCTTTCACCTGCATTTAAAGTCCGTGAGTTTTCCATCACAGACGTCACCCCATTCCCGATATCCCTCTCCTGGTCTACTGAGGGAGATGAGTTAAAAGGGTAAGTTCAGAAGTTGCAGTTCTGGCTATCCTAAATACGTGGTTGATTGTTTAATGTTACTTGTCAAGCAGCACATTTTTAACTGCAATGTCTTTGGTCCCCATCTAGATGTCATGAAGTGTTTGGGAAAAATCATGCGATTCCATTCTCCAAAATGATCACATTCTTTAGGGAAAACCCTTTTGTTCTTGAAGTGTCTTATTCAGACCCATCATCATTACCATACCCTGAGCCAAAGATTGGTAAGTATCACACATTGCTTCTGGTTTTAGCTGTAGTCAGAATATTTTCTCAGGAAATGTATACTCTGTTCATTAGCTCTAAATGGGATTCCACTCCCACTCAGGTGAATTTGCAGTTCTGAACGTATCTACCCAGGATGATGGAGAGCGATCAAAAGTGAAGGTGAAGGTGCACATTAATGCCAATGGGATTGTTAGTGTGTCCTCAGCTGCCCTAGTGCAGAAACTGAAAGAGGAAGACTATAAGGCTTGCAGGGCAGAGAGCCTGGAGGAAGAGGCCATCACGCAGCAAGCAATTGATGAACTCGATGTTCAGGTACCAGGAGATCCGTAGAGGAAAGAACCTGTCCAGTCTGTCTGCTACTTATTAACTTTCCAATATATTCCCATTAGACGCAACACTTATAAGCTGTCTTACAGTACTGAATCCCCCCTTAAAATGATCACATTTGCCTGAATTACAAATGACACATATTCTGCATATCCTGTATGTATTTTTATTGCAAACTCATGGTTTCTCACAATAAATTTTCAGTCAAAATCAATTATTTTTTAGCAAATCTTTTAAAGGAAATCAAAAACTGAAAAATGCTGCTTGCACAAGTATTCAACCCCTGCGCTCTGGAAGCCCCAAATGAAAGAGGAAAATGACGCAAAACAATATGTTACATTTGATAATGACTGACTGGGTAAAACATCTGCCTGGGGTCTGAACTAGGAGGAATTGTACAACCTTTGTATGGCATGTTGCTTTTTGTGGTTTATTTCTTGTATTAGAAAAAATAGATGTAAACAGGGCTGTTAAAGAAAAGGGGGACTGTTTGTAAAGTCCTCTTGCCCTGGAACTGTGCTTCCAGGACAAGACACAGGAGAAAGGTGACTCCCAGTTGTCTGGTGATATAGAAAAACACTTGGAGCAAGAATCTCTCCTTGAGGAGAAAGGTCACAGCCAAACCAGTCCTCAAAGTGTAAGTGAACGAGTTGGTTGTGAACATTTGAAGAGGACTTGGGGCTTGGGGCTTGCCAAAAGATCACAGAAACTTGCAGACGACGTGGAAGCCAAAAGCAATTCTGAAAATGATTTAGATCACATAACATCATATAATATGCACATATTAGTGATACATAATATTTGTTAAAGTGAAACCATATCTTAAGTCTTGACTTGGGTACGCCGTGCATCTTTGTCTTGGCAAGCAGCCTCACTCACTTGTTAGGTATTTTTGTGACCGTGGAGTCTCATGTTTCTTGCAGTAACATTTTACCTTTTGAGTGCCGTTAATTTTGCATTTAAATTTCCAAAACATAGTGCTCCCAGTGTGTGCAGTAGTATCTTTGTACATACAGAGGCATAATTCAGATGGTTTATATAGATTATAAATAGATCTAGATAGGAAATGACAAAGCAATTTGAAATGCAAAGTGTATAGTACAGTACTGTTTGTTTAGAAAATGGAAATAAATAGACATATGTTATCATTTAGGTTAGCAGACTGCTACGAGTAGAGGTTAAGGGTGCCCAAGTATTATTTGTGAATTGTCACATCACATCTGCCACCTCTAACCCGCGCGAATGTGAAGGAGTTACTCTGTACTGCTATACTGAACCCCTATGATTACTCCTGATTATTAAGTGACTGCAAATTATTTCTTGTTTTCGCTCCCCCAGCAGTCTAGCTAATGCCCCTTGTCTTTGTCCACCTGAGCAAAATTTTAAAGCAGCCAATCTGTTTTCCCTTCTGAGCAGCTTAATGGAGAGTGGAAAGCTCACCAGCCCCCTGACGCCAAAAAGCCGAAGATGAAAACCATGCATGTTGGTCTGCCTGTCAAAGCGAAACTGATGCAACAGCTGGGAAAGGAATATTTGAACACTTACGCACAGATGGAGGTATTGTGCTATGATTCGGTATAAAAGAAAATAAATGCTGTCTGAGCTGAGGGGTGGGTGTGTCATGGACCCTAATATAGCCAGTCAGCTCCTGTGATCGTTTGGATGAGAGCAACAAGGGAGAATGCCTTATATATAAAAGAACTCTGCAAAAGTCTAAGGCTGTCAAAGAAAATTTTTATAGCTATTTGATGATGTGGTCCTGTTGGCTTCATCGAGCTGTGACCACCAGCATACACTGAGCTGATGGATGAGGATCAGCATCTCTAAGTCTGAAGCCATGGTTCTGGGCCAGAAAAGGGTGGATTGCCCTGCCTTAGTTGGGGAGGAATTACTGCTTCAAGCAGAGGCATTTAGGCATCTCGGGGTCTTTTGTGAAGGAAGAATAGATCAGAAGATTGACGGGCAGATTGGTTCCGTATCAGCAATTATGCAGACGCTGCACTGGCCTGAGTTGAGTTGGAAGGCAAAGCTATCAATTTACCAGTCAATCTATGTTTGTAACTTCACCTATCATCACAAGTTCTAGGTAGCAACTGAAAGAATTAGATACAAGTGGTGGAAATGAGCTTCCTTTGTAGGGTATCAGGGCTGCTCAGGCTTAGAGATAAGGTGAGGAGCTCAGGCATTTGGAGGACCTCAAAGCAGAGCCGCTGCTCTTCTGCATCGGAAAGAGCCAGTTTAGATGATTCAGGCATCTATGTAGAATGCCTCCTGGACACCTCCCTGGGGAGGTGCTTCAAGCATGTCCGACCAGGAGGAGAACCCGGGGCAGATGTAGGACACATTGGAGTTATTAGCCCCCCGGTGGATGTGGAGGAAGGTCTGTGCATCTCTGGTCAAACTACTGCCGCTGCAACCCAGACCCAGATAAGTGGCAGAAAATTGATGGATAATCGTTGAGATATTTAGCAGATGCTTTTATCCGAAGCAACAAACAATTGAGGAAACTTTTCTGAGGTCATAGCACAGGGTCAAGCAGAGTCCCTGGAGTAACGTGCAGTCCTGATGCAATTAATCTGCCGGCCGTGGCGTTTGAACCCACAACCTCTCTGACATGGACACAGATCCGTAACTGACCGAAAAGGTTTGCAAGCTATGACAGTGAATATTATTGTTCTCTCTGCCCCCTCAGTGTGAAATGATACTGCAAGATCAACATGAAAAGGAGAGGAACAATGCTAAAAATGCTGTAGAAGAACACGTATACTACTACAGGCACAAGCTGGAGGGACCTTTCCGGAAGTTTCTCAGTGCAGTGGTAATATCCCTCCTTCTTAAGATACCACAATGGGGTACTGGCCCTTAAAAAGATGACAACATAAATGCAAAAATAAAAACTTAAATATGTTTTCTTAGTAGGCATTAGCATATTTCTACTTATAAGTATCAATATATATACAATGGTTGAGATTATGTGTTATGCACTGGCTCGCTGTGCTCAGCTGTTTGCTGTGTTTCTGCAGGGAAAGTTGCAGGAAATGGCATTGCAGAAATATAATTCTTTAAGTGGATTTTAATCTGAATATGAATCATTCATTGGATTTTAAAGCAGAATTTCTTCCTATGTTGTCTGTAATAAATTACTGGTTTTTAAATGCACTTACATTTGACAATGCACAACGTACAACCACTGCATTGTTCTCCCTAATACTCTTGGCATTTTCTCTAATAGGACATAAACAGTTTGCTTTTTTTTTACTTTGAATTGCATAGTATGGTGCCATTTCATTTATTTCTGTGTTTTTGGGACCTGAAGATGAGTGAATACAAGGCACTAATGGCACCAGTTTTTCAGGATCAAGACAAATTTTCTCAGCTGCTGACTCTGACAGAGGACTGGCTATACGATGAAGGAGAGGATCAGGACAAGCAGGTGTACGTGGACAAGCTGGCAGAAATACAAGTAAGCCTTCCATTATTCATTAGCATGGACACACCCATTAACCTTAAATAATGGAAATGCTGCCTAGCGCTTGATCCTTATTTCGCCTGCTGGATAATGAGACTGCAGTTAGAGCTGAGCAATGTAATATTACATATTGATTCTGTTTGACACCAACATATATTATTTGACTGGTTCAGTGGTCTCTGTATTAAGCATGCTCTGGCTGCCATTTCTGAACTCCTTGAGCAGCAGTGAGCGCCTAGTTTAGTCTGCTGGTGCCGAGAGTCAGCCAGAACTGCCTCACATACATGGGTTTAGCCCTCTGGTTAAAAGCCCGATTGTTTGCTCTGCAGAAACTAGGCACGTCTGTTCAGGAAAGATACGAGGAAGCAGAGCAGAGGCCTAAGCTGTTTGAAGAGCTCACGTCCAAAACCCAGACTTATGTGAAGATTATAGAGGACTACAGGAATGGGGTAAATATATTTGGTTTTCCTCCTCTATCCTATTTTTTTCCCTCTCCGTATTAAATATTTTTAACTCACTCATTCCGCACCATTCATGACATTAAAGAAGACGCTTCTGCCATCACATTAGCATTTGTATTGAAGGTCATGTTTAATTGAAGGTTTCTATATTAATCCCACAGTAGGCATAATACAGCTATCAAAGCCATTACTGTGGATTTCCAAAACTGTGCAAACTTTGGGTTTCTTCGAATAGATTGTGATTGGCTAATTAGCTATTCGTGATTATTATTATTCTCATACCCATAGGACTTTTATCAAACACGGTCACAAAAATACCTAACTCACTAATTCACTTATATCCTCTGGTGAAGGCCTAGTTGTGAATACAAAAAGTAGTACTGGGCAAATATTTACAAGAGTTTATACAATCAGCTAATGCTAAAATACCAAGTGGCCTGGAAACTATTGGGCCAGAGTGACAGCATCTCAGATGATTTGAATATGTGAAGTTAATTAAGTTTTTTCCTTCTAAACGTCACTTAACAGAGATTCAAGTTAGTACTTTTAATATGTCTTCCCTAGTCCTGACGATTCCATTTCATGTCTGATTGACTAGGATGATAACTATACCCACATTGATTCACGAGACATGGAAAAAGTGAGCAAGTATGTGAAGGAAACGCAGGAGTGGCTGGCCAGCATCAAAAACACACAGGACCAGTTCAGCCATGACCAGGACCCTGTGGTGCGCAGCTCTGAGATCCATGCAAAGCTTCAGGTGAGGACAGGCACCAGCGGTGGAATTACTGGAATTAGTGACACAATGAAGATTGTAATACAAAGCAGAAAGACCCAACTGTCTTAATCTTATGGTGGTTTCCCCAACCAGGAGCTAGAGCGCGCGTGTGAGCCGGTGGTGACCAAGCCAAAGCCCAGGGTGGAATCTCCAGTGGATGAGAGTAAGCAGATGAAACCAGAGGAGGATTCTCCAGGACAGACCACATGGGAAAATGGGACATTCAGCACGGAGGTGGAGGATGTGACTTTGAAACAGGAGGGACTGCAGAATATAGAGAAGCCTAACCTCAGTATGGAATTAGATTGAACCTTCAGATGTCATGTCACATTACATCACACAAAGCAAAGAGAAATGCCAATTTGTGTCTGTGCTGTATGGAAGGTTATTTCAGAAAATTGAGTTTCTTTCCCAAAACATTTGAAATGTTACTGAGAAGTAATAAAGCACTTTTTTGTTCATTCTGAGTTTATGGAAATTTCCCTTTATGTTACTAGTTAGCCGTGTGACATTCCTTCTTTGTGTGTCGGAATCATATTCGTGTTTCCTATCATGTTCTGAAAAATAATGCTGAATTATAGTCTCTCCTGTATCTCTTAGGGGAAAAAAACCCACCAGAGTGATGTTTCTCATGGCTCATTGTACTGGAATAAAGTATTTATTGCTCTCAAAGAAGAAAGAGATTTACTTTACAAGCCTCCCATGAGGGTCTCACCTGCTTTTCAGTTTCACTGTTGAACTGATGCTGATTCACGAAATAAATTGGAAAAAAACTGCATAGAATTTAAAAACCAGACAGCTTCTAAGGTCAATGAATCAATGTCAACTGCCTGTACTTAGATTGTTAAGAAATCGAGAGTCACAGGCTGAAATCTCCATAAAGTCGGGTGCTAAAGGTTTGTTTCCAGCATTAAGATCAGGACTCGGCGAGATGGTTGAAGTGTCAACAATGTCAAAATACTTCAGAGAGTGGTAAACTTTGCCCCCCCTGTGATTGAATAGCTTGTTCGTGTGCTTGAATATTTCATGCCGGAGCCTAAAATTTAAACAAGAATGAGCACAATTGACTGACTGCACATAATTAAACGTGGAACTATTTGGCGATTCATCATGAAAATGTGATTTCCTTAACTCATTTATAGGATGATGTGGAATTTAGACTCACCGCTTCCCAGGCTCGGTCGGGTAACAGGCGTTGTTGACAGCATTCTCAATGTCACTGTCAGAGATGCTGAGCGATGGCAATGGAGGCTTGCTGCGCCAGTCAGGCTGAAATTGCATTTTGAGTGGGGGAGTTATGCTCAGCATTACAAGAGACAGGCAAAACTGAAACAGATTAAAAGATAATGAAGGAAAAGAAGATGGGAATGCAGGTACAGAATGAGGCACCAACATTTCTGTCATCTGCATTGTTGGCATCCTTTTCAGTGTCCAGGCTGTTTTCCACTGAGACTTGGTGCCCACTCTCCAATGACAGGGAGGCCGGCATACTCAAGGGGTCAATGAGGACCTCATGCGGGGCCATGGGATGCCTCCAGGAGGATGGAGTGTGGATGCTCCAGCGATCAGCCTGCCCAAATGTCCCTGTGGGAAACTGAATCTTACCCAGAAAATCTATTATTTCACAATTTGGAGTTTCCAACTCATGTACAAAAAAAAGAGCACATCCAATTAGGGTAAGTGGGTTTATGGGTAATAAAATGAGCAAATAAATTCCAGAATTCTTGGGGTACTAGACAGTAAGAATTCTCATTAAAATGATGAATGGTGGCATAAATACAATTTCATGAAAGCTCCTTGTTTCACATTTGCATAAGCGTATTACACAAATAGTTTAAGTATAGCATGTAAATTAGAAAATAATTACAGTTCAATCACTGTTTGTTACTCACAAGCGAGATGAACCAGCCAGTTATTGGAATGGCTTGATGGTATTTGTATGTGAGGTTCTTTATTAATATTTTTTCTATACCAAATATTATTTTGGGTTTCCATTAATCATAAAGGTGACAGAAATAACAGATGATCAACAACCATAACTATTGTTAGCAGCTCTTAAGTGTATTTTTCAGCAACAATAATAACTTTACTTAGGAAAGACTGTACTGTATAAATGATTCATGGTGACCTAAGAGTTGACCTGAGATAATAAGATAATAATATTTTTAATCTATCAGGCATTTATTGTATCCACAGTCAGTTATAAATGTATAATGTGTGTCCATGGTCTTTTAGCCAACAGTTAAGACTTCTTCCTAACTCTCATTAGATATTTGCAGCCTGAAGTGAACTGAAGCAGAATAAATGTTTGAGGAAAAAAAAATAACTAGTTACCATGACAGCTTCAGCTAATCCCCCATGATGAGAAATTTCAAATTGTCCTCTGGCTTTTCCAAGCCTAGTCATTTGGAGATCTTACCTGCCACATACTGCCTGACATCCCAATATTGCAGAATTCTCCGTGGGTGCCAGAAATAAGCATGCAGATGTGTGAAACAGTTTAATTTTGTCATTGTCATCCACAAGATTAAGCCATGGCTGAAAAGATCCCCATTAGAGGTGATGTTTTATAGCCTTCATTGCATTGATGAAGAAATGTATGCATGCTGAATCGATGCCTATTTCGTCGCTGTAACTCATCTTTTGTCGCTTGCGCAGAAACAGGTAAATGAACTACCTCAGTATATTGTGATCTGTTCTTAATGAAATATGTTCCAGAAATCTAAACGAACCATCATTAAAATTATTGATAAACACACATGAAATGGGGGGGGGGGGAGATAAGTCCTCTTGTGTGTGGGTATAAGATGGGTTTGCACCTTCCTATTTAGGCATCCATCCACCCATTTTCCAATGGGCACGAGGCAGGGAACAACCCAGGATGGGGGGCCAGCCCATCGCAGGGCACACTCACACACCATTCACTCTCACATGCATTCCTACGGGCAATTTAGCAAGTCCAATTAGCCTCAGCATGTTTTTGGATTGTGTGGGAAAACCGGAGTACCCGGAGGAAACCCCACGATGACATGGGGAGAACATGCAAACTCCACACACATGTGAACCAGGCGGAGACTCGAACCCGGGTCCCAGAGGTGTGGGACAACAGTGCTAACCACTGCACCACCATGCCGCCCCCCTACTTAGGCATGCAGGACATAATCTATGAAAGGTGCAGGAACCCTATTATTTTTCTGTTTAACCCTTTCATTTTCAGGCTAATCAAGGCCAGAGCAGCCCAGCGCAGTGCATACCTATGAATTCCCCGTGCATGCTCCAGAGGTGTACGGTGCAATCCACAGAGGAGGTAAGGAGCACCTCCTCACTGGTGATCACCTGCAAGCTTCATGGGAGGCAGAGAGAGCACTGACTGAGCCCCCGCCAACAGCATCTGCCCCACCATTAGCAAACCATGCAAAAGAAGGTGCTAGACTGCTCACCAGGATCTCAGAGAGTATCCCACAGCTCACTAAGGGGTCAGACACCTAACACCCAAAGCGCATTACCACCTCTATAAAATTGGCATTATAATGATTACAACCAAGATTTTTAAGGGTTTTGGAAGGAAACACCAGGAATTGTTTCTGGCAAGCCTAGAAGAGCAGCCTGCCCGTGAAAAAAATTGGGTATTTACCCCGTGATGCTGCCAACATGTGCACGCCAATAGTTGACAGCTAAATGGGCAAGACAGACATACTTTGTTACAGCACATCATGGCGCCTTTAAACAATGATCAACTATCTTCTGCGACCAGGGAGCAAGTTTAAGGTCGGTAGGGATAAGACTTTCTTACTCCTTGGTGCCGCCTGCTGCTGATCTGGCACGAGTGCATATGCATCAATCTCAAAAACAGAGATGTAGCCAACCTCATCAGCTACATACAGCCAGTTCTCCTGCTTGGAAAGAGCCATTTTGGTAATCTGGCGTTTCAGCCTGGACTGGAAAAACAAAACAAAAACAAATTGTTATGCGAAGTCATCTGTCGAGACGTTTCTGTGAAGCTGCTAACCACTGAGGAATCTCCTTACTCTTACACACTCAGAAGTTTAGTGGCCTGACGGTCAGTAACATACCGCTTCAAAGCTTGCCAAAAGCTGCCCTCCATTCAGAACATTCCAGAAATGGATGTAGCCTTTTGTTTGTTGTAAATGGAACAAAACTGGATTAGATTTTGCTAACTTTTCTTGTGTGATGTATAAGTATGAATGAGTTCTGTCACACATGAATGTGCTGTGTTGGCTGCAAATATGGTTGCCGTGACACCACTAACCTCTGGCTCCTGATGATACCATGCAGGCAGCATCCATGTGACCCGTGTTCAGGAGCCGGTTCCTCAGGAAAAGGATGCTCAAAACACTGATGTCAACATCTAACGTTATGGAGAAAAACAACAATATTGAGCAAACAATATATTGTTTTGTTAGGGCAAAAAGGGGAATATTCCTTGTGATGCAATAAGGTCCGGGAAAAGTGGCTAGAAGATGGAAGAATGGATAGATGAACTGAAAAAGTGAAATTGTATATTGTACAAAGTATATCCTCAAACGATTAAAGCTTCTAGTAGACTTTCTCCTCCATCCATTCATCCATCCATTTATCCATCCATCCATTCAATTTCTGTACTTGTCTTATTCAAGGCCGCAGATGACAGAACTTATGGGTGCATGGCAGGGAACAACCCATGATGGGGAAGGGGGTTCTGCTCCATTATTTAAAAAATATTAAACAGATTTTTGAAATTAAATATCATATACTGTGCTTTGGTGAGAGATTCATTTCCTCAAACTAGTTTTTGCTGTGAGACAAGCAGCACATTTTTGTCTTCCTGCAGTGGCCTTTCAGAGCTCACTCACATGGGAAGATTGAGTGGGATTTAAAATGTTAAGCTGCTTTCTCTTGGCTTACGATGCAGCCAAAAGATATTAAGAACTTGTGGATTTACTGAGCCCATGAAAACAGCCTGTTCAATGCATATCACACTAATAATATTCATACTGCTGCAAAGACAATAAAATCAAACCCCGGTGGTCAGCCCCAGTCATTTCTCGTTAAATAATTGACAGGTTAATCCATTTTATAATGACAGGTACCATGAAATTCAGTGATGTTTAATTTAAAAGCTGATTGACATGCCTTTCACTTAAACCTATAATCTTTACTGTGACCACAGACATACGCACACACACACATATTATAAAAGAAAAAAGGTTCTTTCTACTGACATGAAGGTGCATTGTACACACAGCCTGGAGGGTTAGGTGTCAGGATGCGGCACTGCAGGTGTCCGGAGACCATGTTCCACACGAGGATCTCGCCATCATGGCTGCCAGTGGCCAGCAGCGTGGGGGGGGACAGCGCCATGCACAGGATGTCATCTTTGTGGCCGCTTCTCTTAGGATACCGAAAACGAGGGAAGGCGTGAGACCAAGGTGCCAGATACCTGCATGAGACTGTATTCAGTATGAAACGGAATTAAGTCCTTTGTCCACATTACCACCCCTCTGCCTAATTTTAATAACCACTCTGGGCTCCTTCTTTGGGAATTCCCTAGGGAAGTGTTGACATTCTCACCAGGTCATCCGGCCATGGAGGCAGGGGTTTCTGGATGTGGAAGATGTCCTCCGGGGAATCCTTTCCAAAATAGCCGACATTTGTTGAAAAGAAAAGAGTGACTTCATAGGAATGGAATTAATTGTTAATTCTTGCATTTGTCATTTAAACTTGTAATGCTAAATGTCTTTATCTACCAATGAATGAGGAGAATACTGGTGCAGATTATTCACTTGACATACTATTATTGCTGAAATATAATAAAGTCAGTAATTGTGCACTGCCTCTTCTATAGCTCTGATGTTTTCCCTGTGCATTGTTATTAATCCATCCTTTTCCCTGAATAGGATGAAAGCTGTGATTTCCAGTGAATTGTCAAAAATTTATAGGATGAAATTTAAACCAACAACAAAAGTGCCCTCATGTGGAGAGTTCATGCAGAGCCCAGCTTCCTGGATGACAGGCAAGCCAGTACAGACAGCTTGGAACGAGGGTCCTCCCTGCTTACGGAATGAGGGTGACCAGGAAATGAAGAAACTCTCCCTGCAATATGAGTCATGACAGTTAAATATTACGGCTTTCCGGCCTCTTAATGACCATGGGAATGAAGTGCGGCTTTTCTCCACACAATAACACATTAATATTATTGCAAGACTTGCATGTGGAAAGTCGTTTGTATTTCACTTCTCATTAAAAATATATTGCATTGGGTTTAATTCTCCCCCATTTAAGCAAGATTTTTGATTTGAAATGTTTTTTAAAAATCAAACCTCTTACAAAGGATATCAGCCAAAAATGACAAGGACATACAGTAACAGATATGGAAACCTGGGAAACATCCAAGGAACTGGCCGTCACCACAATCCCTTCCAGTAGTGGAGGGTGAATGATCTGAATATGGGGCTGAGATTTTTTCATTACTGCTGTATTTCCATTGTCTTTTATTTATCTCATCCATACCGTCATCCTCTTCAGAGACACTCCCTAACAAGAAGCTGAATACTCCACTGATTTTCTGTTAACATAAGTTCAAGTTCGGAAAGTACAAATCCAGACCATGATTCTGTTTCAACAAACCAGTTAAGTATATGAAGTCACATTCACAAAGAACTAAGCAGGTAGGTTGAAACTAAATTTTGGTCTGGATTTGTACTTTCTGGACTTGAAATTTACACCTCGTTAAACAATGGTACAAAAATGAAATAGTACCATTGGGGAAAAAAAAAAACGTACAAAAGGAATTCTTAGAATATAAGCTTGGACAACCTTCTTGTGTCACTGTTCTTATAAAACACCAGCAACGAGGAAAAGAAGCCTAACATCCGAGGCACCTCCATCGATTTCAGCACCACGCAGAAATACACTCACGGGGTAAACATGGATCCTCCTGTCCCAGCCCACAGACATCACATACCTGCCAAGGGGACAGAAAGACCCAGCAATCAGGACGAAGGTCAGCCGCCCGCCCCACATGCACAGTCCACAAATGTCACATTCAGCGCTCGCCACTTACGACTTCCTGTTTACTGTGAGGTAGGCGCAGTCACAGACTTTGTGACTTTCTCCATCTACAGGAGAAAAATTATGACTCAGTCAGTCAGTCAGTCAGACAGACAGACAGACAGATGCATACACACACTTTAACAGGTTCAGTAATTTCTATCATTGTTGATCTGTCTTCATTATTATCTAAATACTTTCTACACTTTTAAATAATGTCCTAAAACACTTTCATTTTGATAAATAGCAGTTTAATCAATTGTATGTTTTTATGTCTTGTTCATTTTAATTGTTTTTTGTACAGCACTTTGAATAAACAATTGTTATTTATAAATGTGCTATATAAATAACCTTGACTTGACTTGATACATACATACACACATACGCGAAAACCAAGAACCAAATAGTCTACAATGAATAAATATCCTGCTGAAACGTGGCTATGTGTTGTTAGGCACCAAAGACCTATCTGCACCTCAGAATGTATGAGTAACTTCGCCCACCTTCCCTAAAAATCTTCAGGCACTGGCCATTATTGAAGTTCCAGGCTTTAAGGGAGCCATCCCTCGCTCCAGTGATCAGTCTGCGTGGTGAGAAGATAAAGTCAAACCTTTATTCTTATCTTAACATGTCCACATGGTATTTATTATTAGGCAAAAGAGCTCAGGCAAACCTCCTTCCCTTTGAGTCAAAGGTTAGACAGGAAATAGCAGAGAATCCATGGGCATTTCCAAACTCAAAAACTTGAGTTCCTGTATCACAATCCCATACTTTCACCACCTGGAACATGACAAATGAACTGGATTTGCTAGGGTATATTTGGAAGGTATACATTTATAAAGTCCCTAGAGACAGTAACAGATCTTCAAAATAATAAATAAAACGCGAGGCAAAAATTCACAAAACTGTCAGGTCAAGATGGCAGTGTTGTAATGTCTGTCTGCCAACATTAGACAGGTTATAAAGCGGCTTGCGGTGGGGGGCGCGCCTGGCGGAGAGCGTGCGAAGGCTGCCTTTAATCCGCCATCTGCCACTGTGCGTGGGAGGAGGTGCTGTGCACTCACAGACTGCTCGCTGCAGCTGACCACCTGATGAAGCTCCTCACTGTAGCCACAGCACAGCACTGGCTCCCGGTGGGACGTGACCAGGTGACCCAGGGGAGGCGGCCTTTCCAAGGAGGCGGGGCAAAAAAAGGAGTGTGGGAGAGAAGGTATAAAACTCAGAAAGGAAATATATTTGCTTTTGGAAAACTGGGTAAAAGGAAAAGAAATTTTTAGTAGTATTTGTTTTAATATGTTTTTTTTCAGTTTTGTTTCCTTTTCAGTTTAGTTTTATTAGTATTTTTTTAAAGGGGAGGCATCTGTTCATGGTGCAGACTGTTTCCTCAAATAGTGGCCAGCAGTATAACAAGAGTGTGGGGGTCAAATCATTGTGGCGGGAGGGCTTGCAAATATATATTTTGGTGTTGGTTTACCTTTACAGATAGGTACATTTTATATCTAACAGTTGCCAGTGGTGAAATTTGTCAAGTTTACTGGCCCAAACTGGCAGAATCTTCTTCCATTGTTTTTTATTCCATGGAAAACAAAAGATTGATTAGTGGGCCACGTTTAATAATGAATTATAAATGTTGTGGGCCTGTACATTAAGACCTCTTATAAGTGGTGAATGAGCAAACGAAATTCCTCATCCCTCCAATACAGAAAATGGCTGATCCAATGTAATCATCTCTGTTATTGTAGTACTTAAATCTTTAGCTCTGGTATTGTTCATTTTGAATACTGAATATTGGACCGATGCCGATATTTTAGCTGATATATTATGCAGCTCTAAGTTTTTGTCATTTTCAGTGGTACCACCCGTGTCTGAAACACAGTTTAATCGTGTGGGGACATATGTAGCTGTGACTATTTGAGATGCTCATCATGGGCTACGTTCACCGCTGATAATTTAGAGGAGAGACCTCTGGTAGGCTAATATAGGCTGGTAGCCTACAGGCAAGTTTTTCAACTGAAAAATATAAATTAAAATAGAAACCACAAATTTTCATTGTAACACTTTACTTAAGGTCATGTTTTTAGTAATTTATAAATGCATTCATAACAAGTAATATTGCATTCATAAAATATAAACACTGCTATAAATATTTATAAAAAGGCATTACAGGTATGTTTACTGCACCCATTATAATGCATTATAGTGCATAATAGATGAGAGCTCCATAAAGCATTCATAATGCATAATACACATGGCTATAATGTGTTATGCCTTTTGATAAATATTCATAGCCATGTTTATAATATTTTATGAACGCATGATTATTTGTTATACATGTGTTTAGAAATTATTAAAAACATGGCCTTAAATAAAGTGTTACGATTTTCATTTCTGCTCATTTTTATTTTATTTCAGTTAGTCTTGGAGTTTGTTGTTTTAAATTCAGTTCAGTTTTTGTGTCTCACACTTTAATTGTTTTATTTCTGATTCTGTACTCATTATCCTTTGACCAGCCCTGCAAGAAAAAACTGCATAAATCAAGGTTAAAAAGTCTTTCCCCTTTCTGAACAAATGGGAAGCTAGTCTAGGCCAGCAGGTATGGCCAGGCCATTGGTGAATACATTACACTGAGCAGGGGACTGGGGGCCCACCGTGTCTTAAGGCACAGCCGGGAAATGGAGTCAGTGGCGACATAGAGAGCTCTAACAGAGGAGGAGTACAGGCAGGCCATCATTTCCCCATAGATCAGGCTGGCTTTGGGGTGAGCCTGGAATAGGCATGATTGGTCATGGATGTCCCAGATCTAAAAAGAAAGACATGTTTGATAAGAATACAATTCAGCTAATTGGCTAACAAATTATGTCATTGCTTTATTTAAGCAACTGACTGGTTTACCCAGTTTATCCAATTCAAATGTTGTACTGGAGGACTTCAGGATGAGCCCGTTATTCTGACTCAAGACCCTAAACCAGTGCTTCTCAAACCAGTCCGCGAGGACCCCCAGACAGTCAACGTTTTTACTCTCTCCTAATTCCCTGGGAGTTGGGAGTAGTGATTTAATCAACACCATCTAAACCAAGACCAAGTCATTACCAAGACCAGAGTGTACTGAGACCGAGACAAGACCAAGACCAAGGCAGGGCTAGACCAAGTTAAGATCAGAAACAGACTAATGTTGGAGTACAAATAACACAACACACTATACAATATGGAGCATAGGCACATCTTGGGGCTAGGAAGTATGGCCTAAAACTTATGTCACAGTATAATATATTTTATATATATATTTTATATATATTTTTTCAAAAAATTAATATAAATGCTTCGTACAAATGCAACATTTTAATTTTTTTTTCATTTATTACTTTATAACATATGAAAGAATTTGAAATATAAAACATTGTTTAGTTTATGATCCACTGAATAAACACTAACATAACAGTTTTAGTTGACATTTTAGCCTCAAACAACAAACGAACATTGGGCACGTTCTCTTTCAACTGATTTGACGGAGCTCAACATCAAACATACATATACAAACTTTTGTGAATAAATATTTTGAAAATATCAAGTAACCATCTTTCTAATAAATAGAATGTCGTGTTTTGTTTTTATTTCTAGTAGAACTCCAGCCCATTTATTTATTGGTTAATACATAAATTCTAAAATAAATATTTTTTCCCAGAAGAGTAGTGTGTGGATAATTGAGGAAGCAAATATGCACTTTGTTTTATGAATTATTAGAGGTGTTTTTTTTGTTGAAAATGTTTAAAATATATGCCTCATTGCACACAGGATTACTCTGGAATATTTTGGACGACCAGATCACGTAAATTCTCTCGATTGCAAAGATATGCCAGGTCTGGGTGTTACACTTAAACCAAAGATATGAGCCTGGGATTAACGGGTGTGAAAATCAACACATTTTGCGTTTTTTTGTTAACCCTTAGAACCGAACAGAGTCAAAGACCGAGTCAAAAAAGTTTGATTTTGAGACGAGACCAAGACCACAAAAAAGTAATCTCAAGACCAAGACCGGTCTTCAGTATTACAACACTAACTGGGAGAGGCCGTTGGGGTTCCCTGACAACTGGTTTGAGAAACACTGCCCTAACCTACAAGTAAATGTAGTTATGAGCGTGTAAGAGACATAACCTAAAGGACTCAACTTTAACCATGTTGTCCATGGAAACAGAGAAGATCCGGTTGTCCTCTGATGAGATGCACAGGTAGAATATCGGAGCGGAATGTCCCTTCAGTGTCCCTGTGGGCTTCCTGTTGGGAAGCAACAAGTGTCGGACTATATTTCCTTACTTGAATCACAGGTACTTGCCCTAAAAAACCCTACAGCTACTCTCCTCAGCTATGTCTTACTTTTCGGTGGTTTCAAAGCCTGGTGTTTGGGTATCCAATAAAATTCTGGGCCACTAAAGCCAAGAGAGGCAGATATACTTCACTCAAAAAACAGTGCTGAAAACCCAAGCATACGGATGAAGGCAAAGGATTGCACAGACATAGACATTTGGGAAGCAATTCAGCAACTTAGCAAATGAAACATAACTGGCCCACAGACAGGCAAATGCCCACATTACCATAACTACAATGATAAGCCCAGTAGATAAACAAACCAATATCTGTTCAGGAAATGCTAGCATCTAATGAAGGAATAGGATTTTTTCCATGATACACTATTCTTAAATATCAGGAAATTGTCACTTCGCCTATTGCATCTTGCTCTTCATAAGATACACAGATAGATATAAAGGCGATATACAGTTTTGGGGGCCATAGCACAGGGCTGGCCAGTGCCCAGCACCCTGAAGCAGGTAGAATTAAGGTCCACCTTAAGTCGTGAAAGCGAAATCAAAAAATATCTCCCTCACCCGGGCACATAGGGGTTCCACATACGTATGAGTCGGTCAAGCCCTCCGGTGACAAGCAGCCTGTGTTTATCGCAGAAGTCAAAGGTTTTTACACCCTTATAGACTGAAAAGACAGTCTGGTCCCAGGCTGTTCTTAGCTGGGGGAGGCCGAGCCCGGGCACCGTCTTTTTGAGTTTTACCTCTCTGGCGGCCTCCCTGACCTCTTCCACCTGCTGCTTAAGCTTGGTTGTCGGAGTTAGGCAACCTTAGAGTCGTGAACAGAGTCGTCACAGAGGTCAGCATGGTGCATCGCATCTGGTGTTTTCTGAGCTCGTGATGATAAGAAACTTAAAAAGCAATTTGTGCAATATGTGCAACAACACAGAAGTGTACAACTATGCAAGAGCTCAAAAAGACACCAAGTCACACACCTGGAAGAAAACAGCCATACATACATGCACACTTTGCAGCTGATAAATTAATCCCCCCCACCCCCAATTCTCAAATTAATCCCATCAGGAACCCGTTGCAGCAGAACTACCTCTCACCTCCATGTTTTTCAAATATTATTACCAAGAATTTCATTACAGACACGATTTGACAGATGCTTCTGCTTCCATTAAAAATGTGAGATAAATAGCCATATCCTCCTTCCTCTCAGGTCCTCACAGGGCCATGACTTGTCTCTAAGCTTTAAATTTTAATGAGGGGGTGGGCTGCCTGCTAATAATTGCTCTGTTTCTTAGCTGTTCTATTTCACAGCAAAAGGATCAATTTGGTGCCATCTTCCCGTCTCACATGGAAAGATGGTGAGCTAGAGAAAAGGCTGACGTGATCAGCGATGGGGGGCAGTCTGATAGGGGTTGTGGTGGGGTGCGGGGAAAAAAGTTGGCCTTACCGATAACGAGGGCAGTCGGCTCATGGTTCGAGGCAGAGATAACGGTGGAGGTGCTTGCGAAATACCGTACCTGAAATTCATTGTCAGAAGATTATTCAATAAGCTGCCAGGACTGTGGTCCCTGACAATACATTAAATCTTGTCAAATTACGAAAATCTTACAAAAATCAAATTGCGAAATCTTGTCAAACTACATGATGGTTATTTTTGTATGGTGGTCTCACGATTGTTGTTTCTACCGACATGATAATTTTACCCATGATAATATCATATTCAGCTAAAAAAACAGCAGGCTGGCACCCTTCCACCGAAGGAAGCTAAAAGTCTGCTAATTACTGCATGCTGCTGAAATGGGCCAACCGCAGCGAGACAGAGTTAAGCTCTTTGGGATATAGACAGTAAGTTACCTGGTTCACCCAGTCATCATGAACCTTCCACCGAATGAATCGCACACTTGGGGATAGAACAACGTTTTCTATGGTAACACTGGGTACATTTTCCACTTTCGGTGATTTTTTCCACATTCTGTGAAAGATAGTAAAAAATTTTAAAAGATGTCTGCTCCGGGATGGATCTCTAAAACCTCGACTCCATGCACAAATTTACATATGTTAATTTTCTTGACAAATTTCTGTTTCCTCATGTCAAAACATATCTTAGTCCTTCTTACTTTCAGGATACTTTTCCAGTTTACTAATTAGCGGGATGTAACACTATTGTCTCCCACAGAATCCGTTTTGGATTCTTCTAATCAGTAATTCCATGGACACAAGGCAAAGATGACAATTCCATTGCAATTGTCTACTTCTTATTTACCTGCATGTTTTGAAATGTAAAATATTATTGCACGGCATAACACTCGCTATAAGTGAGTTTGTTCTCATTCTGCTGAGGAAGCATAAATAGAATGATCAGATAATGACTTGTGTCTGTGAATGCCTCACCTTGATACTGACTGATAGAACAATGGCTAGGACATTTACCTCAATGTTTCTCCAACCATTGTCATTAATATGATGTTTACGCAGCCCTGGAATGCAAAACAATGATTGGATCGAATAAGTGAACGAAATTTTGCGGCCATATAATTGAAGCAGAAGAGATCAGATGAATGGTGGCTACCTGAGCATCTCCGAACAGGATCACACACTCATCGGGGCCTTTGTAGCTGTGGGAGGTGGGAAAATCATTGTGTTACTGTGATGGAGTTCCAGACAGTGGTCACCAACATGAGCGTGAGTGTGCATGTGGGACAGTGATTACATGGTGTTGAATGCTGCTCACCAGTAGTCCATCTTTAAAGGTATGGTCTCCAGGCCACCGATTTGGCAGTAAGGGTCCAGGGACGAAAACTCATAGAACTGGATCTCCCGGTCCCTGGGGGAACAGGAGACACTGACAGAGAGTTGCTGCCATTCACACAAGTGGACCCCACACTCCCAGAAAAGAGGGTAAAAATTTGTACCTTTGCTTGTCACTGGGGCTGTACCCTCATGGTCCGCCAATTGTACCCTTAGCTGTAGGTAATCTTTTAAGGTACAGAAATGGACTCTGAGGAACATCTTTGTACCATTGATGGTACATTAATACGGTTTCTACCTTTGGGATGTCCTGCAGAGTCCATTTCAGTACCTTAAAATGTACATTTAGAAGGGTACAGCCCCTGTGAATATTTTTTCAATGAACCATCCATTTTCTATAACCAGTGCAGGGTTTATCCTGAGAAACATGTTGAAAGAAGCAAATTCAGCCTGGACAGAATGTCAGGTCCATCACTTAAATTATATATACAGTATACAGATAGCAATCGGATCAACCCACATGTTTTTCACTGTAGGAAGTAATCCACCATGTGAACATGCAACCTCCAAACATATACAAATGGGACTAAAATCAAACTCACAACTAAGTTGTTGTCACTTCATTATTCATTGTTTTTGAGAAAACTTCATTTGCCATAGATGAAATTATCCCAAACACCTTCCATATACCAACTTCAGCTCTTCATTTGAAGTCACGTTTTACTGCTGCTTTGTCAGCAACGTGGTTAACTTTTATTCTATTAAGTCTATTAGTCTATCTACATGGTTACCCCGTTCCAATGATCAGCTTGTTGAACTGCGGCATTGTGATAAAATCAGTCGCCCATTTTGGCTTTCGATTCACTGGTCTTTCTTGCTGGATAAAAGAAAAGAAATTTGGAAAGTACAAATTATCAATTGGCCAGATCATTTCCAACCTTGATAACTCCAAAAGAGATTAATATTTTCCGAACATAATGGAAAAAATGCACACATCCAAAAAATACATACTATATGTAGGCCTGTCACGATATCAAATTTTGCTGGACGATTAATTGTCCCAGAAATTATTGCGATAAACAATAATATTGCCGTTGTGAGACCATTTTCAACTGATGTAATAATAATGGCATATTAATGCAAGTACATCCTTTCAACGATCAATAAACTTTAATTTCTAAAGAACATTTAACACTGGAACTGGAAGACATTTTTAATATCCAAAATCAATAAACAAAACAACCAAAAACAATAACTAAAATGAATTATGAAGTCTCTGCAAACAAAATCGCCCTTAAAATATTAAACATTAGGCTCAGTCAGGGAAAACAGGCAAAACTGCCAGTTAGGACCTTTGTAAACAAAAAGTGCGAACTAACAACAAAACACTCCATGTGAATAAAAGCAGGAGCCTCATCAGGCCGTATGCAAATCCGTAGCTACTTTAGTCTGGTAAATTCCGAGCAAGAAATATAATTTATTGCATATAATCATATTCACATAATTTATTGCCACATTTCACTTTACAGCTTATAGTGAACACATCTGTCTGGGCAAAATTAATAATTATAATCGGATGATCATCATAACCGATTTTTTCTTCTTCATGTCTCAGTCTAACGCCAGCAATATCGTATCCGTGGATGTAAGACAAGGCAAACATCTTAAAGTCCTTCTCTAATTTACTCGTTGTTACTTTGGAGAAGGATTTACAAAAGCGATGTACGTCGTTGACCATAAGTCTGTCTAAACATTAAGGACGACAGTAGCCGGAACACGTTGTCTTCCAAAAAAGCCCGGCCACGAGACGCCATTTTATTTTTTAACAAGCTCAAATCAGGTCACGCTAATGAGCATCAGGTTAAATGAAGAGAGGGGCGGGTATTTTAAAAAGAGCCGTTTAGGAGCCGAAGGAGCCGGCTCTTCCTGGTGAGCTGAGCCAAATGAGCCGGTTTGCTAAAAAGAGCCGATATTCCCATTTGGTAGAGAGAGAAACGAGGAAAACAAACAAGCATGCAAATGAAAATTATCTATCTCATTTTAATTATTGTGCAATTAATTTATTTATTGTTTATCGCAACAGGCCTAACTATATGGTACATAAAACATAAATACACATACAAACACCATCTTGCGTTTCTTCAGTTGAAGCTCAGGGGTCCGGTAGAAGGCTGTCCCGTCTTCCCGGATGGTGACCACAGTGCCGTTTGGGCTGTAGCAGATCCTTACAATTGGCTCCCCATGACACATGGTCACAGTGGAGGCAGGAAGAATAAATGCCACCTGCCTGCTACGAGAAATGGACTCTTCCTTCTCCTTGTATTCCAGTTGCATGTAGGTGCAGAAATCATCCTACAGTGAGTCAGGCACAGGGCTTCAGTAGTTAAGGATCAGTAGGGATAGCAATACAGAAAACTATGAGCAAACACTCACCTCATGAAGCGCATACTCGTACATTATGATTAAAATCTGTTAAGACCTGATAGTTACTTATTAATAGGGATCAATCTTACCCATCGTATCTTGCCATTTCCCAAGTAGTCGATCTTCTTGAAGAGCTCCTGGATTAGCTCATTCTTCTGCAGTATTCAGAACGTATAAAAAAGAGTGATAAATTTACTACAAGATCGTTTAATTTAGTCAAAATATATGTTTCATTATGCCCCTCAAACAAAGCAACCAGAGGTTAGTGAATGAGTACAGAGTGCCTCTCTATTTTGGAAGAATCAGATCCTAAACACAAAATTGTTCTTAGGTTAAGACACCTGACGTTCACACAACAGTTATTTTATCCAATTAACTGTTTCTAGACATAGTGATATGTAGCCACCCCATCCTTTCAAAGTTGGCTGTGATAGATCCGTAATAAATATCTTACAACTTCATGTAATATTTATGATAAGCATCTTACAACTTTATGTAATCCACAGCATTTCTTAACCATCAAGCTGAAATTCATCATGTCCAATAATTTCTTGCCACCTTTTTCATATTCCTGCAAGAAACAATATTTTTTATGTCACAAACACTCAAATGAGGATTCAAAATATATATTTTTTTCTTTTTTTTTTGCTTTTTTTTTGCATGTTCAGCCTCTTTTAAATGAATGACTCACCTCAAATGCAAATTTCAGGCTCATTAGATTTTCAAGTGTTACCTTCTCCTCAATCTATTAAAATGACAACACATTCAGTATTTATTTCTAACCTGTCATGCATGATAAACCGCAGCTATTATAAAAGTTTTAATGCTTAAAACTAAACATAATATCTCACACAACTATGACTCAAGTATTCTTGGCATCAGAACACAACTCCCCCTTGTGTTCATCTATCTAACTAAAAGTGAAAGTAACAAAATATCAGTATCTAAGTAATTTAACTCAAAGACAGTGTTCTAAAGATAATTACACTTTAGATTGCATTCAAAATGCTAAAGTGTGTGTGTTCTAACTACACAAAGGATGTTTACTCCAAAATACAGGAGTGATTTAAAAACAATGTTTAAAACAGCTAGAACAATGGCAGGCATGGCTCATGCAAACTCCCACTTACCAAGCAATTTAGCAAATCTGAATGCTTGCAAAAAACAAGTTTAATAGTTAAGATAGGAAACCATACAGTTAAACAATTTTGTATTTTGGTCCATTAAATTAGGAAGGAATAACAGGAAACCAAAAACGATCATAAATGCATAGAGGTATGTTTAAGGGTAGTTAATATGCTCTCTCTATTATTCCCATTTCAGGGAGATGCATGTCTGAAGTATCATCGGTGACACTCTCTGGTTTTCTACCTGTTCCCTAGCAACCCATGCGTTCCAGCCTATGACAACTCTTTGATCAAACATTAATAAATCACAGGTAATAAAGAGCCAAGATCCTTTGGAAAGCAGCACTGAAGGATGTATGAGTCACCTCTGTTTACAAAACAAGCCATCGCTAATGGCATTAGATGTGTTTTGAGGAGTGAAAGGTATTAACATTTCTGTGAAGAGTATGATGCATGCATCTATGAATTTAATTGAAGTGGAACTGGTATCTGACCACAGTCTTGGTGTATTGTGACTTTTGGTGTCTTTTATAAATATTCTCCAGTGGAACATCCCAGCAAAGACTTCTGGAGAAACAGCTGTTTGAGATTTGCTTGGGTACTTTATTTACTATATTATAAACCATTAATATCGTCTTCACTTTCTATTTTAACTCATAGCAAAGCTTTTGATGGGTTTTGAGTGGTTGACACACAACACAAACATCCTCTGTTAAGTATATAAGTATCACGCAGTTGGCTGTGTACTGTAGACTTGCAGCTTGTAATACAGGCTGAAACTCCAGTGACATCTTCAGGCTGCAGAAATTCAAGATGTGGCCTTCACATAATTCATGTTCATCTACCCAAGCAATTAGCAATAATAATCAGCCTTCCATAACAATAAAAAATGCAAACAGTTGCATTAAGAACACAATAATTTGACTAATAAGAATCCTGTGTATCATTACCATAGGAAGAGCTCTTCAACATGTCAAAAACTCATAAAGACCACACACTGTAACAAATGGACAATAAACTGAAATAACTGCTTTTTAAAATTGTCTATAAGTGTTTGACAATGTCAGTATAGTTTCAAACAATAAAAATAAGATTATTTAACTTATATTTGTCACACAGATTTAACACGACAAGGACAAAGACAATAAAGTGAGATCACACAAAATAAAAGGAGACATACAGAAATAGAAGAAATAATATTTGTATTGACATTTTCTGATTCAGAACTATGAAAATAGTATGAAACTTACCTTAAGATTGTAGAAGCTCCGCATGGATTCGGTAATGCGGTGGTGCCGTCCAGCCAAGGACAACATGTTGCCAAGAGAAACCGAGTGCCGTCGGTCTCCCTGCCTTAGAATCTCTCGCTGTAGCCACTCCGGGTGCTCTCTCCGGTCTTTGGAGTCATCACGCTTCAGAATGCATCTGCTATCCAGGGTTAATCTGTCGCTCTGCTGGACATCACGGGCTCTAGGTCCAAGCTCAGCTAGGACGCTAAACAGGGAAAAATATCTCATACATTCATTGAAGCCCGATTTATAGTTTAATTTTTTTTTTTTTAATCTGAAGAAAACATTTTTTAAAACATTGATCAGAAATGCTCTTTGTCACAGCAAGAAAGCCAGTTTCCATCCAGTAATTTTCTGTTCATTATCTAACCAGCAGTTATGGTGAGTCTGGAGCCTGTTAATTATTATGCCAGTACACCACCCTGTTTGTAAAGCTCCTAATGCACATGCATGTATTATGTACCCCAATGGATTTCACTCAAGAACTTAAAATGTGCTATACTATTCCAATAGAGACCACTTACTTTCATTTAAACAGGACGTCATCTAATTGAGTGATATACCAAGGTTTTTATCCTCAAATACCAGTTAGAATGGCTGGACAAGCATGAGATGAGCACCGCTAAGGTGCTAAGCACAACTGTACTCATTCTTCATGGTGCCCTTATGTATGTGTCAGAATTCTTTGGATGCAATAATGGCACAACAAAAGGCAGAGAAAATACCAGACAAGAAACATGGGAAAGCCCACGCAAAAAATGTAACCATGGCAGTAAATCAGCTTCTGTTAATCAATATTCCATCTTACTGTAAGGGCTAATTCTTAATTTACAGCCCTCCATGGCATTGCCACCATTGCCCTAACAACAGTAAACAAACACCACAAAACCAATATTCCCTGACACACAGGCAGAACCATGAGGCCTGAATTCTGATTACCAGGCTGCTCAACCTCGCACCAATGGTTGGTTAAACCTTAACTTAAAGCATTCAAATATTCCTTTGGTCATTCCCCAAATTCATCTACCAGATTGTAAGCGTCTATTTCAGTATAAGATATATGGGGGCAGATTAAGTAAAGATCCCAACATGAAAGCACAATACCTGGGGATACGCAGAGTCTCCAGCCTCCCCAAAGCAGATGTAGCGCGAACCTTCTTCCCTAAAGGCATTTCCAGTCGTAATGAAAGAGCTCTCCCGTCAGGAATGCTGCTGCCTTGCTTGTTTGGCCGTTGTCATTAGACGCCAGCTGCCTGCTTGCTTCCCTTGTAGTCCGTCCTACATTTCACAGATGCTTTCAGCAGACCCAGTTCAGCCAGGTCTCATATTACCTGCTACTCTACTGTTACACATCAGGTGGAATGTCAGGAGAATGGAATCGAATAATGAATAAAATAGAGGTATTTTATTAATCCCTATAGGAGAAATGGGCAGTTTTGTACATCCCATCTCGGTCCCCACTAGCGAATGTATATGGAGGTAACAGCAAGTTTTAAATTCAGAGCACAGGGTCAGCCTGTTTGTAGCAGCCCTGGTCCAGTTGCGGTTAATAGGCTAGCTCAAGGGTGATTTGAACCCATGACCTTCAGGAAAACAAGCACAGAGCCCTAACCCAGTGTTTCCCAACCGAGTCCTTGGGGAACCCCGGACAATCCGCGTTTTTGCTCTTGTGGGCCTTCATTCATTGTCAAAGGGTTCTGCCCATTCCCTGTAAAGGCTGTTGATGGACTGAAGCCAACAAGCTACTGTGAATTAGTATAACTACTCAAAGAAATACATCAGAGTTTCATTACTTTGGAGGGGCAGGATTTATTTTTCAGTATGTTATAGCAGTGTTTCAAAAATGCCAGGTTTAAACACACAAACATGCACAAGCAGGTATATCTGATACATTTTAAAAAATCATTTTGGATTGTGCTACAACATCAACTGGACTTTGGTTCCCTGAACAGATCCTGTTTACTGAGGTCCAGTCCACCTGGATAACCTATCAAGCCTGCATGGGCCCTGAGAAATCGTGAGAGGTGTCTTCGCCATTTTCACTGGACGGTCAGAGGCATCCCTTTGCAGAATGGCCTGCAAGACCTTCCTGTCTGCAAAAAAAAAACAGTCAAGGTCAACATTTATCTCTGTGTGCATGACATGGTGTGCAGGGCTGTTAGGCAGTAAAATATGCACACGATGTGACTTTAAGGGGCGGCATGGTGGTGCAGTGGTTAGCACTGTTGCCTCTGGGACCCGGGTTCAAGTCTCCACCTGGGTTACATGTGTTTGGGGAGTTTGCATGTTCTCTCCATGTCGTCGTGGGGTTTCCTCCGGGTACTCCGGTTTCCCCCCACAGTCCAAAAACACGCTGAGGCTAATTGAAGTTACTAAATTGCCCGTAGGTGTACATGTGTGAGTGAATGGTGTGTGAGTGTGCCCTGCGATGGGCTGGCCCCCCATCCTGGGTTGTTCCCTGCCTCGTGTCCATTGCTTCCGGGATAGGCTCTGGACCCCCCGCGACCCAGTAGGATAAGCAGTTTGGACAACGGATGGATGTATGTGGCTTTAGCTGAGTTTTACCTTTCTCTGGCAAATTATTAGAGAATTTCTGCAGCTCCTTGGGCTCAAGAGAGCTCAGTACGGCATAAATGTCCTCTGTTTTCCCCCCAAAGTGCACGTCGTAGGTGGTGAGTTGTTTACTGTTCTCTTGATTGCGAATATTAGCCGGAATCACAGTAGGTACTTTAAAAAAAGCATCAAACGTTATTCTTCAAAACAATCAATGTGATATTAAGTTGAAGTAGAACACACTATAAAATATATGCTAATTCTGCTTCATAAATTAATATAACCTAACTGCATGAAAGGCATAACAACAATGAGGGTGTTACACATATTCAAAAGTACAAATTGTACATTGTGACTGAAAAAAAAGTATTTTTCTTTAGATGAACTAGACTTCAGCAAAATATAAAAATGATGCTCATGAGTGATATCACTGCCTTTTTGTGGATATGAAAACCACGGGTTTGTTCAGACTAACCATGCCAGTGACTGATGTGAATTACAAGTAAAATGGCAGCCATTTTTACAGCACTTTACCATGTATTACAGGCTTACCTATGCCTTTTGAGCACACATTGTGAAGTGGGTTACACCCATAGCGGGAAGTGTTGTTTTTAAGCTCAGGCATCTTTTGTGGTTGCCGGTAACTGTCCCTCATTTCCGTCTGAAGACAGTAAGGAACGTCTTGTCCCTGGCTATTAGAACCTGAAACTGCATATTTCATCTGAAACCCTGAAACAGCAAAACATGCCTGAAATCAGTACTAGAAGACTGAGGTGGGGATGTTTGATTGACCTGCACTTTAATAAGCTTTTTTCATCCTTAAATGGCAAACCAAGATTGAGCAGGCAGGGAGACTGTGAACCCAGTAAACAGGAATATCACTCACATTACCTGGATGTATACCCAAATAGTCCACCTTGTAAGTGGAACGATATTGGGCAGATAAGGCATTTCTGATTTCCTGTTCAGATAGCGGATTCCTCCACGGAGACCTGCCATCCGCTGAGCTCTGCTGAAATCCCCTTGGCAGTCTCCAAACCATGAAATCCTAGGAAACACCAAATCTCAAGTGAGTCACACTATTCCAGGTCTGAGATAAAAATGTCACATGCCAGAAGGAAGACTTTGCCTGTCTTCCTGTTTATTGTAGACATAGCAAATCTACCTGGCTCATTTTTTTTTTTGTAGAAGCTTCCCTAAAGTCCTTTAAACTGCTACAGCATGCAGCCAGAGAATTTCTTACTGGAAATAAAACATACAATATATAACTTTGGTACTTGTCCCTATAAACTGTATTAAATTTAGAGTAAGCACAAAATGCAATTCTCACCTCTAAAAGCCTTAAACAGACTTACCACAGCCTATCATAGGGATCTAATTCTCCTGTTCACTTCAGCTTGATTGCTGCTAAACATCAAAAGCAGCTAAAGGGGGCATGGCTTTCTCATGTGTCCCTCCTGTTTTACGTAGTAATCTCATGCATTAAATTTAAACACACATTTAGGTCTAGAGTAAATATATATCACTTTGATCTCTCATTGTGAAAGGTGTCGAGAGGAGAATATATTTTGGGATGCTAACATTTCATGCTATTTAATCATATTTGCTTTTACATTGCCTGTAATAGTATACTGTTGAATCCATCTTATGTGTATGTAGGTTGCCTGACTCATATCTGTATATTATACTGCAAAGGATAAGTCAAAGAGGGATGTTCCATATTACACCTGCTTATCTCCAAGTCGGTACAAAGTTTCTCTTTCTGCCTTCCACTCAGAGCCACCTGGCTTAGAACAACAGCATCTAGAGTTAGGTTAACTTCTTGGCATTTTCCAGTGTATTCCACATATTTGCCAGTTGGTATTTCCCATATCTTTGCAAAGCTTCTGGCATTGTGGAAGACCCCTCTAAGCCTTCCCGTGGACGCCTGTCCCACTCCTGTCTCCTAGAAGAGCAGAATCCCTTGTCCTGCACCATCCTGTTTTTCACTTCATTCACTCACTGTCTGTGTGTCACACTGTGGTCCTGGGCAGGACGTTACTGTATTTCATGCCACTATACAATGTTTTGCAAAAAAAATAAGAAGAAAATGTATCTATAGTTAATAAGTCTGCATACTTTATTGGGATGTGGGTTGTTTCTTCTGTTACCAGAAGCAGTTCCAGGGAGTTTACAGATAGGCTTAGATGCTGATTTCCAGCAGAAGTCTTCACTGTATGCAGTAGAACCAGTGAGGGCAGTTGCCCAGTGTGAGCCTCTATGAATCGTTGATGTCATGGGCCTGTAAAATATGGCAAGAAAATACATTTAAAAACTTAAAATGGAAATAGATCAACAACACAAGTGTTCAAATTTAATGGCGTAAAATGGTAATTGAATTTACAAAATCCTGTAACCTCTCACCGTGAAGCAATTATTGGTGTATTGGGTCTGTAGACAAACTCGCGTCTCTGAGTCGTTTCATAAGGGTCCCAGGTTTCCTCATTGTCTACATATATAAAATAACATTTAAACATTGATTTTATTTTGGCTAGGAGTTCCTTTATAAATATAATTCAATACGTGAATTGTAACAATTGTCAATATTTGGACACTTACCAAAAGCAGCCATAAGCATCTGAAATGTCTCAATCTGCCAGACTTTCAAAGGCCTCCAATATTTTGTTACTAAGTTTTACGGGTGGAAACGTTTAAGATATCAGATTGTTTCTAATCTGTTCTTCCAGTTTAGACTTGAATTCGTTTATGCTGGAGAAAAAAGTGACAAGAGTTCAAATAGTAATAAAGCCATATTAATGATACCGTCTTGTGGTACGACCTGTGTTGCACGATGCATGTGAGGTGGGATCTTCTTTTGTTGTCTGAGTTTGCTATGAGGAAAACATCCGAAGAGAGAAAGAAGGCAGCCCGTTGTTGACGGCAAAAACGCAACAGTTGCCAGGAGCTCCACTGTTAAGTCGTCCTATTTGTTGTACTTGCGGCGGGGGGGAGCGGGTGCTGTTGGAAAAATTGCATTCAATACTTTTATTTGCATTTACATTAAGTAGTAGAAATACATCCAGCACAGTATAGTAGAAATATGTTTGATTTTAATCGACATGATTTACTTTGGTCTAGACCTAATACAGGGTAACATTAAAAATGAAAAGAAAATTATTTTAAATCGATTGATAACTGACGCATAGAATAACATGATAGGCATGTAAAAACAAATTCGGCTTTTAAATTACTGCATGTAATCTAATTCTTAATGACTATGTGATATGTACATTACTTTAACTGACAAGGTGAACAAATGAGCGCGATAAAAATTCAACTTGTTCAAAAATAAATAAATAAAGGACACGTACAATTTGATTTGAAAAACCTGGGGAATCCTCAGTCCAGTTTTTTAATGCGCTCATTTATGCTAGATCACATTTTCAAAAGATTTCCATTCGCAATTAATATTCCACGAGGTGGCGCTATTTACTCATTGTGATGCTATACTTGCCGTTTCCATTAGGTCTACTGTCTCTCTAGTTAAACATCGCATTCTTATCATCGATGGGTCGATTCTAGGATCTGACCCTTAGGGGGCTCACCTCCCTGAAGATATACAGTATGGGGTAGTCATGATAAAATTCCATAATAAAATCTGATGACCTCAACAGCAGGACAATATTGGAAAGTACGGGACATCCATCCATTTTCCAAACTGCTTATCCTACTGGGTCGCAGGGGGTCTGGAGCCTATCCCAGAAGCAATGGGCATGAGAAAGAGAACAACGCAGGATGGGGGGCCAGCCCATCACAGGGCACACTCACACAGCATTCATTCACACATTCACTCCTACGGGCAATTCAGCAAGTTCAATTAGCTTCAGCATGTTTCTTGACTGTGGGGGGAAACCGGAGTACCCGGAGGAAACCCCACGACGACATGGGGAGAACATGCAAACTCCACACACATGTGACCCAGGCAGAGACTCGAACCCGGGTCTCAGAAGTGTGAGGCAACAGTGCTAACCACTGCACCACCATGCCGCTCCACGGGACAAATCACTACAAAGTTTTAGAAAAAATACTTTTAATTAGAATTGAGACAAAAAATAGCCAGGCTGAACCCCCCCTAAATAGGTTATATTACGCACCTATGTGTTCATGTAACATACAGATCCCTGAATGTCAAGATAAAAGCACGATGTGGGTAATTTTGAACAGTAAGGTTCTTCAGAGAAACAGAACACTGTCATGCAAAAAAGCTACCAAAAGCTAAACAAAATTCAGCTGTTTGTGAAGCACTTCAAATGCAAGTGATGAAATGAGAGGCAATACAACAGTAGCACCACTATTCGGAGTGGTACTTCAAAAAAAACTCTGAAAAAGCATGAAACCTACGCCGATCAGCCATAACATTAAAACCACCTACCTAATACTGTGCAGGCTCCCCTTTTGCCACCAAAGCAGGTCTGTCCCATTGAGGCATGGACTCCACAAGACCTCTGAAGGTGTCCTGTGGTATCTGGCACCAAGACATCAGCAGCAGATGCTTTAAGTCCTGTAAGTAGTGAGGTGGGGCCTCCAAGGTTTTGACTTTGTTTCTCCAGCAAATGCCACAGATGCTTGATCTGATTGAGATCTGGGGAATATAGAGGCCAAATCAACACCTTTAACTCCTGGACAATTTTACCAGTGTGGCAGGGCACGTTATCCTGCTGAAAAAGGCTAACCACTGCACCACCATGCCGCCATGGGGCAGCCATTTTTAAAAAATCTTTTATTTTAATCAGAATGTCACAGTTGTTACTCCATGTCCGTTTCACCAGTGACTAATGCTATTATCATGAGTAGTAAGAACAATTAAAAAGCTAATTAATATGGAGATTCGATCTTTGTTAATATTTTGTTTGTTAATTTTGCTATAAAATACAATAAAATAAAATACAATTACTTATTCTGTCACTGGTGTTCAGTCAGGCCTATGACAAGGCATTTGTTATTTTTGTCTTAATTTTTATTTTCTAATTGCTTTACGATTGAAATATAAATCGAAACATTTCTTGATGACAAAATGAATGCCTCATGATGCAATAATACCAGTGACAAATTTGCTTTTATATTAAAATATATTTGGACTCCACCTGGGTTCCATGTGTGTGGAATTTGCATGTTCTCCCCACCCTGGCTTGTTCCCCGCCTTGTGCCCGTAGCCTCTGGGACAGGATCTGGACCCCCCGTAACCCTGAATAGTATACGCAGTTTCAAAAAATGGATGGATGGATATATTTGGAATTATTTGCATGTATGATAATAGGAAATGTCAACAGGTACATTAAGGTGGTTTACTTTTGCAATTACTGAAATTAAAAATGTATCCACCTCAATTCCCATTCCAAATGGAAAATACTCCAGTTAGCAAAAGACACACCAGGTAAACTTGCATCATTTTCTGATATAACAGTGTAACTAAGGCAATTAAAATAGAGATAGAAGTTCTAGCGCAGCATGCAACAATAAGTGGATTTAAATGTACTCAAAAAAGGCAAACAATCTTTAAAAATTAAATATAAAAATTCAATTGACATAGGGGTTGATTCTCTCATTCGCTTACATCAAAAAACCTTTTTTTCACTTAAGCATATTCTCCCATCGACTTAAATCTGAGGTTTATGCACAAATAGGCTAGATATGCACTTTGGATGGAGGAGCAACAAAATGTAAATGACATGTAAATGACCATCACACTCATTCTGCCCTGATTTAAGTGCTTGTGGCTTGTAACAATTCTTTCTAAATGTATAATAAATGTAAAAAGTTTCATTTTGTTGCATGTTGGGCTTTTTGAACACTGCAATGTTCAATATTATGTTGATTTATTAGAGGTTTCCAGAGCGACTACAGTGAAAATTGCAGTTAGAAGCGTTTATGTCAGTGGTAGAATGCACTGGAGAGTCATTTACATGCAACTCACCCAGGAGGTGTTATACTGTATATAGTCAGGTGGTGGAAAGAATCTTTCAAGGATCTCCTGAATCCAACCGACATGCTTTCCTTGGAGGAAGTACAGCTGGAAGACTCAGAGGGGGACTTGCCCATCTCTAGGGCTGAGGTCACTGAAGTAGTCAAAAAACTCTTTGGGCTGACTTGGCTGACATGCCTCTTCAACATTGCATGGACTTTGGGGATAGTGCTTTTGGATTGGCAGACTGGGACGGTGGTCCTATTTTTTAAGAAGGGGGACCGCAGGATGCATCCCAACATCAAGGGTATCACACTCCTCAGGCTCCTTGGTAAGGTCTATGCTGGGGTACTGGAGAGGAAGGTCTGCCCTTTGGTCGAACATTGGATCCAGGGGGATCTGCAGTGGCTGTGGAACACTGGCCAGCTCTTCACCCTCACAAGGATATTGGAGGGTTCATGGGAGTTTGCCAAACCAGTCTACATGTGTTTTGTGGACTTGGAAAACGTGTATGATTGTGTCCCTCGGGGGTCCTGTGCGGGTGCTCCAGGAGTATGGGGTACGGGGTCCGATGTTGCGGCCCATCAGATCACCTTACAAATGAAGCAAGAGTTTGGTTCTCGTTGCCAGCAGTAAGTCAGAATCATTCCTAGTGGTGCTGGACTCCGTCAGGGCTACCCTTTGTCACCGATTCTGTTCATAATTTTTATGGATGGAATTTCTAGGCATAACTAAGGGGCGGAGGGCTCTGGAGTGTAGACCTCAGGATCACATCTTTGCCTTTTGCAGAAGACGTGGTTTTGTTGACTTTGTCGGCTGGTGACCTACAGCATGCACTGGGGTGGTTTGCAGTTGAATGCAAGGTGGATGGGATGAGGATCAGCACCTCCAAGTCTGAGGATATGATTCTCAACTGGAAAAAGGTGGATTGGCCTGTCCTACTAAAGGATGGGTAGCTGCCTCAAGCGAAGAGCTTAAGTGTCTCAGGGTCTTATTCACGAATGAGGGAAGAAGGGAGCGGGAGATCAACAGATGGATCATTAGCAGTAATGCAGATGCTGTACTGTCCTGTTGTGCTAAAGAGGGAGCTGAGCTGGAAGGTGAAGCTCTTAATTTACCAGTAAATCTATGTTCCTACCCTCACTTATGGTCATGAGCTCTGACTGAAATAATGAGATCCTGGATACAAGCGACAGAAATGAGTTTCCTCCGCAGGGTGTTCAACCTTAGATATAGGGGGAAGAGATTCCACATTCAGGAGGGGCTCAAAGTCGAGCCGCTGCTCCTCCACATCGAAAAGAGCCAGTTGAGGTGGTTGGGGCATCTATTTAGGATGCCTCCTGGATGGCTCCCTGGGAAGGTATTTCAGGCGTGTCCAACAAGAATGAGGCCCTGTGGCAGACCCAGAACATTCTGCAGGAGATGGCCTGTGAGAGGGAGGTCTGGATATCCATGCTTAGACTGCTGATCCCATGACCCAACCCCGGATAAGGGGCAGAAAATGGATGGATGGATGGATATTTTGATGTTTCTGCACCCAGAATATGTAGCACTGAAGTTGATGGGAGAATATGCTTAGGTGAAAAAAGCACACATGTATGCTCATTTTTGACTTATATGCATGGGAAAATCAGCCGCATAGCCTTTAACAGAAGTGCCATACGGGCACATTTTATTTCAGACAATTTATTTTATTCTCTGGATTAGTAATTTATGTGGTCTTGGGACTGGCCCACCACCACTGCAGACACATTCTTCTTAATGATATAACTTAAAATGTATTTGTGTCATGCCCCGCTCACCCAATCCTCCCGCGTGCCACGGCCCCTCATTTACCCCATGTGGATTCCCTGTGTTTACCAGCTGTTTCTTGTTGCTGTCACTAGTTCAATGTATTTAAGTCTGTGTTAGGTATGTTTTCTCTAGTCAGGTCATTGACGTTGTTTTATGTAGCATGGTGTGTTTCTTATTAAACCCCGTATTCCCTCGATCCCTTGACTCTTGTTCATGCTTCCCCAGTCCATGCCTGCCCGTAGCACAACAATTTGACAGATAATATTAAAACTCAGTAAACATGGTATGAATGAATATCTGGAACTGAACAAATTTTGAGACAGACTGCAGCAACACTGAAGTGGCACCACATAATGATAGCAAAGAGAGGGGCAGTTTCAAACCATTGATCCCATTAAAGTGGTAACTCAAAAAGTATTTGACAGATCTTTCTGAATTTGAAGAGGCATTGTATGAGTGACAAATTGAAACTGATCAAATTTTGAGACAGATTACCTTGAAACTGAAGTAATGCTACTTAGGGGCAGCAAAGGGAAGGATGATGGACAGTGACTTTTGACATTGTGAATGTAATAAGACAGGGGTGGTGAACCTGATCCATGGAGAGCCGGTGTGAGTGCGGGTTTTTAGGATGACCTCTGAATCAGCCAATAACAGAGGGTCCCCAGGACTGGAGTTGGGAATCACTGCTTTATTATCGGCTGATTGAGAGGTAATTGCCAAATTCCATACCCACACCGGCTCTCATGGATCAGGTTCCCCACCCCAGTGGTAAGATAAAAGTGTTTCATGGACCTTTTTCAAACACAGTATGGGTTATGGTCTGGAACAGATCAAATTTTGAGACAAATCACACTAAAACTGAAACAGCACCACATAGTGATAGCAAAGAGAAGGGTAGCCTCAGACACTTGAACTTGTCAGCACAATAACTCAAACTGTATTTGATGGTCTTATAGTCTTGGATCTAATTGCCACTTCAGAAAAAAAAACATTATTTCGATGAGATCTACAGTTGATTTTATTTTCAAATCAAAGCAGCAGTACAACAGGAACTGCCCCTCCACCACCTTAGCTACTGCGTGGTGAGTGAACTAGTGCAGAATAGCTGCCATCGCATCATCCAGGTGATAGAAACATAGGAAGGGCAGCTACAGAAGACATTTGATCTTGTGAACACAGTAAATCTAAAAGTATTCCCAGTATCTTTTCCAAACTTCCCAGGATCATTGTACAGATCAGTGGTTGAATGGAATGCCAATTGATTGGGAGGGATCACAATGATCTGATGATCTGAATATACAAAAAAAAATGCACTATTTCTTTTCATCGCAGTCTGGTGAAATTTATTCGTAGCAGTCCAAAAGTCACAGGGTGCAATTTAGTATGCCCGCCCACTCAGTAAATCGTGTCAGTAAGAGTCCATAACCCTTTGGTGAAATTCATCGTGGGGATTCCGGTGGAATTTACCACGGAGGAATTTAATTGTGTCACTTAGCCTTAGTCAGTGGTAGTATGTGAAAGAACAGCGTGTGCGGTGCAGGTGTGGTGAGCTTAATTACACTTAATTACACATGGCGTTCTTGTTCAGCAAATTTTATCATGGGGGCTTCCTGCTGTAAGATTTCAAGATACTGGTATATCCTTGCTTTACCATCAAAAGACAGTGTGCCATGATATAATGTACGGAGAGTGTGTCAGTATGAAAAATTACACACTGCCCAAGCCTAGTGTAGGGGGGCTACAGATAGAGGTGGGGGGTGTGTGGGAGGAGTAGAGCTTTACATGAGGGAAGGGAGTGACAGGGCCGTCTTGGGAAAACATTGTTGTTGTTCTGACACCATTTAGTTAATGACCGGCATTTTAAACATTTTAATTTAAATAAAATCGCCAGATTTATTCTTCTCGAGGGGGCAGAAAGTATCTTATGCAAATAAACTCCCTACACTGTTACATGTGACACTCTTGTACTGTGAAGGGCACAAGGTCACACATAACATGTAGGCTGTTGCTGACATCTCAGTGCCTCAACTTTAATTCTCTGGATAACAAGAGAGAGTTTTGACGTAGCTCGTCTTGCATAGTTTCTCAAGAACTAGATGATATAAAGCAATTTTCCATCATCAAACTAGTGGTTTGTTTCGTTCCAGCAGGTGCAAAGCTTACATGTGGACAAGTTGTTGAAAATCACCAGAGGTGAAAAGGCAGTGGCAGCTGCATGTTACGGTCACCTCATCAGGGCGGACAACCCCTCCTCTGATACGATCAGAGTGCTAGATGACTAGGTTGTTTCTCGTTGGAGATGCATACATATTTTTTAACCACAATCACAACAGAGGCTTTGTTAGGGCTGTACAATACAACAGCATTAATTTCAGAGAAAGCAAATTCTGAGGATTTCACAAGGTTGCCATCCCTCTAGAAGTTCAATAGGAAAGCTTGGATTATTTCCGTCGCAGTTCTAGAATAGTCAGCTTTCTGTCAGGGTCTGTTCCTGTTGTCTCAGTCTTTTGTGTCCCTTCCCCGTGTGGCCTGCAGACCACCCTGTCCCTCCTGTCAGTCTTTGTGTTTCCCCTTTTCCCTGTCACGGGCTACCTGCAAATCCCTTTCGGCACGTGTTTGAGTCTCACCTACTCTTTTTTTTTTTGTATTTTGTTCCCTAGTGTTTCATTGTATGAGTTTTTCTACTTCCTGTGTCTTGTGATTTGTATTTGATTTTGGTTCATTTCTATGTGCCTCTACTTGTGTTTCTACCTGTCTGTTATTCCCCTAGTATCGATTCTGTTTCCTTCCTTCTGTCAGTCTTAGTTTTTCCCCTCCCAGTTCCCTGATTTAATTAGTTTCACCTGTTGCCTGTTCTTGTGCCTTCGCTTGTATGTTTCCCTCATTGCTCGTTGTCCTGCACCTTCCCCTATTAGTTAATTGTCTGTCTCACTCCTGCTGTCTCATTACCCAGTTCAGTTTTCCTATTTAAGTTCTTGCCTTTAAGTTGAGTTCTCTAGTGGTTCATTGTATTGTTGTAGTTTTGCTGTACTGTACAGCCGGCCTGCTCCATTTTGTATTTAGTCTTTGTTTGTCCCTTTGTAGATCATTTGGTTTTGTTAGTTATTTTATGCTCTTTTAGCTTTGACTTCTCATGGTCCTTTATTTTTGTGGTGTTCCCAGCATTTTCTGTTTTGTTTAATAAACTCCTTCGGCCCTGTGAGCATGTCGTCGTGGGGTTTCCTCCGGGTACTCCGGTTTCCCCCCACGGTCTAAAAACATGCTGAGGCTAATTGGAGTTGCTGAATTGCATGTGTGAGTGAATGTGGAGGGCTGGCCCTCCATCCTGGGTTGTTCCCTGCCTCGTGCCCATTGCTTCTGGGATAGGCTCCGGACCCCCCGCGACCCAGTAGGATAAGCGGTTTGGAAAATGGATGGATGCCCCGTGAGCCACAAGTGGGTCGTCCACATTTCTGTTCTGACCTGCACTATGCCTTGCCCACATGCTAAACCCGCCCGGAACCATGACACTTCCACCGAATAGAATAGTTATTGCCACTGAAATGATGACTTAACGGGACCTGGAGTCCTGCAAATAGGATGGGAATACTGTTTTATCGTAATACTCCACAAGCCTAATCAACATAGTCTATAAGTATTGGTGAAACATTTCTACTGTCATAGAAAACAATACATAACTAGCTTTGCAATTTTTATAATTAATATCTTCTATGTGTTTTTAAAAACCAGTCTAAAATTTACCACTGTTGTTTTAGCATGAGCTCTGCATGCGTTCTCCAAGCCAATCATAATCGTTTAAATCACTCATAGATGGGTTTCCGAGAAATTTAACAAAATGAGTGAGGAGGGGAAAAGAGGGCAAAAACAGGCCTCCAAAAGCAGTCAAAATTTAGCAGTCATACCACCTGCAGTTCAGACCAGCTAATCTATCTGAAGCATGTTTGAACCTGGCCATTGGGTGGGAAACCACCTAGGAAAGCGGAGCTGCTGCTAGAAGGGGTGTAACCAACCCCATCCCATGGTCTGTGTGGGTCCCAATGGGACACTGTATCCTATACATGTAGATGAGACATAAAACCGAGATCCTGGGCATCTTTTGAAAGAGTACGGCTGGTATCCTGGCTAAAATTGCCCACTGTGGCCCTTTCAAAAGCTACCTTCCTAATCATCCCCTGTATCTTATTGGTGAATTCTCTCCTGCCCCTCCACCACCTTAGCTACTGTGTGGTGAGTGTACTGCCGCAGAATAGCTGCCATCGCATCATCCAAGTGGTTGGTGTGGCTCCCCGTTGGTTTTGTAAAAGGCTTCTGTTGTCTTGAACTGCACTATATAAATGTAACTTTCATTCAAAACACAATTGCCCTCCACCGTATGGAAACATTTCAGATTCCATAGAGATGATACTGAGCAAAACAAGAGATTTGTTGTCACTGCTTTGTGTCAGCACAACATCCCATGATACCATCAACTTGTTTGACAGATTAAATGGGTAGATAATAAGTTCCATTTGGCTATGGTTTTTTTGTGGTAATTTTTTAGTTCCCTCTTGCATATTTAGAATTTAGCGATTAATTGTCATTGTTGACACATCACAGCACACAGTGCACAACAACGAAATGTGTTCTCTGCATTTAACCCATATGTGACAATGTGACATAGCAGTGGGCAGCTAATTCAGCGCCTGGGGAGCAGTGCTTGGGGGCGGTACCTTGCTCAGGGTACCTCAGTGGTACCTTGTTGGTTGGGGATTTGAACCTGCAGTCTTTCAATTACAAGCGTGCTTCCCTAACCATTAAGCCATCCCTGCCTACGTATTGCGATCATTGAAATTTTTCCAATATCGTGCAGCCCTACATAAACTCAAGACAGCCAAAGCACATACCTGGAGAAAACCTTGTCGCACTGTGTCTTCCACCATGATGAGTTTGTGCTAACATTATTTCTAAACTGATCAATAAAAGCATCCAAACATACCTTTCACTTAATGCCATTTCAGAATTCACACACTGCACAGTGCACTGCATAGCGCACTGCAAGCACCTGACGTGGAACAGCTGACGTGGAAAACGCTGAACTTTTCCCCTCGCTGATAATAGTACTTCAGTAGCAAGGTTAGAGAACAAGTGACATTTTTGTAATTTACAAAGTCGCTGCTTATCCGAATTAATATGAATAGAATATATATAATCATATTTCATCAGTGAAAACTATCACACATCACAAGATAAAAGGTTTAAAAATGAAACTGGAAGATGTAACTCTCATTAGCTCTCAGTCAACTGCAAATATCAATCTAATGTTGCTATGGTGGATTAATACCAAAATTCTGAGTTCAGTATCAATACCAAATTGTTACTGTAAAAAATTCCCATTTAAATATTATCCATCCATCCATTTTCCAAACCGCTTATCCTATTGGGTCGCGGGGGGTCCGGATCAGCCATTACAAAACCTCCATAATAAACTAACATTAGGTTTATATCTGTGTTTGTTCTGTTCGTCGTGTAGCCTAGCATCACTGAGCAAATATACGAATAAAGTCACTTATAGGCTAAATATGACTTTAAACAAACGCGTACCAAAAAAAACCACTACATTTTGACCCTATCATGCCCACTTGAACATCTTTAAACGTCTTATGAAAGTCAGGGTGAGTGTGAAAGGTGTTGCCCCGTTGTAGTGGTTTCTCACTTCTGCTACCCTGTTTATAGGCTAGAGGCGGGCAACTGGCAACATGAAATGACTGTGACTGTGTCTCTCTCCAAATCGCAGATTCCGCACGTCCACTAAGTGTAACTTATAAAATATTAAAATTTGCAAAATGACAGAATTGTATCATTTTTAAATTTTGGTAGTGCGATACAATTCTGATATCAAACTATGTTTATATATATATTGTAGTGAGAGTGTGGTTCATTTTAATGAAGGAGGCAGTTCATTGAAAATGGAGGTATAGCTTTTACTCACAACTCACCACTAGTCTGAGATTGGCAGTGGCACAGACATGGAACAGTTGCACTCTCAGTTATATGTTAACACAATCCATGGTAAACATTACACAGTTATAACATTTATTATTATTTACAACATATATACACAAATACATATATTAAATTACCATATTTACTGATACATGCAATGCAGCACAAAGAATGCCAGTATCTGCATTATCAGTCCTGCTGATCAATGTTGCAGCATCACACCGCTCCCACCTATGGGCTCAGTCATCCACGGCAACACCCAAGTCCACCACAAAGATACGCAGATACACAAGAGGCCAGCATTGTTGGCATTATTGACCTGTTAATCCATGAGGTCCCTGACATACCTTGCTCTCCCAGCCTGTCCTCCACAGCTGCAGCAGGGGGGGTCAGGTCAGGTCAGGGGGCAATACAGCAACAGGTGATCCCAGTATAGGACCACAGCATTTTTTGATCGAGTCCCCTCCAGTGACTGTCCATCTTAGGAGGATACCCCTTTTTGAAAATTGGGCAGTAGACCCAAAATGGAGCCCCAACACTGAAGTACTTGACTTCTTCAGTACTGAGAAGAAACAGCATGAAAATGTAAAATCATGATTATAGCAACCACAATTATCATCACTGTATTATTAAAAGGTGCTGAAAATGTTCAAAAAGTACTGATACATAAACTGAATTTATTTTGAAAATCACAAATAAAATTTGCAGCACTCTGCACTTTTTTGCATAAACATTAAACATTAAACAGCCAGCACCTTATGTAAACATATAAAATGTACAACATTAAAAATCTCCAAAGCGTTGTCACTGCCAATGGCCATGTTTTCACTGAATAAAAGATACCAGTGTTTGTCCTGCATCTGGGAGACTGTTGCCAACTTTGGTTGATGCTGGACAGTATTTAATAGAGGTGCAACGTTCAAGCCTAGAAAGTACAAATTCAGACCAAGGTTTTGTTTTAATCTACCAGTTGAGCATAAAGAAAAACCATCACAGAGTACTCTTCTGGCTGGTTGAAACAAAACCTTGGTCTGGATTTGTACTTTCTGGATCTGAACTTTCCATCTCTAGTATTTAACATGAGTTTTCCAAAGCAGGGTTATCAAGCATGGTTATAATAAGTAAAAAATGAATCCGTAAAATTGTACCGCAAAACCAATACCGGTTTCATCCCCATTTCAGCACCTTTGCCCTGGGGCTGGCCTGCACACCAAGTCCACTGGCGTGTGTAGCTCCCTCCCAAATGTCAGTGTGGCCAGCATGTACGGACTGCTCTCCTGCACCGCTGTTCAGTATATCCACATAAACAGGAGCAGGTGGTGGTCGGCGATGAGGATGGCGAGCTGAACAGCTAGTGTGTGATTAAACTGCTCCACCAGCCCATCACTTTGAGGGTGAAAGGGAGTCATGCGGGTCTTCTCAATACCTTCTCAAGGGTCTTCTCCAGCTGCTTGCGGACCTCACCAAATATCTGCACTATAAAAGTTCAACCGCTGGTCATTGTGCAGCTCCTCCAGCACACTGAAGCAACAGAAAATCTTCTACAAGCTTCTCAACTGTGGACACTGCACTTTGGCCAGGAACCACACATGGCTCAGGCCACTTGGTGAAATAATCCATGGTTATGGGCAGCTAATGATTCCCGGCATCACTGTCAGGGAAAGGACCCAGGATGTCCACCCCACCTGGTACTGTTGCATTAGTGACTGGGACTGGCAGCTTGGGACCTGCTGTCTGGTGCACGCGTCACAGCAATGGACACGTAGTACTCCATCTTGTCTGCAGCTGAGTCAATATAAGAGACTTCCCAACTTTCCAAGTGTTTTTGCTGCTCCAAAGTGCCTGGCTCCCATCACACTGTGCACCACCCTAAAGGATGGAGGCTCTAGGGGTACCAGCAGCTGCAGCAGGTACCTCACTCCATCCGGGAACCACCAGCGCCCATCGTGCTCCTTGAGGGGTCCCCAGTAGATGGTCTTGGTTTCTAGGTTGAGCGTGCTTTGTCACTTGCAGCCAGCACCGGGTCACTCAACTGCTTCACCTGCAGCCATTGGCTATCGATGATCTCTAATCCCTCATCATCCATGTCCTACTGTGCCACTGCTGCTTCTTCTGAAACCCACCAGCACTTCTTAGCACAGTGGCAGTGACGGCACTCTTCTGTCCCACAGGCACGACAAGAGAGGGTGCCTATGCTGCTATGGAGCCTGGTCAGCTGGTGCTGAACCTCAAAATCATACCTCAGGAGGGCCTCCAGCCAGTGCACCACTTATCCTTCGGAGTGAACCAGGTGAGGGACGCGTGGTTGGCGCACAGCTAGAAGTGCCATCCAAGGAGGGGTGTAAATGGTGACAGGCTAGGATGACAACCAGGAGCTCATGGCGGATCATGCAGTAATTGCACTTGGGGAGGATCAGCGTCCAACTGAAGGAAACCACCAATTTTACCACATCAATCTTTCTGGAGTCTGCCTCATTATTCACTATGTGACCCAGGGAGTGTTTATGGGGTTTGAGGCACAGGCGACCGTGTGATTGGCAGTAACAAAAGTAACAATGTTAAGCATACCATCCAAATCAGCAGCGTGAGCAAGCAGATTGTCCAGGAAAATTATGCACTCGCTCCATCAATCTCTCAACGGTGGCAGGCATGGCCTGAAAATGCCATAGACCCTGACCAATGGTGATAGCAGTCTTGAGCCAGATGTCCAGAGCCACTTTTCTGATCCACACGGACATGGTGAAGTGATTTCGCACGTCATCCCTCCAGGGCAGCAGATATGAGTCCTAGATCAGTGTTCAGACACTAGAAGTCCACATAAGAACACCATGACCAATCCACTTTCCTAACCAGAACTGTAGCCCATGGATTGCACATTGCTGCCTGAAGTGGGGTTGGGCCAATATCTGAATTTGCATTAGAGATCATTGCTGCAAAAAATATCTAAATTAATGGTATTTTCTAAACATGTATTCTCATCGTTGATAACATGTTTTATAGCCTATGTTGCATTTCTGTTCACAAGCAAACACAGATAATGTTGTTTGTTAAAATGCCCTTAAAACTGTACAGCATATCATTTGATTTACATGAATTTATAAAACGTCAGTTTTTGTCACAAGACAGAAGTACCGAGCAGAAGGTTTTACAACCAAATGCAGATCTTGCATGTGAAAGAGTTTTTATTACGTTTATAACTCGACAGAAATGCAAGAACTACTCAAGACTTAATTAAGGCATTCTTTTAGCTTTTGTTTTCCCCAGATGAAACAGGAGCAGGAAATATTGCCCAAATAAACAGCACACCGGCCATGGTTATTATTGTATAACAAAAGTAAACAATGCCCAAAACAGAAAGAATGGAGAGTTATAATAATAACCAACATAATCACAAAAAATCCCGATTGGAAGCTATGTTTTAGTACGCTCACATTGTTTAAAAAAAATCCTGTCTTTTGGGTGGGCTGTGTTTACTACCGAATTGCAGGGAGAAAAAGGATTTTTCCTGTGTTTGTCTTTTTAATCCTATAACACAGTTTGATCTGGTGAAAATAAAATTAGTTGTAATTATCACTGAATACTGTTTTACACAGACACACCTTTTTCACATATATTGGGTTGGAAAAAAATATTGTATATATTGATAATGTTCACTATCTGTCCAATCCTAGTCCTAGGGCTCGAAAACACCTGCTAGCCCAATTTCCTGGCTTTTCTGCTCTGCTTTGCTGCCCGACGCTTAGCGAGCGCAAGTGAAACCAGATGCTTAATTTCCATTTGGACAGAAGATTCCGTCCAAAAAAAAAGTAGATGACTCCTATCGTAACCAGGCATTTTTGTTTTCTTAGCTAGCCCGTGCTAAACAAATCTGGCTCTTGTATGGTGACAGAGACTGTAATATCTAGGTGCAAGGTCATTTGACCTCCTAGCAGCATTAACGCAGGCAATAAAATCTGAACACAAGTGGTCAGCTGGACACACTGGGGAAGCGTGACAGACACAGGTGCAAATGGTGAGGTGTCTCAGCTATCCACTGGTGATCCGACCTCCCAAGACTCATTTTAAAGCCAAGTGTAAACAGGGCCTGTGTGTCTGTAAACTACCTTCCACTCCTTTTGGCAAGATAATTGGCCATAGCAGCAGGATCAGCATTCACTTGTGCTCTGTGATGAGTCACTTTTTCCTTGCTTGAAAGTAGCATCTATTAGGGGGAAAATGCTGTATTACATAGTATTAATTTTGAAATAGCAGAAATATAATAAACTATTTGCAGGTGTAAATGTTTAATCTTTGAGTAATATATCTCCTATCACTGAATTACTGGAGTTCTAGGTCTTTTAAACTGCTGCTCATGTTCACTATTCAGCCACTTCTTTCTGCTACATTATAAAATTACATGCGTATATTGCATTATATATTGCTTACAATTGTAAGTGAATGGAATAGAAATATACATTAAAGATAAACATTTCAAAAACACCAAAGTCATGCAACATAATCATTGTATCCTTGCCTTAAGGAGCTTTAATAATAATGCTCTAGATAAATACGGGTTTGGCACTCCAGCCACCATGAAAACACTTCCCAGCAGTTAGGTCCAAACAGGTTCTGCGGGAGCAACGCTGCTGCTGCCACCCACAGGAAGACTGCACGCGTCATGAAGGCGATAGGGGAAAGCTTTCGGCAGCCTCATCCCTGGAGGACACTAAACCGTCGAAGAGCTAATAGGGTCAGGCCTGTTGGGGATCAGGGCTGGTGTGGCGCTGAGGCGTCACCCACTGCATGGCGGCACTTGGGTCCCAGTTTGATGCGGCCCATCTGGGTAGGTGCGAGGAACGTCTTGTCTATCCGGTAAGATGACCATCTTCTTCTGCCGTCACGGGAGCTTTGTAAACTCCACATTATACAGGCTGGGGAGTAGTCAGATTTCTGCAGGTGGATACACCTACTTTTTGTCTGGTTGCTCTGATGGCTGCCATAACCAGGGAGTAGCTGTTGTTGTGGTCGATTGGCTCCTTCTGATGATGGTGAAAGGACTGACATCAAACAAGTGTATTAGGAGGCTCAGGGTAAGGTACTCCTTGGGTGTCTCCTCAGCATATGCTCCAACTGCGGTGAGCGATGTCTTGTTTAGGGAGACCTTTCACTCGCAACTTTGCTCTATGGTTGATGGGTGCCTATGAGCTGACACTCCTCTGATCATGGGTGTCTTCAGTATGACCATTGGCACTGACAAGGCTGGCAACAATATTAGGATTATGTCAGTCCCTATACATTTGGAGAGCAGGATGAGAGTGAGAGTGGCTTCATGTTCCTTGACTTTTCGAAAGGTTCCTGTGCTCTGAGCTGCATCGTTAGACTTGGTACTCCAATACTAGCGAAAGAGATCAATCAAATCCTCATGGGCAGATGCTAGAGGCTCCTGCAGAACTGCAGGGTCTACAGAAGTGACCAGTTTGTAATTTCTGACTATAGACTTGTTGTTACTACTCTAAAGATTCAGTTTAGATCCAGTAGGATACCACCTACTAAGAGAATGAAGATGAACTCGGCCAGACTCCAAGATCAGTCTGTTTCTGATGAGTTAGCACACAGCTGTGTGTGACTCTAATGTGATGTGGCAATTCCAGTCCGTACTGGTAACTGAGGAGGATGGTTGTGAGGGTTCTGAAGGCAAATGAGGCATTTGTTAACTGAATCTGTGAGCAGTTGACACTCCATCAGTGGTCTAGTGAGCCACATCCTTCAGAGGAATCAGCACATTACTGTGCTGGGCAAAATCCTTGCTAGGGTCATCCTTAACAGGATCTGTGATCACTTGCTTGCCTACCAGTGACCAGAGCAGCCTGGTTTTATGCCTAAGAAGTCTAACCACTGACGGCATCCTTTCACCGAGGGTTCTCATTGAGCGCACACGCAAATATCGGCAGAAGTCTTTTTGCAGCCTTTGTTGATTTTCATAAAGCGTTTGACTCAGTTGATCGAGTTGCTCTGTGGGACATCCTGAGACTTTGAAGGATCCCCACGCAGTTGCTGGACGTGATGGCCAGCCTGTACACTGGTACTGTAAGTCCTGTGCAGAGTGGAGGGAGAACCTCTATGTTCTTCCCAGTTGATTCTGGGGTTTTCCAGAGGTGGGTTCTTGATCCTGCTCTGTTCAGTGCTTGCATGGACAGGGTGTTGGGCAGGGTAATGGGGTCCAGCAGCTGTTGGGAGTCTGTTGAAGAAAGATTTACTGATCTTGGGTTTGCCAACGATTATGTGATCTTCACGGAGGCAATGGAGGCTCTGATCGGGGCTCTTTAGAGACTGAGCGAGAAGTCTGAAGGTGCGTTTGTTTTTATCTTGGAACTCGGAAATTCCGAGTTGAGTGACATGACGTCCGACAATCTCCCGTTTGAGCTACCACATATTGGAACAATCATGGCTGCCTCCATGAACACGCTGCCGTGTGTTGTTGCTTCTTTATATTTTAGCAGATGTAGTGAGATTATTTTTTCGGAGAGACAAACAAGAAACATGAACCAGTCAAACCACATTAAAAGCTTTATAAAATATTTTAGTACATTCAGAGCGACGCATTTTTCAAGACGCAAACAAACTACAGACCACAAAGACACTAACAAGTCTGGTAAAAATCTGATATTGCTGCTAGGATACTGTTTACGGTCAGGATACGTAATTCTCTAAATCGAACACGTGCAATTACATTTATTTGTAATACATTTAACAAAATAAACATTTTTAAACGATTTATATACATAGAATTACTGTTGAGTATGTAAGCCGCCATGTTGAAATTACATCACAGGGCAACTCAGACAAGAAAATTCTGCCTGACATCAACATCATACAAGACGCGTGTTTCTGATGCGAAGTGACATTTTTCGTGATGTTTTCATCCGAGTTCCAACTCGTAAAGAAATAATCAAACGCACCATGAGTGTCTGGGATTGCCAGGCCTTTAATGACAGCCATCAGTAGTGTGTATCTGCAAGGAGAATGTCAACCTCATCGAAAGATTTACTTACCTTGGCAGTGATATTCATGTCTCTGGTGACTCTTCCTATGAAGTCAGTAGACAGACTGGGAGAGCATGGGGTTCATGAGGCTGCCTGAAAGGGGTGTGTCCCGATATCTTTGCAAGAGAATGAAGGTCCAAGTCCTTAGAGCCCTGGTGCTCCCTGTCTTGCTGTATGGCTGTGAGACTTGGACACTATCCAGTGAACTGAGACAAAGATTGGACTCCTTTGGTACTGTGTCTCTTCGGAGAATCCTTGGGTACCGCTGGATTGACTTTGTGTTGAACAAGCAGTTGCTAAAGGAGTCCCCAAAGAGAAGTATTACCTGCAATGTGAAGGAGTATCGGCTCTGGCACTATGGCCATGTGGCACGTTTCCCTGAGGCTGATCTGGCTCACAGGATCCTCATTGCTGAGGACCCGACTGGCTGGACCAGGCCAAGAGGACGCCCATGTAACACCTGGCTGTCGCAGATGATTGGCCATTTCCGGAGGGTCAGACTGGACCGTGTGTCTGCCTGGGGGGATCGCCTGAGGTGTTTCATCATGTGGTGGGTGCAGCAAGGCGCTGCATCAGCGCATGCTCCCCAACCTGACCTGATCTGCAGGGCAAAAGCTCACTCTGGGCAACACTCGAGCTGCCAGACACAGCACAGTCGTGGCCAAATATTTGCCGTCTTGCTGAGAACGATTGTAAAGTCGATCACTCGCAAGTTTCATAGGTCGAGGATGACCTGTATTTGGTACAAAGTTTTCACGATTACACACCATCTTTACCATCATACTCCAAATATTTCCTCAGAATAAATTAAAAACAGAAACTTTAGACTTTTAGAGTAGGTCTTGGACTCGAACAAATTTTACACTTGAAAAAGAATGCATGTAATTTATACATGTATTTTCTAATTCTGATGCGTTCCAAATTAACCAAACCATATGGATACACACACACACACACACACAAAAAAAATTTGCATTATGCCCTTGACCCATATGTACAGCTCAATATTGCAAAACACATTTAAATTTGGAGATAATCCTACTACAATCTGTTTTTCTGTGACATTTTAAAATTGTAATAAGTAATTACTTTTATGAATACATGTAGGCCTACATACACTCTTGGTCAGGAGTGGGCAACCTTATCCTCAAAGGGCCAGTGTGTATAAAGGTTTTTGGGTAATCTTTAGGTCAGCTGTTCAAGGCCAGGTATGAGGACTCCCATAGCTAGTAATTTAATTATGGAGTAGCAGCAAAAGCCCACGTATAACGGCCCTTTCTGGATGCAGACTGCCTACCCCTGCTCCAGACAGAGGAAAAAAAAATATACAGTGTACATTCATTTCAAATGACATGAAGCCAACATGAATACAAAACATATTAACAAACCTGGCAGGCTACATAATCTCAAAACAGGTTTTTAAAAGATTTTGCCAGCACTTATTTGTAACTGACCCTTACACAGTCACACACATCTTGCTGTAAATATTACACAGTTACAATTACTATTTACAACATAAATATACAACTACACATTCATTTACACAAAGCGCGCTGGTAACTACCTAAATCAGTCCTACTGATCAGCCCTCCAGCATTACGCTATATGTATGTTTACAAAATTTACAGCTGCCAATATATGCTGGTCTCAGGTCTGTTTCATTAAACATGAAACAGCCACCTTACACTGTTTTGGGATAGATCCCATCAACTTCATTGCGCCATAAAACACCGTCAACATCTTTCCCGTATGTTCAAAGCGTTCCATTAGAAAATGCCATCCTCGCGTTAGCTCTTTATAAGCAATCAAATATTTAATACGCCACATTACCAAAAGTTATACAACGGCGAATAAGAAATACTAAAATACAAAACTCAATCAGTATAATTTGAAAGACAACCAATGAATCCACAAAACGGACAAAGATAATCGGATCAGAAATACAACCGTATAACACATAAAAGAAACTGGCAAACAGTAACTGTATTTACACGTAAGGGGGTTGGAAACAATTGCGATAAGCCATCAGTGTTCTGTAAACTGATGAATAACCAACAATCTTAATTAGTCTTTAATAATGAAGCGTTTTCTTGAATAGCGTAATCAACAAAGATTAAATATGGGAGCCACTCTTGGAGACCTCTAACGAGACAGGATACAATACAATGTCAGTACTACTGTTTGCCAAATAATTAATTTTACAACGCTTATTCAACGATAAATATTGGAAAGAGAGTTAAAAGATAAACGCGCAGAAAAAACTGTTACCAGTTAAAACTGTCACCAGTAAAAGAAAAAAAACCGTCAACAAATTCGTTAGTAACAGAGAAAATGCAGTGCTGAACATGGCAAGCAGATGTATGGGAGACAAAACTGTAGAAACTAAAACAAAACTCGGCGGGCTCCAGCTCCCCCTCCCAACTCCCAGCACTCTCACCATACAGCGGTCTGCACTGTGACAAACGCGGCTACATGCTTCAACCATCCAGCATAAAGCATGAGGCCCATGTCAGATGTTTCTTTGTTCTGTTTCATATAAACGCGCCACTGAAAACTTTGATGACGCTTCTTCAGTAATAGCCAATTGAAGCGCGCCTCTTATTAGGACAATGAAAAGTCAACAACGAATCAAAATAATCATGGTGTTGGCGGTAGCCAATGGGAGCGGAGACTGGCTGAGACTGCGAGTAATGTTAGAGGCTGGAGACTGAGGGTACTGCGTATTGCTATTGCTCACATACAGCCATTGCACTGCATTAAGATAGAGCGGCAACCTTGGGTAAGTGTCTAGCTAGTATATAAGCGAACCTGTAGCAAGCGACTCGTTAAAAATAATACCAAAAAAGAAGATACTTAATATGGATAAAAATTATTAGCAATATTTCGGTATCGATTTACCCCTTTCGTCTCTTTGTGTACTCAGTTAAAACAAGATACATTAGCCACTTAGCTGTGATATGTAGTCATCGTTATTTCGCTGGCTGGGTGACGTTCGCTAAGCTAGGGCGCACATTGATGTTTCGTATTTTCATTCGTACTAAACGAGAAGCATCTCTAGTGATATTCCTAATGTAGACTTTTCTGTTAAACTATTGTATTTTTTACGTGCCCATAATGAAATAAAACGCATAGTCACTAGGCTGTACTGTGCATTTCCTAATAAGGCGATATTTTAATTACATTCTGGTACTAGCTTTCCTAAGTTATTAAATAATCTGTATCCCAAACCAGCGAAGCCTGATCGTTAGCGGTGTGGCTATCGCTAAATGGCTTGAGACTAGAGACAGGATCCCGTGCTGGGAACTGAGACGAAGAAGAAACGGCGCCTTTAATGGTGCGAAACGCGAATATGAAATTTCTTGTTAATTTTTTTTAGATTTGTGGTTAATATTTTATTTTTTTTTTTTTAAATATATATATAATTACTTCTCGGGTTGTAATGTTAACTGAAGACATGCCTCTCACTTAAGCCTCTGTAATATGGCTGACTACATTATCGCACGGATAGGAACTGAGGCAGAGCCAGTGCGCAGGCAGTGAGAGCCGCGCTCGGAGCGCAGTTCAGCCTGAACTTTTTAAAACCGCTTTTTGCCCCGAACCGGCCGGAAAACTTGTCAATTTCGCGGCGGAGAGAGAAAGAAGCAGCGATACTGCTTCCAGACGCGCGGTCCCCACGGTTCAGTGTGCGCGATATGCCCATGTAATCTTGGTATAAAAAGAGGTGGGTCCCCCCTCCCATTCCGCCTTCCCTTGCTTGGTAATGGCTGAGCAGCGACACAAAGGAAAGGAGCCATATTCCCTGCGCTGGCTAAAGCGCGCTAGCATGTAGCCGAGGGTGACAAGCGGCCATTCCGCGCTTACGGAAGACGAGCTAGCAGGCTTGCTAACTGCATGGAGCCCGTATGGTGCGGATCCTACCGCCACATACACCCGGAGCGGCGCGTCGGCATCCTTGGAGGGGATTAAACGGCAAAGGACGCGCCGCTTGTAAAAATATCTGACCGGTTTAAATGGAGGAGACATTTGAAGGGGACTTTCTCTCATAAGGAAGCCATTTTCACAAAATGGAAGAAGAAATACGCTGCTGACCTCCTTTTCTCCCAGCAAGCTAAAATAACGCCATATTGACTGGATAGTGGTGTACTGGCTAGCTTTAGGAACTGTCCCCCAAGTCCCCTAATGGGTTATACTTTGGTGGAAATATAACATTTAAATAATTTTGACAGAATAAAAGTATAATGTGTACACGTTTTACACATCATTTGTGTAACCTATTACATATATAAACGTGAATAAATTTATTAATGCTATTTTTAATTACGGGTTAGGCAATTTTTTCCGCCCACATATACAATTTAAACGACTTTCGGATGCATAATTTGCGGGTTGATTTGCTTTACCTAAGTTACTATATTGAAGACATCCTTCACACTACTGTCATCTTTGGCACTTTTGAGTAAGTTCGCCCCAGTCGTAAATTTAGACTGGGAACTTATAAAATCCCCTTGGTTGTCTAGGGGACGCGTTTTCACTGCGTTATTTCACTGATCGGTGTCGCCTGAACTTTTACCAGGTTGATAATGGGGCGTGTGTTCAAATAAATAGGGGACTGGTATTAGTCGAGGCTTACGCGTATAAAAACATGTGAACGGCGGTGAACAGGAGATCGCCCTGGGGTACGAGAGTCGAGTGCACGGCCCAGTGTCGAGTTGATCGTTGAATATGACGTTTTCTATATAATAAAATACACTGTAACTGCTTTTTTTTCACTATTGCAATGTCACTATTGCAGAAGCCTATTTGTCCCCTTGAACAAGTAGTAGTCATTGCGATACGTTTAAATTAAAATGTGATTTGTACATAAATCCTGACTTGTGACATACTGCTGACTTAAGTTACTTGGAAGTACGTGTCATGTAATTTCTGTTGCTGGTGTCTAGTGGCACTAGTTCATAACTCTAATATTATGCATAGATGACTATGTACCATAACAATAGAACCAATCTGAAATTAATATGCGAGGCATACCATGAGGAGTGAGGTTATTTTGCGTAATTTAATAAATGTGTGCAAATCAGAAAACAGCATGAAAAGAGTAAATAGTTCTGAAATTTCTGGTAGCATGTGCTCAAGTTTTAAGAAGTATTGGGTTTTGGAGGTGATGATGTGCCATAAAGAAGAGGATGGAACATGGGGAATGACTTGAGTTCAGACAGTAGTTTTTAGCGTGTTTGACTTCTGCAGAGCCAAGGTAGAGTTGTAGTGAGCCCTGAGGGCTGGAAAGCACTAAGCACTTGGAGAATGTAAAGTGGTCTGATTCCAGGGATATTCTGATCCTGAAGCACTCCCTGATTGATTGGACAGCATTAGGGTTTCAAACAACACATCTTAGAAGTTGCATCTCCTGTTTTGGGGGACATACAAGTGGAGGAACAATAAGGTTTAATAGACAGGTAGTCTTTTATTTTTGATAAATACGGGACATGCATAAACTTGTAGCTCTACATAGCATTATTTCAATTGATAGAAGTAGGTTAATGGTATGATGTTAAGGGACAGTTTTGTTGGTCTTAATGCTTATGCAGTAGTTCTTAATTTAAAACAGACACGCGTGACTAAGATGGGTAAAGATCCGAAGAAACCAAGAGGCAAGATGTCCTCCTATGCATACTTTGTGCAGACTTGTCGGGAGGAGCACAAGAAGAAGCACCCAGATGCCAGCGTCAACTTCTCTGAGTTCTCCAAGAAATGCTCTGAACGATGGAAGGTTTGGATCTTTTTATGTGTGTTGTGTGATACAGGGTAAAATTGTCATTAGACAGGAGTTTCCTGAGCTCATTTTCATATTTACCACAGTATACACAGTATTGGGTAACTGAAGTTGTACCTTTGGTCACAGTGTTTATCAAGAAGTTATGGGTGCATGATTGATTCCCATTTGAACTTTGAGTGTGTTTAAGGTAGTGTCATTCAGTGACTGAAGTAACTTAATTGTTTTTTTTAGACAATGTCTGCTAAGGAAAAGGGTAAATTCGAAGACTTGGCTAAACAAGACAAGGTCCGTTATGAGAGAGAAATGAAGAACTATATCCCACCAAAGGGTGAGAAGAAGAAGAGAACAAAGGACCCCAATGCACCTAAGAGACCCCCGTATGTGCATCTTGCTTTATGGTTAAGAATTTGTTAAAAGTGCTTTCATAGCCTTGTAGCACGCAAAGGTACAGGAAAACGGTCAAATGAAGGAATGTTTGTTTTTCAGATCTGCGTTCTTCATATTTTGTGCCGACCATCGCCCAAAAATTAAGAGCGAGAGTCCTGGTCTGACCATTGGGGATGTAGCGAAGAAACTGGGAGAGATGTGGAACAGCACCTGTGCCGAAGACAAACAGCCATATGAGAAGAAGGCAGCCAAACTGAAGGAGAAGTATGACAAGGTAAGTTTGTGATGGCAATGTACCACAACAGTGCACTTCAACATACCACTGATCCATGTCCCACTGCAAGCAATCTTCTAATGGCGAAAAACAAGTTTTCTGAAGCGTGTCTTAACAACTTTGTGGTTTTCATTGGAAGCGAAATATAGGAAACTTGTAACCTGTGGTGGAATGTGTCTGATTGATTCAGTTTTACATTAAACATCATTAGAGATTAATATGATTATATCGGACTGCTTGTGCCCAGTCATTAACTTCCATTGTAGCTTACTGGGAAGGCAACACACTCTTCCCCTATGTGGTGCTGCTGGGGGTTGGTTTTAAAAAGTTAGTGCATGTGCACATGTGCAGTGCCGAGTCTACATGTCATTATTGTTGCCAGGATATTGCGGCCTACCGTGCGAAGGGCAAACCAGATTCTGCGAAGAGAGCCCCTGGTGTGGCAATGAAAGCCAAGAAAAGGGATGACGATGATGATGAAGAGGATGAGGAAGACGAAGAGGAAGATGAGGAGGAAGATGAGGACGAAGATGATGAATAAATTTGTTACTCGGAGCCTAGGTTCCTGTTTAATATCATTTATCCCCCATGTACACTTATGTCTCCAAATACAAAAATAAACAAGGAAATGTTAGGCTGTGTATATGAAATGTTTTTAAGCTGTACAGTTTTTGTTCCTCTCTTCTCTTTTTTTGTAAAGTTAACACTAAAAAGTGACTTAGCCCTATTTTTTTTTTTTTTTTGTTTTTTGTGGTAGTTCCCAAGCTACTTCCCTTGCCTTGCCTGGTTAAAGGGGTTGTCAAACAACATGCAGGTAGTGGGTTTCCTGTTCCTGATGCATAGCACAAGATCTTGTTTTATGTGGGGTAGCTGTTTCTTTGCAAATTTTTTTTTTCCCTTTTTTTGTTGTAATATGAAGTCCTTGCTGTACTTTGAATACCACTCTGTAATTGCGACAATAAAAAATGCAGCTGTTTTTGTTGACATTCTGAATGCTTCTAAAGTAAAACTTTTCTTTTTAAGAAACAACACATTGTACAAATGATTTCTGTGGGGTACTGTGGGCCAGGAGAGAAGATGCATCATTCAGTATACCAATATATATTTTAGTCCTTCAAGCCAAAAATGCATATTGGCCTTGTGTGAATAAAATTTATTTTATGGCTGTTAGGTTGGTGTGTTTTGTCTATGGGGGAATATGCAGAGATGTATACTGACATAGGTCTGTGATTATTAAAGTGTGATTATTGAAACTGAAGGTGCAAGGTGGGGGTAACCTTGGATTGGTAGCAGTCACCCCTCACTTAACATTCTGCCAGAATTGTATAAAAAGTAACAATTTTAGTCCGATAATGTAATGCTGCCGTTCATTTTTCATAATTTGTTAAGTAGTCCTGAATGCTAAGTGATATATGTACTTTGTCATTATGTACGTGTAACTAATTAAGTGATATCTGCGCTACTATGTGTGGTTTTGACAGTGTGACCTGGGCCGCAACCTTTCTGGACGCGCTATGGTTATGCTGTAAGGTATAGCTCGTTATCTTCTGGCTACATAGTGCAATGGCTGAAAAGCACTTTTGCTTGAGCCAGTGAATAAGCCATTTTGACTTGTACCCTACACAATCTAACTATATCCTATATGTAAAAAATAAAATTGTTATATTAGCTTATAGTGCACCGTTTTTATTCATGTTATGCGTGTTATTGTGCAAACGCACTTGGTCGGTCACTACCATCACTAGATTCTGGCGGTCGCTTTTGCATTCTGCAACAAGTCGGAGGCAGTTTCACATTTTAGACGATTACTGGTTCCTGATTGGAAATTCGCATCCATGAATGGTCAGGGCTTGCTTATGGTGCCATGACAATCGGGGAGTGCTATACACGGAAATAAAAGTTAAATATTGCGCCAGTTAGCAGTGTACAGTCAAAGGTATGCATTGTTACGTTATACCACGGAAATACTTTTGAGATAAGTAAACATTTCTAACGCAGGTCATATTCATGTAACAGATAAACATATATTGATACAAAATGTCATAGAAATGACATTCGTAACAATGACCAGAAATTACTTGAATAAAAGGCTAATAATGCATTATACGGACATAACGTGCTTACAAATTCCAACCGAAAACAGGGTATATTAAAGCTCTCGTTCAAAAAGAAGTGTGGCATAGCAAAAAAATGATACTGGAATCTTCCCAAAATTTAATTTTTTATGTATATGTAAAAGTAATACTGTAGATCATTAGTACGGTCCATTGTAGAACCATTTGTATTATTGTACTTTTATTGAAAACGACAACAGATAAAGAGATGAAGCATGTGAAGCCGAATCACAACGTCACGTTGTTGCGTCTGCAAATCATCCACAACCATTCAGGAAATAAAGCAGAAGTCGCCACCAAGCGGTGAATAAACGTCATAGGAAACATGAACGTTAAACTAACGTAGTGTATTACAGTACACCGTCTTTCAAATAATGTTCATATACCCGTCCATGTTTAACAACTGCTTGTCCAGGTGTATGTGACAAGGTATACGGATGGGGGCTTGTAACTCCCCCCCAAATAATTAAAACCAGCCAATTCAACCCTTAAATGGGTGAGGACCTCACCCCCCAACACTCCAAAGTAATGCCCTTGATAAGGTATAAAGTGGAGTGCAGTTTAGAAAGTCTGTTTCAGTGACAAATTGTGTAAATCAGGGGTCCCCAACCACCGGGCCGTGGAGCATTTTTATGCCGGGCCGCGGCGAACGAATAGCAGAGGTTTTTATTTTGGAAAACACTTCCATCTGTGGCTCATAGGTGGCGATAAGGAAACGCATTTGGTGATTACAGTAAAATCCCGTTACAGCGGACTCGCTTATAACGGAATATCGTCTATAACGGACGAGGTACGCTGGTCAAGACCGTACACCTTTAGGAACATGCAGGAGAAATATATATATTTATAGAGGATATAGTGGACTCGCATATAACGGAATTTCGCATATAATGAACAAACAATCTGATCCCCAGGGGCGCTTTTAGCTGTAGTTTTGTTCGGCATTTGGTCAGGTAAAGATGGATTACTACATGTACAATATAATAATATATACCACATGCTGGGGTGTGGCATAAGTAGCCTAAATGGTGTCATGTAGCTTTGTTCTGGGCATACAGCAACTCTGGATATAACGGACTGTTTTGCCAGGTCCCTTGAAGTCCGTAATAACAGGATTTTACTGTAGTTAAATATTGTTAGACGTCTCCGCTCCCTCCCCCAACCCGGCTCATAAGAGGGAAACAAGCTCAGCGCTCCCACTAATTCAGCGGGATGGTGAGTTGTATGTTTGCGCACTTAGTTTTTTAGTTGTTTCTGTACCGGTCCGTGAAAATATCGTTTTACATGAAATTGGTTCTTGGGGGGAAAAAAAGGTTTGGCACAGTTACACGTCTCCGCACGTCTCTTAACACGCCCTCCCCTGTCTCCCCCCCACCCGGTCCGTGGAAATGTTAATGGAATAAAGCCGGTCCGTGATGGCCAAAAGGTTGGGGACCACTGGTCTAAACTATTGTGAATCACAATAGTTTATGAATTATTAATTTGATTTAACTTTATTAAATTTGCATATTAAAATTTTCCTTATATGGATACCATTTTGGGGCGGCATGGTGGTGCAGTGATTAGCACTGTTGCCTCACACCTCTGGCACCCGGGTTTGAGTCTCCGCCTGGGATACATGTGTGTGGAGTTTGCATGTTCTCTCCATGTCGTCGTGGGGTTTCCTCCGGGTACTCCGGTTTCCCCCCACAGTCCAAAAACATGCTGAGGCTAATTGGACTTGCTAAATTACCCGTAGGAGTGCATGTGGGAGTGGATGGTGTGTGAGTGTGCCCTGTGATGGGCTGGCCCCCCATCCTGGGTTGTTCCCTGCCTCGTGCCCATTGCTTCCGGGATAGGCTCCGGACCCCCCCGCGACCCAGTAGGATAAGCGGTTTGGAAAATGAATGGATAACATTTTCTACACATCTTTATGCTTTGCTGTGTTTATGTATCATCTGGGCGCAACCATTTATACTTTGTGAAAACTGATTCTCTGCAAGGGTCCATATAATAATTGTATAAATAATACAATAAATGGTATTACTAACATACTTATTTGGATAATGAGGCACTTCACTACATTCAGTAAATATGGCACTAGTTAAAATATGTTATAAAACCTGCAGGAGACCATGCCTTATAATAGTGGAATCTATACATTTGGGCTATTGTCTTTAACGATATTCATCTGTGTATATTTTCTTGTTGGCGTTACCATTTAATGGATGAAGGCCATTGACTGAATGTAAAACTACATGGCTTTGCAGTATGTCTGTCGTTATCTATAAGCAACAGCATCAGTGCATCAGACATAATAACCATTCAGAGCACATATCAATGTAATACAGAGGTTTGATCTACATGAATAAGTATGGAAAAGTAACAAAGGTTTTTAAACACAAACATCCAGACCCCACAATAAAAGTAAAGAATAAATGCAAACAACTTCTGTCTGACAGTTTATAAACAAAATATTTTCTGTCATAAGATCCTGTCCAGAGCAGGGAGCTACATTATATTGCCAAAAGTATTGACATACCTCTCCAAATCATCAAATTCAGGTGTTCCTGTCATTTACATAGCCACATGAGTATAAAATGGATGGAATGGATAGAATGGGTCACTCTCCAGAGCTCAATGAACTCAAGCATGGTACTGTGATAGGATGCCACCTGTAAAATAAGTCCATTCATGAAATTTCCTTGTTATTAAATATTCTATGGTCCAGTGGTATAATATCAAAGTGGAAGCAACTGGGAACAACAGCAACTCAGCCATGAAGAGGTAGGACACGTAAAATCACACAGCAGGGAAAATGCAAGCTGAGGTGCACAGTGTGCAGAAGTCGCCAACTGTCTGCAGAGTCAATAGCTACAGGCCTCCAAACTTTGTGTGGCCTTCAGATTGGCTGAAAAACAGTACATAGAGAACTTCATGGAATGGGTTTCCATGGCCGAGCGGCTGCCTCCAAACCTTACATCCCCAAGTGCAATGTAAACAGTTGGATGCAGTGGTGTAAAGCACGCTGCCAGTGGACTCTAGAGCAATGGAGACGTGTCCTCTGGAGTGACGAATCACGCTTCTCTGTCTGGCAATCCGATGGACGAGTCTGGGTTTGGCAGCTGCCAGGAAAACAGTACTTGCCTGACTGCATTGTGCCAAGTGTAATGTTTGGTGGAGGGGAGATGTTTGGTTATTTTTCAGGGGTTGGGCTTGGTCCCTTAGTTCCAATGAAAGGAACTCTTAATGCTGCAGCATTTTAAGCCATTTTGGACAAGTTCATGCTCCCAGCTTTGTGGGAACAGTTTGGGGATGGTCCCTTCCTGTTCCAACATGACTGCACACCAGTGCATAAAGCAAGGTCCATAAGGACATGGATGAGCAAGTCTGGTGTGGAGGAACTTGACTGGCCTGCACAGAGCCCTGACCTCAACCCAATAGAACACCTTTGGGATGAATTAGAGCGGACACTGCAAGCCAGGCCTTCTAGTCCAACATTAGTGTCTGACCTCACAAATGCTCTCCTGGAAGAATGGTTAAAAATTCTCATAAACACACTCCTAAACCTTGTGGACAGCCTTCCCAGAAGCGTTGAAGTTGTTATGGCTCCTAAGGGTGGGCCAACTCAATATTAAAGCTTATGTATTAGTAATGTAATGCCATTAATGTTCATGTGTGTGTAAAAGCAGGTGTCCCAATACTTTTGGCAATATAGTGTATATCCTTTCAAAATGATTTAAGTTCCCAGAGCACAGAAGAATGGCAATGAACATCAGTAAAATCTGAGAATATTTTTATCCTCAAGGTACCCTGAGGCATCCTTATAGATAGGTATAACACTAGTGGTTTTAATGAATACATCCTTCTGTTAAAGTTTCTGCAAGGGATCAAGGTTACAAGTAATAATAATAAAAAAACTGTACTCTGTACATCACAATAGATACAGCCATACATTTTCAAACATCAATGTCTAGGAATGTCTAGTTATTGTAATCACTGGTAACCACAGTAACATACCTCGAGTTTTGTCCCATGGGACAGAAAAAGGCTACATGACTGAAATATGAGTGTGGTGGGAGACTGGGGGAAGGGAATGAGTTGGGGGTGTGGATTTGCCCAAGGGCAGCTGAACAGTGGGGGGCATACCTGCACAAAGCTGAGGTAACAAAAGTCCTCTATCAATGCCTGTTCTTTGGGGTCTTCTGGTGCTCAAAACCGGAAAGAAGTGCAGTAGCAAGCAGGCTGACTGGAACAAAGGGTCACCACCAAAAACATAGGGTTCAATTTGGAGTTAGTAATGCGTCATAATTTTATTTATTGCCTTAAAATCCGTATTTTGATATCCAATTGGGAGAACGGTATGAGCAAAAGTTTTTGATAGAGACATATAATATTTCATTCCTGGTTATAAATTATGGAAGAGCGTTGATTTTGATGTTGCCCAGAATCCCAGAATTCACAGCTGAAATCAAAACATTCAGTTAGGGAAGGGAAGGGGGCCCAGGGACATCCACCCCCAAACACTCCATGGGGGCCCTCACCAGCCACAGCTGCATAGGAGTCCGGGGCCGCTGGCTAGAACCTTTCCTAGCCACGTACGTGTCGCAGCAGTACACAAACAACTCAGTGCCCACCTGGGCCAGTAAAGCACTGCCCCAGTGTCTTCTTTACCCCAAAATGCCCAGCCCTGACAGCTCTGTGCACCAATCTCAGCACGACGTGGCATAGACTCCGGGGAACCAGCAGTTGCAGCAGGTCCCCTGCACCCTATGACAATTGTCAGTGTGTATACACCAGGCTCTCATGTTTCTCTAGGTTGCCCCACTGTGAGTGGTTGGTTTTGGTCTGTGGGCTAAAGGCCGAGATTACCTCCCAGCTCAGTTGCCCGCCCACATCCAGCTATTCCCTCACCCTGACTAGCACAGAGTTGCTGAGCTACTCCATGATGAGCTGCTGGGGATTGAGTGGTGGGCAAAAGCCAACACCACAGTGAGCTGGTCTCAGTCCTGCATCCGACACTGGCAACAGTTCACGGTGAAGCAGGGCCTCTTTCCCATGCAGCTTCCCAGGATGATGCTGGACCTTGAAGTCGAACTCCGTCAGCACCTCTAACTAGTGGACCAGCGGTCCCTATAAATGGCAGAAGCTCAAGAGCCACCACTTCCCTTTTATATAAGATGGTACAGTGGCTTTGGAAGTGGCTTTGGATCTCAGGAAGTGTCCCTGCTGCGGTGGTGCTGTTCCCTGTAGTCTAGACTGGAGTTGTGGCTGTGTCACTGGTGTAATGCTTCTCTCAGGAAGGTGGGCCCCAGGTAAATTAGCAAGTCTAGTCTGATGATGCAGGGATCAGCGATGTCAGCTATCCAGACCTCCTGTACCACCTTGTGTCTGGCCTTTTCCCCCTCATAGCTATGCAAACACCCATGACGGAGGTCAGCTGGATGTTCACTGCCTCCCAGCCAGCCAGCATGGCCCTGTCAGTGCCTGGTAGCATGCCTAAGCGGATTAGCATGATAGTGGAGCCCCTGTCCTCCGGGGCTCGGCAGAGCGTTCCGTCCACTAGGCCACAGGTTTTGCCAAGCCAGTCCACTCTGGGTGCAGCTGCAGGAGTTGACCTGGCACGTGCTGTTTCCCTGCTCTTCAGGGTGAGGGTGCTGTGCCAAAGTGGGATCGTTTCAGATAAGGTGTCCCAGGTCCCAGCAGCAGAGACAGAGTGTGCGGCACCAGGGGCGAGATTGCTGGTGAGGTGTTGGGAGTAGCAGCATGCATATATTTATCGATCTCCTCTTCCATGGCGCTCTTCGCAGTGCAGGCCTGGCTCCGGGGTGGGTGAAGCACTGTACCCAGGACTCCTCTGCCTGCTCCACAGGTGCAGTCAGCATGGCTGGCTTCAGTAGGCACACATACCGGCACAGCCACTCTGCGGAAAACGCAGACTAAACAGCCAACCAGTAAAGTGATTAGGGCTCCACTGTTATCCTGTTCCCCGAGAGAGAGACTTAGGAGTGCTGGCACCAGCTTCCAGTGACTTTACCAGGTGACCCACTGTCTCTGGGGGACCAGTTGGATTTGGATGAGGTAGGGGTCCTGGGGCCCTTTCCTGTTGCAGCTTTGCAGTTTTAGGTGGGTCTTCGACTCCATCAGTTGCATCCCTGCATCACACTTGTCCTGGTTGCGGTGCTTTTGCTGTGGCTGGTGGGAAGCGTTAGCGCCAATCTGTACCTCTGAGAAGCCATAGTGCTCGATTTCTAGGGGTCTCCTCTGGGTTTGCTGCACTCCATTGGTAGCCGGTTCTCAGAAGCTCTTTATTCTTTACTGAGCTCTTCTACCCGTATCCAGGTCCTACATTTACCTGCGTGGCGCGGGTACCAGGCATGTCGATCACACGATGGATGAATGAATGTCACAGGGTCCATGAAGCACGATTAAGGGAAAGTATGACTTATTTCAAGAAGTCTAGCTCATTTAAGTGGAAGTTCCATTCCATCATTGTGTCTTAAATGAATTCTTGCTGATTTACCATGGTATCTCACGCAAGTGAACAAGTCTGCTCCGGACCAGGTTAACTGTCTTGCTTAGTTAAGCGTTGTCTCAAAGAACGTCCGACGTGTGGGAACAGATTCATTTAAGACATGTTGATGGAACGGAACTCCCACTTAAATGAGCCAGACTTGTCAAAATAAGTCAGACGTTCCGTTAATCCTGCTTCATGGAACACCCCCCAGGTCCCAGAGGTGTAAGGCAACAGTGCTAACCAGTGCTCCACTGTGCCACCCCATAAATGCACCCATAAAATAAAAAACATATTTATTTTAATTTACAGACCAATTTCTCACACAGTTTCACATCATTTATTAGTTTAGATTTATTCCTAAAAATACTTAGCAAGTTTTCAGCACCGTGTTTTGCACGCATTCCAGGACATGCGCCAGCCTCATTACCTCTTTGCTCTCATATGCCCTTTGTGTTCTGGCACCTTCTCATTTACAAATGAAGCACTGCTTATAGACTTTCTTTCTCATTTATTTTCCCCAGAGTTTTTCCCTTGAGCCCTTTCTAATAGTACTCTTGGAGGATGGAGGAACTGTATTATGTGATACTCGCTTTCATTACAACCACAGTATTTCCTTTAGTTCTGCTGTAAAAGATAGACACTGTCAGGAGCTGCTTAACAGGTTATGAATGAGACCTTCAGGCTGGAGATCCTCAAAGCACTTTAGGCAGGAATGGCAGACGTGGCCTCTAGAAGCACCATTTAAGGTTTCAATGAGAGGATGTGTGAAACAAAACTGAAGATTTGCTTCCTTCTCAGCTGATAATCTAAGGCAGGGGAGGGCAATTCTGAGCCTCAGAAGCTGGAGGGCATGTTGGTTTTCATTCCTGCTGAGGACTTAATTATGTTTGATTAACTGTCAGCTGAATGAATTTGCACATTTAAAGTTCCGCTGAACTTGTAGACTTGTTTCCATTTTTCCCCCGTTTTTTTCATTACTGACATCTCCGTTCTGTGCTGCCTTACTTGGCCTAATACTTATGACCCTTTCCTGCCAGTCCCTCTGTCCACTGTTGTTATGCTTTACAGCTCAGTAAGACCAAGGTCAAGATGGGCACAGCTTTGAGCCGCCGCTCCACCAGCTCTTCTCTCTTTTGACAGAACCTAATGAAGCAGTAACTGACCCCCCAAAGCATCATCCCATCTCTTTGGATCCCTGGTACCAAGCCAAACATCCCCCTGACTGCCATTTGTTTGGACCAAAAACACAGCAGTAGGAGTAGCTTAGCTTCAGATCGAAATTAAAAATTGGTTCTTCTGATCTGAATGCTTCATTTTGAGAATCAATTCTGATATTTAAATATGTTTTTTTTAATCTGGTAATTTAAATGATTATATTATCATAAGGAGCAGAACATGATCTATAACCAGGTGGGGCCACCCATACGGGGGGAGAAAGGGAAATGTGATGATTAATCTCCAACTGTCTTACTGTCAAATTTGGGCCCAAATATCAGCATTGATAATTTATTTGTGACACCAACCTATATATTAGATCGAAACGAAAGTGAGTGGTATCGTCCATCCCTAGTGTAGAAAACAGAGAATGCTAATATCCTTGAAATCGTTTGCACTAAACATTCACTACACTGAATAGGAACCTCTGTTTGTGTCTGATTTCCCCCTCTGCTATATGACTATAGAGTTTGCCTATTCACTCCATATCAGGCAGGTTTCCTCCAGGTACTCCGGCTTCCTCCCACAATCCAAATAAACACAATTTACGTGTACAAATGTCTCATTTGTCCTTGTGTAACCTTGTATTTGATAAGTGTTTTTTTTATCTGTGGATAGGATTGTTTGTTAAGCAGTAGACAAAGGTCGCAGCTATTAATCTTACAGAAAAACATCCAGAGCTTATCCCAGGAATCACAACACATCCCCATATACTGTACAGCAGGGTTTGACATTGTGGGCCTTGTCTCATTACAATCATGACCGTCATTAAAATTATCTGCGTTTTGTGCCACAATAACCCTTCGGTTGGTTCATACCACACAGGATAACCTTCATTCATGTATCGCATTGACAAGTCTGGATCATCCAATGCCGTGTCGGCGGATCATGGTTTTCTCCTCTTAAGACCACTCTCAGTAGGTAGCACGGCTGGCCATGAGCACCCCAGAAGCCTTGCCAATTTGGAGATGCTGTGACCCAGTCGTCTGGTCGTAAGGATTTGGCCCTTTTCAAAGTCACTCAGGTCTTTACCCATGTTTTTTTACATCCAGCAAATCAACTACTGTATGAGTACCGAATGTTGGCTTGCTATGTAATCCCAGACCTTCACATGCAACAGTTTCACAGGATTGTCAACATTATCTGCTTCAGATGTTTTGGCTCCTCAGTGTATGTGTGCATTTAAGAAATTGATCAATATGTGATAAGGAAAGAGGTTGAAATTTAATACAATTTAATCAAATTTGAATATTTGAAAATTGAAAAAGTTACTGCAACACAAACATCTTCAGGTCCAGGCCTTATTTTAGACAACTTAGAATTAAAAATCTATCTTTTGACATTTCAGTATAATATTTGACCTGCATTTGCAGGACATGAAGTGAAAGCATTCAGCTAACGGGACATGAAGTGAATCATCCACATGTCCTCGATGAGTCCCATGGAAGGGTGACGTTGTGGATGTGACCTACTTAAGACTACTGTGAAGATTTAAATCTGCACCCTGCACAGGCCAGCATGGAGAATCATCTCATTGATGGACTTCGGCTTGACCTGATCACAGTTGACACCTTCAACTGGTACCGCTAATGCACACCTTGCACCCCCCCACCCCCGAGCAGGCAGTTTCCAGTGACCATCCAGTATAAATCTAAGCGGTATAGATGGGATAGTCTACATTAGGGCCAGGGTGTTTTCACGCCTGTACTTTTTTGCCTGGATAAATAGCTCCTGGGTGCAATTTGTTTGCGCATGTTTGACCTCAGTAATTGGACTTGGGTGTGGATCAACACAACCACCCTGAGATCCTTGTGAGGAGGTGGTTATGGTCCAGTCACAAACATGTTCTGAAGCAGTTTGTTTGAGGTGCAAATGAGGTCTGACCTCGATCCAACCCAACTACTAGGTGTACTTAGCAAGTTTGAGCCAAACGGCTTCTTTCTGTATTTACTTTCTACTAACAAGCAGAGTGAACCTTCTCACGTGGCTTGTATTGTTGATTCAATTTGATTTACTTGGATTTTCCTCTATGTGAATTCAAACCGAACCAAGGGGAAAACACTACAAGTTTACAAACTCACCAATTGAGTCGGACCAGAGCAAATTAACCATAGGTGTGAAACCGCACTCAAAGAATCTTGGAATCTGAGTTCTCACAGCTAGAGTCAATATCAATATGAAAGGTTCTATGTACTGCAAATAAAGTAGTAAATACAGTATACTATGCATACCCTAAACTGACAACTCAAGGACACTAATTGTTATCAAACCAGCTTGAAGACAGATCAACAGCTGCATTTTCAGTCAACTGTATTTAAAATTTTGTGCTTGTATGAATGTTGTAGGTAACATTATTTGACTCTTCATCCGTCCGTCCATCCATCTTCCAACCACTAATCCTGGACAGTGTCAGGGGGAGACCTGGAGCCTGTCCAGGGCAGCACACACAGAGTTTGAGGCAGAGGAATCCACTGAATGCAATGGCAGCCCACTGCACAGCACATGCCGGATACACACTTGGAAGATGGATGGATGGGCAGATGAACTATTCTCTGAACAGGCAAAAGCCAGCATGGATATGGGATTTTTAATGCAGGTGTATATTTTCTTCATGAATGCAATATATATGACAAAAACAGTACATATACTCAATAATTTCATATATTGACTATATATTGCATATAACCAATGGCTGGCATTCATGAAAACAAGTGAGAACACGTACATTCACAGAAAATCAACTATTCTGCCACAGGATTTTAATTGCATACCTGTAACAAGTTTACTAATGAAGTTGTAGGGTCAAGTCATATATGGATTATGTTTTAACTAAGAAGCTAAGCACTTGGCAAAACAGTCAAATCAATTTTTCACACGTGTTAAAGTGCAAATGGTCAGATTCTAATAGCAGTTATGGAGAACTATGTAGTAAAAAGGGATTCACACATTGCAAGCACTGTGATGTACCTTAGAGGCGTGCGATTAAGAACATTATGGGTGCCTCTCTACCTTCACCATACCTGACATTCATACATGTGAATGAAAGCACCAAACTGTACATCGTCTCTATATGTCACCTGACACCTGCAACTTACATCAGGATAGCAGCTGTATTACAAAAATCAAACTCAAAAGAATTAAGATAATTTCTAAGTGTGTAAATGTAGAACTAAAACTTAAGCTAACCCTATCTATCTATAGCACCAATGAAAGGTTTTTGTACACCACAGGTGTTTACTGCTTTTCCACTTATTTCCTAAACTGCAGATTTTTTCATCTTAACTAAACATTGGGAAGTTGAGTGAACAACTATAAATGAAAATGCAGATTCTCCTCTACTTACGCACTTTCAACTTACGAACTTTCAGACAAAGACGAACAAAGAGGACTGTAAGTCCAAATTGTGTTCATTGGGCTCCCGTTTCCTTTCCGCAACATCAATTTGTTTTTCTCTTCGCCATTTCAGCCTAGTACGACTTTCGGCCGCTACTCCTGCTGCGCGGCACCGTTGTGTGCCTTCTCCCAGCATCCTAGGTTTTTTTTTTTTTTTTTTTAATATTCCCTCCACCACCACCCCCCCTCCCAAGGAGGACTGCTCTATTTCTATTAATTTTTTTATTTATTTAATTATTTTTATTTATTTCCTCAAGAGAAGGAGAAGGAGAGAGAGGGGGAAAGAAGGGAAAAAAATGGAGAAGAAGGGGGATAGAGAGAGGGAGAGAAAAAAAACAGATAATCTGCTTCAATACCTGCGGAAAAGAGAAAACAACAACCAACATCTGTACGAGTCACAATGAACATTAAATGTTAAATGTTGTTCAACAGCACATATAACTAGTATTACATTATATGTTTAGAAGCAACAGCCGATTGACGCAGTGTGTGTCTGTGAGTACCAGTTTGTACACCTGTGTGCACACCTGTGTCTGTGAGCGCGTCAGTGTTCATAAGGTTTCTCCATGGAAATGTCTAGTAGTGTGTGTGGGGAGCCACAGCCCCATCCCTCAGGACATGAAGCAGACACGGAGGAGGCCCAGACCCCAGACATCCAGAGGCCCCCCATGAATGTATGAGAGGGGTTATCTTCTCTGTTCTTTTTGAGAGAGCTTTGCAGATTATTTTAAGGTTGACGTTAATAAGGGATATTGGACAATAGCTGGTAGGCAATATAGGGTCTTTGCCTGGTTTTAGCAAGAGACTAATGTTGTCAGAGTTCATATTTGGTGGTAGCCTACCATTTTCCTTGGTTTCCTGCAACATTCTGTAGAATGTTGGTGCCAGAATTGTCCAGAATTCTTTATAGAATTCTGCTGGAAATCCATCTGGACTTGGAGCCTTTTTATTGGGCATACCGTTCAGGGCTTCCTGGAGTTCACCTGGTGTCAGCGGAGAGTCCAGTGCCATCGCTTGATTGTCTGATAATTTTGGAAGGGTTATACTATCAAGAAGCTGATCAATTTCGTCTTTAGATGGGTTTATCTGTGGTGAATATAAAGATTTGTAAAAGTCCCTGAAAGTGTTGTTTATTCTCTCAGGGTCATATACTGTATCCTCACTTGAGTCTTCAACAGCACATATAGTTGTTTTTTCCTTATTTATTTTTAACTGGTTAGCTAGAAATTCACCTGATTTGTTACCATGTTCATAATTTTGCCAACGAAGTCTTTGTGCTAAGAATTGAGTTTTTTTAAATTAATAATTTCATTTAATTCTAGTTTTGCTTTACGTATTTTATTCAGCATTTCCTGTTCCTGGGATCATACGTAGGCTTCTTCTAAGGATTTGATGGTTTCTTCTAAGTCCTGGATACACTTGTTTTCTCTTCTTTTTATGTGATGAGAATGAGATTATTTTACCTCTCATCACAGCTTTGCCTGCTTCCCAGAGAACAGATGCTGATGTTCCAGGCAGGTCATTATAGTCTAAATATAAAGCCCACTCTTTTTTGAAATAGTTAATAAAATCTCCATCTTTAAGCAATGATGTATTAAATCTCCAGTTTCTACTTGGTGGAATGGACTTATTATTTATTAGGGTTAAAGATACAGAAGCATGATCGCTGACAGCTATAGGGTGTATCTCTGTGTCTGAAATGTCACTCAGCAGTGAGCTACTGATTAGGAAATAATCCAGACGAGAGTAAGAGTGATGGACATGTGAGAAGAAAGTATATTCCCTACGGGTGGGGTGAAGAGAACACCATGCATCGCACGGTCCGTAGTTGCTCATGGACTGTTTCACTATATTTGCACTGAGCAGCTGTACTGAGCCTGTCCATTTCTTTATTTAGTCTGAAGTTGAGGTCGCCCCCAAGAACAAGTGTACAGTCTAGGTGTTCAGAGAGTGCGGTAAAGAAAATGTCTAAGAATGAGGGGTTATCAACATTTGGACCATAAATACTAACAATACAAACAAACTTTTTGTTAAGTATAGATAATTTATTGATTATAAATCTACCCTCTGGATCTCAAAGTGTGTTGAGTACTGTGAAATTGACATTTTTATGTATTAAAATTGCTACCCCCCCCCCCCCCCTTTGCCGAGAGTTATATCAGGCTGAGAACACATTAGGAAACTCAGGTGTTTTAAGTTCCTCTGTAGCTGTGGCAGGTCTATAAGTCTCTTGTAATAAAACAACGTCTGCCTGTAGATTTTTAAACTGGCTAAATATTTTGAACCTCTTCTCTCTGGAGCCAGCTCCATGCACATTCCATGAGACAAACCTTAGTGTGCCCATAGACGTGTGTGTGTAGCTAATGTTGCACATGCAAATGAATGAGGTTTGAGCGAGCGTGTACACGCTTGTGTGTGTTTGTGTGTCCTATATGTCTGTGTGTGCTATGAGGTCGGAGTGGTTGTGTTGACGTTGAGTGCATATGTACATGGTCATGCTGTGTAGATGCGTAACGATCAAGAGTGTTGTGTGTGACAGAGTAGAAAAGCAGATGATCGGTGCAGTGAGAGAAGGGAGAAGTGAGAAAGACATACAAAGGGGCAAGCAGGTAAGGGTGTAAGGGAGAACTTGAAAGAAACGTAAACATTGTTAGCACTGTAGCTCTGCGGAGACTGACGGTAATGTATTTGTTATGACATCATGTTAAATTAGCAGATTGACATATATAAGCTAGTTGATGGAAGAGGATTAGAGGAAAGAAGAAAAATATAACTAGTTCTTTGTACTTGCGTATACCCTTAAGATGATGTTGAATAACGACTTACGAACATTTCAAGTTACAAATGGCCGTTCGGAACGTATCTTGTTCGCAAGAAGAGGAGTGTCTGTAAGTCAAATAAAACAAGTTTCCTTTATGAAATGGAAAGAGCATGTGACAATGCATGTCTGGCTGTGTGGTGATTACAAAGTCAAATTCTATGCTGTCATTTACCTTTAAATGCAGTAGTTAATCAAAATCAACTTTATTCGCCAAGTGTGCTGGGACACACAAGGAACAAGGTGCAAGGTTAAGTGCAAACAGAGTTGGTGGGGAAAATTTACAGAAGGTAGGTGACACAGCTTAGCTGTTTAAGAGGGTGATGGCCTGAGGGAAGAAGCTGCTCCTATGTCTGGTGGTTTTTGTGTACAGAGCTCTGTAGCACCTGCCAGAGGGGAGGAGCTGGAAAAGACTATGTTCAGGGTGTGACGGATCTGCAGTGATTTTATCTGCCCATTTGCTAGTCCTTGCCTAGTACAAGTCCTGTATGGAGGGCAGGGGGGCACCGATGATTTTTTCTATTGCCCTCATTCTTCGCTGCAATCTCCCTTGGCCCTGTTTAGTGGTTGCTCCAAACCACACTATGATTGATGAGCAAAGGACAGACTCAATGACAGCAATGTAGAACTGGCACAGAAGCTCCCGTGGCAGACCGTACCTCCTCAGTTGCCGCAGGAAGTACATCCTTTGCTGGGCCTTTTTGAGGACGGAGTTGATGTTGGGCTTTCACTTCAAGTCTTGGGAAGTGGTTGTTTCCAGAACCTCGACAGAAAGTCTCCACCGTTGCCACAGGGCTGATATGGCGAGAGGAAGAAGTGCCTGATGGTGCCTCCTAAGGTCCACTGTCATCTCCACAGTTTTGAGCATGTTAAGCTCCAGGTTGTTCTGACTGTACCAGAACACCAGCCGGTCAACCTCCCGCCGATATGCAGACTCGTCACCATCCTGGATAAGTCCAATGACTGTAGTGTCATCTGCAAACTTCAGGAATTTGACCGCTGGGTCATTGGAGGTGCAGTCATTAGTGTAGAGGGAGAAGAGCAGTAGGGAGGGACCACAACCCTGGGGAGCAGCAGTGCTGACTGTCCGTGTACCAGACGACACGTCCCCCAGCCTCACATGCTGCTTCTTGTCTGTTAGGAAGCTGGTGATCCACTTGCAGATGGCAGGGGAAACGTGGAGTTGTGAGAGATTGGAGGAAAGGATTTCGGGAATGATTGTGTTAAAAGCTGAGCTGTAGTACACAAACAGGATCCGTGCATAAGCCCCTGGGTAGTCCAGGTGTTTCAGGATCAAGTGCAGACCCATGTTGAGTCGTCCACTGACCTGTTTGACTGTCGGCGAACTGCAGGAGAGCGAGCAGGTGGTTAGTTGTGTTCTTCAGGTGGGCTAGCACCAGTCGTTCAAACGACATCATGACTACAGACGTCAGGGTGACAGGCCTGTAGTCATTCAGTCCTGTGATGGAGGGTTTCTTGGGGGACTGAGATGATGGTGGAGCTTTTGAAACAGGAGGGGACTTCACACAGTTCCAGGGATCTGTTGAAGATCTGCGTGAAGACTGTAGCCAGTTGTACCTGTTTCATCCCATGAAAACGAGCAGTATTTAATGTTCCTTATAGAAAGAATGCCTTGAATTTATTCGGCTAGTCATAACTGCTAGATGAGGTTACTTTTAATGAATCAACGATATGATAATATGATATTTTCTAGATAATAAATGTACTCAAATGGTGAACATATTGTAAATTTGTTTGTTAGCAAAGAATATTGAGTGTATTTTTTGTAAATGTTAAGTGAATAACATGCACATATAGAAAATCTCAGTCTATGCAAAAACTTTGACTGGTAGCGAATACACACAAACACACATACACACACTATATGGACAAAAGTATTGGGAAGCACTACTTAATTATTTCATACAGGTGTTTAAAATCAAGCACCTAGCAGTGCAGTCAGGATTACAGACATTTGTGACAGAATTGGTCATTCTGAAGAGTTCAGTAAATTCAAGCATGATTCTGTCATAACCCACACAGCAAAAAGATGTTGAAATGATGACTTTGTCAGACGTCTCAAAAATGTTGAGATTTGGTTGAAAAGTGAAAGATAAAAAGTCTTTCAGGGTCTTTGAAAAGACGTCTATGAGAAGACATCCTTCTACAGACTAGGTTGCATAGTTAATCACACGGAAGGATCGTGTCAGGTCATGACAATGGGGTTATTTTTCATGGGTTAGGTTAGGCCCCTTAGTTCCAGTGAAGGGAACCCTTAATGCTTCAGCATAACCAGACATTTTGGACTATTCTCTGCTTCCAACTTTGTGGGAACATTTTGGGGAAGAGCACTTTCTGTTCCAGCATGACTGTGCCCCAGTGCACAAAGAAAGGTCCATAAAGACATCGGTGGGTGAATTTGGTGTGGAAGAACTTGACCGGTTTGGCCCGCACTGAGCCCTGACCTCAACCCCATCAGACACCTTTGGGATGAACTAGAATGGAGATTGTGAGCCAGACCTTCACATCCAACATCTGTGCCTGACCTCACAAATGCTTTTCTGGATGAATGGGCAAAATTTCCAAAATCATGTGGAAAGCCTCCTCAGAAGAGAGGCAGCTGTTATGGCTGCAAAGGAATGGGGGACCAACTCCATGTCATAATAAGTTCCTGTACGTGTAATGACCAGGTGTCCATATATTTTTTCCATATACTGTGCATTTGTATGTATGTGTGTATGTATGTATGAATGAATGCATAAAGAACAACTCTGAAGTGACCACAGTATTAACAGATTACATCAAACATAAGATAACTATCAAAGGAAAATAAGGGTGTGGCTAGGAGACATTTGGAGGTAAAAATAACTGCATTCAAAGTTAAAGTAATGTAAAGTAAAAGTTTAAAGAATATGCTTGTGAATCGCTTAGAGTATGATGCAATTCCTCCCACTATGAATATTTCTCTTGCTGAAAAATTCAAGTAATTACCTTATGAACATGAAACCATTTAGGTCTCTTTTCACATAAATGTATCAAATGAGTTTAAAAATTACATTTCTGCTTTTCAAAGCAGAATAATGAAAGCTAATGAATACAGAGCAGCCCAGAGGCACATTAAAGTTATGTGTGAGTGTGTGTGTGTGTGGGGGGGGGGGAGTTTAAAAGCAGGACTCATCACATGTCAAGGAGAGGTAGGATTAGGATTAGTAAACTCAGAATTTTAGGACGTGCTAAATCATCCTGATATAAAAGCATGTAAAACTGGCCTCTTTTCAAATAAACCCTGATTTCCACATAAGATAATGAAACACAAATAAGAATGGTACTTTTTGTCTTAAGTATTCCAACAGAATTTTACAGCTGTCTTCCAAGTATTCAAACCAGAAACTACAGGTGAACTGTTATCCAAACCTTGGGATCTCTGATTTCCACAGAATACTAAATATCGTGCTTTTTTGTGGTGTAAATACAGGTTAATATGTTCCCTCAGAAACCAAGGAACAAAGCTTCTTTTTATAAAGAGACGTCATGCTGCTTAAATAGGGTTTGTTTGGCTCACAAATGAAACTGCATGTTTATTAGGCTAAGGAAGGAACACTCTATTTCAGAGAAATTCACTACAGAGACCGTTTGGGATTCTTGGAAACTGTTGATTCAAGACAGGCTGATACTTTGTGCTTTTTCTTTGTCTGAATTCCTTCCTTTAGAAAGGCTTTGAAGGTTCTTTAGTTGGTAACTTCTCACTCATTCTCCTCAGCACCTCTGAGTGAATGTGATGTGTAGTCCAGTGAATGAGAATTTAAAAACTGCTTTGCAGAAACATATTTAAGTAAACAACTCAGTCTGCATTAATGGTTAATCTCAAGGATCCCGGCCTTGCCCTTAAAAGAGAATCACACCACATTCAAAATTGGGTGCAGAAGGATTTTTTTACCTTTTATTAAAGACGACTAAGAAAGCACGTCTTGCTCATAAAATGAAGTAAATCTTAATCCACTAAACGTTTAGGAGAAAAATCCATGTGATATTAAAATGCTATAAGCATTTTTCTGGACGAACAAATGTTACAATTATTTCACGCAATTAAATGCAGAAGTAATTAAATCCAGCAAGAGTACAATATAAAAACAAGCCGATGCATACTTCCTGTTACAGTGGGCTAATCAATTTGTTGGCAGACTTTTAAAAGATACACATAGTAGTTTATCAGTTGATTTAACGGGGATTATTGCAAGAAATTAATATTCAGTTGATATACGATTGTTATTTTGAGTGGACCTAAACCAGTTGTTGTGAATTATTTTTGTAAACTATTTATTATTATTACTACTACTACTACTATAGTAAATGCTCACTGTTAGGGTAGGCTGCCCCCGCCCTAAACCAAACCAACTGAAATTAAATCCACCCCCAGCCCCCGCTGAGTTAGAATCGGTGAATTGGGATGTTTTGCAAGGCAGGTTCACTAAGAACAATCTCTGTAAGTGTCAAGTATATATAATACCCCAAAAAAGAAACTTTCGGTAGCGCTTTATACAAATTAAAACAATTGTGGACCAAACGTCTAGGAGGTCTGAAAGAATGTACGTAAAATACGTACTGTAAGGATTAAGTATACTGTTCGTCATGGCGGTAAGTACTAACTGTTTAAATCTGCGCCAATAAGTTACTGGATTTAAAAAAAAAAATCAAATTCTAATTTACGCTTTTATTTCCAGAACGACTAATGACAGGTGTTTACCAGGTTCTTGTTTTATTATTATGATGAAAAATATGATCACCTTTTTTTAAAGCTGCAGTAAAACTATACGTTTGACGTTGTTTCTGTGCTTTCATTGAATTGTCATTATGTGCCCAAAGGCTCGTTCTTATAGTGTGTATCTGCTGCTATAGTAGGGAACAGACTAATTCCCTTTAATTGAAATTGGAAAAGCCGAGTTTAAATCTCTTTGAACACAGATTTAGCTATAGGAAAACTGCGCCTGTTTGTCGCGGTAACTTTCCATTCGAAAAGAGGTATTCATGACGTCCCCTGATTTCATAAACAAAAGTAAATAACTACATATATTAACGTTAAATAACTGAGCTGTCTTGGTGAAGGATGAAGACTATCTTTCTGGGAACTTCTTTTTTTTTCTGTGTGATCGAAGTACAAGTTGTCATTGTAATGCCCAACAACAGGGAGTCCCCGGGGAGGAGAATAATGGAACATAGTGACGTTTAATGGAGAGGCAGTGAAAGAGATCTTGGAGAAGCTAGCTCAGTTAGCAAGATAAGTGTCTCAGCTGACAGTATAGTGTTGCTGTATTGAGAATAGGATCAGACATACTGGCCTTTTCTGCTTGGTGACAAGTATAGGTGCTTAAAACGGGTCATCTTGGTTGTGGTGGACTGAATGACTGGTATATGAGCTTGCACACACATTACTTGAACTGTTGTTATGACAATCTCTGTGTGTATTTTTGATGTATTACATATTTATCTGTAGCTCTGTCGGTGGACTCCAGTCCAGGATCAACAACTTGAAGGTTTTTTTGCACTGAAATTGCTGCCCCTTTGCTCATCTCCACAGGTTTTGAACATCCTTGTTGCTTGTGTCGCTGTTCTGTATATAATTGATGGCCATTTTGTTAAGGATTGGAATTATAGTTTTCGTGAGCAAAAGTCACTGGCAATGGATCTTCTGCACCAAAATGCCTCTGGAGACAAGTTTGGTGCAAGTGGCTTTGGTGTATACCGCAGGATTAAGCGCTCAGCGCTGATGGCTTCCTCCAAATCTGTGTACTCTTTTGAAGTAAGAGAGGATACAGCCCCAGGTGGGTACAGCAGTAGTAAGAAAGCTCTTATTTCACTCCCTCTTACAGTATGCCCTCAATTTCTTAATTTTTTTTTAGTTTCATAGCTGACACTTTGGTCCAAAGCGATTTACAGCTACCTATTTATATTCATTCTCTTAGCTGGATATTTTTACTGGAGTAATTCCAGGTACGTACCTGTAGGGGCACATCAGCAGAACACCTCCCCAGAACTGACCTGGAATCCTACAGTGATAAGCCTGTATTCTTTACTCTATAACAGCCTGCTGTTATAAAATTTTGTGTAAATGTGAGGGCTATTGTGCTGGTCTAATTCACCTTTGACAGTAGGATTACACAAGTGTCTCATCTCCAATGCATGACTTTTACATCAGTATTGCAAATAGAGCCTGCCGCTTTACTCATGTGCAGGTACATTTTGATATCTCATATTAAAATGCAGTCCTTCTGACAGTGAATTTTCCTGGCAAGTCAGGAAAGACTGTAATGTGTCTGTTCATTATATTAGGGGTAGTAGATTAGCGCTGCCCTTCATGGAGTTATGAAGATCTCCCCAGGCCTGTCATCAATTATTAATTGATTTTTGTTTTCTTCCCACCTAATTCATGAGCAGTGCTGTCACTCTTACTCCTGCCCCCTGCTTTGCATCTGAATATTAAATTATACAATAATATATATATATATATATATATATATATATATATATATATATATATATATATATGTGTGTGTGTGTGTGTGTGTGTGTGTGTGTGTGTGTACAATACAGGCCAAAAGTTTGGACACACCTTCTCATTCAATGTGTTGTCTTTATTTTCATGACCATTTACATTGGTAGATTCTCACTGAAGGCATCAAAACTATGAATGAACACATGTGGAGTTATGAACTTAAAAAAAGGTGACATAACTGAAAACATGTTTTATATTCTAGTTTCTTAAAAATAGCCACCCTTTGCTCTGATTACTGCTTTGCACACTTGCTAAACACCTCTGGGAACTCCTTCAAGACTGTTGGAAAACCATTTTAGGTGACTACCTCTTGAAGCTCATCGAGAGAATGCCAAGAGTGTGCAAAGCAGTTTTTAGTTATGTCACCTTTTTTTGTTAAGTACATAAGTCCACGTGTGTTCATTCATAGTTTTGATGCCTTCAGTGAGAATCTACCAATGTAAATGGTCATGAAAATAAAGACAACACATTGAATGAGAAGGTGTGTCCAAAATTTTGGCCTGTACTGTATAATATATATATATATAATTATACAATACCAGTTATTAACATATAATCTATATGATTTTGTATATATGTAAGTGTGGAACATATATATATTGGCTTCCCGCTCACATACTCCCTCCTTTGTATCTTGTGCTCCCTGTGATATTAACACAATCACAAGTAGATCTGGACAGAAATGACATAAATGATCTCCTCTGAAAATGTAATTCTTACTTTTAACAGGAGCAGTGGTGGGGAGGATTGAAACGGGTCAGCCTCTGGCGTACCCCGTGCTGGTCGATGATGACGGGGGTGGCCTGTTTCTGCTGAATCCAGTCTCTGGCGAGTTTACGTTGGCCCGTGCCTTGGACTATGAGTCCGAACAGCACTACATCCTCACAGTGGGATCGCGCAGCCGTGCTGCTCAGGCAGCCAGGCTCAGGGTGTATTTCAATATTATCGACGTCAATGATAACCCACCCATATTCAGTTCGGACAGCTACTCAGCTGCCGTGGCAGAGGATGCCTCTGCGGGCGCCTGCTTCCTCATCCTCAATGCCACAGATGCAGATAGCGGTCAGTATGAACAGCAGTAACTTGAAGGTAAAAAAGAGGTTAATGTTTCGTGGCAAGTATAGTTGTGCTTAATTGGCAAGTGAAATATCTGTTGTATAAATATGCAAACATGTATTTGCCTTTGATAAAAGCCTGAGCTGAACGACAGCGTGGTGTCAATTAACAGTATCTTCCTTGTTACTGTTACTGAGTGTGTTTGTCTGTCTATGAGCCAATTCCTTGTGACATTCTTCCGCTAACATATGACAAAAGACAAATCCAGTTGATTTGAGCAGCAGATGACACAAAGCTATGATCAGGCTTTGTTATCTTTACGCCTCAGTGGATCTCTTTTGCAGTGCTTGACGTTTACTTACATGACAGCCCAGAATTGCTGCCAAATACTCCCTTCCAATTACAAGCTGAAGTTATTGTGGCTTATTTCGATTTAAATCTGTGTTACAAAATTCACTGAAGCCAGCTGCTTTATACTTGAACCAGATCTTTGATGAATACAATCTCCCTGTTTTCAGAAATGCACGTTCTTTGTAATGAATGACCATTAAATGAAAAGAATCACATATATTCCAGGAGAAATTTCTGAATATGTTCATCTTTATTAAACACTGGCATTATCTGTCTAAAACAATACTACACAATATTTGCAGAAATAAGCAGCAAAAATTTAATTACACATTACAGTAAAAAAAAGTGGCAGTGTTCACGACTTTTATTGTAAAAGCTTAATTTTATGTTGCATATTAAAAAGCATTTAAAAATTTAGGACTAAATTCTTTGTGCTCTTGATAGAGCCCGCTGCGTATCTTGATTTGCCTTTGTTATGTTCTGTTTAACAGGCATGAATGCAGAACTGAACTGGACAGTGGCCGCAGGAAATGAACATGGCAGATTTGCAGTGAGTCACAGTGGTGCTCTTTGTCTGGAGAAAGAGCTCGACAGGGAGACAGTGTCTTTATATATTCTGACAATCCAGGTGAGTGACTGTGGCCAGCCTTTGAGCTCACGTCTTACCGGCACAGCACGTGTTACTATACTTGTCAAGGATGTGAATGACAATGCCCCGTCCTTCAAGTCCACTAGCATGATTCATATCCCGGAAGACACTCCACTCCAGACAGAAATCATGGTCGTTCAAGCGGTGGATCTGGACTCTGGATTAAACGGTCATGTCTTATACGAGCTGGAAAATTGGTCTGGAAGTAGATTCAGAATTAACTCCACAACTGGCGCAGTTTATCTGGAAGAACCTCTGGATAGAGAGTTAGTTAATGTTTATAAGGTTCGTCTAACAGCACGAGATCAAGGATTTCCCCAGTTGTCCACTTCAATGAACCTAACAGTTCTTGTTGAGGATGTGAATGACAATGACCCAGCGTTTTCCAGGAGCTTCTACAATGTCACAGTAAGTGAAGATCTACCAAGAGGGACCAGTCTACTCCAGGTCCATGCTTATGACGCTGATGCAGATCCCAATGGACTTCTACAGTATTATCTATCCCAGGACTCGCCATTCCTGTTGGACGCAGTGTGTGGGGTTTTGTCTCTGAAGGACAAGCTAGACCGTGAGAGGCTCCCTACACACATACTTACTGTTTTTGCTGTAGACCAGGGAGTTGCTAAGAGATCTGCTACAGCCATTGTCCAGATTACCGTCACTGACATCAATGACTGTGTTCCTCTCATATCTCCACCATCGGTGACACTCCATGTATTGGAGAATGAGGACTTCCCTCAGATTATTCATCAGGTAACAGGGAATCTTACCAAAATATAATGGCCTCCTTTATACAATTTTCCTTGTGTAAAATTAGCATAGACAAATAACTAAACTATTTTTTGCATTGAATTGTCAAGGTATCAGCTTATGATGAAGATGTGGGTTTGAACACCCTGCTGTTGTTTTTCATTGACATGGGTAATGAAGATGACCTCTTCTCACTCTCTCTCAATGGCACACTTCAAACGCTTCAAAGTCTGGATAGAGAGCAGAGAAGCCAGTACACATTACATATAATCGCTGTTGACTCAGGTAATGTTTTCATGTCCGATATGCAATAGAAATTAATCACTATCTTATACAAAGCTAGTCAGCTAAGTTGTTCGTTTCTGACTTGACTTGCTTTTGACTTCCTTCTGTCTCCTTTATACAGTTATTGTGAAACATTATTTACTGAACAATTCCTTACTGAAAGATGGAGTTAGCCACTGTTGACGGAAGTTGATTTCCTAAGCATACCTAGAAATAAATGCCCTCAAACAGAATTTAAAGAAAGCTTTTGTCGGGTTTAACAGTATTTCCATTTCTCTGATAGATTTTATGAGTTATTTTTACATCTATATTTCAAATTATTACAATCCAGATCCTATATTGCTACTTTATCTGAAGTTGCATGCCACTCTAACTAAATGTATTACGCTTCATAATTTATTTCACTTTCTATTAAAATGTTGTATGTGTGACGACAATTAAGCAATAATAGAAGATCAAAACATAAAATCTGAAAGTGGATTTATAAAGTTAACATAATACAGTACAGCATAATACTGTTTTTTTAATAGGCAGAATTGTCTTTGTGCCCCACGCTAAAATCTGTTTGATGTGATCTCCTGCAAGAAAACGTAAATTCAGAATTCTTAGTATCTAGCAATAAAAATATTATATTTCAGTACTCGCCAGCATGGTTTTCTGTGTAACCATTGTCTGTAGGAGATTTTTTTATGTTGGATTCCGAAAGTGATGGCTCTGTCATATATGTACCTTTTTCTGAATACAACCGCTTTGAGCTGAGCAGCTGGATAAGCAACAGAAAAATGGAGCAAATTAAGTTAATTTTCCCACCAAAAAAGCCATAAAAATAACATGGGAAGCCATGCTTTTCGTGGAATTGTACTTAAGCAAATTCAAGAACATTTTTAAAATATTAGGTAAAAGCAACTACAAATGTTTTGATACTGTATATTATTGTTATTATATCAACCAGTGGAGCTTTTTGTTTAATATGCTGCAATTTTGTGTCTTAATGTGGTCTGGAATATTATCATTCAGTAGCCAGTTTTTCCTGCTCAACTGGAGGACAGACGGGAAATGTGTATTTATTCTGAAATCACCTGATCTATCATTATTACATGTCATAGCATACATGTAAATTAGTTTTACATTGTTAATTATGTGATTCGTTTTTTCCATTGTAGTATATTGTACCAACTGAAGGTACGAATATGTGGAAGTAGTGCTGTAAGCAGGGAAAAGGACACATGTGGTTTTGCCAAAGAACTTCACTCTTTAATTCTTCACCCAACCCACAAATATCCAACCTTACTTCTGTCGCATCCCAAACTGCAACTGCAGGCCAAAGAAACAACTCTGTCAAGAGAACAACAGAAAACAACTGCCAGTTTGCCTCAAACTCAAATTATAAGTTGCTGAAAGATAGCGCAGTGGACTCGTTGACATGGAGTACCTTGATGAGGGCCATGATTTGTCCCCGCACTGTACAGCACTGCCAGTGTACTTATCCAGATGCCGAGTCAAGACAGAGAGTTCAGGCCAACCAGACCATGAAATGACCAATAACAGCGCAAAAAAATTAAAGCTTTGGTTCTGGGTATAATTACCTTTATTATCAGTAGGATCTTCTTACAGATAAACCCTGTTGTCAGTAGTAAAATAATTTGTGAGGTAACAGTAGTTAGTATTATACTCAAAGCCAAAGTAGTTCCAGATTGATTCAATGGGCTTCCTTATGCCTATATTTCATACTTTTGGTAATTTTCTCTGTATGACAGCATATACAGTATTAAATTACATTCATTACTAAATTTTGTGGAGTGTATTAAGGGATTCAAATGTAATCAGTGATTTGGTAACATGTATTTGAGGATAGTGCTAAAAGTTTATACTCAACTTATGCAATATGCAGATTCACTCCATGTGACAGCTTTACTGCAGGCAGATGACGGGTGATTCTTGAAGCCTTTTTATGTGAGGCGAGAAATGAAGCTTTGAAGCCTGTGATGGGATATATTATTGTGTGATGTCAATCAGACCTGTTTAAACCAGTTCCAGTTGGTTACTTTATTGGTTTCAGTTGTACTAGCTGACTGCGCGGTAATACCACTGATCATAGATTTTTAGCTCCATTTCATACATCATTGCTTCTTTCCCATGGAAACTCAGATCAGACTTTACAAAACAAAAAAAAATCAGTAGCTTGCATACTCAGCTGCTATCCTCAGACAGAACCATGCTGCCTCGGTTTCCTCTCCAAAAATAGACATGAGCTTACTATTATTATTTATTAATAGCTTTTTTTGTCTGTTCTGTATTTCTATTCATGTAATCACTGAACCTGACTTTATGGATCATCACTGAATTGTTTGTCATTGTACTGTACCATCTGAAAAGCATCACTGAACATTGTACTGACTGCCGTTGCTGGAGACTTCAAACCAGTGGGTTGTCTGTTTTCTCATGCAAATCGCATACTTAACATATGCATTAAACTGACAGCATCAGCAGTCTGGAAAACAAATGTTAACTGCTATGTGATAAATGTGTACAATGCATGTATTAATCTGTGATTTCATTCTTCAGGCATTCCACCTTTAACAGGAACTGGTACCATACAGATTATAGTGGATGACATCAATGATAACCCACCCATATTTGTCGAAAACTTCATTACTGCTGTTGTGAGCGAAGACATTCCTACAGGAAGTACATTCTCAAGGATACATGCCTCTGACATTGATGATGGTATCAATGGTGAAATAAGGTAGTGAAACAGGGACACAAAAATTGCTACACACACACACACATATATATATATATATTTGAGTGTATTGATTTTTATAACCATGCTAAACTAATCACTGAATAATTTATAACCTTCATAAAATGCAGAAATTTATTTTTCCAATAATGTACCATATGTTTAAACTATGTTTCAGGTACTTTGTAGAAAACGAGAATGTTCCTTTCACCATTGATGACTTGGGACATATGATCACCACAGCTGCCTTAGACAGAGAGGCCGTGAATAGCTACAGGCTGACTGTGGTAGGCAGGGACATGCATCCTACCCATCCCTTAAACAGTTCAGTCACGGTGTCTGTGAAAGTGAGCGATGTCAATGATCAATGGCCCAGGTTTCTCAATGGTCCATATGTAGCTAATATTCCCACCACACTGGACAGAGGTAAGATTGACAAATATACTAAAGCATACCACTGATTTAAGTGTTTTTTTGTTAGGCAGTAGTTGTTCCCTACTCCAGTGTTCCCCAACCCAGTCCACAGGGACCCCCAAACAGTCCACATTTTTGCTCCCTCCCAGTTTCCTGCCAGTCAAGAACTACGAATACCTGGCATCGGTGTGTCACGATCTGATAGGGAACAAAAATATGTACTATCTGGGGGTTCCCAAGGACCAGGTTGGGAAACACTCTCCTATTCTGTCTTACTCCACTTTATTTTTCGTTGTATACTGTATTTACACGTTTAATTTTATTTTAACAGGTTCAATCGTTTGTGCTGTAAGTGCAAAAGATGAGGATACTGGAGTAAATGCACAGCTCACCTTCTCCTTATTTGGCCGACATGCAGATTGGTTCTCCATCGATCCATTTACGGGGATAGTTTTTACTTCTGATGAAGTTAAGGTAGAAGATGACATCACAGTTGGTGTAAGAGTTGAAGATGGGGGTAACGATCCAAAGTCTGACAGCACAACTGTTACGATCCGGTTCCAGAATGTGTTGGAATTTCCTCTTTTGACAGTGGGTGCCTTTGAATACTGGGTATCGGAAGATGATCCACTGGACACTCTTATCACTATAGTTACAGCGGAAACAACCAGAAAAGGCCCAATCTCATACTATCTTGCCTCTGGAAACTTTGAGTTGATGTTCCGGCTAGACCAAGAAACGGGGGAGCTGACAATAGGAGCCCCTTTGGATTATGAGTCTTATACGGAATTCCAACTTTGTATTGAAGCTAGAGATGCAGGCTTTCCTCCTTTTTCCACTTATGCTGAGGTTTTCATACATGTCAGAGATGTGAATGACAACTCTCCAGTTTTTACCAAGAGTGTGTACACGTGTGAAGTGTTTGAGAATCTACCAGCAAGCGTGGTCTGTGAAGTCCTGGCTATCGATGCAGATTTAGGACTTTACGGGGAGGTGCAATACAGCATTGTTGTCGGGAACATGGATGGAGATTTCACGATTGATGCAAACACTGGCATTATACAAACATTAAGGAGCTTAGACAGGGAAAAAAATTTGGGTTATAAATTAATCATTCAAGCTGTAGACAAGGAAAATACTCTGAACACAGGCACTGCAATAGTATATGTAACCGTTCTGGATAAAAATGATCACGCTCCGCGGTTTTTACAGATCTTTCATACTGAGGTTTCTGAAGATGCCCCAATCGGATCCACTGTCATTCAAATAACCTCCACAGATGAGGACATTGGTGAAAATGCTGTTATTTCCTATACAATTGCCAACAACCAGTCATCAAGTGTGTGGTTTCCTTTTGCTATTGAGAAAACCAGTGGGAGCTTAGTAATCGTGCAGACTTTAGACAGAGAGATTCAGAGTCGCTACATAATTAAAGTTATTGCTAACGATTCAGCTTGGAGCGTTGGTACAGATGTCACTGTAGATATTTCAGACATCAATGACAATGGTCCTGTATTTTCACAGTCCCAATATGTTGTTACTATCACGGAATCCAAAAACCAAGGGGTATTTGTAATGCAGGTCAAAGCCTCAGATGCTGACAGCGGAGAAAATGGGCAAATTCTGTACTATATTGATCCTCCAGATGACTTATTTGGTGTAAATGCATCTACCGGAGACATTGAAACCAAGCAGCCAGTCTTGTTAAACAAACTAGAATCTCAGAGCCTTAGCTTTATAGTGGTGGCACTAGACTGTGGTGAAGATCCATATCGAAGCAACACAACTGTCATTGTGACCATTGTGCCTTACAACTACTTTGCACCAAATTTTCTGCCTTTTAGTTCTGTGCTACATATCCCTTATAATTTGGATGTGGGAACTATGGTAATTCAACTGTCAGCTGTGGATGAGGATTATCAGTCCAGGGCCACAGCTGTAGAATATACAGCTATTGGTGGAAATGCATCTGTTTTCTTTGAAGTGGATATTTATAGTGGACAGGTACGTCTGAAGGATTTTCTGAGGCAAAGCCTGGATACCATGTTAACCCTCATTGTTATGGTAAAAGACAAAGGTATACCCCCTCTTTCATCTGAAACGAATGTTAATTTTGTCATTACCAATAAGAACCACTTTTCTCCACGTTTTTCTGAACCTTTGGTCTTGTTTTGGGCCCCAGAGGATGTGCCTGTAGGCTTCGTTATTGGGAGGGTCCATGCTGAAGACAAAGATGATGGAATAAATGGGCTTCTGTCTTATGCTTTTAAAAGTGGGAATGACAATGAGTTGTTTTTCATTGGAAAAACTTCTGGTCTGATTACACTTATTAAAGGGTTGGACTATGAAGTAAAAGACGTTCATCTCCTTTGTGTCATTGCCAAGGATGGAGGCTGGATATCAAAAACAGGAGAACTTAATGTTACAGTCATTGTCGAGGACATGAACGACAACCCTCCAGTTTTCTCTACTACGGAATACAGAGTACTGGTGCCAGAAAATGCACCGCTAGGGACAACAGTCACACAGGTAAAAGCTAGCGATAGGGATTCTGGAGCAAATGCAGAAATAACCTACTCACTGTTGACAGGAGATCAAGATTTGTTTGTTGTGGATTCCAAAAACGGGACCATTACCACTCGTGATATGTTTGATTTTGAAGTGCATCAAGCTTTCGAGCTGTCAGTGAAGGCCTCCAATACTAGAACTTTAGCCCATTTCAGTGTGGTGCATGTCTATATCCAAATCACAGGGCTTAATGAATTTGTTCCAAAATTTAGAAAAAGCCAGTATAACATTACTGTTTCTGAAAGTATGCCTGCTGGTACCCGACTTGGCAAAGTGTCAGCCACAGACTACGATCTGGGCCCTGATGGAGAAGTATTTTATTTGCTAATTGGCCCAAGCAAAAGGGCTATGTTCAATATTGACAAACATAGTGGAGAAATATTTATTGCAGGTGATTTAAGGAAACACAGTCATACTCCAGTGGTTTTACAAATTTTGGCAAAGAACAGGGGTAGTATTAATGGGACTGACATTGACGAAACCCTTGTCTGGGTCAATGTTTTAGATGCAAATGATCCTCCTAAATTTTACTTTGAGCAGTACATTGCAGAAATTAGTGAAGACTGTGCTCTAGGGGCCTTAGTCACCCAAGTACAAGCAGAAGACCAAGATTCTAAAATAGAGTGGCGCCATTTTTTTTACAGGATTGAGCGTGGGAATACAAACAAATCCTTCACTATTCATCCTGTCACTGGAGACATCACTTCAAATGCGTTCTTGGACAGGGAGAGGTGGCCTGTTTACAACCTGACTGTTACGGCTATTGACAGTGCATCCCCACCCGCCACAGGAAGCACACATGTTGTTGTGATGTTGCAGGATGTTAATGACAATGCCCCAATATTGTTTTCCAATGAAGTTTCTGTGCTAGAGAATCAGCCATATGGAACTGTTGTTACAATTTTAAATGCCTCTGATGCTGATATTCCCCCAAACCAAGGGCCGTTTACATACCAACTTGTGAAACCTGTCTTTGGAAGTGGTTTCTCACTGACACTTGATGGAATATTGTCCACCACACAGCCAATGGATTGTGAACGTAACCCAAAATACTCACTCCTTGTGGTGGTCCAAGATGCTGGTGATCCCCCTTTATCATCTACAGCTACAGTTCAGATCAGGGTCTTAGATGAGAATGACAACCCTTCTGCTCCAAGGAACATATACATTGAGGTCAAGTATTATGGCAAGTCTTTCCCGGGAGGACTCATTGGTAATGTCCAACCAAACGACCCAGATGAGATGGATGTGTTCAACTGCAGCATCAAAACTGGACCTACACACATGTTTAACTTTCCTTTGGGTAACTGTGACTTGTGGTCATCTCCATATGAAGGAGAGGCCACCTATAATATTAGTGTTGAAGCGAATGACTACATTCACCCCTCAGTTAATAGCAGCATCTATGTGAATTATAAAGGATTCATTGATGCTTCAGTGAACAACTGTGTGTTGTTTTATGTTTCTTCTCCATCCTTCAATGAGTTCTTGTCTTTTGAGTATCTGAAATTTATAAAAGCTTTAGATGGTGTCTTTAACCTCCAGGCTTCTAAAAGCCATGTGTTTGCGGTTAAGGATTTAGGAGAATCCGTTCTTCTTTTAGCTGCATTTAAAAGCTACAATGGACAGTATCTCAGTGGGGAAGTGGCAAGTAACCTCTCTGCTGCTCAGAAGAAAGTACTGGAAGCTCGGAGCCATGTGAAAATTTCTCACATTACCAGCAACCCTTGCCTCACTAGTCCCTGTCAAAATGGGGCCACCTGTAGCAGAAGTATTTATATCAGCCAGGACTTTGCAGTTTTGGAGAGCCCAACAGTCATACTGGTTTCCCCAAGGCAGATGGAAATATTTAACTGCTCCTGTTTGACTGGTTTTACTGGCACAAGGTGTGAAACAGACATTGATGAGTGCAACAAAGATCTGTGTAGACATGGGGCCACCTGCATCAATTACCCCGGTGGTTTTTCCTGCCAGTGCATGAGGGGTTTTACAGGCAAGCACTGCTCCAGTGATATTGATGAATGCCAGAGCGTCCCCTGCCACAATGGGGGAACCTGCTTAAACATAGCAGGGACATTTCTCTGCTCCTGCCAGTTTGGATTTGAAGGTGATTATTATCCATACTTAAGTTGTGCCTGGTTAACAATCTAGTAGCATTGCAGTCACTGAATGGTATTGCATACATCGTAAAAGACTATATTCCCATCAGTGTGACCTGCACTGGTCAAGAGGTTGTGGAAAATGGATTTGATGGAGTATTGCATTGAATCATACTAACTCCAGATGAATTTTAAACCTTCATTTTAAAGTGAAATTGAATGTTCTTGTGTTACCTATTCAGGGGACCTCTGTGAGCATGTTGTCGACCATTGCATGTCATCCCCTTGCCTCCAGGGACGTTGCATTAATGTTCCCATAGGATACACTTGTGACTGTCCATTTGGTAAGAAAGTACACTGATTACTAGTACATATCCTTGTATGGGCCTACTTGCAGGTATATCCTATATCTTATTCTAAATTTCTTTCTTTGTCATGAAATGTGGTCTCTTTTTATAAGTCATCTTATAAAACAACCCTAAAGAATGCTGTGTCTAGAAATCCCAGGAGATCTGCAATTTAACAAGCAGGTAAACAAGTATTCCTAATGAAGTGACCAGTGAGGGTATGTTTATTTTCTTGTGCAAATTTGGTTATCTAGAATTCTTCCATTCATGTTTTTTCAGGTACAGGTGGAGAACACTGTGAGGAACAGAGCTATGGCTTTGAGGAGCTGTCATACATGGAATTCCCTGCTCTGGATCCCAAAAATAATGTGATCTTCTTTGAGCTGGCTACTGTGCAGGAAAATTCTCTGCTTTTGCACAACCATGGTAACAATTCAAGCTCTGAATTTTTGGCTCTGGAGATCATTGGTGGGGAAGTTCAGCTTTCCTACAACCTCGGTGATGGAGTGGTGAGGTTGAAAACACAGAAGAAGTTGACGGATGGGCTGTTTCACAGCATCACTGCCAGGAGGACAGGAAAGGTGAGTCACTGCCATCTAAGAACAGCGAGAGTGTTGGTGGGTTGGCCCAGCGATTGTGCACACTCCGGGTTAAAGAGGAGGGGTAAGGAGCATGCACTGATTACAGCGTGCTGCCACACCCATCGCATGAAAAACCACCTCATGGGTGAGAACCTGAGTGCAGCCATGTGGCAGGTGATACTTCAGCACCACACCAGTCCAAATGGACCAGTGTGAGTCTTTTCCCGTGGCTGAAGTGCCAATCCTGGCACCAACCCCCAAGTTTTTCCCTGTAAGTTGGAGGACCTGCTTATCGGGCTGGATGTAGATTAACATCATACCCAGGATGAAGCAATTACAAGTTAAGAGCCTTGTTCAAGAGCTCAATGGAGTAGAATTACTTTGGGCATTCACAGGATTTGAACCTCCTGCTTATTTTTCTCACAGTCTGCCTCTATTCAAGTGGACAGCTGTCCTGATGATACGCCCATTGGATACTGCTTTTCCCAAACTGAGGGAGTTGGCAGTAAAAGGTATATATTTTTTGTCTGTTATCTGTTAAGTATTTTGTTGTGATTGTCATCTTAAAGGTCAAAATATTTATGAAGCACAAGGAATGCTTTGCTCTTCATTAGAAAGTTAGGTAACGGTTTACATTTACTGTACCTTATGCCTTTATAATACATTTCTGGAACATTCATGGGACCTTCATAAAGAGTTCATAGAACATTCATAAGCAGCATACGCCATACTATACCATAACATCCTAACATACCATAATAGCCTTAATATACGTTAATATCAAACATTATATGATATTAACAAGCATTATAATCGTGTGATCATATGTTTGTTATTATGTATTTTAAAACTTTTAAGATATGGTACTGTCACGTTTTGCCGCGATCGCTGGAGAGCGGGTGATCACTCGGGCAAGAAGACGGGCAGAAAAGCAAGCAGGCAGCCAGGATCGGGAAAAAATGAGGGTTTAATTGGGGAAACTAGGTGCGGAAAACATCAGACGCTGACTAACATCAATGACAGACAAGGGAAACAGGCAAGATCAGGACTTAAATACAACAGGACTAAGCAACGTAATCAGACAGGGCTGAAGACAATCAGGGAAGCACACGTGAGGAGCCGACGAGCAGGTCATGACAGGTACAATCTTAAGGTATACTTACATGCTGCTTATAAATGTTCTATGAATGTTGTGAAGATGCACATAATGATTTATGCATGCATAATGAATACATTAATGAGGTGTAGTTTATATAAAGCATTACCAAAAGTTAATAAAAAAAGTCAAACAATTTAACAGAGTCTCACGATTTGCTAGTGAAAATGCTGCAGAATTATGCATTCTTTGAATGCAGAAATATTATAGATATATAATTCATAAATCAGGTTGTCAGGATTGTTTAGAGTGGGAGGTTGCGAGGATGATTTCCAGAGTATGTCAATAAAAATGTAGAAAAAAATTACATTGTAACCATAGCCGCAGCTGGTTGATTGAGATAAATCTATTTCCTCTGGTCAGCGAAATCTACCTAGAGGAACCAGGCCCACAAAATAGGGTCAAGGGCTGAAAAGTTTGGGAACCCATGGTTTAGTAAACAGATGATTAATTGAGCTGAAACAATCCAATGAAATTAAACTAGCACAGACTGCTCTACATACCATTTTCATGTACGTACTGTTACCTAGAGTCTCTGCACATACAGGACCCTTGATGTTGGTTCAATTAACATGACATTTGGTGGGATCAAGTCCATCGAGGCCATTTTGTTGCATCCTGCTCAAATCAGGACTCATGACTTTGTTGGATGTGTGAGGAGTGCCAAGGTGAATGGCAAGCTGTTGGACTCCTCAGAAGCCCTGACATCTTACAATGTGTTGGAGGGGTAAGGGGCGGTATTTACATCCATAACATATCATATCAGCTGATGATCTACATAGACATTCATGCAACACAATGTATACTTGTCTTTGTGCATTTTTGCAAGCAAAGATTAAATACATGCGTACATATTTCAGCTGCCCTCGTGCTACAACTGCCCCCTGTCACGGTGGTGTCTGCTTAAATGGGGGGGTGTGTCTGGACCACTGGAGCCACCATTACTGCCAATGTCGTGAACTCTTCACTGGGGTCAGCTGTGCCACAGGTCATTTCTATATTTCCGTTTAGATTTTTGAGTAAAGGAAGTCATTTTTGTAGAAAAACCTTTCATGTGTGTTTGACAAGCAAATCCATACGAGATGAACAACTTTTATTCAGTAGCTGAAGCCTGCTAAGAAGGTATAATCAGGGATATTCACTCAGCCTGATTAAAAGTATCCCTGTTTGACTATTTTCCTGATTAGCACTGACAGAGAACAATGCAGTGAGACTCAATGGGCAGTCCTACATCGAGTATATTATTAAGGAGAGCTACAAGAGAGAGCAGCATCTTACAGACCTGAAGAAGGGAGGAGATACAAATGCTGCAGTAGCAGTCCACATGTCTCGGATGGAGGTCAAATTCATAACTACTGAGCATGAAGGAATCTTATTCTCCTACTGGGGAGGACGAGGTGGTGTAATACTTGGGGTAAGTGCAGGGGATGGACACCGTCTCATTTGAAGTAAAATCAAGTCAAATATTGTCTTACATATTTGTAATATGTATGCATTAACACAGTACAGGATTCAAATTATAATACTAATATGATATTTGTCACGGGAGATCGGCAGCGATCGCGGGCAGAGCGGCGATCGTGTGGGCAAGCGGGGAAGCAGGCAGGCAGGATTCGGGACGAAACAAGGGGTTTAATCGAAATCCAGGGCAGGGAATACAGGACGGCAACAGACATCAATGACAGACCAGGAAAACTGGGGAGACCAGGACTTAAATGCACAGGACTGATTGAAAGCAAACGGACACAGCTGGGTACGATCTGGGAAACACACGTGGGTAAGCAGGGGGCGTGGCACACAGGAGGAGCGGACGAGCCGGGCATGACAGAACCCCCCCCCCAAAGGCGCGCTACTCCGGGCGCGCCAAGGAAGGGGGCGACGGACGGGACGAGGCAAAACAGGACCTGAAAAACAAGAACAGAATCAACGCAGGACAGGGAACAGGACCGAGGCACAAAACAGAGCGAGGGACAAGACAAAAGACAAAACCTGACAGAGGGCCGGGAAGGCAGACAGGCAAACCAGGAAGGGAGACACAGAAGGAACGGGCGGAACAAAGGGGCCAGGAGTGCAAGGCGGGTACACCGGGGCACAAGGAACAGAGACGGGCGGAAAGAAAGGGCGAGCAGATAACAGAGGGGCAGAGACAGGCGGGACAAAGGCAGGGGCGTAGGGAGACAAGGAGGGGGAACCAGGGGGAGCCCGAGGGAGACCCAGCGGGCGACGGGAGGTAGCCGGAGGGGCCGCAGGCGGCCGGAGCAGGAGGGGACCGCGGAGGGGCCGAGGAGACAGGGCGAGGGACCCTCGGAGGGGCCAGGGAGGGAGCAGGAGGGAGCACCGGGGAAGGGGACGAGGGAGCTGGAAGGGGCCAGGGCGAAGGTAAGGCGAGGGGGGGAGCCGCCGTCCTCCGACGAGCCGAAGGTGGGGGCCCCGCAGGCGACCTAGGAGCCGCCGTCGGGGAGCCCCCAGGCGACAGACCAGGCACCGGAGAGGGGAGCGAGGCGGGGCGACGAGGCATCGGAGGGGGACCCGCAGGCGACAGCCGACCCGGAGGGCCAGGAACCGCAGGCGCCAACCGAGCCCCAGCGCAGGCGAGGCAGGGCGAGCCAGGGGGCAGGGCGGGTGGGACCCCAGCCCTGCGTCTGTGTCCCCGCCCCTTACGGGACATGGACATCACGCCCCTCGGTCGGGGCCGAGGACGCCGAGGCAAGGGCAGAGGAGTCACAGGAGCGGGGCCAGGGACAGGAGCCGCTGCAGCGCGGTCAGGGGGCGCCTCGGGAGCCGCTGCAGGGAGAGGGGACGCCACTGGAGCCGCAGCAGGGAGAGGGGGCGCCGGGACAGGAACACGGTCAGGCTGTGGGGGCGCCGGGACAGGAACACGGTCAGGCTGTGGGGGCGCCGGGACAGGAACACGGTCAGGCTGTGGGGGCGCCGGGACAGGAACACGGTCAGGCTGTGGGGGCGCCGGGACAGGAACACGGTCAGGCTGTGGGGGCGCCGGCCCGGGAGCTGCAGGCTGCTGCAGTGGGAGCGCCGGCCCGGGAGCTGCAGCAGGCACGGGGAGCGCCTCGGGCGTGGGCGCTGGCTCTGAAACTGCAGGCGCGGGGTCCACCGGCAGAGGCGGTCATGCCCCTGTGGGAGCCCCCTCTCCAAGGCGCGCTTCTCTGGGCGCGTCAGGGAGCGAAGGCGGCTGCTCAGGCGCCGGAGCCGCAGGCAAGGGCGGCGGATCGAGAGCCGCTGGAGCGTGGTCGGGACCTGGAGCAGCGCGGTCGGGACCTGGAGCAGCGCGGTCGGGAGCTGCTGCAGCGCGGTCAGGGGGCGCCTCGGGAGCTGCAGGTTGCTGCAGTGGGGGCTGCGCAGGCGGTATCTGCGCAGGCGACGGCAGCTGCGCAGGCGGCGGCGGCCGCACGGGATAGGGATCTGCAGGCAGTGGGTCGGGAAGGGAAGGAGGCAACGGAAGTGGCTGCTCGGGAGCGGGGATCTCAGGTGGTGGGACAGGTAGGTCCCGTGTGGGCAGGACGGGCGTGGCTCCCTTCGATCTCCGGGGCACACGTGGGATGGCGTCCCGCAGCTTCTGGATCCCCTTGTTCGCCAGCCGCTCTGGCCGGAAGTAATAGCGTTCGAGCGGCGGCGGTAATTCTGCGGCGGCCGACCGAAATCCCCGGACGGAAACGGCTGCCGGTGCGAGCAGCTTAGCTGCGGTGGTGACCTGGGGCTGGGTAGAGGAGTCCTCCTCTCCGGCTGGAGGGGAGGCGGAGACGAGAGAGCATGCTCCCAGGACGATCGTCGGGGCAACTCCTGGCGTCTTCCTCCTCTTTTTCCGCCGCTTGCTCACGGAAGCCACGGGAGGCTGTTCAGCGTCTGACGAGACAGACGGGTGTGGATCCTCCTCCGTGGTGTCCAGTGTGTCCAACCCCAACCTCTGTGCTGTCGTTCTCTGAACCAGCAGGTAGAGGTTGGACCTCACCTCTCTCAGGCGATGCTCATCCTCACGGGATGACATCGCCAGCAAGAGATCGCAGCTATGCGTGGCTAAGTCCAGCGCTACGGTGTCCTCCTGGACCTCAGGTTGGGTTAGCCAGTACTGGACCTCCTGCAGCAGACCGAGACGTTTGCTCTTGGTCTGCTGCTTTGCCTCTTCTTTGTGGTCTGTCATTCTGTCACGAGAGATCGGCAGCGATCGCGGGCAGAGCGGCGATCGTACGGGCAAGCGGGGAAGCAGGAAGCAGGCAGGCAGGATTCGGGACGAAACAAGGGGTTTAATCGAAATCCAGGGCAGGGAATACAGGACGGCAACAGACATCAATGACAGACCAGGAAAACTGGGGAAACCAGGACTTAAATGCACAGGACTGATTGAAAGCAAACGGACACAGCTGGGTACGATCCGGGAAACACACATGGGTAAGCAGGGGGCATGGTACACAGGAGGAGCGGACGAGCCGGGCATGACAATATTTGAAAGTTATTGGAACTTAGTCAATTCCTTATTAACAATGAACACATGCCATATAACAAAGGTTTTTTTTAATAACAATTTAATATTTTTTCCATAAAAATACTGTATATTTGTATCATCATCCTTCTTCCACATGCTTGCAATATGAAGTTAGGACATGAAATACTAACCAATAATACTTCCATAACGGACCGTGTTTTTGAACTGGACAGATAAAGGAAGGGAAACTTGTCTACCGCTCGAGTGGCAATGTGTCCAGCCACCTGACAGAGGCCTTTGTGAAGGCTGAGCTGCACCAGGCTCGTTGGCATGTTCTTCACCTTGTCAAAGATGGGCCCACCTCCATACTGTATGTGGACAGTGTGCCTGTCATGAACACCACTGGCCCCATTCATGATGTGGACAGGATCATGCTAGGCGGAGGCATTCAGCCACACACAGAAAATGAACTAGGTCAGTAGATATGTTCAGATCAGTGTTTCTAAACTTAAGCCTATCATCGCTGTCCAGTGAAACCACATATGTCCACAAATGACAGTGGAATATTCAGTGAATTTTTACTATACATGAGATACACCCATTCTCCTCTGTCTACTGATAACATTTGACATCTAATTGACCAATGAATTGATGTTTTATGAAGTCATCTATTTAACTAGTATTTCAATTGGATGTCAGTAGTGTCCATCAAAACCAAATATCTCCCACTCCTTGTTTGGAAGAGTATGAACTAGGGCTGCACAATTCTGAGTAAAATATGAATTGCAACTTTTTTTCACTCATAACCTAGACCGTAGTTTTCAGATTCTCGAGCAATACGTTTCGCTCTTTATTATTATTATCATCATTATTATTGTTATTGTTGTTGTTACGCTTTGAGGATGGATGCCTCTGCTACCTTGCCCCCTCACTCATTCACATTCACTGGAGTAATGACAGCTGTAAAATTACTGAGTGGTTTTTTCCCCAACTACTTCATTTCCCTCTTGTGTGGTTAGATTTCAGTATATCCCCAGCAATTTCAGAGAAAATGTTTTTTTCTTGCTCCTGAAAAACTGCATTTTTGGAGACACCAGGTTTTCATTGGACAGTAATGTTATATAACATTAGCACAATGCAATTAGTACAATTATGATGACCAAGGTTCAGATAGAGGACTAAGGCTCCGGGTTTCACTCTGTCTAGAAGGGTGCTTGTCCCTGACAAACAGAGCAGAACAGAATAAGAGGCTCTATTATCCTGTGGATTCATAATTGAAAAGCTATTTTTATTGTGGGACTGACTGAATAAGTGGTTACAGAAAATCGAGGCACAATTCAAAAATTTCCATACAACTTCAGAAAATACATTTTCTCTTTATAACTCAATATACAAATGAATTATCAAAGTCTTTGAATGAGATACATGAATTATTGGTGCAATGGATCCAATTTACATAAGCAGTGTGTGGAGTCTGTTATAGGAAGCACAGGGCACCAGGCAGGGCACAGTCAGGATTCCAGTCTATCACAGGGTGCATTAGTTAATGATTTCACAACGTAATTCTCTACATTAAAAAGCAGCTTGATCTGTAAATTCAAATTTGAAAAAAAAAAAAAAACTATAAAGGAGTGAAACTGAATTTCACTAATCATTTCAATTTTCTGTTATCCAGCTGGATTCTCAGGATGTGTTGAGTATTTCAAGTTCAACGGGCATGTTCTGCCATTTGACGGGTTCAGTGAGATGGTGCATTTCCGGGCCAGTCCAACGCTGTCCCACACAGGATGCTTATTTCAGGATGCATGTAGTGGTCCAAATTGCTGGGAAGAGAATTCTTCCATTGCATCTTGCGCATCTAAGGCATGCCAAAATGGAGGCACCTGCAACAATACTGACCTGGGCAACACGTCATGCATCTGCCTGCCTAACTTCGAAGGGAAACACTGTGAATTGTGCTCATCTTCAAAACACAACCCCCCTCTTTGCGCTGAGGCTCACCATGGTACGCCACTGTGGATTATTGGGGCCATTCTCCCAGCATCCCTTGTTCTTCTCAGCTCAGCACTACTTGTTCTCCTCAGACGGCTTGGATCAAAGTCTCATACTCAAAGTATGATATCTGAGAAGACTTGTAGGTACGCTGAATGGGGTGGGCAGGGCATGGACAACAAGGCCTTTCATGGTGAGAGTGGTAATGTACTCCAGCAGACCAAATGCATCAAAGCAGGAAGTCATCCTGACATCATCAGGGATGAGTTGCAGGATAACCAGACATTAGACCATGTTGCCCAGAGTGGCAGGGAAACCAGACCTGTCCCGTTGCAGGCAGACCCCAGAAACAGTGAAATTGAGTACTATGAAGTAGATAGCTTTTGTAGCATTTTTCAGTCTGAAACATACACTGAGATAGTGGAACCAGTCCGCAAGAATAGAGAGTGGCCCTTGCAAACAACTGTGCAGCAAGAGTTTGTAGACAGGCAGAGGCAAGAAAACTTATCTCAGAGGCATTCAGTTGGACCAGATTCTTCAAAGTCTAACTGGGGAGGAGAGCGACCCCACCAGGGAGATGTAATCTGCAACTGCATTGGAAGAGGCCACTTACATCAATCAGATTACAAACTCAAATCGAGTAAAAATTCCTTGAGGAAAATCCAGACCCCTACCGTAGAGGTACTCCCCATGGGGCTCTCCGTGGATGAGCTGAGAAGGCTGACTGCAAAACTGGACAAACAACTAACTGCTGGTGTAGGGCATCCAGAATGTTCTCAGCCTAGGCCAGAGGACAGCTCCTCTGAAAGTGTTTCCCACAGTGGCTTCACTTGCTCGGTGCATGAGAGTGAGAGGGAGCTGCCCTTCATCCGCCTGGGAGAACAGGAACGTATCAGTGAAAGCACCTACTCTCCTCTAAACGGTGGGGCTCCACTTGCAGAGGTCAAGGGGGATGTGGATGATCGCTCTAATGAAACTGTGCAACACTGGGAACGCCTGCTGAATCTTGGTCTGCACTTTGACACCTATGCCCACGTATTTGAGGACATTGCAGCACTGACAATGGACCATAAAAATGACTCTGATGTGCAAAGCGATGGGGAAGAAATCATATAATGGAGACTAAGGATATTTCCTGTTCACCCGAGCATTGCATAGAACTGACATTAGTAAAATATATTTGGACAAAAGAATATTATCTATGCAAGCCTCAAAGTGTGATCAATATATCTTTTGTCTAAATTCTTTTCCCAAGCACAGCCCACTGTATGCTTTTGCAGTACTATTTTTTTGTTCCTCAATGAGTCATAAAATGCAGCTACATCCTTTTTCACGTCATTCTTCTCTTCTCTGACAAGGTTTCTAAAGCAGTGTTCGTAATTAAAATTATCATGCGGACTGTGTGTGTGTTGTGATGTGTATATAAACTCCTTCTATTCAATGTTAAGTGGCATTGGTCAGTACATTTGCTCTTAGTGTTAGTCTGGTACTGTACAACTCTTTTCTTCTCCAGCCAATGCAAGTACAAATTTAGCTGAACACAAAGGGTAGATGTCTTTGGAGCACAGCGAGGCGGGATCGGGGTGAACAAGTACGCAGGGATCACAGCGAGGCGGGATCGTGGTGACCAGGTACGCAGGGAGCACAGCGAGGCGGGATCGTGGCGACCAGGTACGCAGGGAGCACAGCGAGGCGGGATCGTGGCGACCAGGTACGCAGGGAGCACAGCGAGGTGGGATCGTGGTGACCAGGTACGCAGGGAACACAGCGACGCGGGATCGTGGCGACCAGGTACTCAGGGAGCACAGCGAGGCGGGATCGGGGCGACCAGGTACGCAGGGAGCACAGCGAGGCGGGATCGGGGTGACCAGGTACGCAGGGAGCACAGCGAGGTGGGATCGTGGTGACCAGGTACACAGGGAGCACAGCGAGGCGGGATTGGGGTGACCAGGTACGCAGGGAGCACAGCAAGGTGGGATCGGGGTGAACAAGTACACAGGGAGCACAGCGAGGCGGGATCGGGGCGACCAGGTACGCAGGGAGCACAGCGAGGCGGGATCGGGGCGACCAGGTACGCAGGGAGCACAGCGAGGCGGGATCGGGGCGACCAGGTACGCAGGGAGCACAGCGAGGCGGGATCGGGGTGACCAGGTACGCAGGGAGCACAGCGAGGCGGGATCGTGGTGACCAGGTACACAGGGAGCACAGCGAGGCGGGATTGGGGTGACCAGGTACGCAGGGAGCACAGCAAGGTGGGATCGGGGTGAACAAGTACACAGGGAGCACAGCGAGGCGGGATCGGGGCGACCAGGTACGCAGGGAGCACAGCGAGGCGGGATCGGGGCGACCAGGTACGCAGGGAGCACAGCGAGGCGGGATTGGGGTGACCAGGTACGCAGGGAGCACAGCAAGGTGGGATCGGGGTGAACAAGTACACAGGGAGCACAGCGAGGCGGGATCGGGGCGACCAGGTACGCAGGGAGCACAGCGAGGCGGGATCGGGGCGACCAGGTACGCAGGGAGCACAGCGAGGCGGGATTGGGGTGACCAAGTACACAGGGAGCACAGCGAGGCGGGATTGGGGTGACCAGGTACACAGGGAGCACAGCGAGGCGGGATCGGGGCGACCAGGTACGCAGGGAGCACAGCAAGGCGGGATTGGGGTGACCAGGTACGCAGGGAGCACAGCAAGGCGGGATTGGGGTGACCAGGTACGCAGGGAGCACAGCGAGGCGGGATCGGGGTGAGCAGGTATGCAGGGAGCACAGCAGGAACCAAAACTGAAACAAAAATTAGACATGCTACACATGCGCAACAACAATAACACCACCACCAATGACCGATCTGGAAAATAGTGATTAGCACATACATGGAGCACGAATAACAGCCCAAAGATAGGTGCAGATGGTTGACACATTAGGATGAGGATAAATAGGTGATTATGGGATGGCCAGTGACATTTTCTGGACCAATGGGGACAGAACAGATCCTGATACTTCTAGCCATCCAACATGATATCTGTAACTTTTTTGAGAACAGAAAAATTTCTTGATTTATGTACATGTTAAATTGCACATATTCTAAAATTATACAGTTTTTTCTGAGCTTTACACATTTTTTGACTGCCTATGGCTTTCGCACAGTACTGTAAATTTAAGGATTTTCTTAATTCTGACTAGCGAACAAGAACTACCTGAAGCTTGGTGCCTAATATTCTGGCCCCACACAGTGTCAGGTATCATTAGGTCATTTGTTAACTTGACATTTTGATGTAGCCATCGGAACATGCAAAAAAGGTAGTGGCACTCAACTGGAGTATTTCTAATCAATATAATGTCACCTGGTGGCACTGTATAACACATTTATATATAACATATATATAACAATTATGGACTTCAAATGGATACTTTTTACCCCTCTTTGAGGTCTGATAGGATCTGTGAATTTTCTCAGATACTAAGAACATTTCACCCCCCGAAAGACTACAAGCATCTTCTGATTATCCACAAAACACCTGAGTACTTAATTTACATGACGTATGAACAAGTATTCACTTGCCATTGTTTTTCCCGTGACCTTCAGCTCTTGAATAATTTAAGAGTCAATGATGCACTGATCTGAATTCCTGTAGCTTTCAGAGCAAATGCACCCAGTTTAATACAAGGAGCCTATTTAAAGTTATAAATGCTTAGTGATTTGCAGGAGATTCCCCTAAGTTGAACGTGAGCTATTTTCTTCATATACATAGATAGCAGTTTTCCAGTGAATTTCATGACACATTACATGCTTTGCAAGGTCTTGCCAGCAGAGTTTATAACCTCTCTAATACATATCAGCAAATGTAACTCTCAAGCTTACATATATTAAAGCTTATCAGCTGGTTTGCTTCCTTGTACTTCATATTGCACATGGACCAAAACAAAATCACTGCTTACAGCTATACTTTGGTGCATTGATTGTGATGCTTAAATTAAGAAGAGGAGGAACAGAGTGTAGCTTCAGCAAGCCGCGGCAGAGACAAAGGACTTTTAAGCTGGTTTTAGTTTCTAAAAGAATACAAACACAGAAGAGCATTGAGGTGTATTATTCTTGACCCAATGTGGTGGTCATGTATTAGCAATGAGCTTATAGATAATGGTCCACCCTCTGAAGATGATATGGCCAATGACAGTAATGAAGCAGTTCAAGGGAGAATCTGTGTAGCAGTTAATGATTGAACCTGAAATAAAAATAGATCAGATTCTGTCAAAAATGGCCCCGCATTTCCAGGCAGGGTGGTACAAGCTGTAGCCATCTCTTGTCTTCTTGAAAAGAATTTTCTCCTAGGAGTCTGTCATTCAAAATAACAAGCTATATAATGCCAAGCAGATGAAAGAAATGAAGGAATATGCCGTGTCAGAAAGCAGAACTTCATATAGAAAGACATTTTACAAGTGGAAGAATTCTTTATGTAGATTACAGCATCATAAAGGTATTACATCCCTCAATCCTGATGTAACATTTAAAGATTTACAGCTATCAAGTGTCTCCATGAAGATATAAAAAGAAGCAAAGCATTTTTTCAAGAAAGTGGTTGGGTCAGTGTAGTACCATCCTAGGTAGAACAGGGCTATTAGATTTTTTCCCCCGCTTTTTAATTTTCTGGAGAACAAACAATATTTGTGTTCAGTCATGACTTCATAAGTCTTCATATGAGATATGGCAATAAGATTATCAAGTATCTGTTAGTTTATTCCATTCCAAGATGTGGTGGACAAAGTGCAGGTGTTTGTGTGTTTAAAATATGTGGAGTTGATGGGTCTGCAATGAATCTAAGAGTCTATGGGAAAATAATATTTTAAGTTCTTAAAAATTGGCCTATTCACACATCTGCACAAGCAACACTGATTAAAATACTGTACAACTAGCTTTCTTGTTTCCCTCTTTATCTCTTATATTATCAGCCATTTTGGGAAGTTCAAGGCAGTGTTCAAAAAAGCAGTAAACCCAGAAAAATTTACATCACAAATAACTAAAACCGTAGTCTTAGGACCAGACCATCGCACTCTGCTGATGGGAGTTTTACAAACACAAAAATGTTCTGAGCCCAGAAGGAAAATGATTGGTTCAGAGTGAATCAGGGCCCACAGAACTACATGGGGCGGGACCAATCAATCAGATGTCTTGGACCCAGCTCCTCTACAATAGGATTGTTTCTCTCTCTGAACAAATCATTTTTTGTTCTACCTTCAGTTTTGTGTAAGTTAAACTCCCACAATCTTAAATGAACTGTTATATTAACTGATGTTAGCTGGATTGTAGAATCAACTAGACCATCTTCCAAAATAGGTAGGTAAGGGAGTCATACAGTATATCAACATATGCTGTCAAATGAGGTAGAAAATAACAATTTTGGGCATGCAATCTGCATTTCAATATATTAAATTAACTTTTCTAGGGAAATATATTATGAGAGTCTTCAGGATTTTTCCACAGCAGTAGCCATAGTTTTCCTCAATGCTATTGACCCAAAAGGGTTTACTTGTGAAGCGAACCAGCCTACTTTAAACTTACAGTATGTAAAGAGGGGTCCAGAAAGTAATGGTACTGTACACCCTGACAGGCATAATAAATTTGCTAATTTATTTACTAATTTTCTGCCAATTCATTGATGTGGTGGACCTTGTTTGTGACAGGTAAGAAAGAACGTGCTTTTCATAGTCAGAATTAGTAGTTAAAATATCTGTATAAATAATATAAAGATTTTCCCTGATTTATGGCATTTTTATGCATTTCATTCAAATGTTCTCTTTTCTTGTTTGAATCATTCTGATGATATAACATACGCAGGCTTTCAATTAATATACATGTTAAATCATCTCTGAATTGCTCAATTTACACTGCACCACCAAATACCAATCCCTAATCCTTATTACACCTAAAGCATAGAAGAAAATGTGAATGTGGAATCTTAATAATGGACCATTTTTAATAGAGATCATCATTTTTAATACAACACATACCTGAACAAGCTGCATGTGAAGGTGTTTTGTAGGACAATACTCAATAATATCAAACTCACAGTCATACCAGCAGATGTCAGCATGGTGCCCAGTTGCACACATAGGGCACTTAGTAGGGGCAGTAATCCCTGTTGAGTTTTTTGTGAGATTTTCTTGATAGGGACGGTAAACAGATCCACATGACATGGGACTGGAGGAGGAAATGAGACAAATGGCACTAGGGACAACTTGCTGAAGATTAGAATCGCCTTCCTGTGGTAAAAGGTACCAGGAGTGTTTTATAATCAGTAGGGCTAGGTGTAATTTCCATCGGAATCAAGTAAGTTCGTTATTCCTTCCTTTGTTATCTGTGGGGCTTTGTTTCAGACACTTTGCTTGTTAAGTCAATAACTTAAAAATTTATTGATGGATATTTGCAGTTCTCAGACGCTTTATATGGATGCCAGACTGGAACTGATTACATTTTGAGACAGATCACCCCAAAACTGAAGCCACGCCGTTAAAGGCAAAGGGAAGGGTAAAAACTTGTTCTTTAGGCAAGTACACAAATAACCAATACATTAAATTTAACTAATTAAAGATTAATTCAAGGGTTCAAAATAGCAAACTGAAAATACATAAAAAATAAACAATATGCATATCATAGGTATTTTGCAAACTCGATTTAATACTTGATTTAAAGGTTAAACTAATTTGTGTGCATGATTTAATGCATCATGACTACTGTAAAAATGGAATCTCTAATCATTTATTTGCCCTTCCAGTGTTCGTTATATATAGTAGTATATTTGTTGCAGTTCTTGCTGTTATGTTACGGAAATGAGGAACAGATACAACATAAACACAGAAACATATAAAAAATAAAGTGTAGGTCTAAACGACATTTTAAGATACAGACCTTAGGACATACATAAAGGAATTCAGTCAACCACTTAGTTAGGAAAGATCGTGCAAATTAGCATATAATGGAATGTGCAATAAATGAATAAGTGTAATGTCAGAATTTGTAAGTTATCCCAGTGTAATTTGTTTTCTTTGTTCTTTTATTATGTGCATCCAAGGTCAATAGTCATGTTAAATCCAATCGATACAGTATTTATAGTAACAATGGAATGAGAAGCGGATTCCTCTGTTCTCACTCAATAAGGCAAATCTTACACTCCCCACTTAAAGACCACAATACCTTGTAGAAAAATGTAGCTAAGTGAAAGGTATCCTTAACCATGAAAGCTAATGTATTGTAATTAAAAGACTAAGGGACATGTAAGGAAATTGTCAGGTCAATTGATGACTCAGAGATGAACATTTTATGGTAACACTTTATAGCAAGGGAACAAATCATACTTTAGTCATGCTTAACTAGTGAGGATTTAATTGATGAATTAATACAAGATATATCATGAATTCCTGTCACTCACCATGAACTAATAATGAAGCCACTGTGGATTTATATCTCACTAGTTCATTAGTTAAGGAATGTTAATTCACAGCACCTGCAACCTGCATTAATTGATATGCCACCACATTGACTGGATTCCAATATTCTTCTGTTCATACTTAGTTCATGATGAGCAACAGAATTTCATGATTCACCTTTCATTTATTCATGCATTAATCATCATTAGTTATGCATTACTTAAGTATTGTTCCCTTGTGAAGTGTTACCCCATTATATTTTAATCCATCATGGCAGGATGAAGTGTGGCAGGAGCAGCCAAATGATGTAGCAGCAGGTTCAACAAGAAGGATACAGAACCTGGTTGAGTACTATGGTGCTCCTGAATGCATCGCTGTGGATGGTCACCAGGAAGACCAGCAATACCAGTAGCGATAGTTAAGCTCTTAGGTTGAGCACAAAAGGAAGTGAATTACAGCTCTCATAAAATAGAAGGAAGGCTACAGGAGAGTAAAGTCACAAGAAGGAGGAACATGACATAATTTTTTGTAGATGGAGAAAGAATCAACCCATTCAAAACCTGGGCAGAAAAAGTGAAATAGAGTTTTGGAATTAACCAATGGCAGTAATGATATTTAAGCAGCTCCATTAGGTCTTAGAGAAAGCAGATGTAAACCACAACCTGGGAAGGCATGTCTGATAGAGTAATGGGGTGGGCCAACCTGTGGAGGCACCACAGTTAAGTTTCCACATATGATCATAGTTTACCCCCCCCCCAAGCCCTGACAACCTGTCCCAGTAGTATTGCATTAAAGCAAAGGGCTCTTATTGTAATGCCCAAAGAAGCCGACTGCTTCATATTTTGTCAGGATTCTAAAAGGGCCTTGGCTCAAGGTCAATGCAGGCGGTGCCATGAACAAACCCTGTGCAAGCTGGTGGAGGTCAGGATAAAGGTACGCCAAGACTACCACCTCCCACAAGTACAGCAATATACCTGTACATTTAAGTAACAGAGGCTATTTTTTAAACATCTTCTGTACACAAAACCAGGAAGTGTACTTTAGAGAGTTGGTGCAGATAGAAACTGGCAAAAAATAAAATGGTAATGAATAAAAAAAATGCTGGTGCTTAACAATGAGCTTAACAATGAGTCAAAATCCAAACCGAAAACTGATTGATAACTTTAGAAGGTATTAAGAAACAAAAACATTCTATTTGTTAACTGTACAGTTTAAGTCAATTAGAGCAAAACTGTAGCATGTGAAATTTCCTTCACTAAAAATCTGAGTCTTGACCTTCTAACTTAATCATCCCATATTTGATTGACAGTCACCTTATTCAGGTGACTGTCTATCCAGGCAGCTATTTTTTGTAAGCAGCACTGTATGCTTTGCAGTTTAAATACAAACCATGAAATCACATATGTTCGCACTTAATGTGAAGGTGGCCTTCCTTGGTAATGGATATACTAGAAGGAGAAATTTGAAAGTTGCCTATATGAAACAAGACGACAGAAACAACACAGGTCTTTGGCCCAACTGAAATGTATATGTATGGAAGGGGTTTGCACTGATTATTAGACTTGCACCAAAAGTATTCAGGGTCCTTATAGGAGACATGGATTGAATTATTCCATCTCATCTGCTTAGGTTTGGCTGAGAACTGCAGCATAACAGAGCTGTTGGCAGCAAATTAAAGGCACGGGCTTTTTAGCAAATGAGCTAGCTGCTTAATTTTTGATTCATTTTGTGGTATTAAATGTGCTAACGCAATATTAAGTGACTAAGTTGTGATAGTTCAATCAGAAAGTAAGATTCTCAGCTAAAAGTACACTAGAAAGTGGGTATGTGGCTGGCCATAAGGCATTGACCATCCAGAGTGAACCTCACGACCTGTGCTTTCTGGGAGGGCACAGGTCTCCATGACCCTACACTGGATAAGAGTTTAAGGAAAGCAGATGGACCACCGACTACCACAGACACAAACCTGAATGCACAGAAAAATGAACACTTTTGACCTTAACCTCTGTAATCGAAGCAGGTGGACAAGGTGGGAATAACTAAACATGTGAAAGAATGTATGTGTTAATCTCCAGTGACACTCCATCGTTAACATCTGTTTATACTGGCGAGTCTGTCAATCTGCGAAATTCTCAGGAGCTTCAGAAAAACAGAAAGACTTGAGAATATCATCATGGTTTGAAATGGACCCCTTCTGTCATGTCAGAGACCCATTTCCTTCTCTCTTGAACTGTGTCCAATTTGTTTTCCTTCTCCTTGTTCATCTTCTGATCAATCATTCAGTATCTGGCAGCTAAGGAACTGGATCAGACAAGAGAAGTTGCAGGTGTCAGCATTTCATTATTCTTCCTCGTATTTCATGTGCTCTCAGCCCATTTTGACTTAGTGTACTGATATTTTAAATACAAGATACACAAAGGATCCCACTGGTTTAGGACGACCTTAGGGAAAATACAGACTCCATGCACATAGAACTGGTGTGGTGTACTTTGAAAAAAAAGATTATCAAAACTATCCAACAGCATCTAATTGACAGTGAGTGACTGAGTGCGGAGAGTAACAAATAATATACAGTTGAATTATAAAAAGACTAACAACAAAAATACTGTGGTTTCAGGAAGATATTTGACTTTTGTGCTGGGGCAGTCGGAATGACAGCATTGTTTTCCACAGACAGCCCAGTCATCTGCTCTGCCCATCTAATCCGTAATCCCTGCACACTCACCAACCAGTACAAGTTCTACAACTACATGATGGATCAACTAGAATGATGAAAGCCAATAAATGTGTTTTGCTTGAATGCTCTGACTCCTAATTGTAATACTAACAGTAACTCAGATCCGATGGTCTTTTAATAGGCAGTAAAACAAGAGAAGAACAGAGAAACTTACTGGGGCCATTCTAGACACCTAATGAAGGTGACATGCTAGTCAAATCAAAAACCCAGTATCACAGAACTAGACCAGAAGTATAAATAAAGAGAGAAATTTTCATTTTATAAGGAGCTTTCGTCTCCTTTATTAAAATTACACTCGGACACCCCACAGTAATACTTAATCACATGTATGTGGATAATGAAGTAGTGATTATTTCAGCCAGTGAAATGAACCAGAGTGGTTTAAATTACTAACATAAATTCTAAAAAAAATAAATAAAAACATTCATGTATGTTCAAAGCCAAACAGAGGTGTCAATCACTTTGTACTTGTAAGGGTAAAAGGAACATCACTGTTTTGTGGTTTTATATATAAAACCACGTTTAATGTTGAGCATTAAAGTTAATTCCCTTCCCTATAATTTTGTTAAGACACGGTAGGCTATTTGCATAAGAAAACTAGTATAGCCGTGGACTTTCAGGTTAACCCCAACTTTTCAGTTCCAAACAGGGGTGTGGATTTACATGCACAAATGAGATTTTTGAACTACATTTCCCCTTTAAGGTTTCCCCCTGTTACCTACCGCCATCTTTGCTTAGGACAGGGTGACAGAGTAGGCGGAAAGCGGAATCTTAAAATAGATTATGAAATACTGCTTAAGGGGTTGACAGATAGATGTGTGGACAACCAGAGGTAATTGAACGGATGTTTCTTCTGAACGACTTCTTTCAGGAAGTAGACATTTCAATGCATATTTTCCTATCCTTGTTTTTCTTTTTCTATATATGGCGTAAGCGCATTTTTTAAGGGTTTACTTTTTTTCTTTTTTCATGTTGGGGGCGGGAGGAGGGCATCCAGTATCTTGCAAAATTCCGATTAATATGCAACCGGCACTTTAAAGGTTATGAGCAAAAAGTTGAATAATTTTAAACAGAAATTTTAGTTTTTTTTCCTTCGGACTGCTCTAGTCAGCAGACCACTTAAGCTGTAGCTGTAGCTGCAACCATATACTTTTTAAAGACATAATTTATGAAAGTGAGATCATTTGGTGCATCATTTGCGTCTTCAGCGGCACGCAGTAAGCAGAGATTTCATACGGCATAAAGGAATAAACTCTGGCAGTTATCTACGGAAAAGGTCGCTCACCAAAGAACAACACAGAAATATGACAACTACCAATCCGGCAGATACGGTAAGAATGTTTGAGGGCAATGTGCAAGGCAACATTTTATATATATATATATATATATATATATATATATATATATATATATATATATATATATATATATATATATATATATATATATATATATATATATATATATAATGTATGTACGTGTGATATGTGTATGTATGTGCACTGGTATAATGATAAGTGTTTTGTCTAGGAGTATGTATCACAAAAATGCAGACTGCCACTATACTGTACTAATCTTGATTTTTCATAACTGTGATGATTAATTATGAGGAAAAGCCTCTGTAATTTGGTGTCAACTTTTTTTTTTTTTTTTTTTTACATTTTAATAACCATGAACAAAACGACAGCGCCGTTATTTTAATATTTAACTGATATATCGCGCAGAGTTACTGGGGTCTGTTTCCCAGACTGCATGATTTTGTTAAAGGGATATTATTTTCTGCAGAAATCTGTGCAGAACTTGTCCAGCATAACCAGAATCACTTGTGCTTGCTCAAGTCCGTTGTTTCACCGGGATAAAGTTTAATATTCAACATTCATTTGACATTCAAAATACAAACCTATTAAGCGCTTCAACCATTTAATTGGATGATGTCAAACCAACTGTGTGACATAGAGTTATGTTTATGTACCACAAGGATTTAAAAAAATATATTCCTCTTGTACATTTCTTTAGAATTAAAAATGGCAAATATACATGTAGATAATGCTATTATACTCTCTAACCATGTGACCTCATGATGTCAAACCAACTGTGTAGCATAGAGACTAATATTGCAACATCAACCAGAGTCCAGTTTTATAGAAGAAATGAGACTTTTGCTGTAAAACATCCCAGCACCACAAAAACATTCTACAGGGAAACAAGGGGAGGTCCAGTGAGCAGTTACCAATTACTGTACAAAGAAACACACATGGTTCAGGGATGGATCATGCCACAGATAGCAAAGTACCATTGAAAGAACACTGAATAAACATCAGACAAAATCATCGAAACAACATTTATCTTCAACATTGTTTAAAATTGATTTTGCTTGTTGTAAAAGCCATCTATTCAAGGTTGAAAACCTGACCATGTCCAACAAGGATTCAGCATTTATTCAATTGTATTTTGTGCCAAGGACTCAACCATTCATCAACTATTGCTGTATTGTGTGTTATATTTAGTAGAGATTGATTCCTAAGTGATTTAATGTTGAAACTATGAAAAATCTATTATGGACTCTAAAGCCTGATACTGTATAACTGAAACACCAACAAAAGTAGTAAAATATAAAAGCATATTTCTAATACACACATTTCTAAACATTCATACAGAAAACAGACCACTCGTATATTCATTTGTTGAGATTGATATACACTATTTCAACAAAAGTATTGGGACACCTCTTTTGATTAGAGGAATTGTTTAGTTTTTTAACTTTTAACTTTGCATTAAAAACAAATTTACCTGTCAAGATAGTAAAGGGCGGCATAGTGGTGCAGTGGTTAGCACTGTTGCCTCACACCTCTGGGACCCGGGTTTGAGTCTCCGCCTGGGTTACATGTGTGTGGAGTTTGCATGTTCTCTCCATGTCGTCGTGGAGTTTCCTCCGGATACTGCGGTTTCCCCACAGTCCAAAAGCATGCTGAGGCTAATTGGACTTGCTAAATTGCCCGTAGGTGTGCATGTGTGAGTGAATGGTGTGTGAGTGTGCCCTGCAATTGGCTGGCCCCCCCATCATGGGTTGTTCCCTGCCTCGTGCCCATTGCTTCCAGGATAGGCTCCAGACCCCCCGCGACACAGTAGGATAAGCGGTTTGGAAAATGGATGGAAGGATGGACTTGCATGATATCATGAAAAACTACAATTTTTGATAAAATCAAATGACAGTACAGTAGAATATGACACTAGTATCGAGAACTTTCTGATGTTTGGCAACATTCCCATATTGTTTTAAATCATTTAGATTTTGAGATATCGTCAAAACAATTGCAGTTTTTTGGAAATCAGTATGTAATATGATGCAGATTATTTTCAGTTTTATCAGTGCTTAATGTAAGTTATTTTATGCACATACCTCCCTCACTTAAGTAACCCTTTGTTTAAACAGTGATTTTAAGCTTTATTTTAATTTATCTTTCATCCCGCTGATATTTCATCCACCTCATTTTTGTCTGAAATATCCCATTTGTATAAAATAGCTTTGTTTCTTTGTTGGTCAGTGGCCTGTGACTATCGGATAAAACTGGCTTTATTTCTTTAACAGCCGTCCTTTGTTTTTTATATGGAAAGGGCACTTGGATGAACACATGTAGATTGATCCCTAAGTCAACAGTGAAAGTCCACTAGCCATTACAACTTAGTCCTTTATATAGAGGAAAGCCCATTTAGTGAAGTATTCAACTTAGGAGTCATTCAGTCATAAATAGTTTTCATTGGACCATTTAGATTTTGATTTTTAAAGAACTGAAATTTTGAAAGCTTTGGACTGTATATTAAAATGTCATAGGTGTATACAATTTTCAGCCCTTGTAAATGAAATAAAAGTTTTTCCCAACTGAATATATTTAACATGGTACAGTAATGATAACCCATGTAAACAAAAACTGCCTTATCTGTCCTCTATCTAGCTTTGATATTTAACTAGGAAGAAGGATGTGGTGATTGTCAAAATTTTCCCTTTCCATTTACAGAATTATTTAGACAGCTTCCATCATCAAAAGTGAAGTTTGGAATAGAGTGTGCTGAATAAATGCATGAGTTGCAGCTTACTGCTAAAAAAAATTATGATGGTTTGGAAAGGATGAATAACTCTTTTGATTTGTACAACTTTGGGTGATGTTTCCGATTGTAAGATCTTTTGTTCTGATTTTTGACAAAGCATTTGCCATTTTTCACATGCTTTATTTGGAATGGGAAATAATTCAGTAAATCACAGTAAAATTGGTATGCTACTACATGCAGAATTTGATCCACCTGGAATGTTTGTCGATGTTAATCTCATGCCTTCAAAATATTAATACGTAGTAATAAATACATCAAAACCGGCAATGTTAGTATAAAGATGTTATGTACTATGAAGTATAAGCAGCATAACATAGTAAAATCATGCAGGCCACATGAAGTGCTTATAAATCCATTAGGACTTGCATGATATCATGCCATAACTACCATTTTTGATTAAATCAAATGACAGTACAGTAGAATATGACACTAGTATGGTGCATGTGGCATTTTCCCAGCCAGAGATAGACATTGGGGGCATTCTGTGGCAAGATGGCCTGCTATAAAATGCCCCCCCCCCAGCTAGAATCATTTCCTTATGGCCCAGCCCAAAGTAATTTGTACAGCACAAATAAGGGGCAAATATGAGTAACTGGTGCAAGTTTGGTGCATGTAGCATTCTCCTAGCCAGAGTTAGACATGGGGGGCATTCTGTGGCAAGGTGACCTGCTATAAAATGCCGCCCCCCCAGCTAGAATCCTTTCCTTGTGACGCAGCCCAAAGTAATTTCTGCAGCACAAATAAGGGGCAAATATGAGTATCTGGTGCACGTTTGGTGCATGTAGCATTTTCCCAGCCAGAGTTAGACATGGGGGGCATTCTGTGGCAAGGTGGCCTGCTATAAAATGCCCCCCCCCCCCCAGCTAGAATCTTTTCCTTATGGCCCAGCCCAAAGTATTTTATACAGCATAAATAAGTGGAATATAATGAGTGTTTCTGAGTAATTGCGTCATTAAGTCCATTTTCCCTTATTTGATTCCATATGATTTAGGGATGGGCCGATCCACGTCTTTTCAGTTCCGATCTGATTCCAGTACACAACTGCCAATATCGATACAGATTCCGATACAAGTGCTCTACATACATTCATATTTTAATATAATAAATATATATTTATACTCATTGTATTACATTTTGTAAACTAGTAAATACAAATGAAAAAATGTATGCTAAAAAATCTTTAATTAGGCTACTAGAGACATACGTAATGTACTGTTCCACCTCATTTGTACATCTTGTTTTAAGTGTTGAGGCATTTGCAGTTTGAATATTTTCCAAAAGAATATACAATGTAAATGCTTAAAATTACACCTCAGTTTTTCTCCCACTGGCAACAGCGTTAATTACACTTCATTGCAATAGCAGCGGCTGGTGTATCACATGCTGTACCGAATGCAAAACTGCCCAGGCTAGCGAATCCCAATTCATTCATTGCTTTTTTATATCACTCGTGTTGTCTCACACAATCGCGTGCCCTTTGTTTAGTGGGATTTTCCGGTAAACGCTACTTACACCTCTTACATTTTTTTTTTCCAAAGACTGCATATCACTGCTACTAGTTGTTGTTAAAACCATAAAAGTCTTCCAGATTGTCACCCTCTGATCTGATGTTCTTACGCTCCTCATACTGAAAAGGGTATGCCTGTGATGTCACAGGTGAAAGTCACTGAGTGGCAACATTACCGTTCAGCTTGAATGTCACAAAAAACACATCTGAAATGGGAAAGAAGCTGTCATGTTGATTGTACAAATCAGTTTAACAAGAAATAGGAGCTATCTTTTTACAGACTGCTGAAAACTAAATAAGTAAATACAGTATTGGATGTGGATTGGTTACATATGGCTGATAACTGATAGTTAACTGATAGATAACTGAATAGTTCTGTATCAGTGTTGATACCGATCCTAATATCAGATCAGTGCACCTGTAATATCATTTGTTTGATCAGTCAGTACTGTGCTGTATTGAACAGTTGCCTAAAACAACTAGAATACAGTCGTGCTGTTTTTATTCATAATGACTTGGTCCTTTCCTCTGTGATGACATCGCAACTGTGGGGACTGGCCTTGTGACATTCACAATGACCCATCAACATCAATTTTAAGTTGTTAATGAGGGTTAACCATTCTCTGTGAATTGATTTTACTTCTATCGGAGTAGTTTTTCTAACGTGATTTCTCTGAACAGTCTCAGGTTGGGCATTGATGATTTGGTTATTGTTAGATATGATCACCTTGTGTCTGCCTCGAATAAGCAAGGATTGATAAATGTTTTCTTGTAGAAGTTAAGCAGACCTTGAAGTTCAGAGTGTTTTTAAGGTGAATGCTTGTGTACTGACAATAAGTGGACTGACATTATAAACCACCTTCGTCTTTTCTTTATAAAAATAAATCCTTTGTTGTTCTACTGAAAAATAGCTTTGAAAAACAAAGGTTATGTGTTCATTTACTCTTGAATTCTGGCAACATTTGTGGGTTTGAGAAGCAGATCAGCTGGATAATATGAAGCACTCAGTGCAGTTTGTCCTATTCTTTTTTTGCATGTTGTAACTATCTGGATATACAGTAAATCAGATGGACTTGTAAGTATTTATCATAGGAAGTGCCTATTGGACAAACCACGGGCCCTTTCCGTGATTCTGCCAACTGTGGACATTAATGGCCATCTGGATATTCTGGAACCTTTGGTGTTTAGTATCGCAGCTTAGAGTGCAGACTGTAGAGTCGCGTAAATGAAAAATTAAATCATTCAAGATGTGTCTTTTAAATGTTCTTTTCTCTGTATGGTGGGAACTAACCACCTACTTCTCTATCACTCTGGACAGGCTGGTACATTACTCATAAACGTATGGCAGTAAAGATGTAGCTTATTTTTTTTGATAAATGGCCATGTCATATTGGCAGTAGAATATTTCCTACCCACACCTGTTATGTACAAAGCCCACCAGAGATGGTCCTATACAAGCATCAGTACTAACACCTTAATTACAGGCTTGAATTCTTTCCATTGAGCTGCAACATCGGTGGGCCCTTCCTCCTCTGTGGTAGCACAAGTAGGATAACGGTGAGATGCCCATGCTAATTTGGCTGTTTGTTATTTTGACTGATTAGAAGGTAGACGGACATGGATCTTACTGTAATTTGCAGAATACCTTGAATGTGAATGCTGCCACTCTGCTTCATCAATACCCAAACACCACCTGTCATTCCCTTACTGTGTATGAAAAGTGCAGTTTGATCTCCTTTTGACTAGTATTTGCCAGAAGGCCTGAGAACTGATGTGCAAATTGTGGAGAATGAATTGTGTGGTGTTTCCTTCTGCGCAGTGTTTGGTAGTTTAATGTAAGACTTACTGTTTCTTGTAGGTTCCTCACAGCATGCACTTCAATGGGCTGTATTAGTTTGAATTGCTCAGTGTGTGGCAGGGATGCCTTCAGCTGTCGCCTGTGGCAGGAATGTGAAACTGTGAGACTGCTGAGCAAACAGATCCCTCCCATTAGATGTCGGTATCTCTCCATAGGGAGATTTCCAATAATTATATTGGAGACCATTATGTTAGAGGAGTGTCTTCATTTATTATTTATCATGGTGGGCATTTAATAAAGTCCTACCTATGGAGGCAGTGCCTCTGAGCAAGGCCCTTAAACCCAAGCTTCCTGGGTGCCGCTTCAGGTGGCTGCTCTTCACTGCCAAGCTTGCTGTCGCTACATATGTGTCTGTGTGCCATGGAGAGCAAACTGGGGCAGGTAAAAGTGTCATTAATATTATTATTATTATTATTATTATTATTATTATTATTATTATTATTATTATTACCACTACCACCAAGTTCATGGACAGTGACCGGTATCTAGCAGGAAAACAAAGCCGTTTTCAAAATGCCTTAAGAATGAATGGTTGTCATGGTTTTTTTTCGATTATAATAAAATGTTTCCTTTGCGGTACAGTGCACTAGTTTGAGTTCCCTGCAGCAGTCTGAGTCAGCAGTGCAGGCAGACCAGAAGGGCTTTAGTCTCTGTCCTGTCCCACATCTCTGCCACGTAAAAGACCAGCCTCTTTAAATAGGTTGAGGCTCTGCTCTGCCAATTCATTGTTATCTGGGATGACTCAGATCAGAAAGGAGAGAATTCATTTGCAAGTTACAGTATGTATCACACAACTACACAGATATTCCTCAATACTGTTATTTCTTAGGTAGTATTTAACATGCCAGAAATGCATTTTGTCATAATTGTACTTTCCCATTTTCAGTGTATGTTTTCAAAGCACGTCTCATATTGATTTGATTTAAGGTTCCAAGAAGCAGCTGTATGCTAAGTACACACTCGTTGCAGCGTTTGACATTTTCAAAGTATTTAGTATGCATGTTAAAATGCTTCATTTCTAGATTACAGAGTACTATTAGGTTGCATTTTAGGTGTAAAAACCAGGGGGGAGGGGGAGAAATGTACCCAGCAATATTTAACCGGTTAAATGAATCAACTCTGTTATCAGCCCGCAAAACACTTGTATTGCATAAATTACATTCGGCAGTCTTGCCTTTTTCTTCTTTGAACCTGAAGTAACTCCAAACTGCTGACATGTCGGCAAGTCTCACACACAACAGAGACTCTTATCACGTGATGCATCTTATCACGTTATGCATGTCACAAGTTTTGTAATAAATTTTTTATAGTAATTAAGTTTTGTAGTAATTCTTAATGAATAAAATTACATTTTTTATCCCTTCCCGACTTCTGATGCAGTAATTTTGACCAGGATCAGGCCGATACAGAATATCGGATCGGTGTATCTCTGGTTGTCACAGTGCAGTATTATTTTTGAATTTTTATTTATTTAACAAATTTTTTACTATGCAAATGAGCATCTTTTAGGTTTCGTTATTCAGACAATACATTATGTTTCCAGTTTTACTAAAAAAAAACTATTTCAAAACAAATTGTTTCCCTGCTGAACCGAAATTGCAATGGACTGTGACCCCCCCAAGCAGATGGTTGTACCATCTTCCACCCAGCATACAGACCTATGGGCAGTTTAGTTAACTTCAATTAACCTCAGCATGTTTTTGGGCCGTGAGGAGGAAACCCCACAACAACATGGGGAGAACATGCAAACTCCACACACATGGAACCAGGGTGGAGGCTTGATTCCTGATCCTAGAGATCTGAGGTAACAGTGCTAGCCATTGCGCCACCAAATCTCTTCCTCCTCCTCAGTCATTTTTGTTAGATTTCTTACAAATGCATCACACTGCTTACGAGTGAATCAAACAGCAAGGACAAGAATGATTTTGATCATGCAAATTCAGTGGTGGAAAATTTTAGGCTGAGAAGAAACCATCAGTAAAAGTTCAAAGCTTGCCAAAATTTTGTTTCCTATAAAAGAGTGAAAATATTTCAGCATAATGTATTGATACTTTCAACCCAGCTGATTATCACAGTGCTTGTGATGTGAACATTGCATGTGCATAACATGCGATGTTGATGTTAACATTACATGTCCTGTAGGCACAGAATCGAAAGCAGCATGATGGCAAAAATGTACAATGCCGTCACCACACACGGCCCACTTTTTGTGTGTGGAGTTCCCAGTTTAAGGTCAGACATGCAACAGACTGGTATCGTGTGATATAAACTCTGCTGTAAACTCTGCTAACAATACTGTGATCTTATTTCATCACTTGAAGTATTGTCACCCAGTAGAATATACAAGTGTTCACATTGGGTTTCAGTTTGAAAAAATGTGGGACACATTACTGTATGTCCTTTATCGGTTAAGAAATGGGAAACAGAATTATATCATGATAATTACTAAAATCAACTCATGGAAAAAATTATTCTGAAAAATATTTTTCTTAATATTGGATATGTATCCATATCTGTGGGATGTTTCAGGTAACTTTACTATGCAAATTCTAAAACGTTCACTGCAGAACTGTGGTTCACATGTTTAAATGTCTTGCATATCTCCCCATGCTTGATCATTTTTAATGAATCTCTTGTTAGATGGTATGAAGAACACATATGAAAATAAGACTGGCTGGCTGCCTGTACTTTCTGCGATTATTTGACCATTAATGGCTTGTACATCTTACTTGCTGTGAATTTTTAATGTGTTTGCTCATTAAAGTCAATATCATTAATGGGTAAGACTTTTCCTTGAGGGTCCCATGTAATTGAAGGTTTCCCTTAGGTTATTAATATTTGCTTCTCTGCATTTCTCTTTGTGGGAACATTTGTAAGTGTGTTAATCTAAATTTATCTTGCATTAGAATGCTGTTATATCAGGCCCTGTTAGGCTTGATTCTCGTCTTCATCATTGCTGCAGATGCTACATTGATTTTGGTTAATTTTCTAGAAAATGACTTACTATTTCCTGTAATGGAGAATATGTGATGGATTTTGAGGAATAAGTATTAAGTAAAGTATCCTTTTATGGACATGGTTAAAATCCATCCATACATTGGCATACCTGCTTGTCCTGTGCAGGATCCAGAGCCTGTCCTGGACAGTATTGGTACCAGACAGGGAATAACCCAGGACAGGGAGCCAGCAGCTTGGTTTAAATAAATAAGTATAAATTTTACATCAGTTCATTTTAGTAATACAGAAATGCTACTAATTTCTTATTATCCAGTATACAAAGATCACTTTGAATTTTTCAGTTCACTGAAGGTGAGGTTATATGTTGTTAGTCTAAACATTTTTTTATTAAGAGATTGAAAAATTACCCTACCTTTGCAATTTAAATCTTGATACAATATACATCCTCCCCCCCCCCCCCCCCCGAAGGTCAGGTTAATATAATTTTATTTTCTATATAGCGCCAGATCACAACAGAAGTCATTTAAGGTTACCTTTCGTAGAGAGCAGGTCTGTACATTATCCTTTTAATAAACAATCTAAATACCCTTATGATATTGTCGCACGTTTACAGTTCTCCTCTGCTCTCTGTATCACGCATGGCGGAGCTCCGCCCCGATGCGCCCGCACAGACACATGTGCGCACACACAAGTGAGCTCACTCCCACCAGCGGACAGAGAGCGCGCGTCGGAAAATATGTCGCGTCAACCACCTGAAAAATATTTGAGTTTTTTTGACTGCTGTCATTAAAAGAAACACATGAACACCATAAATCCTGTTGGTGTCTGTCTGCCCCCCCCCCCGCCAAACTTGTAAACCATGGGGAAACACTGTAGTGTTTTCCACTCTGTGCAGAATAATCGTCAGTTATTTCAGTGCACCCAACGCAATAAAAGCTATTTCAAAATTTAAATATAACATACACAGTCGCTCTTCATCCAATCTCAGATGACTATATTTGTGCCCAAGAAGTCAGCGGTGGAGAGCCAGAATGACTATTGCAGAGGTGGTCTGACAGCCATAGTCATGAAGTGCTTTGAGAGACTGTTGCTGTCACGCATCAGATCCATCATCCCCTTAGATCTGGATTTTGCCTACGGAGCAAACTGATGCACAGATAACACTTTCTCGATTGCACTTTACACAGCTTTTTCTCACTATGAGCAATCAAATACATATATGAGGATGTCATTTGAAGAATTTAGTTCTGCATTTAATACCATTATCCCTCACAGTTTGGTCAACAAACGGAGCAGCTTGGACACTTCTATCCACTCCTGCTCTGTAAAAAAAAAAAAACGATGTAAATTTACAGTAAAATACTGGCAGCAGAGTTGCCAGCCACTTACTGTATTATTACAGGGGCAGTTCTGTAATTAGTATTTACAGTATAATACTGTATGTGTACAGTATAATGCTGTGTTTTGTATACACAGTATTATATTGTAAATATCAATTACAGTATATAATATACAGCATATGATAAACATTATCATGTGGACAGCTGGGTGTGTGTGCGTCGTTTACCTGGGGCAGAGATGACACCAAGATGCACTATGGGAAAAAGGCTGTTGAAGGCGGTGTGATGCTCTGAGCAATGTTCTGCTAGAAATCCTTGGATCCTGGCATTGTGGATGTTACTGTAACATGTACCTTTTGCTTAAACATTGTTTGCAGATCCCTTAATAGCAACATTATTCCCTGCTGCTTTTTGGTATATATTAGCATTCTTGCTTTAATACCATAGGACTGACTGTCTCTGTCATCTCAAACTTTTGCAGATAACCTTGAAGCTCATCTTAGTGAGTGGTAAGACAAAAGAGTTCCCCTTCTCACCCAGCAACTCTGCAGCGGATATTGCCAAGCATGTGTACAACCACTGGCCAATGGGTAATATTCTTCAACATTATATGCAATTTTCATTTTTTTTTATATTTTATATAACATTATAAATGGCATGGATTAAATTCACAGACTCTGTAACTGTATATCACATTAAGATAATAAATTATATACAATTTGATTATTATTTTATTACTTTGCACCATATGGAACAGACATGCTGGATGAGGTTCTGCAGCCATCTGTGTGCCTTTCGGTGCTGCATTTAGAGGAGTGTAGAGAGCAGTCAGTGTAAATAGTCTGTCAATACGATGGGAATGTGGAACAGAATGACCAGCTCTCTTGCCTGCGTTTGAAGTGAAAATGGGGAATATTGTGTAGATGCTAAAAAAGTTGAATGTGATTTTTTTCCCCAGTTGGTCATGTGTGCTAGCTCACTGCTTCCAAGAGGCACTTTTAACTTCTCTGTTCCTTTCCATTATCACTGAATGCTCAGTGGGCTAAGCCTGTGTGCCTGTAATCAGAAGGTCGCCGGTTCAAACCCAGCCTCAGCACGTCTGTGGGTCCTTCAGCAAGGTCCTTAACCTCCTGCTCCCTGGGCGCCACTACGGGTGGCTGCCCTTCGCGGACAGCTTACTCTTCAAAGAGCAAGTTGAGGGAGACGTAAAGATAATTTCCCCACGGGGATCAATGACGTATCGATTATTATAATTATGCTACAGCTTAGCGTTACCAGGAGTGTGTGGAATAGGCATTGCCAAGTGCAGCTTATCCTTGAATATAAACTTTGGCATCTTAGATCCGACCCATTGAATAATTAATCATTAATGAACATTGAAATAAGAAATAAGGAAATAAGACGAGAGTATAATCAAATAATCTCTAACAACAGAGTTTGTTGATTGAGGTCAAGTGTGTATTGTTAATGAAGCTCCCAAGTCTTAAAGATGATCCTCTTCTTTCATCAACAATGAGGTAAGCAACCTAAAATCAGCTACATGGTGAATTGGAGACTATACTCAAAAAAACACTCTTGAGTAAATTGCTGAAAATCTGACGCGCAAAATTGAATATGCCAGAGGTGGATTGCTGTTTTTTAATATGGCTGAATGTGAGGCAAGCAAGCAGAGGTGGGTAGTTCAGGTACAGAAAGTAAAAATCTAACAAAGATTTTGTTTTGAACAATCAATTGAGTATAAAAAGTCAGTCGCAGAGTACTAAACTGGTTGGTTGTAGCAAAATTAATGTCTGAATTTTTACTTTCTGGACCTGAACTATCCACCGCTGCATTCAAGTGCTTGCCTCCATCTGATGTGAACAGGTCAGAGCCATAGTTATCATCAGTGGCACAGCGTGTTAGCTAATCCCATGTCTCATTTTTCACCAGACAGTTCAATTGTACATTCTGTCGGCGCTGTGTTTGGGATGTACTGGAAAACTGGAGAGTAGTGTAATTCACCTTAGGTGATAATCTACCAAAGAGCAAACATAATTTTCTCCATTTCAGACTGGGAAGAGGAACAAGTCAGCAGTCCAAATATACTGAGGCTCATCTACCAGGGGAGGTTTCTGCATGGAAATGTAACACTGGGAGGTGTGTTTCGATGTGCAGAATCAAAGCACTTTATTTCTGTGCTCAACCCGAAAATAAACACCCAGCAAAATTGTAGCTTCTTCACTGGAAAGATTAAAGTAGCAAGAGGAATGGATCCAGTGTAGGGGCGGAGTGGCCATGGGGAGCACTGGGAGATTCCTGGGTGGGCTGACACTTCCAGGCCGATCAAGCTGCGGTACACACATTTTCATAAAGAAATGCACTTGTATGTAGTAAATAAAGGAAAAGACAGCCCGTCTCCAAGTGGTACGACCCACTTCGGGTGCATGTATCCATTGTAGAGAGAAGGTGCTAGAACATCCTAAAATAAAATGATTAAATTAGTACGAACCAGCTTTGTGTGAAACTAAACTGTTGTGATGGATAATACCACTGGTTTTCTTTTTGATCTGATTTCGATTCGATACAAGATTGTTATTGCTGATACCAATCTCAATACCGCTATTCAGTGGTGGCCCAACCCTAAGAGGTACATGACAATAACAATCTGGGGGGCAGTGCTGGCAGATCGATTATTCCTACTTACTAGTGTCTGGGCCCCCTCCCCGTTCACGTCCTGCTCCCTATATTAATATGAACATTTAAATTACCAGGTAAAAGTCGATACTTTTACGTTATAATCAATTTTTCAAGTGAAACCATTCAGATGGTAAAAATGTGCTGGAGGAGGATGCAGCAAAATCCACAAAAATTTCCACTTTATTTGGAAGAGGCGAGAAAGGTGCAGTCTGCTAACTGTACAACAATGCCGTGGGTCACGACTTAAGTAACATGGGTGAGAGCAAATTAGCCACCTAGCACATGTGATTGACCCTACAGTAAGTAATAAAGCCTAAAACACACTGGGTTTCCAGTGTTATTAACATGCTATTCCTAATTGAAAAAGTATCAAAGAAAGTGGGATTATTTATTCACATAATATTCACATCAATACTTGTGCAAAAATGCAATGGTCCTTTTATTTTTTAAATAATTCACACCTGTATTTAGCACTATCCACTTGTGATCGGATCACTAGGATGCATGTTAATACCAGGTGTGAAGATGGCCAATGTCACAAAGAGCACAGTCCTAAATGCTACCCCTCTGAAATATTTTCTGTTTCCTTGTACAAATCAGATTCATTGCTGCCCCCTGACTTCCAGCAGATTTGCACCACACAGGAAATAACTTCATTAAGTGCATAATACTTACATTATGGCATAAATTCAGCAGTCAGGCATACGTGCCACCCTCTCTATAAAGTCTCCAAAGTAAGAGTTCCGAATTACTGTAGGGAGGATAGAACATTCTCTTCTGTCTTTAATGATACCTGGTCCCAGATCATGTTGCTGGGAAATTCTGCACGGACCAAAATACTTTCCAGAGAATAATAATCCAAAAGTGTTGCAGGTGTGATACGCGAGCAGAATTTGATTGTTGTCATCAAAGCTGTTCAAAATAATAGCTACGATTGGAAGGGAGGAGAGAGCAGTCACTGAAAATCGGTGTTGTCGCAACTCACGGCGCACAGACAGAAGCGCAAGACGCAAGGAGTCGAGGAAAATGCAGGGTTTAATGGAAGTAACAACAAAAGAGACAGGCAGCAACGTAGGTTGACGACACAGTGACCGGACTGGGGAAACAAACTGAGACGCGGACTAAATATATAGAAGTAATGACAACAACCAGAGACAGCTGATCACGCGGGGATTCCACTCGAGGTTAAGGAGCGTACGATTGGGGCAGGACAGGTGTGTTAAAATTCTGGAGAAGCCCCTCAAAAATTGGACCAAAAGGAAGTATCTTTCCAAAATTGAAAGAGGGGGAAATAGCATTAAACTAGAAGTAGAATCTTATGTAACGAACTATACTTCATTAACTCAAACCACATCATAATCAGTCAGTGTGCCATGATGGTATGCAAGGATCGGAATTAACACTCCAGATATGCCTTTAGCAAAAAACACAAATTTGTTATTATTTTTAATAATGAGTGTTTCTCTAACAAGCAATCAGAAAGTGATTTCTCACAGGTGTCACAAAATGAATAGTACCGAATAGAGTGTACGTTGTTCCCAGTTTTGTTTAAGATATTCTGTTTTGTGCAATGTAAAGGTAATACGGTAACACCTTCCTTGAGGGGCACATATAATGTAGTAGAACACTTTTACTTAATGTGTTAATTAGCCAGAAACTAAGTGTTAGTTACCTAAGGATCCCATGTTTAATCAATCGCAAAATTTGTTCATGATTTGTACTTTAGTAGTAATTGAGTTACTTAGCTGCTTGTGCCCCCTCAAGTAAAGTGTTACCAGCAATGTCTCTTCAAAAACTTATTTTCACTCTTATAAATAGTTCATGGTGTGGTTTACAGTCATCCCAGTAACCCAAATGCAGACTTGTTTGTTGCCGTTAACTCTAAAAGAGAATTTGTCACTCTAGCATTAAAACTACCCCTTGGCAAGATAACAGTGATGCATCTAGTGGCCAGAGAGACGCTACCAGAGCCAAACTCCCAAGGTAACTGCAGGAAGATTTTTACTTTTTTTTTCTTGAGTGGTTTGTAAACTGTGTCATAGTGCAGTGCACATGCAGAATTGGGGAAACAGCTATTTTGTTGCCTACGACAGAGTGCTAATATTTTTATGTTTGTTTCAGTACCCTTAACAATTAAGTTGGGCTTGATGCAATTAAAAAAGTCTTTAAACACCCAAACATTACTTGTGAAATGTGTGTTTTTGTGAAATGACTACAAAAGATAGGTTGAATGTAGTTTCATTAAACTGTTTTGTTTCTGTTTTGGTTTTCAAGATGGTTGCTATGTCTGTGATTTATTCCTTTTTTAAACTGCAGGTCAAAGGAATCGTGAGAAGACTAGAGAAAGCAACTGCTGTGTAATCCTGTGAACATTCCCAGCCTCGTCTGCCACCTGGGGTGGAACACAGTCTGTCTTTCATGCTGCTGAAGTAGATGCCTGGGAGGCCCTGGAGAGTGCACGAAAATAATTTTGCTGGGGGCAACGGGAGAAATCAGGGAGGTGAATGAGATGTGGTTAATTTCAGATTTGTGTTTCAGACTGTAGTCTCCCTCCTCATCCATTCATTCTTGAAGGACAAACAGATGCATTCAAGTATTCAGACTGACTCTGGTGGTCCAGTTCGGCTGCCCATGGCAGAGATTCACTTCCTCTGTTCTGTAACATTTACAGTACCCAGCTGCTCCTAGCTCCACCTAGAGACAGTTCTGAAGACTGACACCTCACCCACAGGGAGCAGTGGTGCAGACTATGAAGTTGTAAAGGCTGATTTATACTTGATTCATACAGCGTGGAATCTACTCCATTGGCAGCCACGTACCCTGCGCCGTAGTATGACGCTTCTAGTTACATTTCTGTGGAGGTGCAGGTCAGGCTAAGGTATAGGCTACAGCATGAGCTATCCGGCTATGCCATACCCTTGCCATACTAACAGCATAGGTTTTGCACAAAAGTATAAATCAGCATTAAGGCTTAGCATGCACCCATAGGGATGCAATATGAAGGGATGCAGGTGGGTGTTATACATCCAGAACATCATTTGTGTGCACAATTTAACCACTAAAAACACTAAACTTGTTATTCAGGACTGTTTCAAACTATGTGACTAAACTTTTATTGTGCCTCTAGTCTGGATTCAGTCTGCAAGGCAACTGACAAACATGTAAGGCGTTTTTTTCGGGAAGATGAGTTTCCTATATTTATGTGTAAATCACAGGAAAATTGACAAACTGGAGTTAATTTCCTAGCCTTAGATTTTATTAAATCACTGGGTTCTTTTATTAACCGACAAAGAGCATCAACATGTTATTCTGTGATTCTTTTTTTATTTTTACTTGTCTTGGTATTTGTCTTAACTTCTGTGTGTCAATTTGCACAGCTGTGCAGAAGCATGAATTATTTCATATAAAGTTGAAAAAAGGATTTTGTTTTTAATGTTTTCCTTTAAGAGTTATTTTTTGGAAACTAGGGATATGTGTACAGTATCTTTAATGTTAATGTTATACAAAAATATGCTCATACATGGATATTACTTGGATATAGTGATGTTCAGTGTAATATGGTCTATATAATTACTAGTAGCAGTATCAGATGATCCCAACTCTTGATGACAATGCTGTGTACCTTACAACTAAATCCTAATTCAATTTATATGAAGTATCTAATCTGTATTTTTCTTTACCTTAAAATGGTCAGAAAACATCTAATATTATTAATAGCACATTTCTGTGGTTATTGCTTTAATAAAATGCAATATAATGCAGTATTAGCTCTTTACAAATATTGTTCATATTGATCAGTATTCAGAAGAGTTTTTTGATTGTATATAGCATTGCATTTTTCTTCAAAATGAGTAGAATAAATCTTTAAACTAAATAAATAACAATGAATAATTGTGGGCATCTTCTGTGTTGCAGTATGAAACTAAAACTTTTTCTGTCTGATTTGCTTTTCCTGCTTCACAGAGAATAACACCGTCTTGTAGCTGATATTGTGCTTTCAAAGGCAGCATGAATAAATGGCACACAGTGGGGAAAATCTTAAGCCAACAGCCCTAGGCGAGGTTTGCCATGGAAATCCCCTCTGTTCCTGAGCAGGATACTCACAGTAACCTGTACTTCTATGATAAAAGGCACTTAAGGGACTAATTGAAATTCTAAGGTAAACAATGCAAAATGAAAAGGCTGATGGTGCAGTTGGAGAATGAACCCCCTGAAATTCAAGGTCTGAACTAATTGCAGGGAACCACAGTGGTAATGCTGCAATGGGGGTCCACCTAATGCAAGGCAAATCAGCATGTTTAAATATTTAACACAAAGGGAGGTGTATTTTTCTTGCTGAATTAAAACAAGATAAGATTATATTTTGCATGCCACTAAGGCAGCCTTTACAACATTCCAAGTCCCAAAAGAGACAATTACTTGACGCAGCTGTAGAATCAGTTTCAAACAAACAAGAATATCACAGTTATTGATACCTTGCCATACTCTGAATGTCAAGACCAAGCATCCTTGTTGTGACTACTCAATAAAAACTACTTGTACTGCGGTTAATGTTTATGAGCTAGATTTACTTAGGTTATGTGGACATTGTTACAATTTTAGTTATCTTCAAGTACACAGGGAAGTAAATCTACACAACGTTTGTTTCAAAGGTATATTTAGAGGTCAAGATAATAAGATGTTGAAATGACTGTTTAAAACGGTTAATGTTCCTGCTCAGGCCCTGTGTTGGACAGTTAAATAAAAAAAAATCAATAGTTAAAAACTACTTCCCAAACTTGTATGGATGCTACTAGTGGGTTAGACTTTTGATACCGATGTAGCAGTCAGTTATTGATGAGGCATCGATTCAGCACACCATACCTCACCCCTAACCTCATTATCAGTAGGTGCAGGTCATTTCGAAAGGATTTTAAGATCACAGGGCTATTAAAATACAACGACAGACTTGTTTTATAAAAGAGAGTGAATGAGCAGTTTGAAAATCTATAAACGTACTCCTCCAATTAAAATCACATTCGGTGTATTTGAAGACCTCTGCATATGAGACACACATTAATGTGGTTTCAATTTGAGAAATTTTCACATCTTTTGACTCCATCTTGTGGTCATAGGTATTCACTACGTATGCGTAAATTAAAAAATAAATATTCAGTAATATTTTACGTTATAGATGTCATGCACATTTTATTTATAAACGTTTTTATCAGTAAAATCAGATGTGATCCGCAAGTTATATCTTTTAAAGTATTTTTAAAATATAAGCAGTCCTATGAATTTTTCCACGTTTATTTGCAAACCCCCAGAGCACCTGTTATAAAGTTGTGTAAAATGTCACGCAAAAATTATCAATAGATGTTTCAGAATAATATACTATTATAATAAAAGCGCTAGATAAATTATCTCCCGTTAAAGGAAGACGTGAGCATTTATAGCAAAACCAATCGAAATAAATAAAGGGACACAGACACACATGTGTGTGTGTGTGTGTGTATATATATATATACATATACATACATATATATATATATATAAATATAACTTACACGTATTGTTAAAAACCGTTGTGCCAACGATGTGAGCCAACAGTGATTTTGATTACTTTGTACTTGTAGGAAAGCGGAATCTGAATCTTATCAATCGGCTAGCGTAATTCAACAAATTGCATAACATAAAGTCAGAATGCACAGTTATCTGCTCAGTTATCTATCGCACCATTTTTACCAAATGGTATCAGTCTCATGTCAGCACGTTTGCTTTCTGTATGTCTACTCGTTTCTTCAGCCTTTGGAATAGACTTTCCTTCACCTCTTTAGTCCGTAGACAGTATATCAGCGGATTGACCATGGGAGGGAACGAACTGTAAATCATGATGACTGCGATGCGCAAGTCTGGGCTGAATGTAATGCCCACGTTGCTCGCCATGTACACGAAACACCGAGGGAGATAGTAAAGGGAAATGATGATGAGCTGGGCGCTGCAGGTGGAGAGGGTTTTGAGGCGACCTTGGGTGGTGGCGATTTTAAAGACTGCAACAAGTATAGAGCAATAAGAAAATAAGATAAATGCTAAAGGCACCAGTAATACGACCATAGCAGAAGCAAAAGCAGGATACGCGTAAGCAGCCCTGTCAGTACATGCCAGCGTTGTGATAGAAATATGGTCGCAGTAACACTGAACAATAACATTAGATGAGCAGTAAGGCAGAGGAGATGCCCTAATTACACTCATCAGTGGGCTGCCGATGGCAATCACCCACGAAATGATGCTGAGTATAAAAATAATTGAGTTTGTAATTATCGTGGAGTATCTAAGAGGGTGACAAATTGCCACGTATCTGTCTATAGCCATTATTAGTAATACAAAGGAGTTAACAGATCCAAAATAATGCACAAAATACATCTGGACAAAGCAAGCAGTGAATGAAATGGTCCCTGCTTGGAACCAGTACCTGGCAATGATCTTCGGCAAGGTGGTGGTGCTGAACAACACGTCAGACACAACCAGGTTCAATATGATGAAGTACATGGGCTTGTGAAGCTTCTGGTCTGTTATAAATATTGCAAGAAATATTGCATTTGCAAGTATAGTAAAGACATATAACAAGCATAAGACAGTGGCAATGAGACCATAATAACGGGGAAGAAGTCCTGGAAATCCCATAATGAAAAAGTCCGTTATTGAGCTCTGATTCTCTGCCAACATAATGAACTAAAATCCAGTGGAAAGTGACAGGAATTTGTATGAAACCTTCAGTCTTTCTCAATTAAGCAGGTTAAATGAACAAGTCTTAGTTTAATAGCCTACTGACATCTCATTACTGTCTTTATATTCAACTACTAAATTTCTATTTGTCTGATAGTTTATTGGAAATTCAAACACACACAGAGACTAATGCTTGAACCGGCTACACCATGGCTTTACATTTACTCAGTATAATAAAACTCACATAGAAATTCTTGTCATAGTCAGGATTTTGCTAATGCTTTAGAAAAGTATATATTCTGTCTGCCCCGCGATGGCTTGGCTCCCTGTCCTTGGTTGCTCCCTGCCTTGTGCCTGTTGTTTTTGGGATAGGATCCAGACCCCTGCAACCCTGTACAGGACAAGCAGTACAGTACAGAAGATGAATGAATGAATGAATATATTCTGTCGCTTGTGTAATGGATACAGAAATTGCATGATAAGAGGTTTACTGAAGAAAATGAACTTACCAGAGTTAATAGGTGATGATCCAGCAGTACTCAGATAGTACCTTCCAGCAGGTTACCCCGCTCAGCTCTGGAACATGTGTTCTTTCTGATAAAAACATAGTGATTATGGATTTAGATGTTAACATGAATTCAATATACTATAAATACAGTATAAAAGAAATTCTATGACAAAACCTCAAAGCTCTCAGATTGCGGTTCTTTGTATGGTCTTCATAATATTCTTCTATAGCTTGTAATGATTATTTAAAATATTAAGACAAAATCAATTTAAAAATAATTATTGTCTTAAAAGACCACATGTTGGGACATTAGCTGTGAAAGCTAAACATTCTGAGCTGATAGCCAGGCACCTAGTGAAATTCTATGGCACATTAAAGACTTCAGGCAGATCTTGGCTTAGAGTGTAATTTATATAAACACTGCTAGGCTGTTAATTCCTGCAGCCTGACAACTGAGAGTGACATGTATAAATAGATCATTACAAAGAGCACCAGTGACAAGGGAGGTAATTAAGATTAAATGTGTTTGTGAGATGCTTTAATGCCGAAAACACCCAAAGGTGTTACAGCTGTTATTAGTAAAAAAAAGTATATTTTAAAGGTCGTGATGTAATGGCCACCCACCAGACATATTACCGCAAACTTCAGCCTGAAACCTCTGAGTAATATGAAGAATTTTAATTTTAAGGTATTTTACGCGAATGAACATTTATATAGGTAAAATGGAGTACTACAATATATATTTTTGCAGAAAAACTAGGAAAATGCCTTTGCTCTGTTGTCCAGTACAGGTTTTAAGACATTACTCCTGGTATGTTGCATTAAAGTATTTCCTCATAAATATGGTGTGTATGTATTAATTATCCATCCATCTTCCTTAACACTGAACCAGTAGCAGATTACAGTGACCCTTGGGCCTTTCCCAAGGAGGAAGAACACATGTCAGGGAAAATCCACTCCATCACAGGGCACATCATCACACATGCGATTGTCACGATCGCCGGTGATTAAAGCGGTGATTGCTCGGGCAGGCGAGCAAGGATCAGGCAAGCAGGCGGAATACGGGGTAAACTGGGGAAGGGCAGGACGGAACACTGGCATTGACAAACATCAATGACGGACAAGGGACACAGGCAAGACTTGGACTTAAATAGACAGGACTGATCAAAATAACTAGACACAGCTGGGTACGATCAGGGAAGCACACGTGGATAATCAGGGGGGCGTGGCACACACGAGGATCGTACGAGCCGGGTATGACAGTGATACTGAAAAAGGGCAATTTAGAGATAGCAGTTCATGTAACTGAATGTCCCAAAGTCATAAATCAGAGCACCTGGAACATAGCGACACAAACACAGAGAGAGCATGCAAACTCCACCGTCATAGGGCAGGAATCACACCCCCGAAGCTGTATGAGCTAACGGCTGACAACTGAGCCACTGCAGCTCTGTCCACCTTATCTATTAATATAACTTTGGGTCTTATCCATTTTTAGAACAACTTCACTTTAACATGTTATACAGTATATTTACTGATTTAGAAGTAATTCTGTAACAAAAATTTAAACTGGGGTCTCATTCATTTTAATATACAGAGTAAAAATAGCTCATGATATAGGTAACAAATGAAACATCTTTCACAGTTTTGAACCATGTATTTTTTGTTTGCCTTGGGATAAATGAATGCATAAAATAAGAGTACTTCATGAGGCATCGATGGACCACACCAAAAATGGCACCTCTAATCATATTATCAATAGGTTAAGGCCATAGGTTTGGTTTCAACGCCCCACCCCCTAAACACATACACGCACACACACGCACATTTCAAAATGGTTATTTACCGAATATCCAAAGAAATTGAAAGCATTACACTGTAAGGACATAAAACTTATAGGTCCTGCAGGCCCCAACTCTGATCAGCCTGCATCAGTCTATTTCAGAGCTCCGCTGGCCCAGGCAAGACTGGACTCAACTCTTCAAACCACCCCTTTTAAGAAAGGCAAAGGCCGGCCGGCTCCTGAGAGACTGGATAGGAATAACTGGAGCAACACAGAAAAAGCAAGACCTTTCACCCCTCGGAGTGGCCGGAGTTCCACAGTCAATCCACAGCAACAACAGTTGTCAGTCTCCAGACACAGACACCTTTTCCACTATAAACAGGATAATTCACCACACATAGACAATACACGCATGTTTGGTCTCGTTTGAATAGGCATGAGACGGCGAGTGTCATACACTCAGATTTAAGGCAGTATAGTTTTCCCTAGGAGAACTATAGAAACTTCGGCTAAACCCACCAAACTGAGAGATCCTCTCACATGGTAGAACAAGGGAATTACGACCACCCCCTAAAGTGATCTGATTGGCTGGGAACCTGAGAACCAAGGCCAACAATGCCCCTAAAATTAACCATTGACCGAAGTTGGTCAGTCTTCAGAGACATGCCATCACCTGGTTTGGATACTTAAGGAAGGGCCTCAGAAGAATTCGGGGAGTCACTCTGTAGTCAGAGCTCCCACAGAGAACTGGGTGAAAGTCCATCTGTAGTCAGATACTTTCCGCAGAACTTTGTGCACTCTCAGCTGAGGAATGTGATGGTTTTATATTGTATTTGTCAAATTGTATTTACAAGTATGTGTGGCCACATGTCAATGATTGAATATTGTAATATGTTTAATAAATGTTGTCTTGATTACTTCATGACTGTCTGATTTGCCCTTTATAAACTTTCCAGATTGGGCTTCTATCCTGATTAAGACTAAAGTGGTAAATACTATCTTGCAGCCTCTGGGTTAAATACCCTTTATCCGGGTCCCAAACTCGACTGCCCAAGTTAAGTTAGGTGGATACCAAAACTACACCTCTGGAGTTCGCACACGCTCAGTTACGGGCCGACTTAACCTCTGAGGTCAACACATGCTGATGAAAGGTACCAGTCTACCCTCTGAGGGGCGTACACACTATGTTCTTAGGCACCGGGCATAGTCCCTGAGACGCTCACATGGTAAGACAATGGGCGGCATCGGCGGAGTCCCTGAGACGAGCCAAAAGTAAACCTCGTACAAACTACCGCAATAAAAGGTGCGCCTTCACAGCCTCTGAGGTTGACACATGTTATGATATGGGCTGCCCCCAGCTGAGCCTCTGAGGGGGACGTACGTGTGGTTTGGGTAAATATCGGCTTAATCTCCGAGGCACCGACATGCTCAGTAATTGGCAGACACTGAGCCTTTGGGGAATTATATAGGTCGAGGGACCCGAATAATCAGAGGCTGACATTGTCTTAAATGGTGGCGATTTCCATACCTTTAAGACAAACCCTGTGGAACAAGCCCACGGATCGCCTTGTCGGCCGAGGCGAATCTGGCGGACTCCTTCTTCAGGGGTAAACTAGAGTTGGTAATCTAAAGGAGAGTCCCGAAGTAATCCAAACAACATAAACGTCATGACTACAATATACTGAAATAAAGGTCTTTAATAAAATGGAGTCAGATATGTGTCTAAAAGAATATATTGTATATTAAAAAGGGTAAGTAATTCCCAGCAGCGCTTGGAAGGACCAACACGCATTCACAGCCTTCGGCTGCGCCATTGGATTCCGCCATTGGGCCAGTGGGCGGCTCCCTACAACACCAATACTGCAACTCTATGAAAATAACTAGACAAGAGATCTGCCGAAAGTTTAACTCAAAAATAGGGTAACAAAATGAATATATCAGAGAAATGGAAGAAGTGCAAAAATGATAAAACTGGCTAAAGGCAGTATTAACTATAGGCAATAATAAATTATTTGGGAAAGCAAAAAGGAATATTTCTTTTACATGTTTCTACATAGCAAAATCTCTACACATTAGCTACTTCATTTTTTGCTGGTGAAGTAAATATCGGATAAACTGAATCAACCAGTGAAAAACTGTACCAAATGCAAAAATTATACCCAACAACCATCTGAAATTCTCCCAGTATGTGCTTATAATAAACATATCGAACAATATTGGCAATCACTCACAACGCTCTCGCCTCGGGTGACTACATGCTCTAAGTTGCTACTAGTCAATTCAATTCAATTCAATTCAAAAAACTTTATTTGTCCCCAAGGGGCAATTTGAAACTATGTATGTCCTACTAGGACTCGCAAACCTCACACAAACCTGCACATTAGAGCAGTCTCAATATTGTGATGCAGTGGGATTGGTCAGCAAGACCAGCTATACACTGTACCAGCATGACTTGCACTGCACTCCGTACAAGTACTGTAAATGTATATAGTCAACTAATCCGTTCCTGAATAACCTCGCATTCACTAAAATTGCGTACTGAAGATACACATATCCAATGGGAAATATAGGGTTAGGGTAATGTGATTAACTTGTTCCAAACTGATTTAATTAAATAATAGAAACAGCGATACCAGTGGCCAATAATGTAATTATATGCATTTTAAATAAGAACTAACAATAATACATTAATAAATATCATAAACATCTCCTATGAGTGGGTTGGCGACCTATCCTGGAATGTTCTAGGCCTCGTGCCTGTAGCTCTGGACCCACCGCGACTGTATAGGACAAGCAGTTGCAGAAAATGGATGGATGGATGGATCTCCTATGAATCTCATGTGAATTGCGTAGTAACCACTTCAACCGAACAAGCCAAACTAGCTAACTTGTCGGTTGCAAAGTAGTGATGGTCAAAATGGCACTTAAAAAAAACCTTTTGCTGTATTTTCTAACCCCACTAGATGATGCTGTTGGCTCTCTTTGGGGTACATTTCAGTCCTCTTTTGAACAGAATGCACTGTGTAGTGTGGTCAGAAAATACAGCAAATGGTTCATGTAGCAATATATCGCACATCATTACTCAGGAGTAGTGAGCCAAAGCCATCATGCACCCAGTACAATACAATGGATTACAGCATACAGAGGCACTGAAGACAACATTCTTCCAGACAATCTACAAAAAGCAAATGTAAATTAAAAGGCTGAGGTGTGTTTTTATATGATAATTTGTCAAATATTTTTAGATTTTGACCTATACAATGCATGAATGTACAAAAAAAAGTTTGATTCTTGATTCATGTTTCTCAGACAGGGTTTAAATTAGGCCAAGAGTAGGCCTTAATCTAGAATTGTTAATCAGTTCCTAATAAAAAGCTTTCTGAAACACAGACTAATTAAAGATTTCTAACATCTAGACTATGGAGTCTTGAACTAAAGCAATCAAGATTAATTTAAAACCACCAGTGCTAGTCTGATTTAACCAATCTGAGGTTGCCTGTAAAATATGGAGCGGACAGCGGTCAAAAAACTTCACGGAGAATGAAAAAACTCTTTTAAGACAATAGTCTCCAGATAATCCCATCATTGAAGATAAAGAATCTGCTGTGGAATCAAAGAAAAGGGCTGCATGGCAATCCATCTGTAATGAGCTCAATTCAAATGAACAAAGGACAATCTACAAGGACAATTCACCACCTTCAGGTAAGAATTGTTAACTTTTTTATGTAACCTTATTAGCGCCCCACTTCTATTACTGTTATGTGATGTTAATGGGTTCTCATTACATTTATTTTATACAGGTTTTGTGGAAGAATATAAAAATAAATGTAAAAAGACTGCTACAGAAGCCAGGAGATAGAGGTTTACAGTTTCTTGATTGCTTTCATGCTGCAGTCAACTCAAACTCCACATTTTCAGAACAGTTAACACACAGGCCTAAAGAGTGGCACTCATGGTCTAACCGTGCCAAAACATTTAAAATACGAAACAAAAGCAAATTTTGCCTTCCAACAACACAACTTGCAAACAAGTGTATGAGATCTTCCAATCAATCATTACACAATGGACAACAAAATACAAAATACAGCACTCAGTGCGAATCAGTGCACCGTTGCTTTTCATTGTAGCCTATTACATAGCTGTCATGCCAGTGCCATCTGTTATCTTTCTACATGCTGTGTCAAATTTGGCTTCTTGCAAAGAATTGGATCCAGAATCCGAAATGCTTTGATGCAAATTTTATTGATTCCACAACATTCTTTTTTTCAAACTGTGGCTGAAAACTAAAATACTGCAAATATTACAGAAAATACATGTAAACCAAAACAACATCTATAAGAAATTAAGAAAATAAAAATAAAATCTATTACAGTATAACAAATAACCACTATTGATTCTCAGTCTCTCCCGTCTTGACGATGGGGCCACATGGCTTCATTCACATCACATTCAATATCATCTCTTGCAATGCACCAAGGGAAAAATCTTCTTGCATGCCTTATCCAACCTTGACATAAATCTTCGACCTCCAAGCACTGAAGAGCTCCTCTATGGGATTCAACAATGTGAAATATGCTGGGAGGAACTGCATCATCATACAAGGGTGTACTGCAAACAAAGAAGAAATTTTGTGAGATGCATATCAAATGAAAAGACGCTGGAGGAGTGCTTGACAACATCTGTTATGCATGGTGGAGGCAGCGTGATGGTCTGGGGCTGCTTTGGTCATGGTGAAGTGGGAGACTTGTACAGGGTAAAAGGGATCTTGAAGAAGGAAGGCTTTCAATCCATTTTGCAACGGCATCCTATATCCTGTGGATGGCGCTTAATTGGAGCCAATTTCATCCTACAACAGGACAATGACCCACATACAGCTCCAAACTATGCAAAAACTATTTAGGTAAGAAGCAGTCAGCTGGTATTCTGTGTATAATGGAGTAGCCAGCACAGTCACCAGATGTCAACTCTCTTTAGCTGTTATGGGAGCAGCTTGACCAAACTGTATGCAAGAAGTGCCCATCAAGCCAGTCCAACTTGTGGGAGATGCTTCAGAAAGCACGGGCTGAAATCTCATCAGATTACCTCAACAATCTGACATCTAGAATGCCCAAGGTCTACTAGGCTGTAATTGCTGCAAATGGAGGACTCTTTGACGAAAGCAAAAGTTTAAAGAAAAGAAAAAAGATTATTTCTAAGTTTGTCAATGAATATTGCCTGTTTATTTAGCTATTTCTATTCAAACTCGTTTCATGTATGTTTTCATGGAAAACAAAGTAATTTGGGGTAAGTGACCCCAAACATTTGAACATTTTTTATATTTTTCCTCATAACAGATCCATCCATCCATTCATCCATCCATCATCTTCCGCTTAATCCAGGGTCGGGTCGCGGGGGCAGCAGTCTCAGCAGGGAAGCCCAGACTTCCCTCTCCCCGGCCACTTCATCCAGCTCCTCTGGGGGGATCCCGAGGTGTTCCCAGGCCAGCCGACAGACATAGTCTCTCCAGCGTGTCCTGGGTCTTCCCCGGGGTCTCCTCCCAGTGGGACATGCCCGGAACACATCCGCAAGGAGGCGTCCCGGAGGCATCCTAATCAGATGCCCGAGCCACCTCATCTGGCTCCTCTCGATGTGGAGGAGCAGCGGCTCTACTCTGAGTCCCTCCCGAATGACTGAGCTCATCACCCTATCTCTAAGGGAGAACCCAGCCACCCTGCAGAGACCACTTGCACCCGTTCTTGATCTCGTTCTTTCGGTCACTACCCATAGCTCATGACCATAGGTGAGGGTAGGAATGTATATCGACTGGTAAATCGAGAGCTTCGCCTTTTGGCTCAGCTCTCTCTTCACCATGACAGACCGATGCAGCGCCCGCATGACTGCTGACGCCGCACCGATACGCCTGTCGATCTCCCGTTCCATCGTTCCCCCACTCATGAACAAGATCCCGAGGTACTTAAACTCCTCCACTTGGGGGAGGACCCCATCCCCAACCCGGAGAGAGCATTTTACCCTTTTCCGGCTGAGAACCATGGTCTCGGATTTGGAGGTGCTGATTCTCATCCCAGCCGCTTCACACTCAGCTGCGAACTGCTCCAGTGAGAGCTGAAGGTCATGGTCCGATGAGGCCAACAGAACCACATCATCTGCAAAATGCAAAGACCTAATCCTGAGGTCACCGAACCCGACACCCTCAACGCCCTGGCTGCACCTAGAAATTCTGTCCATAAAAGCTATGAACAGAATCGGTGACAAAGGGCAGCCCCGACGGAGTCCAACCCTCACCGGAAACGAGTCCGACTTATTGCCACCCATGCGGACCAGGCTCTGGCACCGGTCATACAGGGACCGAACCGCCCTTAAAAGGAAGCCCGGTACCCCATACTCCCGGAGCACTCCCCACAGGACTCCCCGAGGGACACGGTCGAATGCCTTCTGCAAGTCCACAAAATACATGTAGACTGGTCGGGAAAACTCCCATGAACCCTCCAAAATCCTGCTGAGAGCATAGAGCTGGTCCACTGTTCCACGGCCAGGGCGAAAACCACACTGCTCCTCCTGAATCCGAGGTTCGACAATCCGGCGGACCCTCCTCTCCAGGACCCCCGAATAGACCTTACCAGGGAGGCTGAGGAGTGTGATCCCCCTGTAGTTGGAGCACACCCTCTGGTCCCCCTTCTTAAAGAGGGGGACCACCACCCCGGTCTGCCAGTCCAGAGGCATTGCCTCCGATGTCCACGCGATGCCGCAGATGTGTGTCAACCAGGGCTGCCCCGCAGCATCCAGAGCCTTGAGGAACTCTGGTCGAATCTCATCCACCCCCTGGGCCCGGCCACCGAGGAGCTTTTTGACCACCTCAGCAACCTCCGCCCCAGAGATAGGCGAGTCCACCCCCAAGTCCCCACACTCTGCTTCCATATCGGAAGGCGTGGGATTGAGGAGGTCTTTGAAGTATTCCCTCCACCGACCCAAAACGTCCCGAGTTGAGGTCAGCAGCGCACCATCCCCACCATAAATAGTGTTGATGCTGCACCGCTTTCCCAACCTGAGCCGCCGGATGGTGGACCAGAATCTCCTCGAAGCCGTCCGGAAGTCGTTCTCTATGGCCTCGCCAAACTCCTCCCACACCCGAGTTTTTGCCTCAGTAATCGCCAAAGCCACATCCCGCTGGGCCTGCTGGTAGCTGTCAGCTACATCTGGAGTCCCACAGGCCAAAAAGGCCCGATAGGACTCCTTCTTCAGCTTGACGGCATCCCTTACCACCGGTGTCCACCAGCGGGTTCGGGGATTGCCGCCGCGACAGACACCAACCACCTTACGGCCGCAGCTCCGGTCAGCTGCCTCCACAATGGAGGCATGGAACATGGCCCATTCGGACTCCATGTCTCCCGCCTCCCCCGGGATATGGGAGAAGTTCTGCCGGAGGTAGGAGTTGAAACTCTCCCTGACAGGGGATTCCGCCACACGTTCCCAGCAGACCCTCACTATATGCTTGGGCCTGCCCACCAGCGGAGCCAACCCACCACCAGGTAGTGATCGGTTGACAGCTCCGCCCCACTCTTCACCCGAGTGTCCAAGACATGCGGCCACAAGTCCGACGACACGACTACAAAGTCGATCATTGAACTGTGGCCTAGGGTGTCCTGGTGCCAAGTGCACATATGGACACCCTTTATGCTTGATATATATATATATAAATATATATATATATATATATATATATATATATATATATAGAGAGAGAGAGAGAGAGAGAGAGAGTATATGAGATAGAGAGAGTGGACAGGAGCTCATCTCTGCTTACTATGTAAGTATTGTTTGAAAGCAAGGTTTGATCAGCTTGGTGAACAAGCTTAAGCAGAGTTCGTTTTATATGAAATGGCTGAACCATGGATGTAGCTGTGGGTGGAGAAGGCTAGCAGCATGCAGCTAGTTACTGTAGCAGGATTATCTCGGCATCACAGTGTGAAGCCTCTCTTTCTTTTGTTGTGTGTCATATGTGTTTTGTTATTTTATTTGCTCTAGCAATTCAATTGACAGAAACCCATCATTTTTCGAATATGGCTTTTATTGTGAAACATTTGAAAGAAGGTACACGAATGGCTCGTGAAAGGTCACTACTGCCATCTTCTGTTAGAGGGACAGTACACCTCAAAATCAAAACTCCAAATTTTTCCTCTCACTTGTGTATCCATCTAGACTGTTTTGGTACAAGTTGGATAATGTTGGACATATCTGCTGTAGAAATTTCTGCCCTCTCTGAAATATAATGTAACTAATAGAAAATAAACACTTCAAGAAAGCAGTGATTCAGTAATATTTCATGATACAGTAAAACCTTAGATTGCGAGCATAATTCGTTCCGGAAACGTGCTTGCAATCCAAAGCACTCGTATATCAAAGTGAATTTTCCCATTAGAAATAATGGAAACTCGGATGATTCGTTCCACAACCCAAAAATATTCATATAAAAATGAGAAAAAACGAAATATAAAGTAAAAATACATAAAACAAATTAACCTGCACTTAACCTTTAAAAAGGTGTGATGGATGGTGTTAGGGATACGAGAGAGAGGAGAAAAGAAAGGTTATTTTGTAGAACGACTTTCATTATAACTAACGGAATCATTGCTATCTGTTGGCTCAGTGGAATCGTTTTCTTTTTGCGTGACTTCAACAAGGAACCTGTCCAATAACAGTCGCTTTTGCCTCCTTTTCGATTTTGCGGAAATGTGGACATTGCATTGTCGTTCAACAGATTCACCGCTCGCACTGCTACACCCTTATTCAGGTGGTGCTTTTCTACTAAGTTTTGACTATATGAGTGAGGCATGCCGACTGAGACCAAGTATGGGAGACGATTACTTACAATCCCGCAGCGAGAAGGAGAGAAGAACCATCGGCTCAGTTGTGATCACGTGACGCTCGGCAGACAAAGCGTATACATAATACTCGTATAGCAAGACCTCGCTCATTTATGAAGTTAAAATTTCTTTAAAATTTTTGCTTGTCTTGCAAAACACAAACCAAGTTACTTGCAATTCAAGGTTTGACTGTATTTCAAAAGTCTGGGCTTTCAATTTACAATTTTTTTTAATGCACAAATTTAAAATGTAAATAAAACCAAGAGGATGGAAATACACCTTATGTCTTATGCAAGTCCAATGCACAAGATCTCAAATTAGGATTGTCCTGGAATTTTCTAGTTTTAAAAGTGGTCTTCACAGAAACTGTCATTATCTAATTAAATCACATAACTTCTATTTATTTTTCAAAAGTAAATGAGATAGTTTGTCTTAATTACTGTGTTTGTATGTCATAAAGGGAACAGCAGAGGCCAGTGTGCATGAGGACCTGAAAATACACACTGTGAGGATCCATGTTTGCTGAGAGCCAGATGCAGTGGGCATCAATCAGAGGGAATCCCAGTGCTTACTGATCTTTGCAATCTGGCCAAAGCATATATCCTACTCCTTGGGTTGATGCACTCTTAATATACAGTTTCTGTCCAAGCATTGAGGCGTGTCCTCAATTTCAAATTCGCTGGCCATCTCGCCTTCGTTCAAAACCACGTTGACGTGAATACACAGTGACATCTGACATCGAACTGACAGCGTGAAATCAAATGTAATATTATACCATTTTTTCTGTTAAGTAAAGTACCGCAAAGTACTCCTAAAGTAGCGATTCATTTTCCACATCAGCCGGTTTAAATCGTCATACATTTACATAGATTTTTAACCGATTCGTGATTCATTGTTACATGCCTAGTACTCTTAAGCAGAGGCCAGATGTTCTTCTGTGTGAATTTTTATAATGTTAAAATGTTTTCAAGGGACAAGTTTGCCAATATTCGACTTTACTGTTATCTGGGTTTTAGTATAAAAATGCTTGCAGTTGTTGCCCATCTTCTGTCTCTGGGCACATCTGTTCTCTTGCCGTTGCTTACATCAAATGACGCATTACTAGACTGATAGAGGTTATATTGAAAATGGGTTATTTTTCACTTTAAGATCATGTATTCAGTACTGTGAAGGTATAAGCTACGGTTTATAAGCTGTGGTCAAAACTGCCTGTAATTTTAATGTCAAAATGCATTGTGAAGGTGAGGTCATAAGTTCTGGTATGTACTGATCATAGATGTACTTGAATGTTCACTGCTATTCAGCATATTGCCTCTTTGTATATGGTAATGATTTAATAAATGTTGGAAACTCATATCAAATAAAATTTGTTAAATTTATGGTAATGCTAACTAATTAAGTAAGTATCCTTACTAATCCAATATTACCTGGTAGTTATAACTTTTTACATTTTAAATAAACAGAACATATATCAGCATTTCTGAAAAATTGTAAATTATTTTCAAAATACCTTTACCTTTTATTAGCAATTTAAGTCATCCCCTACAGCTTCTGTTATAAAAGTGTAAAAAATCACACAAAAAGTCAGATTTTGCAGAATATATTGTTATAATAAAATACATGCTGTAATAAGTAGATTAAAATATTAAAATCTATAAATTGTTAATTTATTGTTAAAGGAAGACGTGATCATTTAGCTCACTACATTTGTAGCAATTGTGTTTCAAAAATATAGGGATATGTAGGGTTAGATAAATCTCATTAGAATTAATAGTCTATCGCAAAGAATTATTTTTCTAACAGGTAACTAAGCCATGGTTGGCCCACCCTATAGGCAACATAGGGCACCATTTGAGTAGGGGGTACAAAAGAGTGAGTGAAAAAATCAGAAATGCCCTTTCCAGTTTTAATATTTCACTACTTAAAACAGATGGTAGCTAGCTAGTTAGCAGCCAGATATACTAAAACATTTCAGTAGTACAGGCTAACTGAAATGACAGAAAAATGATACGCTGCTCTTGGCGGGGAGATGATCCTGCCTAGTGTGCCAGAACATCCAGGACTGGGTCTGAAGCAGTCTATAATCACGATCATGGTATGATTTAAAACAAACTGGCTCACAGTTATACGGGTATTTTTTCTTTCAAGGTACCCAGGGGTCAACATTGCAAATGCTGACGTATATTATTAAAATGCAATTTTTTACAATGGACGTGGCCTTTGTTATTGGTATTTTTTGTTAACTTACTCAAGCTGTCTCAAAAACCTTTAAGCCAATCACAACAATGTGAGCTAACAATGATGTTGACCTTTTTAGGAAAGCAAAATCTGAACTATATCAATCAACTTGCATACCGAAAACAAAAAAATTGCATAACATAAAGTCAGAATGCACAGTTATCTGCTCAGTTATCTATCACACCATTTTTACCAAATGTTATCAGTCTCATGTCAGCACGTTTGCTTTCTGTATGTCTACTCGTTTCTTCAGCTTTTGGAATAAACTTTCCTTCACCTCTTTAGTCCGTAGACAGTATATCAGCGGATTGACCATGGGAGGGAACAAACTGTAAAGCATGATGATTGCGATGCGCAAGTCTGGGCTGAATGTAATGCCCACGTTGCTCGCCATGTACATGAAACACCGGGGGAGATAGTAAAGGGAAATGATAATGAGCTGGGCGCTGCAGGTGGAGAGGGTTTTGAGGCGACCTTGGGTGGTGGCGATTTTAAAGACTGCAACAAGTATAGAGCAATAAGAAAATAAGATAAATGCTAAAGGCACCAGTAATACGACCATAGCAGAAGCAAAAGCAGGATACGCGTAAGCAGCCCTGTCAGTACATGCCAGCGTTGTGATAGAAATATGGTCGCAGTAACAATGAATTATGGAATTAGATGCACAATAGGGCAGAGGGTATGCCCTAATTACCATCATCAGGGGCACGATCTTGGCAATGACCCAAGAAATTATGCTGAGAATACTAATTAAAAAGTTACTTATAATATTGGAGTATCTGAGAGGGTTACAAATTGCCACGTATCTGTCTATAGCCATTATTAGTAATACAAAGGAGTTCACAGATCCAAAATAATGCACAAAATACATCTGGACAAAGCAAGCAGTGAATGAAATGGTTCCTGCCTGGGACCAGTACCTGGCAATGATCTTTGGCAAGGTGGTGGTGCTGAACAACACGTCAGACACAACCAGGTTCAATATGATGAAGTACATGGGCTTGTGAAGCTTCTGGTCTGTTATAAATATTGCAAGAAATATTGCATTTGCAAGTATAGTAAAGACATATATCAAGCATAAGACAGTGGCAATGAGACCATAATAACGGGGAAGAAGTCCTGGAAATCCAATAATGAAAAAGTCCGTTATTGAGCTCTGATTCTCTGCCAACATAATGAACTAAAATCCAGTGGAAAGTGACAGGAATTTGTATGAAACCTTCAATATTTCTCAATTAAGCAGGTTAAATTAACAAGTCTTAGTAATAAGGTGTCAGTAGGCTATTAAACTGTCTTTGTCTTCAACTACTAAATTTCTATTTGTCTCATAGTTTTATTGGAAATTCAAACACACACAGAGACTAATGCTTGAACCGGCAACACCATGGCTTTACATTTACTCAGTATAATAAAACTCATATAGAAATTCTTGTCATAGTCAGGATTTTGCTAATGCTTTAGAAAAGTATATATTCTGTCTGCCCCGCGATGGCTTGGCTCCCTGTCCTTGGTTGCTCCCTGCCTTGTGCCTGTTGTTTTTGGGATAGGATCCAGACCCCTGCAACCCTGTACAGGACAAGCAGTACAATACAGAAGATGAATGAATGAATGAATATATTTTGTCACTTGTGTAATGGATACAGAAATTGCACGATAAGAGGCAAGACAGTTTACTGAAGAAAAAGGAACTTACCAGAGTTAATAGGTGATATACCAGCAGTACTCAGATAGTACCTTCCAGCAGGTTACCCTGCTCAGCTCTGGAACATGTGTTCTTTCTGATAAAAACATAGTGATTATGGATTTAGATGTTAACATGAATTCAATATACTATAAATACAGTATAAAGGCAATTCTGTCAGATAACCCCAAAGCTCACAGATTGAGGTTCTTTGTATGGTTTTCATAATGTTCTTTTATAGCTTCTATTGTTGGTTGTATCTTGATGTTTTCCATAATTAAAATTAACTTAATAAGTCACATGCTGAGACATTAGCTCTGAAAGCTAAACATTCTGAGCCATCAGCCAGACATCCAGTGCAATTCTACAGTATGACACATTACAGATTTCTGGCAGATCTTGGCTAAAGAGCAATTTATATAAACACTGCCAGGCTGTAAATTCCTGTAACCTGACAACTGAGTGACATGTATAAATAGATCATTACAAAGAGCACCAGTGACAAGGGAGGTAATTAAGATTAAATGTGTTTGTGAGATGCTTTAATGCCGAAAACACCCAAAGGTATTACAGCTGTTATTGGTAAAACTTAAAAGTATATTTTAAAGATTGTGACGTAATTGCCACCCACCGGACATATTACCGCAATCTTCAGTCTGAAACGAGTGTGTCTTAGTAAATAATATGAAGAATTTTAAGGTATTAGGGAGTGCAATAGGGAGTGTTACAATATATAATTTTGCAGAAAAACTAGGAAAATCCTTTTGCTGAGCCACTCCATCACAGGACACATCATCTCAAAACACGATACTGAGTAAGGGCAATTTCGAAATAGCACTTCATGTAACTGAATGTCTCAAAGTCAGAAATCAGAGCATCTGAATGTTGCAACTACACCATTTAGTCATCTTCATGTAGCCAAGATTTTGGTGATCAGTTATCTGGGATCAAAACAAACTTCCACCATTGCTTACTATGTACTTTCATAATGTTTCTGCAAGTGTTCCAAATTGCATTTTGCAATGTCTATACATTGATGTCAAATTACAAACTTCATATAAATCTGACATATTTACAATGTACACTAAGATTAAGATTAGTTTAATGCCAAAACAAATATACAAGAAATAATTTATTTGGCATGAATTAAGTTTATAATATTGAATGAAATGTGTGACCATGCCCCACTCAGTGAAAGTGTGTTCCCTACTCCTAGACCCCTGATGGTTAACCCATATGTGATATCGTGACATAACTGGGAGTAGCTAATTCAGCACCCAGGGAGCAGTGCTTGGGGGCAGTACCTTGCTCAGAGTACCTCAGGGGTGCCTTGTTGGTCGGGGATTCGAACCTGCAATCTTTCAATGACATGTGCGCTTCCCTAACAATTAAGCCACCACTGCCCACTTTTCTTATCCATTGGGCATTAGAGGGATGTTTTGATGATTTCCATTAAATAAATTTCAATCTTCTAGCCAGCAGGGTGACAAAAAATAGGGCATCCTTTTTAGATGCCATAAGGAAAGACCCCAAACAGTGCACAGTGCATTTAGCTCTATTCTCTCTTCCATCCACTCTGACATGGTGCCAAATACCACCGTCCAGTAGTTATATAGGGCAGGACAAAGCCAGAACATGTGAAGGAGTTCTGTAGAATGTTGACACCTATCATAGACTGGGGAAACATCATAGATCATTGACAGCCTTAGGGTAATAGGTACAATATAGTATTTTGAATTGAATGAGAGCGTGTCTTGTGCAGATAGAGGATGTATGTGCGCGTTTTAAAATCTGTGACCAAACCTCCTCTGGAATCACCTGCCCGAAATCCTTCTCACGTAGCACTTTTATAGAGTTCAATGAATCAGAGCGTATAAGATTGATCTGACTATAAATACAAGAAACCGAGGCTTTCAGAGTCAGAAAACCATCTAAAGGTGAGTCATGGGGTAAATGAGGAAACATGGGATATGTATTATGGGCAAAACTATGGATCTACAGATATGTAAAAAAATATGCTGCCTAGGAAGTGAACATGTGGTGGCCCAGGGTGTAGGACCCCCACTGCCTAATGACTATTTTTGTACTGAGTCTTTAATTCTTCCCCTTAACCCTTTCACACAGCACAATGCTACCCACACACCCTTTAGGATCTCCTGGGGCAATGACACAATGGGGCAAACAACTGGGTGAGCTGGCACAGATTTATTTGGGGCTTGGTTACAGATACTCCAAACTCCCAGGCAACAACCACCTCCCTCCCACCAACAGGTAAATCACACTACCACTACAAGTGTTATTTCTCCTTCCCCAATACTACTCCAAAACAACCCCACAGCACTCACACCTCCCCCAATATCCACTACAACTAATCACACAGTGGCACAGCACACAGCACCCTTATATACAGCACACTTATGCAGCGGGGAGAGGAGGTCAGTTAACATAGGAGAGGACAAAACCGAAGGGTGACCTGCAAAGGTCCCCCCTACATAAACCTAACCCCCAAACAAAAATGTAATAATAATAATAACAACAACAATAATATTATTAATAATAATAAAAAACGAAAATGAGAAAAAAAAAAAGAAACTAAAGACTCAGTCCCGGGCCGGCTCACTTCCCTCGTCCGGCCCACAAAAACAACAAAAAATAAAAAATAAAAAAAAAACAAAGCAAAACTTAACTATCCCTTTTTCAGCAATGCCGCTACCCTCCGGCCGCGTCCACCTCCTCCCGGAGCTCTCTCGGTCCCGTGGGAGATAACCGAAACTCTTCCCACTGTCCTTCTCTTAGCCTGGTAGCTCACCGCCTCAATCCGTTGGCTGCGATATGCACCAACCCGGTGCCTCCCAAGCCAGCCGACCCACGGCGGCGAGCTTAGATCTGTGGGGGAAACAAAGCCCAAAACAACCCCGGAACCACACCGTCCCGGCTATAACCTGAACGGATACGTCCTACACCCCACCGGTTAGGAACCTTCCCTTACTTCCGGGTTCTAAGCACAGTATCCCAGGCCACTCCCCCCACCGTCATCTGCGTCGCCTTCCCACTGCTCTTACCTCCCCAGACGCTATGGCTGCGCGCTCGCTATCCCTCTATCGATACCGCGGACCCGTGACTTGTAGCCTGGTACCTCAGCTCACTCACGTCCGCGGTCCGCTTGGGAAAGCCCCCATCGCCCCACCGACGCCTCCTTAAAACAACCGCCGCAATTACCTTCCGTCCCCGGACCGCGCTCCCGTCCACTCTGATGTAGCCATCTTTAAAACCCGATCAAGTCCCCGCCTCCGCCAACCAATCTAACAAGTCCCGCCCCTCAATTACCAATGAGGGACGGCGCAACCTCCCCAAGCTTTCGTGGCACTGCTGAAAGGAGAAGGAAAACAAAAGAGAATAGGAAAAAACCAAACCATAAACAACCCATAAATTATAATTCCCCCTTCCCCTCACAGGGGACACCACACTCCCCCCCACCAAATGGGGGCTCGCCCCGAGCACCTACTCCCTATACCGGGCTGGCCTTATCCCAAAGTTGGCTCGCTGGGATCGACGCACGGGCTCCACAACCTCCGGAACTGGCTCAACCTCCACAACCGGCTCCCCATCCTCCGCCGGTAGCCGCCTTTCTACTACCTGTTCAGCCCTCCCGGCCCATGGCTCTTCCCAATCACCAGGCCAACCCCTGGGACGAGACGGTCCTGGTCGAGGACAGACCCCAGCCCTCCGTAGCTCACCCCCCATCTCCGGTGTCACCGATATGTCGTTATTAAACATCATTTTAAGGGTATACGCAAGTACAAAGAACGTGGATGCTGGGAGTATGCACACTATCCTGCTGTGCGACAGGAGTAGTGGCCAGAAGTCGTACTAGGCGGAAATTACGGACAGAAAAAAAAACATGTTGTGGACAGGAAATGGGAGCCCAATGAACACAATTTGGACCTGCAGTACTCTTTGTTCGTATGTCTGAAAGTTCGTAAGTTGAAAGTTCGTAGGTAGAGGAGCGTCTGTATTGTTCTCATGCAACTTACTTAGCGTTTCTTTTCTGTTCTCCTTGCAACCCTGATCCCATCGCTCTTTCTGCTTCCATCACTTTTTTGCTTCCCTGGATCCCTGCTATGTGTTCTCCATCGTGTGTGCCTTCATTGTCAGACTGACCCTCTGAATCTCAAGACCTTTCGCTCCATGACCCTACTAAGATTCAGCCCCCTGTTTTTCTGGTTTCCATCTGCCCATCATTCAATAAACCTCTCTGGTTTCCAAACCCCATACCTCATCCTGTGTTCTGTTTCATGACAGAATACCTCGCCACAAATATGAATCAGACAGATGTACAGCAGTAGTTGCAGGAAGCCTGAACACAGATCAATCAGCTCACCACCCTGGTCGGTCAGCTACAACAGGGGATTGTCATTATACCCTGCTGCTGTTAACATGACTATGTGCAATTGTCCATCGCCTTGGACAACGTGGTTTGGGAGTGGTGCCGGATACGCCCCGCATGGAGTCTTCTTGTTCCATGGCAGCTCTTTCTCTTCTGGAGGTGGAACCCATGCAATTGGGTCGCACCCCACTCTTCCCTGTGGAACGCCAACATTGACTGCAACGGTGGCTGTGCCGTACTGTGGAGAGGTTGGACATCTGATCTGTGCCTGCCCAGTTTGCCCGGACTTCCTACTTTCTCCTCCAACCCAGGTAAGTGTGTTGTCTCCTTCCCCCATCTCCGCCACCCAACTCTCGTTCCCCGTGTCCCTCTATTGGTCAGGCAGTGACTTCGATCGACGGGCCCTGTTGGATTTGGGGGCGGCTAGGAACTTCATCGACTAGCAGCTGGTGACGCTCCACTCCATTCCCCTGGAACCCTTAGAAGCCCCATTGGCAGTCAATGGTGTGGACAGTTCCCCCCTGGCAGCTGGTCAAATACTCCATCGTACCAGCCTCCTTCAGATGCAGGTAGGAATCACCCACAGGGAAGAGATCCAGTCCCTAGTGTTACCCTCTGTCCAGGACGGGCTTATCCTCGGTCACCTGTGATTGCAGCCTCATAACCCACATACAGACTGGGTAAAGGACGAAAGCTTGGAGTGGGCCCCATCATGCTTTGTCAGCTGTATATCACTGCCATGCCAAGTGTCATCTACTGTATAGAGAGCCCTCACCTGGTAGGACATGCCCCGGTTCTGCAACAATATGCAGACTTGACAATGAGGATGTACATTAAAGAGGCCCTGGCCCAAGGTATTGTCCACCCATCAACCTGCCCATCACCTCAGGCTTCTTCTTTATAAAAAATAAGGATGGAGCTCTAAAATCTCTCGCACCTTCTCACAGCGCAAGCTGCCCGTGTTCCTCTTCCTGCCTCTCCCCCTCGCCGCCCTGCTACCCTCCAGATCCGGAAACCCGGATCGCTGCAAGGGCTTTCTTATGCAGTGCGGCATGTACGTCGAGGAGCACCCGGAAATGTTCGGGTTCTCCCTCCTGACTGGCAGAGCACTAGACTGGGCGACCGCGCTCTGGGCTGACCAGAGTCCCATCCTGAATTCGGCCTGGGATTTCCACCAGTCTTTGTTGGAAGTGTTCAATCACCCCGCGGTCAGTCGAAACCTGGGAGATCGCCTATTAGACTGCCGTCAGGGAGCCCAGTCGGCAGCGGAATTCTCCCTTGAATTCCGGACCATCGCGGCTGGGCTCCGGTGGATGGAGAACTGCCTGAGGACAATCTTTCGGCGGGCTCTAAACCAAGAGCTGCAAGAAGAACTGGCCACTCGAGGAAAGGCAGGTACCTTTGATGAGTTCGTGCGACTTGTGGTCCGACTCGACAACACCATCAGGGATAGGTGCCGCAGTCGTCATCTGCCTGCCATGCCCAGAGCGACGCCGTCGTCCATGGTCGACCGTCCAGAGCCCATGCAGCTAGGTTGTTCCCCGTTGACAACCAGTGAGCGACGCAGGTGAGCCCAGGGAGGGCTGTGCCACACTATACCCAGCTGCCCTATTCGACCGGAGCGAGAAGCGCCTGCTCGTCGATCCGTCCAAACATACACGCACAGATCTCCGTGCCAGTTATACTGAAAAGCGGGGAGAACCGGATCGCAACCAGAGTACTGATTGATAATGGCGCGGCGGGCAGTTTTATTGATCTTTCCCTAGCGCGCCAGCTGGGTGTGCCGCTACAGGTTCTACAGTACCCTATATCTGTCTTGGGGGTGACCGGCGAGCAGATGCAGGAGGGGACCATCCGATATCGCACCGATCTCCTCTCCCTACAAGTGAGCGTGTTACATAAGGAGAACCTGCAGGTGTATGTGCTCCCAAGAGCAAAGGATCCGCTGATTCTCGGTTTAACTTGGCTCCGGTGTCATAACTCGCGGATCGACTTGAGAACTGGTGAGGTAACCATCTGGTCTCCCTGTTGTTTCACATCCTGCATGCCGGCCCACTGCATGGCCACCCGGATTGAGAGTCCTGAACCCGAGAGGGGGACCCCCATACCTTCTGAGTATCATAAGTTCAGGAACGTGTTTAGTAAAACTAAGGCGATCCAACTGCCACCTCACAGAGAGTGCGATTGCGCCATTGACCTCCTGGAGGGTGCGGTCTTACCTAGGGGAAGACTCTATCCGGTGTTCCTCGAGGCCTATATCTTGGAGGGGCTAGTGCAGGGCATCATCCGGCCCTCCACTTCCCCAGTAAACGCCGGCTTCTTTTTCATCAAAAAGAAGGACGGGGGCTCCGTCTGTGCATAGACTACCTGGCTTTGAATGCTGTGTCAGTTAAACGTAGGGAACCGCTTCCCCTCATCCCTCGAACAGCTCCGGGAGGAAACCATATTCACAAAACTAGACTTGCGAAGCGCCTATAACTTGATCCGGATTCGAAGAGGGGACGAGTGGAACACATCACCAGCAGGGGGCAGTATGAATATCGGGTCATGCCTTATGGATTAGCTAATAGTCCTTTGATCTTCCAAAGTTTTATGAATCACGTTTTTCAGGACATGTTCAGTAAATGCATTGCAGTATACATTGATGACATCCTCATATACTCCCGCACCAAGCGAGAGCATGTCGCCCATGTTAAGCAGGTACTACAGCGTCTGCAAGAACATCATCTCTACGCCAAGGGAGAGAAATGTGAGTTCTACCAGACGAGCGTAGGCTCGTAGGCTGGGTTTAAATTTATATTCCAAGTTGCATGCAAAAGACAAACACACATCTGTAATATTACTGTTTTATATGCAAATTTTCCATTTCTCAGTTTTTAAATTCAGTCTACTATTTTATTTATTCCATTTCATGTTCAAGCATATGAAAAATCATCAAAAAAAATTTTTTGGTAATATCAAATATCAAAGGCACTGCTGAGTGTATTGTTAGCTCAGGTCTAACACTCCTTCTGAGGCAGTAACCATTTTGTATCCATTCTGTTATTAGCTGAAACAGAAGGGACAACATCATAATCCTGAAGTTCATTATACAGTTTTCAAACTCCCCTTACCTTAGTACGAGGGATGAACACTGAAGTGATGTCATTTCCTGTATTACAAGCACCCACCCATATATACATGCAGTGTTATTTCCCCTGGTAACTGAATGATTCACTTTGATAAACCTTGGAGGAGTAATTAAAAATCTCAATGCTTGTTTGTTGCTTTAGATAAGTAATTATTAAAGATTTATGAATTGATGGATTTGATGGATGGCAGCACTATTTGCTGCCAAGCTTGAATGGCTAATGTTTCATCCAAAAATGAGTAAAAGAAAAACTGAATGTGCCTCATGTATAGTTGTGTTGGTGGCCTTTAGGTCTTAAATCTGATACTAAATTTATAATACACTAAATATAAATTAGTGAATAAACTAAAATAAAAAACACTAAATACAAAAGTTACTGAAGTGACCTGTGCAAAAAAATTAAATGATATTATTTTCACATACGCACAACTTGCTTTCGCATGCGTACGACTTTCACATACGCACGACTTTCACATACGCACGACTTTCTTTCGCATGCGCATGAGACGCTCAGGGGCTCCATGACCGAATTTTATATTTTGGTGCAGCGTATGTCTCAGTGGGCTAAGCCTGTGTCCTTGTAATCAGAAGGTTGCAGGTTCAAACCCAGCCTCAGCATGTCTGCGGGTCCTTGAGCAAGACCCTTAACCCCCAGCTCCCTGGGCGCCGCTACGGGTGGCAGCCCTTCGTTAAGGGAGGCGTAAAGATAATTTCCTTAAGGGGATCAATAAAGTATCAATTATTATTATTAAATGGGACTGGTAGAACAAAAAATATGTAGTGTACATAAAACTGTTGTCACTCCCACTTGGGTGGGACCCTCCAATTAGATGAACACTTTAGAGTATAACGCCACATCACATGCGCATGATCAGTGCGAAGTAATGCCATCTCTTGATGTGTCTAACTGAGCGTTATCACTGGTCTGGCCCTGCCTACTCGTCTGGTCCTTGTAGGACTGACTTCCTGAGCATCTGAACCTCTCAGCTCCATTACCCTGATCTCGCTATCTGCCCACCCATTTGGTTTCTGGTTGCCTGGATTCCATAATAAAACCTCTGTCCCCCGTTTGTTGTGACATCTGTCTCCTGGTGCCAACACAGGTCACTCACATGTTTTCCTCCCACACTGACAGTGCAGTAGCAGGATAAGTCACTTATGAGTTTAGATGGAAATTCAATACCTTCAGGCTGGGTTAGTGATAATCTCAAAAGTTCCTTGAGGGTTTTGGAAAATCAAAGTCATATGGGTGGGTGATATGGCCAAAGATGGACTGGCCCCCTTCCTGGGTTGTTCCCTGCCTTGTGTTAAATTATGCTAAATACAATACACATAAAAGGAACATGCTTTTTAATTTCTTGATATTAAAGTTGCATGTGAACATTCATGACTTTGGTCAATGACTCTACACTTCTGAACTCAATTTAATAAAAGATAAAATAAATGTAAGGTTTAAAATTTTTCCGTCAATGAGAACTGTATGCTTCTGTTTGCATACTTCAGAACATATGGAAGTGTAAAACAAGTTCTTGGTTTTTTTGCAATTTCTCTGAGCAATACATATCTTGAATGTTATCCACTTATGAATAATCTTGCTCATAATAAGCTGGCATTATAACCCTTCTCAGATCGATGGGCAGCAACAAATGCTTCTCTAAGATCATTGCTGATGTCTTTCCACATCTGAATGCTCCAGACCAGCAAATCTCCAAAACTTCTCCTTTCATAGAGGTGCTCACACTTACTGATGATCAGTTAATCAATTGCCTTTGATTTGCAGCACCTGGCTGTTACTTACCCTTTTAATTCCCATGGAAACATACACTGCTTCTGCATTTTGGCTCAGATTTCAAATAAGTAATGACAGGGTGTAAATGGCTTTCTTTTTAACATGACTGCAAATACCTTTAGCATACGCTCTCACACATCTTTTATGCAAAGCCATTTAATAAACAAAGCTTTGAGCACACTTTATCCTCACCATGCTTCTGTGCAGTATGTTTCATAAATGTTTTAAGAGCATAAAATATGTTGATTCATTTGCATACAGTAGGTGTCAGTCAAAGGTATTTGTGAACTATATATGAATCATTTAATATGTTACAGGTAAGACGAGCCATTGATGGAGAACTATGGAGTCTTGGTGATGATCTACTTAGTGGTGGATATACTGATGAGATAAATACAAACACAGACAGAAAGCAGAATTTATTCTAAACAACTAAAAAAGAATAAGAAGCACAAGGACAACGAGAGGTATATAGACAGGCAGGGTGGCAAACAAGGACTAAACGAAAGCTAATCTAAATACCAGGGTACACAAACAAATCAGGGGAAACCTAACTAACAATAAACACATATACCATCTATAACAAATACACAAGCAAGTAAAACATGCAGCAAATACAGTGACCAGCTCAGGAATCAGGACACATATATGCAGAGATACCAAGACTAGACAAGGGACACGTGTGAAACATTGATAAGTTTAGCTAAACATTATGAACTATGAGTAACAGGAAACAGTTGAAGGTAGTTACAATTAATCAAACACTAGGGACTAGGGCTATATTGGAGACATAGGGAACAAAGGTGAAACAAGAACAAACATAATACAAACAGAAATTATCAACAAAAGAATAAGAATCTTATTCAGGGACCTCACTGGGGACTGGGACTGGGGCCATGGAAGCTGGGTCAGGAACTGGGGGATCTAAAGCCACGGGAGGCAGAGCAGGACGATCTGGAACCACGGGCAGTAGAGCAGGAGGGTCTGGAACCACTTGGGGCTGAGCAGTGACCTCAGGGGGCACAGCAGGGACGTGCGGCGCAGGGACCTCGGGCGACGAAGCAGGAGGCGCAGGGACCATGGGGGGAAAGACTGCAGGTGCAGGAACTACAGTGGGCGCTGCAGGAAATAGCGCCTTGGCAGCTGGCACTGCCCATTTGGGGATCTTGGGGACCCACAGGAAAGGATCCCCAACAGACCTGGCCCCTTTAAAAGCCAGGCGTGTCCCTAAGAAGGGGAAAGCTGCTGATCCCGGCATCACAGTAGCAGGCGGCTGCTGTGAAGCGATGGCTGTGACGTTCGGAGTGAACACCGCCAGCTTAAGTACCGGGAGGCATGCAGCAGGGCGGGCAGTGGAGATAGAGACGGACCCTAGGAGCATCTCTTGCCTTTCCTCTCGTCTCTGGTTCTTCCGCTTTTTTGTCCATCCCGCAGCGGGTGGTGGAGTCTGGGGCACTTCAGGTAGTTCAGACAGCAGGCCATACGGCCAAACACAGTTCTCAGCCACTTGCCTCTGCCACTGCTTCTCAACCGCCGAATGTCTTCACGCACCTCCGTCGCAAGGTGCGTATCCTCGGACAGGGATATCTCCTCGAGCGTTTCCCTCGTCCAAAGTGCGATGGCTCACAGCATGGGATCACCCTTTACCTCCAGCTACTCTAGCCAATAAATCACCTTGTCACATAGACTGAAGTCTTCTCTGCAAGTTCTGTCATTCTGTCATGTTCTGCTAGGCACGGACTGGAGAAACAGGAGAAGGAGATGAGGACTGGAGTAAAAAGGGTTTTAATTGGCACACGAAGGGGCATACGAGACAGGAACGCTGAAAACAACACAACAATGCACAACATTACAATGGCAGAACTAAGGAAATCTACTCTAACGTGGACGTAAATACACAAGACTAATGAAAACAACTCGAAACAGCTGATGACACGGGGAATCCATATAAGGCTAACGAGGGGGGCGTGGCCACAAGAGGTTTGGACAAGTGGGGTGCGACACAGGTAATGATGTTTCATTGTTATCTGTGTATGACAATAAATTTGCAACTTGGAGGCCGTGTTGCTAGTTCCATGCCCAGTTGAGGCCGTATCTCCAGCACCTGTCTCCCCAGTCGTGTCCCCAGATCCACTGGACTCCATTAGTGCCCCCAGACCCCCTGCCGTCAACCTTACATGCACCCACAGCATCTTCACAGACTCCCCAAGGGCCTGTACCACCTTGTCACATTGTTTATAACCCTTCTTCATCTGTTCCAGTTGTAGTTTGGTTAACTGGTAATGGTTCACACCTTCCATGCTTATCCCTCATCATCTGTGTATGTATGTGCTTTACCCTTTCCCTATTTTTCTGTCAGTCGTTATATGTCTGTCTGTGTGTTTTTCTTGCTTGTGTAGCAGGTGGAGATGCTTTGATTTGTGGGGGATGTGTTGCATACTCAGTCTGTTAATCAATTATCCACTTGCGGGCTCTGTTGTCCCTGACTTGTTGGCATTGATACTGCCCACTTCCAGGTCGCCCCATTTCCTTTGACTCATTGCCAACGGTGTGACTAAGGTAGTAATAGTAGGTGTTTTGCTTCCCATCGGCTACGATTTGCCATTGATTGTTTGTTTGCTTTCGATAGAGGTGCGATGCAGTAACTCTGATCGAAGGCAGCGTGCACACTGCTTCGTAGCAGGACAATCTCTTTCCCAGTGTGTGTGTCTTTTCCTCTCTTCCGTGTGATTGAGGGCGCTGCCTGAGCGGTATGTACCCCAGCACAAAGCTATCAGTTTTGCCCTTTTTCCTGTCTGTAGCACAAACTGTATTTACTTTTCTAATAGATGGTGTCTGGACAATTTAACGGCCACAAGAATGCGGCGTGGACTTTGTACTGTAGGACCACTGCTGTTCTGTTGGACCTGTTTATGTTTTGGTTTTATGTCTCTTTTCATTAATTGTGTTTTCTGTTGTGGTTGTTACTGGTGTTTATTATTTTGTTTGATGTGAATTCTTCTGTTCCCTATTTTGACAAACTTTTGGGAGTATCCCTTTTTTCCTCACTTTTGTGCATGGCAGGTCTTTTTAGCGTGTGTTTAGAACCGCCCCGTGTGTATTGGGGGGCTGGCGTTTTGTGTGTAAGGTGTGTGGGTTTCTTTTGTCTGGAGCTCTTACGTGGACCATCTATTCTCCACTGCATCTGGCTCCTAGCTCCCATTTGGTGCCATTGGGATGAAGTTTTTGTGCCTTGCTGTGTTTTAAGAGTTTGTGTAATAAAAGTATTACGTTAAGTGATATCGCGTCTCCTGTCTGGGCGTTTATCAAACCTGGTTGCCTTATTGTGTTATAAGGCATTACCTAAGGATTAACTAATAATCCTTAATAACTAAGGATTAGTTATTTCCTTGGGTGAAATTCCCAGGGTGGCGTAGTCTGGCATGTTATTTCTCCTTTTGGGGCGGTGAAAAGGATGAATGGTAATTGACGAGTAGGAAAAAGACTGCTTTATTATATCGCCACATTCTCGTTTCCTCTGCATTTCCTTGTGTTTAGTTCTAGCCCTTATAGATCTCGTTTTACCTAAATGCCTGTATTTTGATTCTTTGTGGTCCCTTTTCTTTCTGGTTTCTTTTGAATTTAATCTGTAATAATATCCCACTTTTTCCTTTAAGCCACACAGATCCAGAGACAGAAAACTGAGAAAAGTGAGAGATATAGTCAATGCTGGGATATTATGTCAGTTGAAATTGCTTTGTTTCACGTCAGTCTGGTTTTGCTGTAGCTTGGCCGATTTCTATTGTAAGACTCATTATTGTGTTATGTTTTATTCTCAGTTATGCATTTGGACATAATTGTTATCCTTTTGACCACAACCGTCAGTTACTTACATAATAGTGTGTGTATGTATGTATATACACTGAACAAAAATATAAACGCAACACTTTTGTTTTTGCTCCCATTTTTCATGAGATGGACTTAAAGATCTACAATTCATTCCAGATACACAATATTACCATTTCTCTCAAACATTTCTCACAAATCAGTCTAAATGTGTGATAGTGAGCACTTCTGCTTTGCTGAGATAATCCATCCCACCTCACAGGTGTGCCACATCAAGATGCTGATCTGACATCATGGGTAGTGCACAGGTGTACCTTATACTGCCCACAATAAAAGGCCACCCTGGAATGTGCAGTTTTGTCTCACAGCAAAATGCCACAGATGCCACAAGCATTGAGGGAGCGTGCAATTGGCATGCTGACAGCAGGAATGTCAACCAGATCTGTTGCTCGTGCATTGAATGTTCATTTCTCAACCATAAGCCGTCTCCAAAGGCGTTTCAGAGAATATGGCAGTACATCCAACCGGCCTCACAACCGCAGACCACGTGTAACCACACCAGCCCAGGACCTCCACATCCAGCAGGTTCACCTCCAAGATCGTCTGAGACCAGCCACTCAGACAGATAATGCACGGCCCCATGTTGCAAGGATCTGTACACAGTTCTTGGAAGCTGAAAATGTCCCAGTTCTTGCATGGCCAGCATACTCACCGGACATGTCACCCGTTGAGCATGTTTGGGATGTGCTTGACCGGCGTATACGACAGCGTGTACCAGTTCCCACTAATATCCAACAACTTCGCACAGCCATTGAAGAGGAGTGGACCAACATTCCACAGGCCACAATTGACAATCTGATAAACTCTATGCGAAGAAGATGTGTTGCATTGCATGAGGCAAATGGTGGTCACACCAGATACTGACCGGTTCTGAGTCCCCAGACCCCCAATAAAGCAAAAAACTGCACATTCCAGGGTGGCCTTTTATTGTGGGCAGTATAAGGTACACCTGTGCACTACCCATGATGTCAGATCAGCATCTTGATGTGGCACACCTGTGAGGTGGGATGGATTATCTCAGCAAAGCAGAAGTGCTCACTATCACACATTTAGACTGATTTGTGAGAAATGTTTGAGAGAAATGGTAATATTGTGTATCTGGAATGAATTGTAGGTCTTTAAGTCCATCTCATGAAAAATGGGAGCAGAAACAAGAGTGTTGCGTTTATATTTTTGTTCAGTATATATGTATATATAGAAGAAGCTTTTATCCAAAGTGACACAGTTTTTGAGAAGCAGACATACCCTGAACCAAAGGTGGTGGTGGTGGGGGACAGGGAAATCATTTTTCCTAAACTGGGAAGTGAACCCATGACCTTCTGACCCCAAGCCCAGAGGCCTAACCCATTGATCCACATACCGCTCTTATGGTGGTAGCCCCTTATAATTACATATATAGAATTGGCCTTTGTCTATGTTCACTGGCAGTAGACAATCTAACAGAGGTAATGAATGCATCTATTCAGCTCAGTAAAAAAAGGAAAAAATGATCCAACCACTGGAGCATCGTTGTGGTTTCATGGAGAATATGTACTTTACTGATTCACTGCATGTTGGGCATTCAGTTTGTATGGGGGGATCCTGAATAACATACATCATATTTTCACCCTTCAGAGCCACTATAGAAGTAAAACTAACAAATGTGTAGGCTAATGGTTATTGTCGTGATCGCCGGTGCACGGGTGATCGCTCAGGTAGGACAGCGAGCAAAGAGTAGGCAGGCAGGCAGAATACGGGGCGAACTAGGGGTTTATTCGAAGACTCAAGGACAGGGAACATCGAACGCCAACTGACAACAGCTAACATCAATGACAGACAAAGGATTCAGGCAAGACATGGACTTAAAAAGACAGGACTGGTTGAAAATAATCAGACACAGCTGGGCACGATCAGGGAAGCACACGTGGATAATCGGGGGGGCGTGGCACACACACGAGGATCGTACGAGCGGGGCGTGACAGTTATGGGCATCATCGCTTGCATGGTGAAACTGGATGGATCTGAGAGACAGAAAGATGTTTATCAAAAACTCCTCCCAGTGCAGCCTCTGGTGCCTTCACTCGCAGAGTGCATCCAGTCCTGTGGGTGGCAGCAGCATGCTTTGTAACATTCAGTCTGCCAAAAAAGAGCTATATAAAGCATGAGGTTCACCTTGTTACAAGCAGTAGGGAAGCCTTATGTTCCATTCATAAAAAGAAACCACTTTCTTTGCTGAATTGACATAACACATGCCATGATAAAACTTTCTTGCCTTCTTAATATTCACCATTTTTTTCTGAGGCTATATTTCCTGTTATTTTGCTATTTTACAGTGACAGAGTAGCACGTCTCCCTCATGGTTGAGGGTTTGAAAACACACTCAGCTCTGTACTGAATTTGCATGTCATGCAGGATTATGGTTTTCTGGTCCAAAGACATGCACTTAGACTAACTAGCATCTCTAAGTTGCCTATAGTGTTTGAGTGTGTGTGTGTATATGTGTGTGGATTAGGTTTACATTACTTTGTCGGAACTAAATGTCCCCCACAATATAATAATAACCGGATATTTTTTACATTATGGACCCCAAAAAGCTGTGAATGCAATCAAAAAAGTAAAAATGGTAAAAGTCTTGTATTTTGTTTGGTTACTTATGGTTAAGGTTAGGGCTGGGTAGGGGTTAAGATCGGCTTGTCTTGATTAGAGTTTTCCCCATAGAAATGAATGGAGAGTGTTAGAGTGTATCTGTGTATTTTATCATATTATTATCCTCCTATATGTGTACGTGCAACCCTTAACAACTAACCCATGGCCCAGAAAGGGTTGCAGACAAGATGTCCTCACAGGGGCCTACCAGATTGTGACGCAGGAATAAGAGACCTTGAGAAAGGAAACAGATTCTGTCAACATAGCAGGGGGCCCACCTTGAGATATGTAATGCTTTGTATTAACCCTGTTTCACGGAGGCCTCACACAGCATTGACTAGTTAAAGACAAGACCCATGTAACCCCTCCCCTACCCTATAAATAAAGAAGCCAAGGGACTGTCCTGTGTGACACTCAACAGAGGCGCAGATACTGTCTGTTGCACCTGAAGTGGGCACCCTTGCGCAAGTAAAACAGAAAGACGTGTGCTGTCTCGATTATTCCTGGGTCCTGGAAGTGGAAGTGTGTGAGTGGTAAGCTGCGGCGCTTCCTCACACAGGAGATTGTAGGAGTGAAAGCTATGGCGCTTTCTCCAACATAACTAGATTGTAGGAGTGAAAGCTACGGCGCTTTCTCCTAACAGAGAGTCCCCACAAAGATATCATGTGTGGGATCTAGCCCCTCCCTCCCCCCAAATAGGATAAGTGGTTAGATAATGGATGGATGTATTTTGGATACATATCTGCATGAGGTTACCTACCTTGAATTGGATGAAAGAATAATTTGTAGGTTACGACACTTTAAAAAAAATGCATTGTGCAAAAAAAAGACATTTCATATATATATATATATATATATATATATATATATATATATATATATATATATATATATATATATATATATATTGTAATGGTTCTGTGGGAGCTCTCTGGCTGTTGTGGGAGGTGCATCATGGGAACAGGGATTATGCTGGAGTTTTGCTCATTATGTGTGCATGTTCTGGGCTTGCAGGTAAAAGAGCAAGCTGCACATGTTCTTTGTGTTGTATGAGCAAGCTGATGATGGATGTCCAGACTCACCATGGAGGTAACAGGTATGGCAAATGATAACTCGTTGAGTCTGGCCTCTATCATCATGCTTGCTCACAGGTTTATGCTTATGCATATCCTAGTCTCTAGGGGATGCACTGGTAACAGGTTGCCCTTTTTAAAGGCTGGTAAAAACAAACAATAAACCTGGCCAGTTCCATTGCTGGTTCAAGGAGCATAATTTGTGTGCGAGTGTGTCATTAGCGGCTCTCTCTCTCTCAAGAGAACTGCTACACTGGTGTCAAGAAGTGGGATGGATATCACCATGCCCCAGGAGGTTGAGCGGCTGATTGGACAGCTGGAGAGAGACACTCAAGAAGACCCGGGAAAGACTTGACAAGCCGGCGGGAAGCAGCGCTCCTAGACGGAAGCGGCAGGCAAGCGCTGACGAAGCGGCGAGCAGCCTCCTGCCGGAAGAAAATGGTGCCCCCGGAGGCTGGCGGGAGTACCGCATCGAGTTGCAACCGGACAAAGGCGGCGCCTCCAGAGACCGGCGGGAGCACAGCGCCCTCGTAGAGCGGTGGAGCTCCGCTCCTCATCCGGAGAGTAGCTGGAGGGGCATAAATCACGCCCACGGCAGGAAAAACTGCTTGTCTGCCATGGCGATTGACGAAACACCGCCTGAAGCCAGCGAACAAAGGCCAGTATCTCACGAGGGCGACAAAAGAACGCAAGGGCCAGTATCTCCAGATGGCGGCGACGGCCTGTTAGTGCGGGTAAACCCAGCCGTGCAGCAGAACACCAACGCGGGGGTCAAGCTTCCATCATACAGGGGCCTCGGACCGCCCGACGCGTTTCTCCACCAAGTGCAGCTGGCGGCGGGGCTGAACGGCTGGAGCTCTAGGGAAACGCCAGTCCGCATGGCACTTACGCTGGAAGGTGCGAGCCTCAGCGTATTGGAGGACCTGCAAGGAGAAGAGAACTTCAACTGGAGCGAGATCAAAGCAGCACTGCTCCGTCGTTTCGGCCGGCCGGCATGGGCAGAGGACGCACGGTCAGAGCTGGCAAGCAGACAACGTCGACCGAGAGAGCTGCTGGGGGCATTCGTGAGCGACCTGACGCAACTGGCGAGGAGAGGGTTCCCCGACTTCCCGGTAGCGGCCCAGGAGGAATTAACCCTCCACGCATTCCTCAGGGGACTTTAGCCCGAGCGACTTCGAGAGCACACACAGCTGGCGGGGCCGTGCACATGGATGGAGGCCCTGGCTGTGGCCGAGAAAGCTGAGCACGTACTCAAAGCACAGCCTAAGCGTCGCAGTGCTGCGGAGCGGCAGGAAGAACAGAGCCAGCGGCAGTGTTTCCAGTTCGGCGCGGCAGGACATATCGCCCGGTACTGCCCAGCTAACCGCCAGGGGTACAGGGAGCAGCCACCGCAAAGACAGCCACCGTTTGCTCGTCACCTTGCGCCTCCCTTGCGGGGAGCTCGTCACCTGGCAGAGTAGTCCCCTCCCCACATGGACCGTTCAGCGCTCGGCTTGGGCATACAGGCCTCTATGTGGAGGGAACATTTGGGGGTGTAAGATGTACTGCTTTAATAGACACTGGATCAACTGTTTCTCTTTCCTCTGCGGGGTGGCCCGGGGGAGGCCCCATCGGAGCGGCTGAGAACACCGCTATGGAGAGTACGGTAAGAACGGTCACAGGTGAGTGCGTGGCCATGTCTGAAAGTAGGCGAGTTAATGTTACAATTGGCACGACGACTCTAGAACACCCGTTGTTAGTAGGCAACATTAAAGATCGCTGCATCATCGGGCTGGATTTACTTCAGCGCCTTGGTGCAGTGATCCATGTAGAGCGAGGGGGCATGCGCGTTGGTCGAGAGTGGGTCAAGCTGCTTAGCGGGCACGAGGCTAGAGGTGCATGTGCGTTGGCAAGCCAGACGTCAGGGGTAATTGAGTCTGCGGGTGAAATTGAGGCATTGCAGGAGCTGGAGGCTCGTAGCTGCGAGGGGTTAAATGCGGAACAGGCCAAAGCGCTAAGGCAGCTGTTAGCCGCGTATAAAGACATCTTTGCGCTAGATGAGCGAGGCTGTACTCGCACCGACCTCATGCAGCACCACATTAATACAGGGAATGCGGCACCAATTCGCGAGCGGCCTAGGCGGCTTCCGTTGGCCAAGCGCGGGCCAGCGGAAGAGAAAATCGAGGAGATGTTAGCGAATGGGGTTATCGAGCCATCAAATAGCCCGTGGTCGGCACCAGTAGTCTTGGTGAGGAAAAAGGACGGGGGGTGGCGGTTCTGCGTCGATTATAGGAGGCTCAACGGGGTGACGCGTAAAGACTCATACCCACTTCCGCGCATTGACGAAGCACTGGACCAAATCTCCGGGTCCGCATGGTTCAGTTAGCTAGACCTGTGCAATGGTTATTGGCAGGTGGTGCTGGCCCCGGAGGCTCGGCCCAAAACAGCGTTCTCGATCGGCCAAGGTCTGTGGCAATTCCGAGTCATGCCATTCGGGCTCTGTAACGCCCCAGCCACCTTCGAACGCTTGATGGAGCACGTACTATCAGGCATTCCCCCATCACGCTGCGTCGTCTACCTCGACGACCTCTTGGTGCACGCAAAAACTTTCGACGCTGAACTAGCACACCTGAGTGAAGTCTTCGAAGCCATATGGCGAGCGAAGCTAAAATTACACCCTCGTAAGTGTCACCTGGTTCGGCATGAGGTGACCTTCCTGGGCCACGTCGTGAGTGGAAAAGGGGTAGCGACTGACCCAGCAAAGGTTAGCGCGGTGAAAGAGTGGCCTACGCCCAACAACATTCGGCAGCTACGGAGCTTCATGGGGCTAGCCTCGTATTACAGGCGGTTTGTACGGGACTTTGCCACAATAGCGAGCCCATTACATCGGCTCACTCAAAAAGGGGCTGTGTTTACGTGGGGCGAAGACTGCGAGCGTGCGTTTTCCAGCTTGCATTCCGCATTAATCACGGCACCCATTTTGGGACACCCAGACGCCACTCGGCCATTCGTGCTCGACACCAATGCGAGCAACGTAGGCATTGGAGCCGCTTTCGCTCACGAAAACGGTCCAGTATTGGCCTATTTCAGCCACGCACTGTCGAAGGCAGAGAAAAACTACTGCGTCATGAGGAGGGAGCTTTTGGCGGTAGTGGCTGCAGTGTCGCACTTCCGCCCGTACCTCTATGGCCAAAAGTTCCACCTTCGCACTGACCACGCCTCCCTGACGTGGCTCATAAACTTTAAGGAGCCAGAAGGGCAACTCGTGCGGTGGTTAGAGGTACTGCAGTCATACGATTTCTCAATTCAGCATAGGCCAGGGTGCTCGCACGGTAATGCTGATGCGCTTTCGCGGTGTCCGTGCAGCGACTGCAGACACTGCTCATGCAGGGAGGAGGGCGAAGCATCAGCACGCGGGGAAATTGTGCGGGCGATACAAGACTGCGAGATAGGTGAATTTGACCGCACGCGGTTGAGCAAAGAGCAAGGGAAAGACCCCGTAATTGGTTCAGTATTCCGCTGGGTGCGCGAAGCTGTAAGGCCAGATTGGGCGGCAATCAGCGACACAGACAAAGAGCTTAAGGTATTACCCTCACAATGGGAGAGCTTGACAGTGAGGGGTGGCGTGCTATTCCGCTGCTGGAAAAAGAGCAGCGGGGGGAGCATGTATTTTCAAACAGTCGTTCCACGTTCGCTGCGTGAGAGCGTGTTAAAATTGGTACATGGCGCAAAGGGTGCAGGGCACTTCGGCAGAGCTAAAACCTTAGCCCGGTTACGTCAGCGGTTCTATTGGCCCGGGGCGCATAACGATGTGGCGCTTTTTGTCCACCGCTGCGATGCGTGCACGGCGAAAAAAGGGCCGTCGCAGCGCTCACGCGCCCCGCTGCAGTGGGGGCGCCCATGGAGCGTGTAGGTGTAGACGAACTAGGGCCTTTTCCAATATCTGAACTCCAGAAGAGCTCCACAGCGATCAGGGTCGAAATTTCGAAGCAGAGGTGTTCGGCGAGGTGTGTTCGCGGCTGGGGGTGCACAAAACACGCACAACGCCACTGTACCCCCAGAGCGACGGCCTAGTCGAACGATTTAATAGGACTTTGGCCACGCAGCTCGCCATTTTGACCTCACAGCACCAACGGGATTGGGACCAGCATTTGCCCTTGGTGCTGTGGTCTTACCGTACTGCGGTTCAGGAATCCACCCAATCCACTCCCGCAGCGTTAATGTTTGGGCGTGAGCTGCGCACGCCGGTGGATTTAGTGTTTGGGCCTCCCCCGGAGGCTAAGGTGCCTGGCAAACCAGGCTTGGAGTATTTTGGCCACCTCCGGGAGAGACTCCGCACAGTGCACGAGCTCGCGCGCCAGTCATTGGAAGAGGCTGGGACGAGGCAGAGGCGCGCGTACGATGCGCGTGCCCGTGGGCACAGTTTTGCTGCTGGTGAACGAGTCTGGGTGTTCAACCCCACAAGGAAAAAGGGGGTGTCGTCCAAGCTCGCATCGCATTGGATCGGGCCCTGCACTGTACTGGAGCGCCTCTCGGAGGTGGTCTACAGGGTGAAAATGAGTAAAAGGGGTAGAATTGTGGTTTTACACCTGGATAGGTTAGCTCCTTATCAACCACTTGCCACGGAGTTATGTTCTGATAGCAAGTACGACTGTGTTGCAGGTTCGAGCCCCTTGGAAGCCAGTATTAGCCCCTCCACCCCCCCCCCCCCCAAGCGCAGCCGGAGCAGGGAGGGAGCAGTGTGCGCCGTTCAGGCCGGAGGAGGAGAGCCCCCCCTGCCCTCACTGACTTTGAGCTTGACTTTGTGGCTGGGGACAGCCGAGACTGAGGGGGGGGCAGTGTAATGGTTCTGTGGGAGCTCTCTGGCTGTTGTGGGAGGTGCATCATGGGAACAGGGACTATGCTGGAGTTTTGCTCATTATGTGTGCATGTTCTGGGCTTGCAGGTAAAAGAGCAAGTTGCACATGTTCTTTGTGTTGTGTTGTGTTGTATGAGCAAGCTGATGATGGATGTCCAGACTCACCATGGAGGTAACAGGTATGGCAAATGATAACTCGGTGAGTCTGGCCTCTATCATCATGCTTGCTCACAGGTTTATGCTTGTGCGCATCCTAATCTCTAGGGGATGCACTGGTAACAGGTATGCCTTTTTAAAGGCTGGTAAAAACAAACAATAAACCTGACCGGTTCCATTGCTGGTTCAAGGAGTATAACTTGTGTGCGAGTGTGTCATTAGCGGCTCTCTCTCTCAAGAGAACTGCTACAATATATATATATCTCCATACATACATATATAATGTATAACTTTAAAGTCTGTCATAAATTATTGGGAAAATAATTTGTTTACAAGTTTAATGCTAAATTTATTGCTGCCCTAGCAGGGAATGGTTTGCCAAAACCATGCTATTTCTGACTTGGTAAATTACAATTGAACTTTCATTTCGCCTAATAAAAGGCAATTATGTTTATGCATGTAACATAAAAGTACAAAAAAAATTAAAGGATGTGGCACTTAGGATTATGAGGGAAGGTATCGTGTACATAGTTAAAGGACTGAATAGTAGAATTAACAAAAAGTCATGAGTTAACAACAGCACCAGACAACAAGGCCCGTGTAAGAAAAGCAAAATGAAGACGTGTGACAGTAGAAATTCTGAAACCACAGGCAACCAGCAGCTTCTCCACACTCCGGTTTATTCCAACTGCTGACCCTGAAACCCAATCGGTTTTGTAAGCTAAAACGAGCCTGTTGGCTGGGCTGCTCATCTGCTTGTGACTAGGGAGTCATCACCATGGCAACAAGATATCAACCAAACCTGGGCCTCTCTCTTTTTCACAAGCATATACAAAGCTTACAAAATAAGTCATAGGGAGTAAATAGTTATTAAGATATTAAATAAGAAAAATGCTATGTTTTCATACAAATACCACATATACCATTACACATTGTTACACATTGTAGCTTAATTATCGCTAGTTGCAGTCCCAATATAACCAAAATATCCTTGATTTTGGTTCTGAAGCAGTATATCACAGGGTTCACCATGGGGGGGGGGGGAAGAGTCTGTACAGCATGATCATCAGGATATGGAAATCAATGTTGATCTTCAGGTTAATGCTGTTTGTGAGGTAAACAAAGTAGTAAAATTTAATTTAAAAACGTTGTGTATTTCCCATTGACTGACAAATACACAACTTTATATACATAATATTATTGTCTAATTGATTTGAAAATGTTGAGTTATTTATAAGTAACAGATATATTGGCTTTCTGTATGTCAACATGCTGTCTCTTTAACCGTTTGGTTAAACTGTCCTTCACCTCTTTAGCCCTTAGACTGTATATGAGCGGATTCACCATGGGAGGCAGGAGGCTGTAGAACATGATAATGGTGATGCGTAGGTCTGTGCTGAACACCAAACCCACATAGGTGGCCAGGTACACAAAACACCGTGGAACATAGTAGAGGGTGATTATGATGAGCTGAGCACTGCAGGTGGAGAGGGTTTTGAGGCGACCTTGGGTGGTGGCGATTTGAAGGACCACCACAACTATACAGACGTAAGACAGCATGATAAAGGCAAGAGGGACCAGTAACACGACAAAAGCAAAAACTAATGAAGGGAACATGTTAAATATCCTGTCAGTACAGGCCAGTGAAATTATTGAAAAATGATCACAGTAACACTGAACGATAACATTAGATGAGCAGTAAGGCAGAGGAAATGCCCTAATTACATTCATTAGGGGGCCACCAATGGCAATCACCCAGGAAATGATGCTGAGCGTAAAAATAGTTGAGTTTGTAATAATCGTAGCGTATCTAAGAGGGTGACAAATTGCCACATATCTGTCTATAGCCATTATTAGTAATACAAAGGAGTTCACAGATCCAAAATAATGCACTAAATACATCTGTACAAAGCAAGCAGTGAATGAAATGGTTCCTGCCTGAAACCAGTACCTGGCAATGATCTTCGGCAAGGTGGTGGTGCTGAACAATACGTCAGACACAACCAGGTTCAATATGATGAAGTACATTGGTTTTTGAAGATTCTGGTCTGTTATAAACAGAAGGAGGAATATCGCATTTCCAAATAAAGTAGATATATATACAAAGAATAAGATAGCAGAGACAAGGCCATAATAACTGGGGTCAAGTCCAGGGAATCCCAAAATAAGAAACTCCTTTATAGAGGTTTGGTTTCCAATGGACATGTTGAACTGGAGTTCCTTGCAAGATGAGAGTCTAGGAAGCAGAATGATTTTGTAAACTGCAGCACAAATTATTACCAGTTTAATATACATTTTCAGTAATTTATCTTGATCATACTTCAATGAACAAATTAATTTACAGTAAAGAAGTTGTTATACAGACATGCATGCAGCAGCCTGGGACCTGCTGGTTTGCACAGCCAACAGGGCAGAGAAGGCACTGAGTGTATGGACAGAGGAGGCACTGTGCCCAGAGACTGGCAGGCCTGTTCGGATGAGGGTAGAGCTGGGTGGATGGACAGAGGAGGCACTATGCCCAGAGACTGGCAGGCCTGCTCGGGTGGGGTTAGAGTTGGGTGGATGGACAGAGGAGGCACCGTGCCCACAGACTGGCAGGCCTGCTCAGGTGGGGTTAGAAGTGGATGATATGACTGTACTTCAGCCATCCACGTATATTTAAAATGAATGCTCTAGGACAGGGGTCTCCAACTTTGTTCCTGGAGAACTACGGTCCAGTAGGTTTTCTATCCTACCTAACTCAGGCAAATACCAGGAACAGGTGAGGCTCATCAGAAGCCGGGTAGGATAGAAAACCTACTAGATAGTAGCTCTCCAGGACCGGAGTTGGAGACCCCTGCTCTAGGGATGGGCACCTCCCTGTGTTTTGTAAGATTTCCTCCAGATTCTCTGGTTTCTCTCCCCCCCCCTCCCCACAGTCCAAAAACAAGCCTAGATTAATTGGTGTTGCCAAATACCTCATAGGCATGAATGGTGTGTGTGCCCTGTGATGGATTGGTGCCCCATCCGTTATTCCCATACAATCCACCAAGTCCTAAATGCAGACCTAAGGTGATAATTGGCTGTGATGTTTGCCTTGTCTGTGGTCAGTCTGTCTGCATATCAATGCGATGACTTGTTTTAATTAATATGCACAAAGGTGCAGGTAAAATTGCAAATGCTCTAGTAAAATTCAAATTAGTCAACACCTCATTCCCGGTCATATTTTTGTATCTATGCTGAGACCCCCAAATATAACATTTTTGTGCCTCTACCTTACACTTGAAAATTCCTATTTTTTTTTTTTTAGAATTGCTATCGTTAGACTTTGCAAATTCCCCATTGGTATGAATGGTCTGTGTGCCAGATGTTCAATTTCTGCAGCAAACAGTGCTGTCTTTTACACATCCATTCATTAATAAATCTTTCATTTATGAAACACTGGGGAACAAAATACAAAAACTGAGGAGGCACAAGACAGATGGGTTCACATACAGCCACATGCTCAAAAAGTTGAGCCATGCAGCCAACAGGGAGCACAAACACAAAGGAAAACACAAAGACTGAAAACAGGAGGGACGGGATGACCAGCAACACCTGCTGACCAAACGGAGAAGGGATACAGAGTGGAAACAACAGGAGCTAACACTGACAGTAGGTCTTTCCACAGATAATTGTAAAAATATTAGGTTTATCATTTCAGGCTATTTAATCAGTGCAAATGAAAAGTATATATTTTATTAATAGTATTATTATTGCTACCCATTTATTGTTCAGTATCAATCAATACCCTTCTACACCACTCATACTTACAGTCCTGAAGTGGATCTGTAAAACTGTAAAACATAGAGGTGGAATTAAAACTTCGGAGTGAATGAACAATGCTCTGTAGGCTGGTTTTAAATTAGTATATTCTAGTATACTGGTACAATATGCATGCAAAGATAACCACAAAACACACATCTGTAATATTTCTCACTGTTTTATATGTAAATTTTGCATTTGTCAATATTTGACTGAACATGATTCTTTTAAAACTGAAATTCAGCCAAGAAAAACAAAAATTTTTAAATCCTATTTTGAGACAGTAACCATTTTGTTTATTAGCTGAAACAGAAGTGAGAACATTAAAATACAGAGGCTCATTCCACGGGTTGCAAACTCCCCTTACCTTAGTACCGGGGATGAACACTGAAGTGCTGTCATTTCCTGTATTACAAGCACCCACCCATATATACATGCAGTGTTATTTCCCCTGGTAACTGAATGGTCTGCTCAGATAAACCTCTGTGAATATATTTCCCTGGAGGAGTAATTAAATTATTCCATGTTTTGCTAATTTAGATAAGTCATTATGAATGGTTTATTAATCGATGGATGGATGGATTGAATATCAGAAAGAGCACTGCTTTTTTGGTGCAGAAAATGAGTGGTTCATAATTTATCCAAAAATTTATTAAAAGAACAAATCGACTGACTGTGCTTGGTTGGTTATATCTCATGCGGTCTCATTTATGAAACTTTGTGTGAATTTCATTGTGAAAGAATGCATAAACACAAAGACACAAAACTGCATTAATTCACTTAAATCCTAAAAATGTAGGATTTAAGTGACATACACACATATGTATGCAGTTTCCCCTTGATGAATTGATACTCACTTTTAAATGTACATGTATGTAGGAGTACAAGTTTGACCCACACATAATTACAAATGGTCAATGGAAACAAACTGCATGCTCATAAAATATGAAAATCAAGCCTTTCTGGTTGCAAAGTCCAGCAATAGTAATTCTCAATTAAAAAAACAATGGGGCATTTTCAGCATTGAATGTTATATTTGGGGGTCTCAACACAGGTATAACAAATAAGAAAGAATATGTTGTATAGGAGCACATCACTGCTGCAGTGAATTCTGTCAGCCCTGCAGAACTGCCCAAAAAAAGGGGGTTAGACATGAAGATAAAAAGAAAGAAAGTTTTTGCTGCAAACAAGGCCAGTGTGCAACTATCAAGGGTAAACCCACATCCTCACTCTCAAACTTCAACATGCATATGGTGTCTATTATTGAGGATGTTGTATTATGCAGTGTCGTAGCAGAGGGGTTGGGAATATTTCAGTCCGCATCTGAGTCAGTTCCCTAGATCTGTCATTGTTGTTAGTATTTCGTTGCTCCGTGAGTTCCCCCCTTCCCTTCAATAAACCCGCGTGTCTAGATCTTCGCCTGTCTGCCTTGTCCTTACCCGCTGCCTGCCTGCCTGCCCGATGGACCGCGATCATAACAATATGGACATAACCCCTGGACCAATCAGAATAAAGGGATACACCCCCTTCCACTTATGATATCATAAACGAGACCCCTGCTAAGGTCCGCCCACAAATAGGCTCTAGCCAAGGTACCAGTTAACTTTTCTCAGGTAGTACTTCTCGTAGTTATTGAAGATTAGACTACTGCGTTGTCTCTGAATTTTATTGTTTTATTTCAGATATATTTTGCCATACAGCGTACAAAAAGTACAGCAGCGGTTTCAGAACACAGTCTTGAGGGCTGTGAACTTTTTGAAAAACTGCCAAATATTACGTATTTGTTTTATTTAGTTGAAGGTTAATAATGCTTTAAAATGAGGATCTTTCAGATATTAAGCATACTTTCAGTGGTTATCAGGCTTCTGTATTTAGTAGTGGTGTCTCTGGCACACAGTCTTGTGGGACAAAATAAACATGCAAAACATGCAAAGTATTTACTCAGTGAATCCTAATACAAATGCATGTCAATAAATTAAAGCACAAGTACACATTAATGTAACAGGGTCAGGAGTAAGCAGAAATGGAGACAGATATACAGTATGGGTGTCATTATCAATAACAGCATTTGAGCTCACAGAATCGGCATTTTACCTTGTTATTCTAGATTAAATTAAAAATCCAAAATCATTAAACAATAAATGATCACTCTTATAGCACATCCAAAGCAACATTTCAGAGCAGTGAAACCCATTGCGTTAAGGTCCTTAACTTACAGTGAAAAGAACTGACACACTAGTGATGTTCACTGCTTGACAAGAAAGGATGCTTGACGATCTTTCATCTGGGAAAATTTGTGAATCGTCTTTTTGTCAAGGTCCATGAATCCAGTTGTTGTCAATTATTTACTGTAGAGTGTACTGGATATTATAGCGTACGAGACCAAAGCCCTCAAAATATTTGCTCTAATTACAAGATGCTAAATCTAAATTGAAATTAAAATTTTTCACTTGAGTCATTTAGCATTATCCTGCTACTGGTGGCTAGATGTTGTTGAAAAGACAAATGAAAATGTCTTGACGTACTTCAAATCAATTAACATTGCATTTTTGCGTCTGTTCTGCTGCATCTACCACTGTTGTGTGCAGCTCAGCTGCTTTCTCTGGTCTCTGCCACTGCTGTGTGCTGCTCGGCGGCCTACTCTGCTGACTCTGCCACTGCTGTGTGCTGCTCGGCGGCCTACTCTGCTGACTCTGCCACTGCTGTGTGCTGCTCGGCGGCCTACTCTGCTGACTCTGCCACTGCTGTGTGCTGCTCGGCGGCCTACTCTGCTGACTCTGCTACTGCTGTGTGCTGCTCGGTGGCCTACTCTGCTGACTCTGCCACTGCTGTGTGCTGCTTGGCGGCCTACTCTGCTGACTATGCCACTGCTGTGTGCTGCTCGGCGGCCTACTCTGCTGACTATGCCACTGCTGTGTGCTGCTCGGCGGCCTACTCTGCTGACTCTGCCACTGCTGTGTGCTGCTCGGCGGCCTACTCTGCTGACTCTGCCACTGCTGTGTGCTGCTCGGCGGCCTACTCTGCTGACTCTGCCCTAGACATTGCTTGTATTGCTGCTGCTGTGTGTTTCGCTCTGGACTCTGCTGACTTCACTGCCGTCGTGTGTTACTCAGTGCTCTGCTTTGCTGACTTTGTCCTGGATTCCAATACCATTGCTGCTGCTGCTGTTTCTTTCACTATGGACTGTGTTCATGGCTGGTGTTTCTGCTACTGAGTGCCTCATTTTTGGATGGACTTGGATGGACTCACATTTCCCTGCTGGGTACATCATGCTGGGCTATAAGTATCAATTAATATCTTTGCTTCTCTATGCTTTTGATGGATTCTGCTATTTTCTCTAACTTATTCTATGCCGGGCCTTGGTTATTTGGTAACTTGCTGCTGCTATTATCTTTGCTACATGATTATTAATTTGAATTTATCTATTTTGGCTCCCTCTCGTTTCTCGGACATGATCACATTTATGGTCATCTTAACATTAACACCATCCATTAAGTTAATAGTTCCTACTGTAAACTCATAAGTCTGCCCTGCTCTGTGTTTGTCAGTATAACAGAGACTATGATTGTTTAATAGTCTCTAGGATTCTAGGTACTGCCATAAATACTCATTCATTTAGGTGGTCTTTTCTATTATGCAATATTGTGAAACAATTTAACTGAGCATTGCTGTCATACCCTGCCTATCTATTCCTCTTGTTTCTCACTAACTTGACTCAAATACATTTGTCTTACCTCTCATTCCTGCCCTTGTATATTGCACTCCAGCTGCCTCTTGTTCTGCTCCCTTGTTAATCTTTGTATTAAGGTACTTCCCACTCCTGTCTTCCCCATTCCTGATATTAAAGTTGTTGCTCCTGTGTTTGATTCTCCTTAGTATTTGATCCCATGAGATCTTGTTTGTTTCTTATCAGTTCCTAATGAATAGGAACTTCAACTGTTTGCTTCAACTAACGTCCTTCATCCCACTTGTCACAACAGAATGTCACGACTCAGCAAGCTGCTAATTGGCTATTATACTGTAAAGAGCCTCACTGCCGTGCCCGGCCCAGGCGAGATCTCTGCCACTTTCCACTAATATTCAGCCTAGGAGAGGCTGCTGCTCTGCAAGCGCTGCTTTACCCGTGCTCCAAGTTCCTCTGCGATGTTTTGCCTTCCACTGTCCCGACTCAGCCTTGTTTTGCCTCCAATTGTCCCAGCTCTGCCCCATCTGCCTTCAGGCATCCCACCTCTGCCCCACCCGCTGCCAGGGTTCCCTTCTGTGCTTTGCTCATCCCCACATGCCCAGGCTTCACCCTGCTTGCTTCCTGTTGTTGTGTCAGATCCAACCCTGTCCCCAGATATCCAGAAAGCACTTGCTTCACTGCTCCCTGAGTTCCTGCCAGCACTTGCCTCATCCCTCGAGGTCCCACTGGATCCCACCTCATCCCTTGAAGTCCTACCAGATCCTCTCACCGAATGTCTAGCCGATGCCTGCTTCTTCATTGACTGGTGTCCAGCCAGTGCCCACCTTGTTGTCCGCTGAGGTCCCGTCAGCATCTGCTTTGTCATCCCCCCAACTCTACTTTCTACCAAAGCTGAGAATAACCCATTTTCTATCACCTACCCTCACAACATTTTACGCTATTCAGAGCGTCCTGAGCAGCTGCATGACAGACTGGGATAGTGCAGACAACTAAGAAGATAGTCAGAGTTTCTCTCCCCTCCACCATGGACATTCACACCACATGCTGCATCCGCGAAGCTGCCATTGTGGATGACCCCACCTGCCCCTCACTATCATTTCACTCTCCTACCACCTTTGAAAAGGTACCGTAACATTCAGGCCTTCACAATTAGACTCAAAAAATTTCTTCCCCCATGCCTATGATCTAAAAATGCCTACGCGTTTCAGACAAAATGGCCTTCATCAAAAGATGATACACAGGCATTTTTAGCTCATACCCACGTGACAATAAAGGCGTTTTATATATCCAGTGCCTTGGATTTTTGTAATTTTGTGAATTTAAGGATCCCTGATCTGAAGAGGACCAGAGGGATTTTAAATTTTTCATTTTTACACACAAGAAGCACTCCTGGCAAGTCATTTGTGGAACCCTAGGGCAGTTTCAGGGTAAAGAGTAACGTGTTGTCCTAATGTGAACAAGACGAATGTTAGCTATACCTCAATTTACTCATCAGGACAGTATTAGAAACTCGACAAAGCTGAGAGGAACACATAGATGCTACAACTCTGACAATGCTTCCAGGAATATGGATAGGCCATCTGCCCCCTTAGCTACCCCTGCCCTCGACCCACATATGCAGAAGTTGGGGCGTTTGTGCTCCTGACAATGTGATTGTGTCTTCTGTGCGGTGCTATGGTTCATATGTGGAGTTTGCTAGAAAGAAAATAGTTCCTACATGAAACTTCTCACTACAAAGTCTGTGGATTATCTTAAGCAACTGGGTCATGATTTCTTTTAAGAGGCATTGCTGTTAAATTTTTCAAATGTATATTTTGGCACTTTAATCACCACATAAAGAATGCTATTCAGTTCCATTATATTTGCAAGAAGACATTTCTACAGCGGATATCTTCCAAAGTAGGCAACTCTCAGCAAAACAATCTAGCTGGATAAATAGCCCTACAGCATAACTGAAACATGTTTTTGATTTTGAGGTGAACCGCCCCTTTAAACTGTTGTTGTCGTCTTGTTTCACATCCAGTCTTGCAGGTGGCAGCAACACATTAGGTAGTATTCAGTTTGCTGAAAAAGGGGCTGTTTGGAGTAAAGGGTTTGTGTTGTTACAAGCAATTTTCAATTAATAAAATGAAATTGTATGCCTTTGCCGTTTCGTCTAGCATTATAAATGTTATAAAATGATATCTAAAGTGGGATGGCCGTAACACATATTGCAATGACACTCTTTATATGTTTCATTGTGCAACCACATTCCCGAAAGCAGAGACAGAAAATCCCAGGAGCAATCGGGGGGGTGGGGGTTAAGGGATTTCTCAATCTCAGGATCTTTCTGAGCATAGAGATGGTGACCTAACTCACCTCCCTAGTGATGTATTACATTTGCCCTTAGAAGGTATATAATGATTCATCAAATGCAATGCAATTAATTTCTTGCGTCCTGTGTGATATAAAAGAGCTTCATTAAGGAAAACAGGCCTCTGTCAAAAAATGGGAAACATCAGTCAGTTATTTTTATGCTTATATTTCCTGCATTATACTTATTTGAGTGACACCACAGGGCATTTTTTCCATGTTAAAGAAACAGGTTAAAAATCCTCAAAACAAAGTAACATTTTGAGTAACTGAAAATAAACATTTTCATTTAATGGCAAATGACTCAGATCTCATTTCAACTACTCATACATTTTTCAAAGAACAGACAAAAATTACAGACCTTTGTGTAACTATTTTCAATGTTTCTACATGAGAGGCTCCAGTCTGGTTTGTTTCCATATATATTTTTTGGGTTGATGGCTTTATTGGTTAAACTACAGTTCAAATAACATTTTGCAGAACAAAAAGCAATTATTCCTTATGGAATGCAAAGATACATTTTGGAAGCATCTATGTTTATAAATGAATAGTACTTGGGAGTATGAGGCAAGTTCTATAAGGACATTATAGCAGCTATAAGGACATTATAGCAAAATTTCAACAAACAAAAACACCTGAGGTAATCACAAAACAGCAAGGCTCCTGTAACACAGAAAAGCAAAATGAAGGTATGAAACTCTGAAACCACAGGCAACCAGCAGCTAATTTACAGTCCCGTTTATTCCAACTGCTGACCCTGAAACCCTATTGGCTATTTGAGCTAACACAGGCCTGTTGGGTTTCACTGGCTGGGCTGCTCTTCTGTTCAGGGTGGGGGAACCATCACCATGGCAACAAGAGATCAACCAAACCTCCCTCCACTCTCACTGGTAAATAACTGAGTATATAGATATTAATATTTTAACAACAACGCTGCACTTTTATAATTGGACATGTTTTCCATAAAACAAGGAACATTACTGCACTACATCACAGTACATATTCCACTACATAATGTTCTGCATAATAGCTTAACGATTGTCAGCTGCAGTCCCAAACTTTCTGATTTTAAACCTTCTGACCAAAGTATCCTTGATTTCTTTTGTCTTCAAGCAGTATATCAGAGGGTTCACAATGGGGGGAAAGAGGCTGTACAGCATGATCATCAGGATGCGCACATCTGCACTGAAGTTGAGATTTATGGTGTTTGCGATGTAAACAAAACACCGGGGAATGTAATAGAGACATATGATGAAGAGCTGTGGACTGCAGGTGGACAAAATCTTGTATCTTCCATCTGAGGATGCGGTTTTCATTACTGACAAAATGATGGAAATGTAAGAAAATATTATAAAAATAAGTGCAGCCAGCCATACTAAGATGGCAAAAGAAAAGTTTATGACTTGAACCTCCTTTGCATTCTCACATGCTAGGCTGGTTACTGAAATATGGTCACAATAACACTGTACAATGACATTAGAGCTACAGTAGGGCAAGGAGATTGAGTGAATAAGACTGTTAGTCATCCAGATCAAGGATATGAGCCAGCATATGCCACATAGGATCAGAATGGTGGAATTTTTAATAAGTGTTTGGTATCTGAGGGGGTTGCATATGGCAACATAACGATCAAGAGCCATTATCATCATCAGTAATGAATTGAAGCCCCCTAATAAATGGATAATGAACATCTGTAAGAAACAGGCAGAGAAAGAGATGATCTTGTCCTCTGCCAGGTACCGGGAAATAACTTTGGGCAGGGTGGTGGTGGCAAAGATTAGGTCTGACACTGCCAGGTTACAATACAGGAGATAAGTGGGTTTTTGGAGACTTCTCTCTATGACAATAACAGTAAAAATAAAGCTGTTGCCTCCTACAATGGCCAGATAAACAAACAGTAAAACCACAGATATGAGTCCAAAATAACTGGGCTGAAGTCCTGGAAACCCAATTATTATGAATTGTGTGACCTTTGTTGCATTGAAGTACTGATACGACATGATCAGCTGAAAGTAGTGTCCCCTGAAAACTGTTAAAGGAATTAAAAAAAAAACATATCAAAATATGCAAACTTTCAGGGTTTAACAATGCAAACACTCTTAGCCAAGTTTTGCAGTATAATTGTTATAGTATAAACATAGTACAAAATAAGTTACATAAAAATAAAATAGATATTTGTATTTGTAACAGCAATGATTTTAACTTAATTATTGCCCAAAAGGAGCATTAATCCTCATTGTTTGTTAAGACGAAATCATACAGTATCAACTAAAGACCTCATTACATGCTCTGGTCATTCTATGGATTCTGTTTAAATGAACAATTTTAACAAATTATCTTTAATTCGTAATACGTTTAATGAATTTTCATTGTCTGTCTAGTAATTTGGTATGAAGTGTCCTCTACATAAATACACCATTTTAGTATTATACACATGTACACCAATATCAGACATGTATATATTGTAAGGAATTGTCACATTGTATAATTTACACATACTACAAACAAAACTTTACACACCTTAATTGACTGCAGGTCAAGCAAAAGGATACAATCTAGTATTATTAGACCAGACATAAATTAGTGGTTTTAATTTACCATGATGTACACAAACCTCAACCGCATTTGGGTAGGAATCAAACAATGCCCTTACCTGCAGAAACACAGAAGCACTACAGTTATGGATCACACACACAAGTGAGTCTGCAAGGCTCTCTGTTTTGTACTTGGTTTTTAAATACTTCGTGTTGCATCAAAAAGCATTCCTGTTGTTACATAATTATTAACACCTAAGGGACACTTCCACCTAAAGGGAAATAGGGCACGCGAGGATTCCCTTAAGTGTCAATAATTTCAGTGATTTTGTAAAGACATGTAAAAACTACACTTTCTGTCATATTTTTCAATTTAATGTACTGTGTAAAAATTACTGGCATTTATTCATTTGAAAAAAATACATAGCACAGCTCATCAGAAGAATTTGATTCATAACCTGTTCAAAAAAATTCTGTGACATATATAGAGTGTTCCCCACAATTATTGGCACCCCTTGTAAAAGATTTGTAAAAAGGGTTACACACAGTCCACCTTTTGGTGAAGTAGCTTCACATCACATTCAAAAAATGAAAAAAATCCAACCTTTGAAATTAAATTTAATCAAAGAAAAACAAATCAAGTTTTTTTTTTTTTTTTTAACAAAAACAATTATTGACACCCCTGGGAAATTACAGTGAACAGAATGTAACTGAAGCATGTATCCCAAGTAAATTATACATCTTTCAGTTGATTGGGGTGTATATAGGAACCTTCAAGCTGTAACCCATGACTTTCTGATTAACTGGGGTAAAAATATGAGATGACACAAACTAAATTACCTTAGTCATCCATCAACATGGGAAAGATAAGGGAACACAAACCAAATGAGGGACAAGTGTGTTAACATTCATAAGTCAGGGAAAGGGTATAAAAATAGCTACTCAAAAGCCCATTTCTACTGTTAGGCCAATAATAAAAAAAGTGGACATCAACTGAAACAGTTACAAACCTGTCTGGAAGAGGACCCAAGTTTATTTTGCCCCCATGTACAATGAGGAAGACTGTAAGGTCAGGTGAGGTCAGGTTGGGGACCATGCACTGATGCAGCGTGTTGCAACAACCACTACATGGTTGAATGGTCCTATAAACTGGCCACAGGATGGCGGACTCAGGTGGTCAACCACACTCATTGGCAGGGCTAGTATGTGGGGGCTTCACATATCTGACGATCGACATGAACCTTCTGTCTTTCAGCCTGTGCTTCCAGCTGTCACCTGTCACGATGCGGGTAGCGGGTAAGGAGAACAGGCAGGCAGGGAGCAGGCAAACAGGCGAAAATCGGGGAAAACGGGTATTTATTCGAGGGCAAGGGCAGGACGGAACACGGGCAGGCACTGACATCGACAAACATCAATGACGGACCAGGAACCAGCACAAGACTGGGCAAACGTAATCAGACACAGCTGGGTACGATCAGGGAAGCACACATGGATAATCAGGGGGGCGTGGCACACACGAGGATCGTACGAGCCAGGTATGACAGAACCCCCCCCCCAAAGGCGCGCTCTCCGGGCGCGCCTCAGGGAAGGCGACGGACGGGACGAGGGGACCAGGTTCTGAGAAACAAGAAAAAAAATACGTCAACGAGGGACAGGGAACAGGACGGACAGACAGAACTGGCACAGGGGAAGAAATCAAGACAGGACCTGACACAGGACGGGAAAGGTGGACAGACAGACCAGGAATGGGGACAGAGAGGGAACAGGTGGAACAAAAGGACCAGGAGTGAACGGAGGGAAAACAGGAGGACGAGGAGCAGGCACGGGAGGAACAAAGGGACGAGGAACGGAAACAGGAGGGACAAAGATGGGAGACCAGGGAGAGAAGGAGGGGGAATAAAGGGGAGCTCGAGTGAGCACCAGCGGGTGACGGGCGGCCGTCCGAGGGGCCGCAGGCGGCCGGGAGGCCAGAGCAGGAGGGGACCTCGGAGAGGCAGAGGAGGCAGGGCGAGGGACTGACGGAGGGGCCGAGGAGGGAGGTGGAGGGAGACCCAGGGAAGGGGACGAGGGAGCTGGAGGGGACCCCAGCGAGGGCAAGGAGAGGGGGGGAGCTGCAGCAGGCGGCGACGTCCTCCGACGCGCTGGAGTGGGGTGAACCGCAGGCGACGGAGGAGCCGCGTCCAGGGAGCCCGCAGGCGACCGACAAGAAGCCGGAGAAGGGAGCAAGGCAGGGCGACGAGGCTGTGGAGGGGACCCACAGGCAACAGCTGACCCGGAGGGCCAGGACCCGCAGGCGCCGACCGAGCCCCAGTGCAGGCGAGAGAGGGTGAGCCAGGCGGTAGGGCGGGTGGGACCCCAGCCCTGTGTCTGTGTCCTCTCCCCTTACGGGACATAGACATAAGGACCCTTGGCCGGGGCGAGGACAGAGGAGTCATTAGGATCGGGTCTGGGGCAGAAGGGACTGGAGTGGGGCCAGGAACGGAAGCCACTGGGGCCATAGTCACTTGTGGCGGAGGGAGCGCCTCGGGTGTGGGCGCGGGAGCTGCAGGCAGAGGGTGTGCCTCGGGCGTGGGCGCGGGGGCTGCAGGCAGAGGGCGTGCCTCGGGCGTGGGCGCGGGGGCTGAAGGCAGAGGGCGTGCCTCGGGTGTGGGCGCGGGAGCTGCAGGCAAGGGCTGCGCAGGCGGCAGCGGAGGCGGCTGCTCGGGCGCTGTAGCCGCAGGCAAGGGCGGCTGCTCGGGCGCTGGAGCCGTAGGAACACGCGGGATAGCGTCCCGCACCGCACTGGCCCCCTTGTTGGCCAGCTGCTCGGGCCGGAAGCTCCGCGGCGGCTGGGCGCTCTCCCCGGACGGGGAAAGCTGCCTGCACGGGCAGCTTAGCAGTGGTGGCGACGTTCGGCTCGGTCGGGGAGTCATCCATTGAACATGCTGGTAGAGGTTGGCGCGCACTTCTCCCAGGCAGTACCTGCCTCCCGATGGGGACATTGCCAGCAGGAAATTGCTGCTTTGGGTGGCCAGATCCATCGCGACGGTGTCCTCCTGGATGTCGGGCTGAGAGAGCCAGTAGTATGCCTCCCGCAGCAGACCGAGATGTTGGCTCTCGGTCTGCTGCTGCGCCTCGTTGAGTGGGTTCGTCACTCTGTTACGATGTGGGTAGCGGGTAAGGCGAACAGGCAGGCAAGGAGCAGGCAAGCAGGCGAAAATCGGGGAAAATGGGGATTTATTTGAGGGCAAGGGCAAGACGGAACACGGGCAGGTACTGATATCGACAAACATAAATGACGGACCAGGAACCAGCACAAGACATGGACTGAAATACACAAGACTGGGCAAACATAATCAGACACAGCTGGGTACGATCAGGGAAGCACACGTGGATAATCAGGGGGGCGTGGCACACACGAGGATCGTACGAGCCAGGTATGACATCACCGACCTCGGGTCCATATGCTCCTGCTGTTGCGGTACCATTCTTCCACAACTGGCACATTGCAGGGTGGCGAATCCCATGGAAACAAGGGTGGTTGAAAGCCTAGCATACATTGAAAGGGGGTTACTGGGTTACCTTTGGCGTTCTTGGCGTATTCTGCCCACAGGACTCGATACAGCCCATTCCACAAGACTGTCTCAACACAGTAGGTGGAGGCTCTTGCAGATCTCGTAGTTAGTTTGCTCTGCCGTGCCATTCAATTAAGGGTGGTAACTAATGGAGAGTTATGGAGATATTTAGTTTCAAGACTTTAACCTTCTGGGGTTTAGGGGTATGGAACACACTTTCACTGACTGGAGCATGGTCACACATTTCATTCAATATCATAAACTTAATTCATGGCAAATAAATTATTTCTTATACATTTGTTTTGGCATTAAACTCATCTTAATCTTAGTGTACATTGTAAATATGAATATGTAGTAACTTTCATGTGTATGCATGAGCCATTCACACCTGGCCACATCCCCCCCCCCCCTTTTATGGTACTGTTGGGGATGTATTTGGATCACGTTTCAACAAATTACCATGCAAATGCAATTTGAATACGCGTTAATGCAGCTATTTATAATGCAAATAGCATTCTACAGGTGAGGGCTGTGCATCCCCAATGCAGGTAAAATAAAGAAAGGGGACATGGTTTACTTTTTTGCCTATTTAACCTAATTTTAAAAACTTTAATACTTCCGATAATAGATTAGACATTTTGAATGGAAAACAGATTACGGATTTAGCGTTTTTACAATTTCAGCAAGTTATGAACTGAAATACATGAGAAAGATACGCGGCATCGCCGAAGATGCCGTTGACTCCAGAGGTTTAAAGATGTGAGAAACAAACCGGAGCCCTTAGTAATACACAATATCTTGCTCATTTTTCGAAACATTGGCAAAGAAATTAAAAGGCACATCTTCGAAAACCTGTCCAGAACTGTGATGATCACAGTATTTCCCTGGGAAGGGTGGAAGGTCTGTGACAAAGTCTAATGTGATATACAACCAAGGACCAAGAAGAAACAGGAAGTGGTTGAAAAAGTATGGAGGGAGGTTAGTAATAAGACTTGAAGTCCTGCCTGAAGTATCCCATCCTCCACCGCCTGCACCTCGTCCTCCTGCCTATGTCCCTTCTCCTCTGGGGAGAGCTGAGCCCTCTGCCCCTGCTGCCAGGGGATAAATGTCGCAGCCTTCTGTAAAGCAGGAAGAGTCTTCCCACGACGAGGAGAATGAGGAAGATGACCAAGGCAATGATGAGGAAGAAGTACCCAAAGGCCGGGACAGTAAAGGTTGCTCATGCTGTCTGCAGCGTAATGGGCAGAAGGAGGGAAAACATCAGTTTCCTCTGGTGGAGGTCCCGAATCTCCAACTTGAAGGAGGCCCTATCATGGTGGTGCAATGGAACTGGGAGGCTGGTGAAATCAAGGAGGTGGCAGAGGCTCTGCCCAACCCATGAAACTGTGGGGAAACTCAGTCCTACGCAGCAGTGAAGGACATGGATGGAGTATACCAGCCTAGTGCTTAGGAACTGAGTCAGGTGTTAAAGAAGAAGTTGGGGCCTGCATGGGCTGCTCTGGGAGTATCCTGGGACACTGGGATACAGAGATTAGACGGTGCTAGATGGGCCCAGCAGATGAACACTCTGGAGAATGCTCTTTAGTCTCGTTTTCCCACAGCTGTAGACTGGTCTCGCCTTTATGCAGCTCAGCAAGATGATAAAGACATGTATGATTGGGAGCTCTGGTTGTAGAGCCTGATAAACAGCACTCGGGTGTAGGAGTGAAACAGCAGGGAAGAATGATGGCTGCCTTCTATGTGGAAGGAATGCGGCCCGAGATCCGAGAGCCCCTGAAGCAAGTTTGCCCTGACTGGAGGGGAAAGAACATGACCAGTCTGAAAGCTTTCACCCAGAACATTGAGAGAATCTGAAGGAGACAGAAAAAATAAAGAGAGAAAGAAAAGAAAAGGAACATGAATTGCAGGTTTGTGACAGATAATCCAGAGAGATCCCAAGGCAGAGGATGGGGTGGTCCACCTGCAGGACATGGAGGAGACAGGAAATGCTAGAACTGTGGAGATTGTAATAATTTCTCCAGGAACTGTTAAAAGTAACATCACAAGGCGGCAAGCAGATGGCAAATGATCCCGTGTGAAAAAACCAGATCCGGTGGGGCCGGTGACATCCATCCATCCATCCATTTTCCAAACCGCTTATCCTACTGGGTCGTGGGGGGTCTGGAGCCTATCCTGGAAACAATGGGCACGAGGCAGGGAACAACCCAGGATGGGGGGCCAGCCCATCGTAGGGCACACTCACACACCATTCACTCTCACATGCATTCCTACGGGCAATTTAGCAAGTCCAATTAGCCTCAGCATGTTTTTGGACTGTGGGGGGAAACCGGAGTACCCGGAGGAAACCCCACGACGACATGGGGAGAACATGCAAACTCCACACACATGCAACACAGGCAGAGACTCGAACCCAGGTCCCAGAGGTGTGGGACAACAGTGCTAACCACTGCACCACCATGCCGCCCCAGGCCGGTGACATGTTGAGTGAAATTAAAAGTCAGTAAGGTTCAGACCACACACTGCATGAGGTGTCATCTACGTGAACAGTATTACTCTGTCCAGTTTGACAATTATGGACAAAAAGTCTTGAAATTCTGCAAGGAATTGGCCTGCTGCATCAGAAGGTCGATAGATTAAAATGTAATATAATGGTTTATCCCATTCAAATTTAACAATTTGAAGCTCAATAGATGAGTAAAAAGTAGTGCTAACCGAATAGCATAAAAATGAGTATTTGAAAACAACATCAATTGGTTCATTACACAAATTTATGTGGTGCTTTTATGCATTTTAAACTTACAAATGAGTCGGTGCCGACCCTCACACGATGGTAAAGTTAAAGACATCACTCCACCCATTCCAGATGCAACTCATCAGTAATCAATTAGCAGCTACTCTTCAAGGAATATAAATGTTGGGGTGTTTTGCATGTGGTCCTGTGAGTGCATCTGCATGCACAGTGAGATGAAGACTTTTGGAGCATGGCATGGTGCCAAAAAGAGCAGCAAAGAAGCCACCTCTGTCCAAGAAAAATATCAGGGACAGACTGACTAGAAAAAAAAGATTGTCAGAGGTGAAAAGGTGAGCGCTGCCATCAGTCCTGTGTCATGCTAATAATAAAGCATCCTGAGATCATTTATGTGTGGGTTTGCTTCTCAACCAAGGCTCACTCACAATTTTGCCTAAGAACACAGCCATGAAGTTCTTATGTGCAAAGTGCACTGTGGCATTTTTTATAATGGCTGATGAATTTCAACTTTATACATTCTAAAACATGTTAGTTCAAATTATCATTATTTCGTTCTTACTTTTGTGACACATTTATAATGCATATATCGTGCTTATGTGACGTCAGGGTAATTATAATGGCACACTTAATTTGTCATGTAAGTTCTTCAATTCAGTAATAAATTTACACAGATTGGTAGTATTTTATTATATCAAATATTTTCAGATAACTGAGACCACAGTTGCCGAATGGGCGGATAGATATGGAGATTCCACTGTATTTCAATGTACGATATATCAAACTGTGTGTTATACGATTTCTTAGAATACACTGTTAGATGAACTTTTGAATGTAGATTTGAGTATATGACATGACTTCTGGTTGCATTTGCAAAACAAAAGGTGCTAAGTGACACTGATGAGGGGGTGGGGCGTTTGTGTGGGGAGTAAGGGGGGGGGCTCCTTGATTGGAGCCTATGAGATTTCACGCACTTCAGGAATACTAGGGTTAACAGAAATGCATTCAAAGTGATTGTACTACAGAGAGAAATAAAGTTGCATGGCTATTTCCTACTACAGTTACTGCCCACATTTCTCTTGCATCTAGTTTTATGAACACACAGAATGGGTTTTCGCCGTGAATGTTTATTTATTTTTAACCTGTAGAAACTCAAGTTGAATTTTCTTTGCTCTTCTGTTTTGCACTGAACAAGAAAAAAATTCTCAGGTTTGATAGAACATGATACAGGTAAAAATTCAAATAAAAGACAAAACGAACCACTACCAAACACTACACTGCAGCTGAAAATAATCAAAATTTATGCATCTTTCCATGAAAGGTACTGGATTAGTGAACTTAATAATTAACAAACACCTGAAGAAAAAAACATTGCACTTTATTTTTATATTATGTTGCATTTACTTACTGTATAAACTTACAATATAGCTAATTACCTTATCTTAGGTATGGCCAGCTACAGTCCCAACCTTTCTGATTTTTAACCTTCTGACCAAAGTATCCTTGATTTCTTTTGTCTTCAAGCAGTATATCAGAGGGTTCACAATGGGGGGAAAGAGGCTGTACAGCATGATCATCAGGATGCGCACATCTGTGCTGATCTTCAGGTTTATGGTGTTTGCGATATAAACAAAACACCGGGGGAGGTAATAGAGGCCTATGATGAATAGCTGTGGACTGCAGGTGGAGAAGGTTTTGTGCCGTCCCTCTGAGTCTGCAATTTTTAAAACTGAGATAATGATTGAGATGTAAGAAAATATTATAAATGCAAGTGGACCTAACAATATAATCATGGCTTCAACGAAAGCTGTCATTTGAACATTATATACATTCTCACATGCTAGGTTGGTTATATGAAAATGGTCACAGTAGCACTGTACAATGATGTTAGAGTTGCAGTATGGCAAAGTGACTGAGCGAATAAGTATGATGACCATCCACAAAAATGAAAAAAGCCAGGATATGCTGCACAGGGACAAAATGGTGGAATTTGTAATAAGCGTTTGGTATCTGAGGGGGCTGCATATGGCAACATAACGATCAAGAGCCATTATCATCATCAGCAGTGAATTGCAGTGTCCTAATAAGTGTATAATGAACATCTGTAAGAAACAGGCAGGGAAAGAGATGATCTTGTCCTCTGCCAGGTACCGGGAAATAACTTTGGGCAGGGTGGTGGTGGCAAAGATTAGGTCTGACACTGCCAGGTTACAATACAGGAGATAAGTGGGTTTTTGGAGACTTCTCTCTATGACAATAACAGTAAAAATAAAGCTATTGCCTCCTACAATGGCCAGATAAACAAACAGTAAAACCACAGATATGAGTCCAAAATGACTGGGTTGAAGTCCTGGAAACCCAGTGAGTATAAACTCTGTGACCTTGGTCGCATTGGAATACTGGTACGACATGACCAACTGAAACCAGTATTCGCTGAAAACTGTCAATGGGATAAAAAAAAAAAACAGTATTAAAATGTTGAAACATTGTCTTTCAGGGATTTTAGATTCAAGATGCAAACATTTTTTTTAAATAAAATCTGGTACTGAAAAAAATATTCTATAAGAAGAATCATTAAGTTAATGCTGTTAGAAGTACAAAGTAGTTAAAATAGAAACAAATATAATAACACGTAAAAAATGTAATAGAAATATAATACTGCAGTTAATTAAGCCTCTTAGTCAACTAATGGTCACATTATACTGTCTGGCAATTTTATGATTTCTGGTGAAATGAACAGCTAACTATGTAACCTTAATGTTTAAGAAACTTTCATTGATTGCTTACTTAGCAGTTTGGCATAATGTATTCTCTACATAAATACTCAATTTTAGCATTATATAAATATATACATATATATCAGACATTACATTGTATTTTGCTCATATATTTGTATCACAGAAACAAAAATTTACAAAAACCACTTAAGTGCAGATCCAGCACAAGGATACAAGCTAGTATTACTAGAGTAGATGTAAATTTATATTTATGGTCAGGCCATGATCTATACAAACCTCAGTCCCATTTTGGGGGAATCAAATATTCCCTTACCTGCAGAAACGCAGAGCCGTTGTAGTTATGGATCACACACACAAATGAGTCTGCAGAGCTCTCTGCATAGTGCCCAGTATTTAAATGCTTTGTATTATACAACAAAACATTCCTGTTATTGGCTTACGTAATTATTGACACCTCTTATGGGATATGGGGCATATGAGGATTCCCTGAAGTGTAAATAATTTCACCTGTAATGATGACTTTGTAAAGACCACAATTTCTCACAGACTTTTCAATATAATGTACAGTGTAAAAAGTACTAGGGTTTATTCATTTACAATAAATACATAGCTTGTCACAAGCAGTTGTTAAAACCCATATCAAATTAATTCAAGCTTTTTGTTAGTTTTGCTTGTTCACATGATAAACATTGAAAAAATTGTCATCTTCAACATTGGTTATCCAGTATGGGTGGTGTGTGGGTCTGATTAAAAGGTCTCTGGTTCAAATTCTGTGGCCAACTGGAGTGTGGAATTTAACCCAGAACACTGCTCCATGGCACTGGATAAATGGTTCACCCTACGCTCTGACCCCAAGCTTCACTGTCACCTGAATATTTTGTCTCATGAAAACCAAAGGATTCCTATACACCTTTATTATACTTGTGGCCAAATAATGTTTTGGTCTGGCACGGTGCAGGCAGAAATGAGGTGACAATCCACTTGCGGTCCCAAGAGACAACAAGGGGTTATTTAATGAAATACTTGGATAAACTACAAAACAAAGGACCACATGAATTAAATCCATTTTTCCAGCACTGCCATACCTTCCGATAATGAATGAATGGTAATTATGGTGACATATATGCTAACATATCTATACTTGCATACCTGTCACATCAGTATCAGTATGAATCCCACTGCAAATTTCATTCTTCTACCCCATGACTGGGTACCTCAACACTTTGCAGAATTTTCTGCAAGATCTGGAACCCTAAGCATCTCTGTATTGTTACCTCCCTCCAGAGTGTCTGGCTGAACTATACTAATGCATTAATAGGGGAATTAAACAGTGCAGACATGCTGCATGTTGCGGATAAGGGGCCATATGGTTTGGGAGATAAAGGTTTGCCATTAAGCTTCAATAGAATAAAAATAGATACCATGTATTTTTTAATGCGTTATTTTTGATTATGTTTTAAGGAATAATAAAACATATAGCAGGATGAATGTAAGCTAGCGCATACACATCCAGCGGGGGTCCGGCCGCAGCCAGGTGCTGTTAGGAGTAGGCACAAGCGTCCCGACCCTTTGCGTATTTTAAAAGAAGAAAGTACTTAAACTCATTATATTTAACCAATATGTTTAAAGGAGAAGAAAAACTTTAGCAGTATTTACCAGTGTTTTATTTCATTGTTAGGTTGAAGAAAGCATTTATGTCATGACCTGCGTGTCCAGTCCTCATGTGTGCAACGCCCCCCTGATCATCCACGTGTGCTTCCCCGATTGTGCCCAGCTGTTCCCTATGATTTTGGCCTGTCTGGTGTATTTAGTCCACGTCGAAGTCTGTATTCCCCTGGGGCCTCATGTATAACGACATGCATAGAATTCACACTAAAACATGGCGTACGGACAAAACTAGGAATGTGCGTAAGCAAGAAAAAATCCAGATGCATAAAACTTTGCGTAAGCACAGATTGACGCACATTTCCTTTATAAATTCCAATGTGCGCGAAATTTTACGTACGTGAACGAGCCCACAGCCACCCCCCCGACCCGCCCATGATTATGCATATTTGCATATGTAAATCTGTATAAATTCCCGCTTTGTTCTGTTTTTCTTAAACAACAATGGATAAACCACGTGGGAAAAATAAGTATTTTAGTGAGTTTGGAGGTCATGTTAACAGAAATCAAGAAAAGAAAAGTTATATTATTTGGTGGTTTAATTAGTGGCATCAGCACTAAAGTTGACAGAGCGGCAGAACGTGGTGGAGTTAGTTAAAAGATATTGTACCGTGTGGTCTCCAGTCTGTCCCAATAAACCCTGTCCTGTGAATTTCCGTCTCCCTGATCCTGCTTCCCCGCACCCTGCTTGTTCGCCCGTCACATGGATCATCACAGAATGACAGACCTCCCAAAAGAAGCACCGTGGCGGGCTGAGGACCAGCGTCTTGATCTACTCCAGGAGGTGCTATACTGGCTAAATCAACTGGAGATACAGGAGGATTCCGTAGTCCGGGATTTGGTCAGCCGGAGCGGAGACTTCTTAAGTGAAGCAGCCCCACCCGGAGACGCGTACCCATTGTGGGAGGTACGCGGAAATCTCCGGCTGCTGATGCAGCGGATCACCAAGCGAAGAGCCCAGTCAGTCACGTTGTGTTTCGCAGAGTCTGCTGTACCACCTTCCATCCCTGAAGAAACAGCGCAACCTCCCTCCACCACTGCAAGCCGGAAAAAGAAGAGGAGGAAGCCGAAATAGAAGCCAGTGGTAGCCCCAACGATTATACTGGGGGCTTGCTCTCTTCCCCACTTCTCTCCTTACCAGTGATTTGGAGGGCTCCCTGATCACTCCAGACTTCCCCACTGCCTCCAAGTTGCCTTCACGGGTAGCTTCCCCCTTCCAGGGAATGCGCCTGGCTCTGAAAGGGGCCAGGGCGGTTTGAGACGCTATTCCGCGAATCCTGTGGGTTCTTATTGGGGCAATGCCTATTTATGAGGCTTCCACCTTGGAGCCCGTGCCTGATCTGCCTGTCCTGCCGGCGCCTGACGTCCCTGTCTCACCTGACGTGCCTGCCCTGCACGTACAGCCTGCCCTGCCTGTGCTTTCTGCGATGCCCCTTCCTGCTCCGCCCATAGCACCTGCCATTGCCCCGTCTCCAGCTACTGCTTTGCTCTCTGCACTGCCAGAGCTCCCTGCTGCGGCTGCTGCACCGCCCGAGGCACTGCTTCCGCTGCACCGCCCGAGGCACCTCCTGCGCCTGCTGCTTCACCTGTCCCTGAGGCGCCTGCTATGGCCCTGCCTCCGCCCAAGGTCCCAGTGCCGCCTCCGCCTAGGGTACCACTCGCTGCTACGCACGTTGCGCCGGCTGCGGCACTGTCCAAGATCCCAGCACTGCCTCCGCCTGCTGCACCGCCCATCCTTGCTCCACCCGCTCCTCCTAACCCTGCTACACTGGTTCCTGAGGCTCCTGCTCCGCCGTCTCCGGCTGCGGCTCTGTCCGAGGTCCCGCCTCTGGCTGCTGCACCGCTCGAGGCCCCGGTGCAGCCCATGCCTGTGGCTCCACCCGAGGCCCCTCTGCCTCCGCCGGTCCCTGCTCTGCCCAAGGCTCCTCAGCCTCCGCCTGCAGCTCCGTCCGCATCTGTGACTCCGGCCCCTGAGGCTCTGCCAGTCCCAGTCCCCGATACTGCTCCAGTCCCCCCGGTTCCAGCCCTTGATGGAGGGAGAGGAGGAGCTTGAGTGGGACCCCTTGGGGACCTCCCTAATGACTCCTTTGCCCTCACTCCAACGAGGTCGACCCTGCCTTTCTGTGTCCCGAAAGGGTAGAGGACACAGGCGCAGGGCCAGGGTCCCACTCGCCCTGCCCCCTGGCTCGCCCTCTCTCGCCTTGGCTGGGGCTCAGGGGGTGCCTTCGGGTCCTGTGGCTCCGGCGGTTGCTTGTGGGTCCCCCTCCGACGCGTTGTCGCCCAGCCTCAGTCCTGCCTCTGTCGTCTCGTCAGTTGCCTGCGGATCCCCCCGCTTCCACTCCTCAGTCGCCTGTAGGTCCCCCCACTCTGTTGCATCGGTGGATGTCGTCTTTGCCTGCTGTGGCTACGCCGTCGCCTGCTACCTCCTGAAGCCCTTCCTGCTGCTGCCCATTGCCCGCCGTCGCTCCCTCGGACTCGCCTTTGTCCCCCAACCTTTCCTGTTTGGCCTCCTGTCTCTGCTCCTTGTTCCCCTGTGTCTTCTATGTTCCCTCCTGGTCCCTTTCTCCCTCCTGTCTCTGCTGCTTGTCCCTCTGTGCTTCTCATGTTCACTCCTGGCCCTTTCTGTTGCTGTTCCCCCTATGTCTCCCTTCCTTATCTGCATTCCCTGTTCTGTGTCAGGTCCTGTCCTGGCTTCTGCCGTTGTGCTTGTTTTGTCTGTCCGTGCTGTTCCCGGTCTTGTTGATGGTTTTGCTCTTGTGTTCCAGGTCTGGTGCCCCGGTTTCATCCTTGGGGCACACCCAGAGTGCGTGCCTTGGGGGGGGGGTTCTGTCATGACCTGCATGTCCAGTCCTCGTGTGTGCCACACACCCTGATCATCCATATGTGCTTCCCCAATTATGCCCAGCTGTTTCCTGTGATTTCGGTTTGTCTGGTGTATTTAGTCCACGTCTATTCCCCAGGTCTGTCATTAATGTTTGTGGTCTCGAGTCTGTCCCAATAAACCCTGTCCTGTGGATTTCTGTCTCCCTGGTCCTGCTTCCCCGCACCTTGCTCACTCGCCCGTCATATGGATCATGACAATTTAACCAGCAAACTTTTAGGAGGAATCACCTTTAAGTCCAACGGTAGCTGAAATGCGAAATGAGCGAGTCCCACAGTTCTGGTCCATGCATCTGGTCTGTTTGAACAACACGGGGGAAATGATTTTCAGAGACGGCCCCATGCACACTGAAAACACGCACACTCACACAGACACACATTTCAAAATGGTGATGTCAATGGGGACACATGTGGCCCATGTTATTCCAAATAAGCCCATTTAACCATAACATTTTTTAAGTAATGAAACGCTTTCTTTTTTGGCTAATGTGTTATTTAAAATAAAACATCCTAAGCATTTCGACAACAAGAATTAAGGAATAACACGGCCAATCCTTGTTAAAATAAGCATACAGAACTGGATTTTCAGATAAATTTATCTACATTTAGTTAATCAAATGGAATAAAACATAACTTGTAAGATGTATGACACATTACTATAAATTTTTAAACCAATAAGATTTAAGGAATAAAACAATTTAGTTGTATTTTGTTAGTTTATTTTAAATGAGTTGGACAGCATTATTTAATTACATTTAATAGCTGTAGAAACTAGTGAGCGACATTTAGCAACATACATCAAAAACATTTTAAACTATGGTAGAATAATGCCTTGGATCAATAAATATATCAATAAATGTAAGTGGCAAAAAATTTTGTCGTGTTTCTCAATGTGTTATTTTCAACAAATATGCTATTTTCAAATGGTAAAAATGTGTTCAGCAAATTTTAGGCCAAAATTTTAAAGAAGATGTACATGATTATTTAATACGTTAATAAGAAATAGTATCAAAGGCATATTTTTAAAAATTGGCCATAGCTCGTCTGATGGTAAAGACGGCTGTCGTGTTCGGAGCGAGAATCGGGGAAGCAGGTTCAGGAGACGATCACAAAATGGGGTTTATTAACAAAAGCGAGGAGCAGCACAGGACAAACATCAATGACAGATCTTGAAAGACAGACTGAACACTGACTTAAATACAAGACATGACATCAGAATACATGCAGAACAGCTGGTACGTTGGGAATACACACAAGGGTAACGAGATGGGCGTGGCACATGAGAGGGCTGAATGAAGAGACGTGACAATGGCTCACTAGTGCCACCCTGCGTGTGAATGTATCCACTACATGTAAACCGCCCACAGAGGGGGGGGGGAGCTCCACCCAGCCCAACTGGCCAGCACAAAATACAGACAAGAAACACCCGAAGCTTCAAACAACCCGACATATATCAACGATAGAACTTACAATGCAAAGATGAAAATGCCATGCTGGAGGTATGTAGCATTTTCTTTTTACTGTATTTTATAATTGCTGGTATAGATGTTGCTATTGTAAAATTTGTTGCTATTATTTTGACCAAAAGTTTTTTCTATGTCATCAAGTGAATTATGGATGCTGTGTAAGGCTGGTGAAGAAAGTGACTGGCATTTTCCGAGGTCAGCCCCGCAGACAAGGAGCGGGCTTGTCCAGGTGATCATGGTGAAACGCGGCGATCATGACTGGGTCCAACACGTTGCGGGCTGGGACCCAGGAGCGCTGCTCCGGACCGTATCCCTCCCAATTTACAAAGTATTGCAATACGTTGCGTTGACACCTGGAATCTAGGAGGCCTTTCACCTGATACACAGGGGTGTCGACATGCAGAGATGGAGGAGGTCATGCAGTTGCCGTGGACGGTAGTGCCGGACCATACCGAACAGGTTTGATCAGGGAGACATGTAACGTAGGACAGATGCGATAGAAACTGGCCGACCGAGGAGTCAAAGCAGTGAAACCCGCAGGCGACCGACGAGGCGTCTGAGGCGGGACCGAGGATGGCCGACAAGGCGTCGGAGCAGGACCTGCAGGCGACTGACAAGCAGGAGCCAAGGGACACGCAGGCATCCCCCGAGCCCCAACCAAGGTGAGTGAGGGTGATCCAGGGCGGGTGCCCATGTCCTCTCCCCTTTCAGGACACCAACAGGTGGGGACCTGACCGGGATCGACCACGCTGGAGTGAAGGGTCCATTGGGGCCATTAGAGAAATCCCCAAGGGGTCCCATTCAAGCTCCTCCTCCCCCAAGGGGAAAGGAGCGGTGGTTGGGCAGTCTGGGACCTCCTCGGAGACAGGGACTACGGTCATGGGAGCAGGGACTTTAGACGTGGGCAGAGCAGGAGGCAGAGGCAGAGGAGATGTGGGTGGAACCAGGGCCGGAGTGTCAGGCGCGAGCGGCCTGGCCGCATGGGCAGAACAGGCACGTCAGGCACCGGCAGAACAGGCTTTGTCCCTTTAGGAGCCCTCGGGATCTGCGAGATAGCATCTCACACAGCTCTGGCCCTTTTATTGGCAAGGTGGGCTTTTTGAAATGGGTAAGCGGCTAGTGGCGGCTGCACAATGGAGGCGATGCGTGCTTGGGGTACCTGCATGCACGATGTTGCGGTGATCTCCAGAATGAACCCCACCAAGTTCAGTTTCAGGAGGGGTTCCTCCCAACACATGGTGGTGAGAGAGGCATAGGTGAGAGAAGTCGCCCCCAGGAAGGTTGCCGGTGCTTCCTCTAGTCCTCTCTCCTTTTGCTTCCTCTTTTTTCTTACGCCTCTTACAGACGGCGGTTCCGTAACCTCTGCACTGCGCAGCGTGACTACCTAGGCTCTTCTCTAAGTAACATGTTGCACCAGCCGATGGAGGTTTTTGTGTATGTCGCCTATGAGGTACATGTTCCCAGACGGAGACATCTCAGTAAGGAGAGTCCCTCTCTGGCTGGCTAGCATTAGCGCCATGGGATCTTCCTGAACCTTGGGCTGGTTAAGCCAGTACACCACCTCCTGTAATAAGCTGACGCGTTGGCTGTCGGCAAGCGGGGGGTGCATCTTCTGGGAGTCCTGTCATTCTGTGGTGACTGTGTGCAGAGCGAGCTAACAGGAAGTGAGGAATCAGGGTCAGTCACAACACCGTAGACACTTCAATGACCGCACTGGGGAACAGGCTTGAACGTGGACTAAGTACAAAAGACTGAAGACAGAAAACGCGTAACAGCTGGTGAACGTAGGGATTCCACAGGGGGTTAATGAGGGGGCATGTCACACGAGAGGACCGGACAAGCAGGTCATGACACCACATGTGTCCCCGTTGATATCGCCATTTTTAAATGTGTGTCTGCGTGAGTGTGCGTGTTCTCAGTGCGCATGCACGAGGGTGGGGTCGTCTCTGAAAATTATTTCACCTGTGTTGTTCAAACAGACCGGACGCATGGACCAGAACTGAGGGACTCGCTCATTTCACCTTTCAGCTACCGTCGGTCTTAAAGGTGATTCCTCCTAAAAGTTTGCTGGTTAAATGTTTTCTTCAACCTAACAACGCTTGTGCCTACTCCTAACAGCACATGGCTGCGGCCGGACCCCTGCTGGACGTTTCTGCGCTAGCTTACATTCAGCCTGCTATATGTTTTGTTATATTTAATTACGTTTCAAGGACATGTAATGTATTTTTATTCTATTAAAGTTTAATGGCAAACCCTTATCTCCCAAAGCATATGGTTCCTTATCTGCAACACGTGGCATAAACATGTCTGATACCATACATGGAAATAACCCCTCGACCAATCAGAATACGGGATACGCCCCCCCTCCTGCTTATGACATCATAAACTGAGCCCTACTAAGCTCCGCCCAAGGTACCACATAACTATTTTTTAGCAAGAACCAGTATAAATATCTATTATGGATGGTATTTGGAGATAATTTAATGGTTATAAATCACCCAATTGTACAAGACACATCAACGGGTCACAAATGATTTTATCTATCACGAGGCGAAGTTTTTAAAGATCCCCTTTTTCTGACTATAATGAGTACAACCATCATTGCATACTGAGATAGAACTAAGTCAAAGGGGTTTCATTTGAAGCATAAAGGAGATTACATAATCGTTTATGGAAGGTGCTTTATATTTCATCTGTGGCTCCTTGTTAACATCCAAAGCATGAATTGCTGAACAGAAAACACAAATAGAAATAGTTTCAGGGCAATTACTTATTTTCTATGACAAATATTGTCCACATTTTTCCTGTGCTGTCAGGCTTTCTGAACACACACCGAATGAGTTTTTGTTATTGATCTTTTTTATACGCTATTAAATGAGGAATTAGGGTTAGGGTGAGTCCTTATGGCTTATGTAAAAGACACTGTAAAAAATAGAGCAACTCACAAAAGATACAACAAAAAATTATTCAAAATTAAGCATTTTTTCACAAAAGATATAAGGTTGTGACTGAGAGTTAAAAGTAAAAGCACCATTTCACTACATTTTCATTCTATAGAGATACTGCATAGTTTTATGTACTCGCAACACAGCTAAGTCTTAGCTATGGCCAGCTACTCTCCCAACCTTTCTGATTTTCCATCTCCTGACTAAAGTATCCTTGATTTCTTTGGTTCTGAAGCAGTATATCAGAGGGTTCACCATGGGGGGAATGAGGCTGTACAGTATGATCATCAGGATACGGAAATCAGTGCTGATCGTCAGCTTTATGTTGTTTGCGATGTAAACGAAACACCGGGGGATGTAATACAGGCCTATGATGAATAGCTGTGGACTGCAGGTGGAGAAGGTTTTGTACCGTCCCTCTGAGTCTGCAATTTTGAAGACTGATATAATGATTACGATGTAAGAAAATACTATGAAAGCAAGTGGACATAGCAAGATTGTCATGGCTACAATGAAAGCTGTCAATTGAACCTCCTTTACATTTTCACACGCTAGTCTGGTTATACCGATATGGTCACAGTAACACTGTACGATGACATTTGAGCTGCAGTAGGACAAAGAGACGGCCTGATATACAAGCAAAGCCATGAAGAAAAGACATACGAGCCAAGCTAGGCCACACAGGGCCAGAATGGTGGAGTTCTTAATGAGTACATGATATCTGAGAGGGTTACATATGGCAACATAGCGATCAAGAGCCATTATCATTAATAAAACTGAATTTACAGACCCCAAAAAATGAACCAAGAACATTTGCAAGAAGCAGGCAGTGAAGGACACAGTCTTAGCTTCAGCCCAATACCGGGCAATCATTTTTGGCAGAGTAGTGGTGGCGAAAGCAATGTCCGAAATGGCCAAGTTACAGTATATGAGATAAGAGGGCTTTTGGAGGCATCTCTCTTTGGACACCAAAATTAATATGAAACTATTACCTGCTACAATGGCTAGATAGACAAAGAACATAAGGGCTGAGACAGGTCCATTGTACGCAGGCTGAAGTCCTGGGAACCCTAGTACAACAAATTCTGTTATGGAGGTAACATTAGAAGATGGCATGTCCAGATGAAAACGAGGCACACTGTGAAATGTGAAAGGAAGAGAACACGCATGAGAAAATATGCACAATATATTCCATTTTCTTTTGCGAATAGCCAAATGAAAATAATGCACTTTAAGAATACATTTCCTATTTTTATGTATTTAATGCATTTGTTTGAGTTACTAAGGATTTCCCTTACCTGTAAAGACGCTGAAACACTACACTCACACACGGCTAGACTTGTTTGCAGTATTTAAGGACTACATCCTATGACAAGAGGCATGTCATACCAGTCTTAAGGGACTTAATGCATCTAACAATTCCCACGAACACTTGCAATTTCCTCTCTTACACAAACGCCTGCAAGTAAGATCATACTTAGTGTTCATGATGACTACTATTGTATATAATAAATAAGAAAAGTTAATAAAGGAATGCATGTATGCACAGTGTTGCCAGTCCCAACACCAGAACAGATCTGATGGACAGGCCCAAGATTTTCACAGTGGAGCCATTGGGGTGACAACACATGTACTGTAGGACTGGGCAATACGGACCAAACACCAAGCCTCAATATTTTTAGGCAAAGCCTAAACATTTTTTTTTGTATTTTTAGGTACACAATACACTTTCCAGCCCTAGGTAAAGGTAAAAGTTGTTGTAGGGGGAGAGAGACCAGTCACAAATCCTGTGGCAGGTAGGTAAGAGAACTTTCTTCCTCTGTAATGATTTCCAGAGACTCTGTTCCATAGCCATCTGATGCCCAGAGCTGATAAGCTGGATCTTACCAAGTAGATGGAAGTTTGAGATCCAAGTAACAAAGGTACAGAGGGCTAAACTAATTAATAAATCAATGAACCAATTAAGTAAACTGAACCACGTATCTAAAGAAATATGAATTGAGGAAACACAAAGCCTTGTACAAAGCTTGTAGTCTGGGCACCCACAGGGCCAAAGCGAGAGTGCTGCCGTGATAGTACCCTCCAGCCAGTAAGACACCAAAACTTAGGAGGATGACCAGAGTGGGCTGATCAGATCAATAGTAAACCAATTGAGGGTTTAGCACATTGCAAGCCGGAACCCAACTGTGTTCCTCTACCATACCCTTCACTGTCAACTAGATAGTCCAAGTGACCTTGGTGGCACTGGGAGTCAGGAAAGGCCCGAATGTGGTGAGCTGGGGCCCTTCCTAACTCCAGAGTGCCCCCACTGGAAAGACACCCGCCATGAGTGCCTAGATTATTGGTTTGAGGAGGGAAACATGGGAGAGATTCGGTACCGGGAGGGGAGTTTTGACCAGTAAGTAAACAGGGTTGACACGACAAACTACACAAAATGGGCCTACAAACCATGGAAGCAGTTTTAGATGGAAGTTTGAGATCGAAGGTGGAAAGGCACACAGGGTTTCTTTTTTGATATTCCATTATGTTGCGCCTCTGCTTGTCAGCCTGGTGCCATAAGCACTTAATAGCGGAACTGATGGAGTTGAGGCCATATTCTGCAGATCGCCTCTGATGAGTGGAGCCAGGGGTCGACTGCTGGGACATCAGCAGGTGTAGAGTCCTTGTATACATCTCCCCTAGGACTCAGACAGTACTAGGGATCCCAGGAAGACCTATTCAAGGAATATTAAAGCTTTTAGGGAATAGTTGGCAGCTGATTGCCAGCCCTGCATTAACTGTATCAACCTCTCTTCTGCAGCATTGCCACAAACAGGGTAGTCGAAGATGGACCTGAACTCCATTAGCAACCAATCATAATTGTCTACCAGTTCCCCTCTATGGTCCCATTCCATAGTGGCCCAGTCTAGAGCTGTCCCACTGAGTCGAGAAATGACCCATGGCAGACTAGCAATGCCCCTAGTCACCCTGTGACAGGGACTGGATGGGACACTGCCGGAGGCTGGACACTGACATGACATGGCTGGTTTGGAGTAGCAGTGCAAGATGGACAGGCCTGTCACAGGCAGGACAGGACAACATGACCTGAATAAAACAGGAGGAATGTGAGCACATGTGCAGACTAAACCCCAATCAAACACATCTCACTCAATTACCAGGTTTAGTAGGTGTATCTGAGCAGGAAAATAAACAACTGTGTTGCAATCTGGCCCTCCAGGACCAGAATTGGGGAGCCCTGCTCCATAGTATGTCTCGCTTCAGTGTGTTTCAACAAAAATATGTTTGTAGCACTTATCCTGGTTTAATGTTCTTAATGATTGTGTTCTTGTTTTATTTAGTAATCTTATGTGGTCAGTTCATAGAAATGTGGCTTTCTTGGGATGAAGATATCTGCACATATCCAGGCCTGTGCAGGCCTCTGAAATCTCATTTGATTGGGGAATATCACTTTTTAGCTGGTAAATGGGATGCATGAGGCACTAGGACACAGAAGGAGGATGCAAATGTAGTTTTATTATAAATAAACAAACTACAAGCCCTTTATTAATGATGCCTTAGCCTGCTCATAGAAAACAAAAGGTGATCATAAAAATGAGCTGGGTGGGCCAATAAAGGAACAAAGGGAAGTGCATTTTTTGAATGGAACCTACTAAACATGTTTTGGTTTTACTCCACTGGAAGCTGTGTTTGAGAGCTTAATCTCAATGAAATGCAGCTTCAGTGAAATTGTCTGTTCTTGGCGTGACCTTAATTTACGGATTCTGTTGGCAGCCATGTTAGTGGTCATCAACTGTTAAATAAAGTTAAGGGTGTTTCACTGCTCTGCACTGCACCTTCACTTATTTCTATAATGAAAATCACCACACCTGTATGTGCATTTGGGTCTACATGCATTTAAAGGTAAGTTGTATGGCTCTGCTAGGCTCAGGCTAGGAATCTGTGCTTGTGTCTGGTGTTGTCTGATGTTTAACCAAATGGCAGGCAGGGTAATAATATCACTGCCTTGCACCTGTAGCTTCCAGTATAGACACTGGACCCCAGGTTTCAGAAAATGGATGGATGGGTGGATGTTTGGATGGGTAATAATATCACTATTGGGCCTTTGAGCAAGGCCTTTAATCCCAAAAATCTATTACAGAGTGCTGGAAAATGGCTAACCCTGTGGTCTGACACCAAGGTTTACTCTCAGTTTAAACTAAGCTACATAAAACTTAAAGTTATAAATTATGCCTTCATTAGAAATATGTGGTGTTGGTGCAGATTCAAAAAACTGTACAATATCTGTGTCAATGTGTCAATATCTGTACATCTCTTGGAGTTCACTGACATCAGTGACTAAGCAATAGTTTAAAATAGCATTGTTGCTCACTGTTGGTTTCCTAGCTCAGGTGTGGGAAGTACTTAATTACATTCTGCTAATTAGGCATTTGTTTACTGTCAGGAGTTTGATGGACTAATTGTACCTTCGAGAATATTGTAACCTTTGTGCTTATCATTCTGAATGCACAGTCAGTTGAAGTGACCTTGTTTACTAATACACTGTCACATACAGAAAAACACACATACAGTAAGAGAATAAGAAGGCCTTACTACCTATAACCCATTAATGTGTTGGAACTGTTTAAGAATTCACACAAAATGAGAGTAAGGACAGTTTATAGAGAGGCTCAAAAGGACAAACCAGTCACACCAGGTAACATACAGTGCTCCCTTCAAATGTTTATCCTACACTTACATATTGTTGATGCAATTTGGCTATTTTTAAGATAAAAAAAAAATACTCCGAACCAATTACACAAAAATATGATACAGGAACTGCTCAAAAAAGAGAGAACAGCATGCCTTGTCATCCATCAAACAGATGGTCTTTCGCAGACTTACAGTAGATTCCAGGGCCTGAATATTATGCATAAATGGAAATCAAAAAGTAAGAGTGACCATTATTAAATTTCATAAATCATAACTGATCATTCTTCAGATCACTGATAAAAATACAAGATGTCATAGTATATTTACAATTGAGGGAACAGCAAAAATTGCTTGTTTAAACCATTTATGTAGATTTTAATGAAAGTAGCATGTTTCCGTACCAAATAAACAGTGGGACGTACAGAAAGAACAATAGGAAGTATAGAAAATACAGCTGACGTAATTTTAGTATTGTGACAGCTGTGACGAGATAAATTCATCTGAAATATTTCCATTGTCTTGCTCTGTTTTCATATAGTAAATTACAAGCAGTTTACACCAGGTAATACCCTGACATGAAAAGGTTCATTTCATGACACTCAAGGATGAAACCAAAGCATGTAGTCAATTTTCCTTCCGTAACATATCATTAGTATATAGGAGCATTATTTGCACAGAACAGCAGACTCCAGGACCTCCTGAGAGTAATAGAAAGGCCCAGTGGCCTAACTAGCTGGTCTTTAACAACACAAATCCCACATGTAAATAATTAGATTCTCTAACTACCCCATATCTGAACTGTCCCCAAAGCTACAACATTTGTTTATTAATTTTATAATGAGCTAATAATTAAATCATATACTGCTCTCCACTCTAAGGAGTGAAAAAGAAATTGCGGTTTACAGAGTCCATTTGTCCTTCTAGCTAGCTATTCTGGTCAGGGCCAGCAGGGATAGGGCACATGTTGGGGTTCAGCCTAGATGGTAGGTTTGCCCATAACAGGACACACACAGATGCAATTATCCAGCTTTGTTTGCAAACTAGAGAGGCCTCTAACTGTGTCTAACTGTGTTTCTTTGGACTGGGGGAAATAAATAAATACACGTAGGAGAGATGGGGTCCAACCCTGCAGCCCTAGAGATCTGAGAGAATAGTACTAGCCAGTCCGGCTAGAATTCCTCTTCGTAGAAAATGTTTATCATCATTTTATTTAGCTGCACAAACTACTGCAAATCATTTCTTGTTTTGAAGTTTGTTGGCTAGGCATATAGCATACATACCACACAGAAACACACACAAAGAATCAAACAAAGCAGCACATTATTGCTGAGTAACCGAGTCAATGAATTATTACAATTGATATAGTACCTTATTATTACTTCCAAGAAATACAAAATGTGCCTACCGCCCCCCCCCCCCCCCCCCCCACCATTTACCATAACCCATAGACCATCACCCTAAATCAGTCTTAAAATAACACATAGTCCACTTAATATAATACATAACTTTTGTTCCTTATGGACATCAGAGTAACAATAATGGTGTTAATTCACATTTGCATATACATTTTATAGTACATTATTATTGAAATATGAAATGAAAATAAAGACCAAAACTAAAAGTACAAATAAGAGAAAAGTGAAGTATCATTATCCCCTTAGATTTCATTTCATGACGGTGCGGCAGCCGAACAGTTTCATCACCTTTGCTTCTGCACACTGGGAAATGGCATCTATTACAGGCACCATTTGTCATGCAAGTCAGCTTCTCAGGTGAAACATTTCTCAAGAAGCTCTGCTAATGATGTGTTGACTGTTTACAATCAAGTCTGTCGAGATGGATTAATTATTCCTGTGAGAATGTTGCGTTTGCCCGTTTGTTATTACATGCACCCTGTCAGATGTGAATACAGTCAATCGAGAGGTAATTGGCATGAGGCACAGCCTCATTGTTTGTTTCATCTCACAAGTGTCATCTTTATCCTTAGGGAAACTAAAGCTCTCTCCACATCATTAGTGTTTATTGCATGTCTGTGTTTCATCAGCAGCAGTTGAAAAACAATGACTTTATGAACTGAATGTTACAGTAGCTCCAGTGAATATTGCTTAGAAGTTACACTGTTGGCAACAAATATTGCATCATGGGTCTTTGTGTCATGTGCAAGCTACATTCCCTTATCTCAGAATGATGGCTGTTGTTCTCATTGTATCCCTTCATCTGATGAAGTCATCCAAAGTGCTTACTATACTGTCAGATCTATACAACTGGAAATGCAGGAATTTCCAGTAGTCACAGACCAACGAAAGAGAGAAAAAACTATATGAACAAAAGTATTGGGAAACACCTCTTAATCAAGTGTTTCATTCAGACCTATTGTCACAGGTGTATAAAATCAAGCACCTTGCCATGCAGTCAGGTTTACAAAAATTGGTGAAAGAATGTGTCGTTCTGAGAAAAGCTCAGTGAATTCAAGTGTGGTACAGTCATAGGATGCAACCTTTGCAATAAGTCAGTTTGTGAAATTTTGTCCCTGATAGATATTCCAGAGTCAACTGTAAGTGCTATTATTGAAAAGTGGAAGCGTTTAGGGACACCAAAAAAGACCACGTAAAGTAAGAGACCAGGTAAAGTGAGAGACCAGGTAAAGTGAGAGACCAGGTAAAGTAAGAGACCAGGTAAAGTAAGAGGATGCTGAGGTGCATACTGCATAAAAGGCGGCAAAACTTTTTTGACTCAATAACTGCAGAGTTCCACTCTTCCTCTGGCATTAACCGCATAGGGCAGATCAGACAGGCATGGTACTCACAGGCTGGGTAGGAGTAGGCAGGACTGGAACAGAACGGGAGAGACAAAAGACAAGGTGGTTGGAGGGCTCGGTAGGGCTCTAAGAAGGGCCACAATACTTTGCACTGAGTGCGAGGACGAGTGGGGATTTAAGGCCTGAGGTAGATAGAATTGCCACTTAGTTGGTGTGCCTTGCCCTGCTGGGTTTGATAATAGGATGCCACCTTTGCAATAAGTCAGTTTATTCCCTGCTAGGTATAATACAGTCAGTTGTAAGTGGCATTATTGCAAAGTGTACACATTTAGGAACAACATAAACTCAGCCACAAAGTGGTAGACCATGTAAAGTAACAAAACAGGGTCACAGAGTGCTGAGGCACATGCTGCGTCAAAGTGACTGAATAACTGCAGAGTTCCAAACTTCCTCTGGTGCTAATCCCAGCACAAAAACTGTGCGCGGGGAGCTCCATGGAATGGGCTTTCAAGGCCTAGCAGCTGCATGCAAGCCTCACAGGTGTAATGCCAATGTGTTGGATTGAGTGGTATAAAGCATGCTGCCCCTGGACTCTGGAGCAGCGTAACAAAGTATACAAAGAAAGGTCCATAAAGTCATGGTTGGGTGAGTTTGGTGTGGAATAACTTGACTGGCCTGACCTCAACCACATCAGACACCTTTGGGATGAACTGGAATGGAGATTGTGAGTCAGACCTTCATGTTCAACATCAATTCCTGACCTCACAAATGCTCTTCTCGATGAATGGGCAAAAATTCCCACGGACAAACCGCGAAATTTTGTGGAATGGCTTCCCAGAAAACTAGCAGCTGTCATAGCTGCAAAGGGGGAGAGGGATCAACTCCACATTGATGCCTATGGATTTAGAATGGGATGTCGTCAAAGTTCCTGTAGGTGTAATGGCCGGATGTTCCAATGCTTTTGTCCATATAGGGTACCTTTTAATACTTTTGTAATTATGCATAGTAGTCAGGACCTGGAGTCTCTATGTTTCAGAAAGAGGCCTGAGACCCCTCTGTTTGATGGCTGACAAGGCATTTGTGAATGTACATCTTACATGTGCAGGTCCTGACCAGGTGAACACTTAGTGATCAGACAAATGCTCTTTTTTTCTGAGTACTTAAAGCATCTCATGTTTTTGTGTAATTGGTGAGGAGTTTTTTTATTATGCAGTGGGCACATTGTATCAACAATATATAGGAAATATTGTAGGAAATATTTATTGCTGGGGGGACTCAATATTTTTCTTGTACTTTTACTTTTTGTCTTTCGAACTTCTCAATAAACTGTCTTTGTGCTACTTGAGTGAATGAGTGCTGAGTGAATTCTTAAATAGTACCAATACGTTAATGGGTTAAAGGCAGTAATAACGTCTTTGCATTCTTTTATTATATGAGTGTTTTTCTTTGCGTGTATCAGTAAAGAAAGATCACCTCGGTTGACTGTGCATTCACAATGATAAGCACAAAGGTTACAATATTCTCAAAGGTACAATTAGTCCATCAAACTCCTGACAGTAAACAAATGCCTAATTAGCAGAATGTAATTAGCACTTCCTGCACCTGAGCTACAAGACCAACAGAAGCAACAATGCTGTGTTAATCTACCGCTAAGTCATATTATTCTTTTTTGACAGAACGGTGATGTCAATGAACTCCAAGGGATTGAACTCCAGTCATTAAATACATTTCCTGCATTTGCGCCAACACTACATCAATTTGATGAAGGCATAATTTGTAATTTGAAGTTTTAAGTAGTTTAAGTTTAGGCAATTTAAACTGAGAATAAAGCTTGGGGTCAGATCACAGGATCAGCCATTTTTCCAGCACATTGTTAAGGTTTTTTGGATTAAAGCCCTGTTAAGGATTTTTGGATAAAGCCCTTGCTCAAGGACCTGGTAGTCATATTATTACCCTGCCTGTATTTTGGTCAAACCACAAACTATCCAGTCATAAGCACAGATTCCTGACTAGTAGAGCCACACAACAAACCTACACATAGAAGTATGATGATTTTCATTATAGAAACGGGTGCAGGTGCAGTGCAGAGCAGTGACACAGCCTTTTATTTATTTACTTAACAGGCCTTACTTTATTTAATAGTGGATGACCAGTTACATGACTGCCAACAGAATCTGTAAATTACGCTCATAACAAGAACAGACCATTTCACTGAAGCTGTATTTCAGTGAAATCAAGCCCTTAAACACCACTTCCAGTGAGACAAAACCAGTATGTGTTTAAGGAGCTTATGCATAGCTCTGCAGAAATGTAGATTTCTTCATCACAGAAACAACAGCCACATCTCTACAGCAGTTTTACTAAATTAACGAACAAGAATACAGTCATCAAAAAGATTGAGCCAGGAAAAGGTGGGTTGCAGACCTCCCTGCTAGGACAGGTTCGAGCCCTCTCCCCACAAAGACCCCAGACTAGCACACATGACTAGAAGGACGGATTTTGTAATTAGTAATTTCTTTATGGGTAGAAATTAATTCTCACCCCCGAGAGCTGCATATGATTAAATTATTATCTTTTTCAAATGCAATAAACAAATGTTGTAGCTTTGGGGGCAGTTCAGATATTGGGTAGTTAGAGAATCTAATTATTTACATGTGGGATTTGTGTTGTTAAAGACCAGCTAGTTAGGCCACTGGGCCCTTCTATTACTCCCAGGAGGTCCTGGAGTCTGCTGTTCTGCGCAAATAATGCTGCTATATACTAATGATAAGTTACGGAAGGAAAACTGGCTACATGCTTTGGTTTCAGCCTTGAGTGTCAAGAAATGAAATATCAAGATATTACATTAGTAGATGTGCTAGCACATCTACTACATGACAGCAGAACAAGGCTAGAATTAATTCAGATCTATGTCTTTTTCTCATTAGAGTTTAGTTCATCGATCCATCTTCTAACTGCGTATCCCAGACAGGGTCACAGAGACTCTGGAGTCCATCCCAGGAAGCACAGAACACAAGAACACCCAGGATCTGATGCCATTTCAGGATACACATTTATATACACATGAAATCATTTACATCACATTAATGTGGGAGATGCTTTTACCCCTAGAAAGCAGGTGTCAGACCTGTGAAACTAATCTGCTGGCCATAGGATTTGAACCAACAACCTTCAGATCAGACGAAAAGAGGTACCAACCCTCTGAGCCATACACTGCAATTGAAAAGGCAGTTCAGAGATGCCAGTTCACGTTATCAATATTTAAACTGTGAAAGGAAACCAAAGTTTCTGCAGCCGCACAGAACATGCAAACTTCACACACACAGCAGAGGTAGGAGCCCCCAGCTCTGGAGGTGTGAGGCTACTGTGCTACAAGTATAATGTTTACTGTTTAATTTGCGATATGCCAATTCCGATAAAAAGTGATTATTGTCAATAAATCTATCCAAACATCTGTCTCTTTCCTTTTCTGTTCTGCATGAGGTGTCATTGACATTGGAGAGTCATGTGACTCCTTCATTTGATAACAGTAACAACGTGTGGAAAGGCAGCATTCTCATGGGTATAATTATTACATCCATCTCCTCAGGGTCCATGATGAGCAGACAAAACATCATTAGAGCAATAGAGGCCAATGAAGAGCTTGAGCACCTAAGCCCCTGAGCATCAGATTTGCTTCTCAGTTTTGGCACCTCTACACTTGAGGGCAAAACTCTTGTTTGTTTATTACAGGAGATGACACAATACTGTTCTGCAATTGCATTATGACAATGTGAAGTCATTCTTAATCTTTTTATAGTAACAACATCCATGCATCCATCCTCCACCGGTTTTTCAGTCTACCCTTTCAATCTGTTGTAAGGGGTGAATGTTACAGTTTACATAATAATTACAATTATATATGTATGTGCCAGAAACAATTGAGATCTCAACACATACATCTCCAAAATATACTAAACAAAAATACACACACACAACACTTAACCTACACTAAAAGATTTTATTGAAAAGAAATTAATAAAGGGAAATTCAACAAGTGAAACTGATTCATTATGCTTAAAATACCACATAAAATATGGTGGGTCATTGAGAGGAATTCCCACATTCATATCTGGTATGACCTCCATTTTCCTGTAGCAGCATGACACATCTCCTTAGAGGTGATCAGGTTGTTGATTATGGGTTATGTAATATTGTTTCACTGTACAAATTCTGTGTGATATCTGATATTGGTGTGCTGTCCTGCATCTGGGCCAGTGTGTTGCTCAAAACAACTGCACAATTATTTTCCTCATAATTAGACCTCCTGTTTAGTAATGCCACAACTTTGCAACAGACTGATTATCAATACATTTAAAAAGGTATTTTATTTAGCAAAATTTGAAAGGCATGTCCTCTTTGTATCTTGGATTTTTTTCAAACTGCTGCAAAATCACACCAAAACCCAAAGTGTATTTATATTTTTTGTTGATTATGCCTTTCTACTGCCACGGCTCACTCAGCTGGTACTTTAAGGCCTGTAGCATTGTGCCATGTTAGCCTGTATGCTCTCAGGGAGGTAGGCTGGAGGTGGCTGTCATTCACGCTCTCCCACTCACCTCCATTGTCCAGCCGCAGCTTATTTTGGTTTGGTTTCCACTTCAGTTGCCCTGATGATGATGTCATTCACAATCATTAGTAGATTAAAACTGTACACTGAAAACTGGAAAAGAGATTAAATGCTAATGGGGAAAAAAGCCATCTTAACGAGCAAATTACTATTCCAGATGAAAATATATGACACGACATATATCAGAGGGGTATACGGTTTATGATACTATTCAATTTAATTTTTTTATTAATTTATTTTCCTGTTTACAGATGTGTAAAATAAAAATGAATGGGAATGTTCGAGGTCTGCAAATGTTTAACATTTGCTGCATCTGCAACTGCACAGTTACCTCAGCAGTAATATTTTTCAAATGCAAACAAAATACTGCTAATCCAAAGTCTGGAGTTTACCATTACAACACGAGAAGATTTAATTGTAGAATATACAGTATTTTCTGAAAACTTCAGCTTCTTCATGGTTTCGAAAACCTGATGCTACCACCCTGACAGATCCTTCTAACAACAGAACAATTTAATTATGGCTAATAATTCCTGATGGGCCAAATCCAGCAGGTAGCAACCGTCATTACTGAAATAGCTCAGGAAGTGACAGTCAAGGTAGGTCATACCTTGGTATGGTAAGGTAGGTTGTTCAGGGTCCAGCTGAACTGATTAACCCGGGATTATAATCGAATAACCTGATATGTAACAATACAAAACTTATGTTGTCAAAAATGGCAATCAGTTCAGTTTACTTATATTTCCAGGGAGGTCCAGAGGCTACCCTGGGGCCTATGGGCACAAGGCAGGGAACAACCCAGGATGGGGTGCCAACCTATTGCAAGGCACACTCACACTTCAGTCACTCGCACACCATTTACTCACACATACACACCTATAGGCAACTTAGTGACTCCTATTAACCTCAGCATGCTTTTTGACTGTGGGGGGGAAACCGGAGTACCTGGAGGAAACCCTACGATGACATGGAGAGAACATGCAAACTCCACACACATGGAATTCTGGCAGAGACTCGAATCTCGGTCTCAAAGGTATGATTTGACAGCACTAACCACTGCACCACCATGCAAAACCAATCCATTGAAGCCTAATTATAAGTTCTAATATCTAATTTGCTAGGTCAGCGACCTTATTAAAAAAGGTCAATTATTTTGTTCTCATTCAACATTAGGTTTGGGTACATGAGAACACCTGAGATTTGCATCTCCCAGCCCTGAGATGACCATGGGACTTGACACTTACAGTTTTGAAAGAAATGAGAGGGTATGTGATATCGTGAGAGCCACAGGCTTAAAGGAATTGGCTGGCTAAGTTGGCACCCTGAAAAGTATTTTCATCCTCTGCAGTGCCGGCACAGAAGAGCTATGCGATATAGGGTGCCCTTTGAAGTACTCATGCTCTCTGCCGTGCCAGCACAGAACAGCGCCGACTAGTGGGGGGGGGGGGGGGGCGAACTGTGTTAAGGATGTTAAGGATGCTGTTAGGTTAGCAGTGTGACCAAAAAAATGTAAGTGAAATGGCAACAATAAAATTAGCATTTTAAAATAAGCAAAGATTGTTACTAGGGCCTCCAGGGAGCTCAAGATGTCAAACTGGCTGAAACATCCATTGCTGACATTTACACTCCCCAATTGAGGATTAATTCCTTTTTATTCATTACACACGCACACACACACACACACACACACACACACATAAGAAAGATATTAATTAACCATTTATTTTGGTGATGTCACACACAGAACATCATGGAACCAAACGTATATAAGTCTTCAGTCCACTAACAGGAGAAGGAACAAGCAGGCAGACGCTTCCTATGCAGAGGCAAAGACAAATTAAATCATCGGAAATTGTCGGTTTTTTGGCAGCATACAGTAGGTAAGATTATATACTTAAAATAGCCCTGAAGCAGGTTCATAGATATGGAATCTTATTTAGTTTAAAACATTATTAAAGCATATAGTTTACAGATCTTCAAAAGTGTTGTGTAATATAGTACAGTTTAACATTATTCCTTAGTTCCTTATTTATTCATTATTCATGGCTGGTAGAACTTAATTCACAGATTATATGGGTTATTGGACATATGAAGTAAATGATTTACTTAATTATTAGCATTTTTCCTTTTACATAAGTTGAGTTTATGCATTCAGAGATGCCTTTCCGCAAACTGTCACACTAAGATTATTTTTTCTGTATATATAATAAGTGAGATCATTTTCTTTTACATAACAAAATGCTACTTTTTTTTCTTTCAGGCCAGAGTACAACAGCTCACAATACTGTTCCTGCTATGACATCATCCATGAACTCAAGTTTAAATTTCATTGTGCGACCCATGTCCTTCATTATCAGTGGTTTCTCCAGTATTCCCAATATTAAGTACTACTATGTTTTCCTCAGTTTTATTTATACTGCCACAGTGTTGGGAAATTTATTTGTCATGGTAATAATCTATGTAGACCAAAACCTTCACACTCCAAAGTACCTTGCAATATTTAACTTGGCAATGGCTGACTTGGGAGAGAGCACCGCCCTTATTCCCAAAGTGATTGAAACCTTCCTTTTTAATACACAGGAAATTTCCTATGGTGCCTGTTTGGCCAACTTGTTTTTTGTATTTTTGTTCAACTGCATGCAATCCATCACTCTCACTCTCCTGGCATATGACAGATTCGTAGCGATTTGCGTTCCACTGCGATATAACAGCATCGTCACAAATACATCAATGGCCATCATTCTCACGGTGTTGTGGCTGTTTGATTTAACAATTATGATGGTTATAGTGGCCTTGATCACCAGACTGTCTTTCTGTAAATCCACAGTAATTGATAGCTACTTTTGTGACCATGGGCCAATGTACAAACTGGCCTGCAATGACAATTCTTTAAATGCAGTGATGGCAATATTTAACATAGTGACATTCATTTTTCTTCCATTGACATTGATTGGACTGTCATATGCATGTATTTTGGTGTCGCTTTTTAAAATTGCATCATGGGAGGGACGTCTAAAGGCTTTAAAGACCTGTTTCTCTCACCTGATATTGGTGTTGATATTTTATATTCCGTTAGTTAGTACCTATATAGCTGCCATGGCCACCTCCATCCACCGTGATGTCAGGATAATTAATACATCACTATCATACGCCATTCCCCCCATGTTGAACCCCATTGTATATTCTCTGAACACTGCAGAGATCAAGGACTTTGTAAGGAAAATGTTCAGAAGGAAGACGCACAGTGTTATTGGCACTGCATCTCAGAAATAATCAGATGGAGGGGAAACTGAAATCAGATCCATTTTATGCCTGGCCAGTTAGTGGTTCAGTACTGCCTTTTTGGTTTTCTAGGGTTAGTTTTTATTTTTTGGTGAATATGATCGTTATTAAAATCATATGTAGTATATGGGCCTGAAAGAGCGTAGAGTAAAATATATCAGATTGGGATTACGAAACTTAGATTTGCATACACCAATAAGTAAGGAAATAAGCCAAGAGAAAAGTTTCATTATAAGATACCTAAAATGTTAAACTTGGGATGTATCTTTTAAGAATTGCTACATTATCAGAAATCATACCAAAATGAAAATATACTTTTTCACTTCTTATTTACAAATATATTGATATTGATATATTGATTAATTGTGCTTCATTGGGGGTGGGAGGGGTGTTGCAGTGGTTAGAACTGTTGCTTTGTACCTTTAGGGCTGGGGTTCGAACTTTATGTGTGTGGAGTTTGCATGTTCTCCCCATGTCGTCATGGGAATCCTCTTGTTTTCCTCCCACAGTCCAAAAACATGTTAAGGTAAATTGCAGTTGCCAAACTGCCCATGGGCATGAATGGTGTGTGTGCCCTGCGATGGGTCGCCACTCCATTCCTGGGTTTTCCCTGCCTTGCGTCCATATCCATGCAGTCCTGCATAGCAGAGGGACAGATGGGTGGATGAATTACATTACTATTAAAACAAAAACAACTATCTGCTATTAAGGCTGTATTTTTTTATCTAGATTTTTTTATTTTGGATACAGCACTTCTTTACAGCCTATTTCAACATGAACTTTACATTATAATTTTTTAATAAATCATTTTTTAAATGCATATGCATTTTCATGTGCTTTAACAACACCCTGTTTCATGATACAGGCCCCAGGTGATTAAAAAAAAAGCTTAGAAAACATGAATAAAATGACTGAAAAGTATGGAGTTATATTTGTGCCACTATTTTGAGAGAGCAAGTTTATAGTTTGATTGAGCAATTTTAGATTTTGAGCAAACATAAATCTATTTTGTGCACAAAAACACAGAACTATAGCTTTACATTTGCTCTGTGAGTGTCTCTATTGGTCTCAGGAAATCCTACTGGTTTCCAACCCCAGTTTGAACAATAGCATTGTGCTTGTACCAAAAAAAAAGTTTTTTTTAATTTTCTATTCTGATTCAAATGTATGTCTTCCAATGTGAAAAAAGATGTTTGTTAAAAACTAGGAGTGAGCTATTTATGTTCTGCAAAGCTGATGTGGCAGTTCCATTTCTGTAACCATCATGTTGCTTGTTCTGACAATGTGTATAATAATGAGATACATATATTTCTCAACAATTGTGAAATAAAATTGTGATCTCAGTTCAGAATGAAACTGAACTGATTTGTGCACTGAATGCCCTAACAGTTCAGCAATTAAAAAAAAAAAGTTAATGTAACTGACAGATCATCGTTACATGTAAGCAACAGTGGCTTGCATTTTCTGTTACACTATAATGCTTTTGTAATATCTTTAATAAACTAATATTACATGGATCTTATGACAAGCATTGTATGAATTTCAGTAAATAGCAGAGTTGTAATTCTTAAGATCCTGATCTCAGCCTCTTCGCTGTCTTGGCTGTAAGTCCCAAAATATTACAACACATATTATATGAAATGATTTGCAAATATACTTCTTTCCTTTCACTCAGCGGAAATTAATTTTCCTGTGCTGTCCTTTTGTAGCGGCACTACTTAAAATTTACTACATCTCCCAGTTGCCCAATGCGGTATAATGCTATTGGACAGCTGCAGAGGGCACAAGGGCTGCTGGAAAGAGATATCGAGCAAGCGGGCCCTTTAAAAATGAACGTGAAACACCCTGGGAAGAACAAGATTGTCCATCTGTTTGTTTGTAAATCTCTCACACTCAACTGGATCACAACTTGACCACCTTGGTTATAGTTTCCATGTGCTGTCGTGTGCCTGCTTGTCCATTTAAGTTCGTCTTGAGTGTATATGTCTTCATCTGGGGAGTTCCCAATCAGGGCCATAACCAGATATGAGGTCACTGAGGTCTAGACCTCAGTAATTTTTTTAAGAACTAAAAATTTTATTTGAAGCTAAATATTCACCTGAATGAGTATTCACTCCAAATGAGAGGAGGCCATTCAGCCCATCAAGCTTGTGTGGGGAGAACTTAACTAATAGATCAGTTGTTAAAATGTCATCTAACTCTGATTTAAAGGTTTTAGCTTGCACTGCACTAACAGGAAGACTATTCCATAATCTGACTACACGATACTTTCTCAAATCCTGTTTAAAATGTTCTCCTGCTAATTTCCATCTATGGGCTTGAGTTCTTGTATTTGCACTAATATTGAAGTAACTATTTGGCTGAACAGCATCCTGACCTGTTAGAATCTTATATACCTGGATCATGTCCCCCCTTAGTCTCCTTTGCTGAAGACTAAACAGATTCAGTTCAGCTAACCTCTCTTAATAAGACATTCATCTAAGACCAGGAATCATTCTTGTAGCCCTACGTTGAACCCTTTCTAAGGCAGCAATGTTCTTTTTAAGGTAAGGTGACCAACCCTGCACACAATATTCTAGGTGGGGTCTTACCAAGGAATTGTATAATCATTGCATCACCTCCCCTGACTTAAACTTCACACACCTAGAGATGTAATCCAACATTTTGCTTTTTTAATTGCTTCCCTACACTGGGACATGGAAGCATCAACATACACACCGAGGTATTTCTCATAATCAGCTACCTTTATTCAATAACTCATTTATTCAATATCGTTAATGTAAATTAGGAATAGCAATGGCCATTCAAATGAGTGGATATAGCAGAAATAAATTAACAAGACTAGAAAAGTCAGTACATAGATCCTAATTAAATAAATAAAAAAATAATAATTAAGGAAATCAGGTGTAAATAAATTATAGAATCCCATATAGTCTAGCAGGTAGGATTCCTGGTTCTTACGCAGGCGGCCCGGGCTCAATTCCCAGTATGGGAATGTACGTTTGTGTCCTGGGTATGACATTAAACTGCATCCGGCCCTGCAAGTGGTCCTCCAACTTGCAAAGAAACACATTTTTTGAGGGATTGGCACTACAGCCACTGTAAAACAACTCACAACTGCTCGATACAAATACGCACAATACTGTACTTTTCTGCTCTCCTCAGGAGTAGCTTTGCTGCAGCTACGTGCAGGAAGGCTGCATGCACTATGAAAGGGATGGGGGAAAGCCTTTGGGAGGTTTCGGGAAACCGTCGGAGAGCTAAAAGGGTCTGCTCCTTCCAATGGTGTCTGATGTCACTCTTTTCAACGAGCATGACACTCAGGGTGTCTTGTCTGTTGTCTCAGTGTATGTTCTGACTGCAGTGAGTTATGTCACATTGAGGGAGACATTTTACTTGCAAGTTTGCTCGGTGGTTGAAGGGTACCCATAAGGTGACACTCCTCTGGTCATGGGTGACTTCAATGCGACCACTGGCACTGACAGGGCCTGCTATGAGGACTGTGTCGGTCCCGATGGGTCCATGAAAAGCAGCTCCATGTTTCTTGACTCTGCGAAAGGTCAGGGGTTGCGGATCGCTAGATCCTGGTTCAAACGCCCTAAGTCACATCGTTGGACTTGGTACTCTGATATTATAGTGGTGGGGCAAATGATTACAGTCAAACACCAGTGCGACGTATTGTTGCCATTTCCAATGTGCCGTACTGAGCGTTTAATTTGTCTCTTGTCTTCCCTGTTCATCCTGCCTGCTGTGTCCTGCCCTGCCGTTCCGCCTGCCCTACCTGCCTGACCCGCTTGCTCTGTCCTGCCCTGCTGCCCCATCCATCCTGTTCCTCCAATCCCATCGTCTCCCCGTCTTGTCCCTCCGTGTAGGACTGATCTCTCCGGAGAACGACCTCTGCCTGCCCCTCGATTATTCATTTGGAGATATTGTATATCATCTATTTTTTTACTCTGTTTTTTCTATCTATTCATATCCTCCACCAAAGAGAGTGTATGAATGTTAAGGAGTGCCTGAAGCATTCACCAGTAGGTTACAAGTCTGTTGTCTGTGACTTAATATGCAATTACCCTTTAACATGATAATTATTTACACTAATGTTTCTCACAATATCTGATATTTCATTTTACGCCACTAAATCAGATTTCAGTAAACACTTATTCCCTCAGTTCAGGTCAGGACGGGGAGCATGCACTGCTTCAGCCGCACCCAGCACATAGGATCCTAATTGGCAAGCCCCCAGGTAACCCTAACCCTCCAGAAATGGCCGTCCTTCTGCCCCAGCCAGGTGTTACATGGGCATCTCCTTGGCCTGATCCAGATGCCCGGGTCCTCAGCAATGAAGATCCTGTGAGCCGGGTCACCATTCTGGGAATCGTGCCACATGGCTGTAGTGCAGTAACTGACAGCACCCTGATCACATCTAATAAAGGGTTTGTGTATTTAAATTGGCAAATACGAAATACCAAAAAATGTAAATGGCAACAAAGAATAAGGACAAGTCCCTTGATTGTGCCTGTTAGAATCTGGGGGCCAGTGACGTGTATCAGGAGATCCAGTCATCTTTGTTTCCCTGTTTTGTCATCACAGTGGATAATGTATAAAAGTACAACTGATCAACGTTAACCTTAACCTGAAAAAAGAGATTTACAAGTAATATTTGTCTTCGACTTCCAGTGAGTATTATGCACATCATTTTTTTTAAGTATTTAACAATATATTAATTATCAAAAACTTTAAAACATTTAGGCTACAGCCTTTAAAATTTGTGCTGTACTGTAATTTCTATGATAATTAGATTTTTTTTCTAGAAACTTAGCAAGTTACTCTCAAGTTTTTAACAACATATTCATCTATCAAAAACAAAAACAGGTTACAGTTTTTAATACTTGTGCTATACTGTAATTTCTATGATTATAATTAGATTTTTTTTCTAGAGTCATATTGATAGCACATTTATAGTGCTGGAGATCTGCAGCTGCAGTAGTACAGGTAATCTATATTAACCAACCCTGCAAAATATTTACTTATTCATGTATCCTTGCATTCATCTCTTGTAACTGCTTAACCTGTACATGGTTGCAGTACCAGAAAACAAAACATTACTTTAAAATATAGTACTACTACCTTTTTGTTCAAATAAACAAAAGAATAGAAAAAAAATGGCAGTATCGTAATGCAGTTATTAAGTACATATTCACTGGTGTTTTGAGTCTAAAGATCGAGATGATAATCCCCTAGAAGTAGACAAATGTGTTGTGTAACTATTTTTACTCTTCAAAGTTTCTCATCATATATACAGTATATGTTAGTATTCACCCAGGATGTAACCAGGATCCTGTGCCTGGGATACAGTCATGGCAAGCCTGCATTGAACTGGAGAATTGAATTTTCACAAATGTTAACAAGTTTTAATTCCCAGGACTGTGAGGACTGAAGAAGACTGATACAGAGAGAACATGTCTGGGATAATTTACATTAACAATACTGCAAACTCTTTAGTGCGTCCAGATTTTTTCCATATCAGTGGATTTTCTAATTTGCCTCATGCCAAATATTTTTCTTTTTTCCTGTGTTTAGTTTACGCTGTGACTGTATTGGGAAACTCCTTGGTCACATTTATTATTTACATAGACCGTAGTCTACACACCCCAAAGTATATGGCAATTTTTAGTTTAGCTATAGCTGACTTGGGTGAGAGCACAGCTATTTTTCCTAATGTGGTACAAAATGTTATGTTCAGTACACAACAAATTGCCTATGGTGCGTGCTTGGCCAATATGTTTTTTGTATATTTCTTTAACTCCGTTCAATCTGTCATGCTTACTGTTCTAGCATATGACAGGTTTGTTGCAATTTGCTTTCCATTGAGATACCACAGCATTGTCACAAACACAACAATGGGTATTATTGTCACTGTTGGATGGATATTCAATTGTACCTACATGATTGTCGGAATGATTTTCATCATCAAACTGTCCTTCTGTAAATCCACAATGATCGATAGCTATTTCTGTGACCATGGTCCTATATACCGGCTGGCATGTAATGATAATACTCCAAGTAAAGTATTAGCAAAGGTATACATTGTATTACATCTATTTTTACCAATGTCTGTAATTGGTTTATCTTATGCAAGTATTTTGCTGGCGCTGACTAAAATTGCCTCCTGGGAAGGACGTCTAAAGGCTTTAAAGACCTGTTTTTCTCACCTAATATTAGTGTCTGTATTTTATATTCCATTATTGTTCATTTACATAGCTGCACTCTATATCCCAATTGACCCCAGTGCAAGGATAATCAATACGTCACTCTCATATTGTGTTCCTGCCATGCTGAACCCTATTGTATATTCTCTGAACACTGCCGAGATCAAAGAATTTGTAAAAAAAATGTTCAGAAGAAATAGACACAACGACATAGTACCCATCTTTGCTAAGTGATAAAACATTTTTATCATGCTTGCTGATAGTATCCAATTCACTGACATAATGGTTGCTTAAATAGCCTGACTTTCCCCAGGGGAAATTGTAGGAGGGAGAGACTGAAAATTTGTTAACCAGAATTACCTGTAAACCAGAGTCCAATTTAGTACACAAGGATTACTGTAGTCACTTTGCTATATGACCTTTAATTAGCATGTATAAAGATGAGAACAATGAAATTTACACTGTACGTGCAACTCTTGTACAGTTACACCTGTACAACTAATAAACTATTAAAGCATCATAATTTATGGATACTATACTTGAGTCACTTTTAATCTTAGCAAAAATAAAAAGCAAAACATTTTAAGTTAATAAAATATTTTTCTAGCTGAATAAAATGATGATGACTGCAGGATTTTTTTTTCCACAATATTCCCTAGTCTGTTGGTTGTGTGTCTATTGATACACTCTTTGGACAAACATACTTGGACCACTGGTAATTCCACCTACCTGATCAATATGGTGATGGTCCCCCCTTTGCAGCTACAGAAGCTGCCATTCTTCTGGGAAGGCTCTCCACAAGGTTTACAGTTTGTCTGTGGGAATTTTTGCCCATTCATTCAGAAGAGCATTTGTAAGGTCAGGCACTGATGTTGGACATGAAAGCCAGGCTTGCAGTCTCTGTCCAAGTTTATCCAAAAGGTGTTCGATATGCTTGAGGTCAGGCTCCATGCAGGGCAGTCTAGTTCTTCCACACCAAACTCAGCTAATCATGTCTTTATCGACCTTTCATTGTGCACTGGGGCACAGTCAATCCAAACTGTTCCCACGAAGTTGTAAGCATAGAAAAGAACTAAAAGCATAGCAAAAGAGTTCCTTTCACTGGAGCTAAGGGGCCTAGCCAAACCCCAGAAAAACAACCCCATACCATTATCTCTCCTCCACCAAACTTTACAGCTAGAACATTGCAGTCTGGTAGGTAACCGGCAAACCCAGACTCGTCCATCAGACTTCTAGACAGAAAAGTGTGATTCCTCATTTCACAGAACACATTTCCACTGTTCCAGATTCCAGCGTGCTCCATGTTGGACAGGTTCAGTTTCATCTACCTTGATGACATTCTCATTTTTTCACAGACTGAGCCGGACCATTGCTAATAAGTTGTTTGTTAAATTCAAGAAGGGCAAATTTCACAAGCGCACCATTTCCTTTTTGGGTATCATCGTAGAGGAAGTCCAAAATAAAAGTATAGTGTTAGGAAGTGTCATGCCCGGCTCGTCGGCTCCTCGTGTGTGCCACGCCCCCTGATTACCCACGTGTGCTTCCCTGATTGTCTCCAGCATTGTCCAATTTCCATGCTTCATCTTTTCTTACTTAAGTCCTGGTCTGACCTGTTTCCCCTGTCCGTCATTGTAGGTTATTGTGGTATTGGTGTGGTTAATGTCTCCTGCTCCCTGTTCCCTCAAGAAACCCTGAGTTGTGCCCCGATCTCTGCCTGTCAGCCTACTCCTTGCACGCCTATCCGCACGATCACTGCTCTGCTCGCCCCAATCGTAACAGGAAGGCTAACTTTAATGGTATCAGACTGAAACTAGAAACTGTAAACTGGATGGAGTTAAATAGCAAAATGGTTGAAATGACATGGGAATTTTTTAAAAGCACATTGTTGCAAGTGCAAGAGGACTTCATACCTGTTTCCAGCAAAACTAAATCTAGGAAACTACAACCAAGGTGGTTTACTAAGGAAATTAAGAATAAAGTCAAGAGGAAAAGGGCTCTGATCCACAAATGGAAAATAAGTAATGATTTTTTAAAAAAGCAGTAGTATGTAAGTCTACAGGTTGAGTTACAAAATAACATTAGACTCGCTAAGAGGAATGTGGAAAGGAAGATTGCATTGGAGGCTAATGATGACAATAAAAGTTTCTTCCAATATTTTAACTCCAAAAGAGCTCCAAAAGCTGAAATAACTAATCTGCAGGATATTAAGGGCCTTATATTTGAAAATGATATTGATATAATACATGAGTTTAATGATTATTTTACATGGGTGTTCACTGTCACGGGCGGTAGGTACGCGGGTAATGCGCACGGACAGGCGAGTGAGCAGGAAGCAGACAGGCAGGCAGAATAAGCGGTAAACGGGGTTTAATCAAAGGACTTCGGACGGGAAACATCAGACGCCAACTAACATCAATGACAGACGAAGGACTCAGGCAAGACATGAACTCAAATAGACAAGATTGATAAAAACAACAAGACACAGCTGGGTACGATCGGGGAAGCACACGTGGATAATCAGGGGGGCGTGGCACACACGAGGATCGTACGAGCCGGGCATGACATTCACAGTAGAGAACATGAGTAAAACATACAATGTTGCCTATGACCAATATATGCATAACTGAGGGTGATGTGGGATATTATTAGCCAACTTTTGACTTTACTTTTCCAGAAATCCTTATCTGCTGGTGTGGTACCTTCTGATTGGAAGCATACTAATATAATGCCCATATTCAAAAATGCACTTCCAAGTGGAACAGACAGTTTGTCTTAGCACTCTCTATCTATTTTCCCTCCGCGTTTCCTCTCGTAAGCTGGTACCTCGTTTCGTAGGTCCCTTCCCCATGCCCAAGATAATCAACCCAACTGCTGCATCTACTGCCATTCGATGGATCCACCCTACATTTTATGTTTCTCTCCTCAAGCCCCATGTGATCAGTCCCCTGGCCTCTTCTGTGTTGCCTCCTCCTCCTAGGCTGACTGATCGCATTCACTGTTTGTCGCCTGCTGGATGCTTATTGCCGGGGTCGGGTCTTGCAATATTTAATGGACTGGGAGGAGTATGGTCCAGAGGGGCAGGCCTGGGTTCTGTGGAGGTTTATCCTGGACCCTTCTGTCATTGCAGATTTCCATCGCTGGCATCCTGGGGGTCTGGGCCAACTGTCAGGTGGTTGGTCGTTGAGTGGGAGGGGGTTCATATGTCATGGACCACCCCGCAGAATCCCTTTCACAACTGTGACCATTTACTCTGTGTGTCTGGTTTACTTGTTCTCATCTGGTATCATGGCCTGACATGAGACTTTCATGGTTTGTCCTGAGGTTGAGTGTTTTTTCCTGTCTGCCTGCCTGGTTTTCTTGACCCCACTACCACCCCCAGATTCAGAGACAATCTGGGCCCCCCAAACTTTGACGTACATCACCCAACCATCTACCTGCGCACCGACCACCATGTACCTCTCTGACCCCTCTGATCATCGACATACATTGCCCAACCTTTGCCTGCCCACCAACCACTGTGAACCTGTCTGATCCCTCTGATCATCTATGTACATCACCTGACCATCACTTGGTTCCCGACTCCAGCTTTTATCTCTCGATTTGGACTGTGTTGGATTACTCCAGTGTTTACCTCACCACCAATCTCGAGTTTTGCCCTCTCCCAAATAAAGCCTGTTTCTCTTGCTGAATCTGCACAGGGCTCCTCCTTGACACACATTTTTAGTTGGTGCACTGATGTGGAAACATTCACTGCAGTGGCGATACTAGTTCTTGCTTGTTTTAGCTCTAGGTGCCCTGGTGAACACAACCCCATATCACCCCCCCCCCCCAACAAAAAAAACTTTTTATTAAGATGTTAAAATGAGCAGATATAGCAAAAATAAACTAAGACTAGAAAAATTTGTATACAGATACTAATTAAATTAGAAAAAAATAGGAAATCAAGTTTAAATAAATTGCACCAATTTTTTTATCACACAAATCCACAAATAGAATACACTTTCAGTATAAAGAACATAATATCCATCCATCCATCTATCCATTTTCCAAACCGCTTATCCTTTTGGGTCGCGGGGGTCCAGAGCCTATCCCGGAAGCAATGGGCATGAGGCAGGGAACAACCCAGGATGGGGATGCACACCTAGAACATACCATTTATTACACTGAAAAAAACTCAAATAAAATTGCACAACTGCATTTGAAAACCTGACCTTTCTTGCATTCCTTGCTCTAAAGTAATCAATTGCATTATGATATGAAAGCTACCCAGCAATTATATATTTAATAGTGATGATAGAAAGTCCACTAAGCTGCTCCTGGGACACAATGGACCTCAAGCAGGTTTTGATGAGCTTCAGACAAGTTGTTCAGCTCTTTTGCAAGTTCTCTGCCATCCAAATCTGAATGTTCTTTAAAATTCAGCATCATACCAAAACTAGAAAATATCAACATAAAATAAACATATTTTAAATTATCCTACAGCACTGAAAATTGCTAGGACCTAGTCAGTATAACACCGCAGTACTGCAGGGTTCAACTTTAGGACATTCTAATTCACATTAATGATATTGACAACAAGACATACAGTAAACTTTTACGGCAAAGACCGGCTCAGCCTCTGAGGCGCGCCCACGCTGAGTTACGGCAAAGACCGGCTCAGCCTCTGAGGCGCGCCCACGCTGAGTTACGGCAAAGACCGGCTCAGCCTCTGAGGCGCGCACACGCTGAGTTACGGCAAAGACCGGCTCAGCCTCTGAGGCGCGCACACGCTGAGTTACGGCAAAGACCGGCTCAGCCTCTGAGGCGCGCACACGCTGAGTTACGGCAAAGACCGGCTCAGCCTCTGAGGCGCGCCCACGCAGAGTTACGGCAAAGACCGGCTCAGCCTCTGAGGCGCGCCCACGCAGAGTTACGGCAAAGACCGGCTCAGCCTCTGAGGCGCGCACACGCTGAGTTACGGCAAAGACCGGCTCAGCCTCTGAGGCGCGCACACGCTGAGTTACGGCAAAGACCGGCTCAGTCTCTGAGGCGCGCACACGCTGAGTTACGGCAAAGACCGGCTCAGCCTCTGAGGCACGCACACGCAGAGTTATGGCAAAGACCGGCTCAGCCTCTGAGGCGCGCCCACGCTGAGTTATGGCAAAGACCGGCTCAGCCTCTGAGGCGCGCACACGCTGATTTACGGCAAAGACCGGCTCAGCCTCTGAGGCGCGCCCACGCTGAGTTATGGCAAAGACCGGCTCAGCCTCTGAGGCGCGCACACGCTGATTTACGGCAAAGACCGGCTCAGCCTCTGAGGCACGCACACGCAGAGTTATGGCAAAGACCGGCTCAGTCTCTGAGGCGCGCCCACGCTGATTTACGGCAAAGACCGGCTCAGCCTCTGAGGCGCGCCCACGCTGAGTTATGGCAAAGACCGGCTCAGCCTCTGAGGCACGCACACGCAGAGTTATGGCAAAGACCGGCTCAGCCTCTGAGGCGCGCACACGCTGAGTTACGGCAAAGACCGGCTCAGCCTCTGAGGCGCGCACACGCTGAGTTACGGCAAAGACCGGCTCAGCCTCTGAGGCGCGCCCACGCTGAGTTACGGCAAAGACTGACTCAGCCTCTGAGGCGCGCACACAGTGAGTTACAGTATGGCAACACCGACTTAGCCTATGAGGCATTCACAAGCTCAGATACGACAAGTGTCGGCTGAGCCTCTCAAGTGTAATATGAGTCGCTGAGCCCGAACGGTTATCTAGGCTGACATTGTATTAACCCTCTGGGGTCTAGGGGCAGGGGACACACTTTCACTGACTAGGGCATGGTCACACATTTCATTCAATATCATAAACGTAATTCATGGCAAATAAATTATTTCTTATACATTTGTTTTAGCATTACACTCATCAAAACTTTAATGCATACTGTAAATATGTCAGATTAATGTGAAGTTTGTAATTTGACATCAAAGTATAGACATTGCAAATTGCAGTTTGGAGCACTTGCAAAAACATTATAAAGTACATAGTAAGCAATGGTGGCAGTTTGTTTTGATCCCAGATATCTGATCACCAAAGTATTGGCTACATGAAGATGACTAAATGGTGTAGTTACAACATTCAGTTGGATAAATAAATAAGAAAAACCTAACTCACTATTTCTGAGCTCCTCTCATTGAATATGTAGCAACTTTCATGTGTGTGCATGAGCCATTCACACCTGGCCACATCCCCCCCCCCCTTTTATGGCGCTGACAGGGATGTATCTGGATCACGTTTCACCATTGCATTGTTCATAGAATTACCATGCGAATGCGATTTGAATACGTGGAAATACGGCTATTTAGAATAGCGATCTTCAGGTTAGGGTGGCACTACACAACCCCGATGTACAGTAGGTAAAACAAAGAAAGGTGATATGGTTTACTTTTTTGCCTATTTTACCTAATTTTAAAAACTTTAATACTTCCCACAATGGATGTTTTGAAAAGAATACAGATTATGGATTTACACAGCCGAGGAGTAATCTAAATAACAGAAATGTCATGACTAAAACATCATAAAAAGTCTTTAATTAAATTGGAGTCAGATATAATTCAGTTTTACCTAAAAGGGTAAGTAACTTTGCAGGAGCGCTCGGAAGGACCGACACGCATTCCAACCCTTTGGCTGTCCAATTGGATTCCGCCACTGGGCCAGTGGACGGTTGACGGTTCCCTACACTCAAGAATTGTAAGGGAAAATTACACTTCAGATTCTGAGTGAAAAACATTTTTCATTGATGTTTTACCCAGAATTGAGCAGCCTCAATTATAAGCACTATCATGTGATTTGAATTGCACACGTTACCTGCAGACATTAAATCAAAATCAAATCATATCAAATAGGCTTTTATTGTCAATTCCCTATATGTTCAAGGGAATCAAAATTCTGTTTCTCTCTCATCTTTGTAATACAATATATATAAAAAATTATATAAAGTATAAACATATAAGACATAAGATGAATACAATAAAACTAAAATAAGTGTCCAGGTGTGAATGGCTCATGCATACACATGAGAGCTCCAACATATTCAATGGAAGGAGGCCAGAAATAGTGACGTGTTAGGTTTTTCTTTATTCTTCTATTTATCCAACCGAATGTTACAAGGTACTCTTCTCTGCCTCCTCTGCCAGGTCTTTGGTTGCTTTCCGAAGACTTGCTCCACACACGCCCAAATCTCTCAGGAGGTAGACAGCTGATGTCCCCACAAAACCATGGCAGCCAACCTCTACCAGGTAAATAGTGGTTCTCCATCCCACCTCCCTGCACTCTTCGGCAAGGTCTGAATATTTCAGTCTCTTCCACTCCCATGGAGTCACCACATCTGCTTCCCACGGGATGGTTAGCTCAGTGAGGAGAACTGTTTTAGTACTGCTTGACCACAGCACAAAGGGATACCCTGTAGGGACTAAAGAACCTGGCTGAGGTCCAAGTCCAATTTCTGCCATGCTGCTGACTCGCTGGATTTCGACCATTTGATCTTGTTCCTCCAGATTGGAGCCTTCTCCTCAGTGCCTCTTGGCTTTGCCTTTTCGACGGGGGTTTACGTGGGTCTTCCTAGTGCCCGCAGTGCTGGCCTTCCTCTTCCTCTGGGCCTTCCTCCACTTCTCCCTGGCTTTCCCCAGTAACAGTGGGATTCAGTGGGACTCAGACAGTTGGCCAAAGTCAAGCCCTATCTCCCTGAGAGACTGATCCATGCCAACTATAGTAATTCCCAATATGCAGGCCTGGAGCACTCTGGTATTCAGAGATTACAGTTAGTCCAAAATGCGGCTGCTCAGCTCCTTTCAGGGCCAAAAAAGTAAGAGCACTGTGATAGCCTGCTCGTCCAATCCTCCTGTGTGCCACACCCCCTCATTCACCACGTGTGCAATCCCGATTGTGGCCAGCTGTTTCCTGTGATTTCGATTTGTCCTGTGTATTTAAGTTCAGTCTGTCTCCCTAGATCTGTCATTGAAGTCTTACTGTGTAGCGTTGCCGTGCGTTACCTGTTTCATGTCCCTGCTCCCGTTCCCCGTTAAATCCCGTATTCCCCAGACCTACGCCTCCTTCTCCTGCTTCCCCCTCTCGAACACTGCTACTGATTGTGACGAGCACATTACCCCAGTTTTGTCCCCCCTCCACTGGCTTCCTGTCTCTTTTAGAATTGATTTAAAGATTTTATTGCTTGTTTTTAAGGCATTAAATGGGCTCACCCCTTCTTATTTATCTGACCTTTTGAGTATCCACAGCCCAGGTTTGGTGCCAAGGTCTTCTAATCAGATGATTCTGGACATTCCCAGGACAAGGCTCAAAAATAGAGGGGATCGGGCCTTTTCAGCTGTAGGCCCTGTCCTGTGGAACCATCTACCTCAGAACATCAGAGACTTTCAAGTCCTTACTTAAAACCCACCTGTTTCCTCTGGCTTGTAGTTTGAGTTGAACCCAGACATCTCAGTGCAGCATTATTGTACCTTATTTTATTTTTATCTTATTTTAGTGTAGTTCTTTGTCTCTATTGTTCCTTGTTTTATTGCTGGCTGTACCTGTGAAGCACTTTGGTCAACTATAGTGGTTTTAAAATACAAATACAGTTGAAGCTGAAGTTGAAAGAATATGTGCTAAAGACAATCCCTTGATTGTGGCATCTGGGGGCCAGTGACGTGAGTCAGGAGATCCAGTCATCTTTGTTTCCCTGTTTTTTCATCACAGAGGATAATGTATAAAAGGACACCTGATCAACGTTAACCTTAACCTGTAAAGAAGAGCTTTGAAGGGAGATTTACAAGTAATATTTGTTGTCTTCGACTTCCAGTGAGTATTTTGCATATCATTCATTTTACTCTCAAGTTTTTAACAACATATTAATCTATCAAAAACTTTTAAACAGATAGGTTACAGTCTTTAATACTTGTGCTATACTGTAATTTATATGATTATAATTAGATTTTTTTCTAGAGTCATATTGATAGCACATTCATAGTGCTGGAGATCTGCAGCTGAAGTAGTACAAGTAATCTATATTAACCAACCCTGCAAAACATTTACTTATTCAGGTATCCTTGCAGGGAGGCGACATGGTGGTGCAGTGGTTAGCACTGTTGCCTCACACCTCTGGGACCTGGGTTCGAGTCTCTGCCTGGGTTACATGTGTGTGGAGTTTGCATGTTCTCCCCATGTCGTCGAGGGGTTTCCTCCGGGTACTCCGGTTTCCCCCCACAGTCCAAAAACATGCTGAGGCTAATTGGAGTCGCTAAATTGTCTGTACTGTAGGTGTGCATGTGAGAGTGAATAGTGTATGAGTGTGCCCTGCGATAGGCTGGCCCCCCATCCTGGGTTGTTACCTGCCTCGTGCCCATTGCTTCCAGGATAGGCTCCGGACACCCGCGACCCAAAAGGATAAGTGGTTTGGAAAATGGATAGATGGATGTATCCTTGCATTCATCTCCTGTACAGTAATGGCTTAACCTGTACATGGTTGCATTGCCAGAAAACAAAATATTACTTTAATATATAACCCTACTACTTTTGTGTTCCAATAAACAAAATAATTTAGCGGGGTACACTGTACATACGGGATAAGCATGCAATGCAAACTCTATATATACAGAGCAGGGGCAGGACTCAAACTCGCAACTCTGGCCAACATGACATCCGTAATTATTGTCAGGTTATTTCCATGTCATTAACATATCCATTAATACACCCAGTAAAAACTAAGTTATTATGCAATGTTTTATACAGTAAAGGGAAACACTGTCTTAAGTATATCAGTACTTTTAGAAAAAAGACCACCCATATTAAAATTTAATTGTATCTATGTAATATTTGTGTATTTTTCATTTGTCTGAGTGCCACCAAGCAAGTATGAGTTTCATGCAAACATAACAAAAGCCAGAACTGAATTGAGCTCAGAACTGAATTGAAATCTTAGCATTTAGCCAGGATGCACCCAGGATCTCGTGCCTGGGATACAATTGTGGAAGGCCTGCATTGGAACTGGAGAATTGAATTTTCAGAAATGTTAACAAGTTTTAATTCCCAGGACTGTGAGGACTGAAGAAGACTGATACAGAGAGAACATGTCTGGGATAATTTACATTAACAATACTGCAAACTCTTTAGTGCGTCCAGATTTTTTCCATATCAGTGGATTTTCTAATTTGCCTCATGCCAAATATTTTTTTTTTTTCCTGTGTTTAGTTTACGCTGTGACTGTATTGGGAAACTCCTTGGTCACATTTATTATTTACATAGACCGTAGTCTACACACCCCAAAGTATATGGCAATTTTTAGTTTAGCTATAGCTGACTTGGGTGAGAGCACAGCTATTTTTCCTAACGTGGTACAAAATGTTATGTTCAATACACAAGAAATTGCCTATGGTGCGTGCTTGGCCAATATGTTTTTTGTATATTTCTTTAACTCCGTTCAATCTCTCATGCTTACTGTTCTAGCATATGACAGGTTTGTTGCAATTTGCTTTCCATTGAGATACCACAGCATTGTCACAAACACAACAATGGGTATTATTGTCACTGTTGGATGGATATTCAATTTTACCTACATGATTGTCGGAATGATTTTCATCATCAAACTATCCTTCTGTAAATCCACAGTGATTGAAAGCTATTTCTGTGACCATGGTCCTATATACCGGCTGGCATGTAATGATAATACTCCAAGTACAGTATTAGCAAAGGTATACATTGTATTACATCTATTTTTACCAATGTCTGTGATTAGTTTGTCTTATGCATGCATTTTGCTGGCGCTGACTAAAATTGCCTCCTGGGAAGGACGTCTAAAGGCTTTAAAGACCTGTTTTTCTCACCTAATATTAGTGTCTGTATTTTATATTCCATTATTGTGCATGTACATAGCTGGAATCTATATCCCAATTGACTCCAGTGCAAGGATAATCAACACATCACTCTCATATTGTGTTCCTGCCATGCTGAACCCTATTGTATATTCTCTGAACACTGCCGAGATCAAAGAATTTGTAAAAAAAATGTTCAGAAGAAATAGACGTATGGGCATAGTACCCACCTTTGCAAAGTGATAAAACATTTTTGTCATACTTGCTGATAGTATCCAATTCACTGACATAATGGTTGCTTAAATAGCCTGACTTTCCCCAGGGGAAATTGTAGGAGGGAGAGACTGAAAACAGAAGGAAATTTGTTAACTAGAATTACCTGTAAACCAGAGTCCAATTTAGTACACAAGGATTACTGTAGTCACTTTGCTATATGACCTTTAATTAGCATGTATAAAGATGAGAACAATGAAATTTACACTGTACGTGCAACTCTTGTACAGTTACACCTATACAACTATTAAACTATTAAAGCATCATAATTTATTGATACTATACTTGAGTCACTTTTAATCTTAGCAAAAATAAAAAACAAAACATTTTAAGTTAATAAAATATTTTTCTAGCTGAATAAAATGATGATGACTGCAGGATTTTTTTTTCACAATATTCCCTAGTCTGTTGGTTATGTGTCTATTGATACACTCTTTCGACAAACATACTTGGACCACTGGTAATTCCACCTACCTGACTTTTCTGACATCCCATTCCAAATCCATAGGCATCAATATGGTGCCATTATCCCTCCTCCACCAAACTTTACAGCTAGAACATTGCAGTCTGGTAGGTAACCGGCAAACCCAGACTCGTCCATCAGACTTCTAGACAGAAAAGTGTGATTCCTCATTTCACAGAACACATTTCCACTGTTCCAGATTCCAGCGTGCTCCATGTTTGACAGGTTCAGTTTCATCTACCTTGATGACATTCTCATTTTTTCACAAAATGAGCCGGACCATTGCTAATAAGTTGTTTGTTAAATTCAAGAAGGGCAAATTTCACAAGCGCACCATTTCCTTATTGGGTATCATCGTAGTGGAAGTCCAAAATAAAAGTATACAGTGTTAGGAAGTGTCATGCCCGGCTCGTCGGCTCCTCGTGTGTGCCACGCCCCCTGATTACCCACGTGTGCTTCCCTGATTGTCTCCAGCGTTGTCCAATTTCCATGCTTCATCTTTTCTTACTTAAGTCCTGGTCTGACCTGTTTCCCCTGTCCGTCATTGTAGGTTATTGTGGTATTGGTGTAGTTAATGTCTCCTGCTCCCCGTTCCCTCAATAAACCCCGAGTTGTGCCCCGATCTCTGCCTGTCAGCCTACTCCTTGCACGCCTGCCCGCACGATCGCTGCTCTGCTCGTCCCGATCGTAACAGGAAGGCTAACTTTAATGGTATCAGACTGAAACTAGAAACTGTAAACTGGATGGAGTTAAATAGCAAAATGGTTGAAATGACATGGGAATTTTTTAAAAGCACATTGTTGCAAGTGCAAGAGGACTTCATACCTGTTTCCAGCAAAACTAAATCTAGGAAACTACAACCAAGGTGGTTTACTAAGGAAATTAAGAATAAAGTCAGGAGGAAAAGGGCTCTGATCCACAAATGGAAAATAAGTAATAATTTTAAAAAAAGCAGGAGTATGTAAGTCTACAGGTGGAGTTACAAAATAACATTAGACTCGCTAAGAGGAATGTGGAAAGGAAGATTGCATTGGAGGCTAATGATGACAATAAAAGTTTCTTCCAATATTTTAACTCCAAAAGAGCTCTAAAAGCTGAAATAACTAATCTGCAGGATATTAAGGGCCTTATACTTGAAAATGATATTGATATAATACATGAGTTTAATGATTATTATACACGGGTGTTCACTGCCACAGACTTCGGACGGGAAACATCAGACGCCAACTAACATCAATGACAGACGAAGGACTCAGGCAAGACATGGACTCAAATAGACAAGATTGATCAAAACAACAAGACACAGCTGGGTACGATTGGGGAAGCACGCGTTGATAATCAGGGGGGCGTGGCACACACGAGGATCGTACGAGCCAGGCATGACATTCACAGTAGAGAACATGAGTAACAAATACAATGTTGCCTATGACCAATATATGCGTAACTGAGGGTGATGTGGGATATTATTAGCCAACCTTTGACTTTACTTTTCCAGAAATCCTTATCTGCTGGTGTGGTACCTTCTACTTGGAAGCATACTAATATAATGCCCATATTCAAAAATGCACTTCCAAGTGGATCAGACAGTTTGTCTTAGCACTCTCTATCTATTTTCCCTCCGCGTTTCCTCTCGTAAGCTGGTACCTCGTTTCATAGATCCCTTCCCCATGCCCAAGATAATCAGCCCCACTGCTGCATCTACCGGCATTCGATGGATCCACCCTACATTTTATGTTTCTCTCCTCAAGCCCCATGTGATTAGTCCCCTGGCGTCTTCTGTGTTGCCTCCTCCTCCTTCTCCTAGACTGACTGACCGCATTCACTGTTTGTTGTCTGCTGGATGCTTATTGCTGGGGTCGGGTCTTGCAGTATTTAATGGACTGGGAGGAGTATGGTCCAGAGGGGCAGGCCTGGGTTCTGTGGAGGTTTATCCTGGACCCTTCTGTCATTGCAGATTTCCATCGCTGGCATCCTGGGGGTCTGGGCCAACTGTCAGGTGGTTGGTCGTTGAGTGGGAGGGGGTTCATATGTCATGGACCACCCCGCAGAATCCCTTTCACAACTGTGACCATTTACTCTGTGTGTCTGGTTTACTTGTTCTCATCTTGTTCTCGCCTGACATGAGACTTTCATGGTTTGTCCTGAGGTTGAGTGTTTTTTCCTGTCTGCCTGCCTGGTTTTCTTGACCCCACTTCCATCCCCAGATTCAGAGACAATCTGGGCCCCCCAAACTTTGACGTACATCACCCAACCATTACCTGCGCACCGACCACCATGTACCTCTCTGACCCCTCTGATCATCGACATACATTGCCCAACCTTTGCCTGCCCACCAACCACTGTGAACCTGTCTGATCCCTCTGATCGTCTATGTACATCACCTGACCATCACTTGGTTCCCGACTCCAGCTTTTATCTCTCGATTTGGACTGTGTTGGATTACTCCAGTGTTTACCTCACCACCAATCTCGAGTTTTGCCCTCCCCCAAATAAAGCCTGTTTCTCTTGCTGAATCTGCACAGGGCTCCTCCTTGACATACATTTTTAGTTGGTGCACCGATGTGGAAACATTCACTGCAGTGGCGATACTAGTTCTTGCTTGTTTTAGCTCTAGGTGCCCTGGTGAACACAACCCCATATCACCCCCCCCCCCCCAACAAAAAAAACTTTTTATTAAGATGTTAAAATGAGCAGATATAGCAAAAATAAACTAAGACTAGAAAAATTTGTATACAGATACTAATTAAATTAGAAAAAAATAGGAAATCAAGTTTAAATAAATTGCACCAATTTTTTTATCACACAAATCCACAAATAGAACACACTTTCAGTATAAAGAACATAATATCCATCCATCCATCTATCCATTTTCCAAACCGCTTATCCTTTTGGGTCGCGGGGGTCCAGAGCCTATCCCGGAAGCAATGGGCACGAGGCAGGGAACAACCCAGGATGGGGATGCACACCTAGAACATACCATTTATTACACTGAAAAAAACACAAATAAAATTGCACAACTGCATTTGAAAACCTGACCTTTCTTGCATTCCTTGCTCTAAAGTAATCAATTGCATTATGATATGAAAGCTACCCAGCAATTATATATTTAATAGTGATGATAGAAAGTCCACTAAGCTGCTCCTGGGACACAGTGGACCTCAAGCAGGTTTTGATGAGCTTCAGACAAGTTGTTCAGCTCTTTTGCAAGTTCTCTGCCATCCAAATCTGAATGTTCTTTAAAATTCAGCATCATACTAAAACTAGAAAATATCAACATAAAATAAACATATTTTAAATTATCCTACAGCACTGAAAATTGCCCTTAGCCTGAGGTTAGGACCTAGTCAGTATAACACCACAGTACTGCAGGGTTCAACTTTATCCATCCATCCATTTTCCAAACCGCTTATCCTATTGGGTCGCGGGGGGTCCGGAGCCTATCCCGGAATCAATGGGCACGAGGCAGGGAACAACCCAGGATGGGGGGCCAGCCCATCGCAGGGCACACTCACACACCATTCACTCACACATGCACACCTACGGGCAATTCAGCAACTCCAATTAGCCTCAGCATGTTTTTGGACTGTGGGGGGAAACCGGAGTACCCGGAGGAAACCCCACGACGACATGGGGAGAACATGCAAACTCCGCACACATGTGACCCAGGCGGAGACTCAAACCCGGGTCCCAGAGGTGTGAGGCGACAGTGCTAACCACTGCACCACCATGCCGCCCCCTGGGTTCAACTTTAGGACATTCTAATTCTCATTAATGATATTGACACCAAGACATACAGTAAACTAGTTACATTTTCGGACAAAACCAAGGTGGATGGTGTAGCAGATATTGAACTAGCAGCACAGAGGCTACAACAGGATCTTGACTTAATTAGTGACTGGACTGATATTTGGCAGACGAAATTTAATTTACTTATACAGAGAGCAGAAATATAAAGTACAGATATTTTATGGGTTTCACTGAAATAAAGGTAGCTGGTTATGAGAAAGACCTCGGTGTGTTTGTTGATGCTTCAATGTCCCACTCTCACCAGTGTGGGGAAGCAATAAAATGAGCAATAGCATGTTGTGTGTGCAGATATGTGCAGTTTAGGTCAAGGGAGGTGATGCTAAGATTATACAATTCCATAGTAAGACCCCACCTAGAATATTTTGTGCAGGTTTGGTCACCTTACCTTAAAAACAACATTGCTGCCTTAGAAAGGATTCAACGTACCTCTGAGGCATGCTTAGATACGGTGAAAACCGGCTAAGCTTCTGAGGCGTGCACAAGCTTAGATACGGCAAAGACCAGCTCAGCCTCTGAGGCGCGCACACACTGAGTTATGGCAAAGACTGACTCAGTCTCTGAGGCGCGCCCACACTGAGTTATGGCAAAGACCGGCTCAGTCTCTGAGGCGCGCACACAGTGAGTTATGGCAAAGACCGGCTCAGCCTCTGAGGCGCGCACACAGTGAGTTATGGCAAAGACCGGCTCATCCTCTGAGGCGCGCACACGCTGAGTTACGGCAAAGACCGGCTCAGTCTCTGAGGCGTACACACAGAGTTATGGCAAAGACCGGCTAAGCCTCTGAGGCGCGCACACAGTGAGTTATGGCAAAGACCGGCTCATCCTCTGAGGCGCGCACACGCTGAGTTACGGCAAAGACCGGCTCAGTCTCTGAGGCGTACACACAGAGAGTTACGGCAAAGTCCGGCTCAGCCTCTGATGCGCGCACACGCTGAGTTACGGCAAAGACCGGCTCAGCCTCTGAGGCGCGCACACGCTGAGTTACGGCAAAGACCGGCTCAGCCTCTGAGGCGCGCACACGCTGAGTTACGGCAAAGACCGGCTCAGTCTCTGAGGCGCGCACACGCTGAGTTACGGCAAAGACCGGCTCAGTCTCTGAGGCGTACACACAGAGAGTTATGGCAAAGTCTGGCTCAGCCTCTGAGGCGCGCACACGCTGAGTTACGGCAAAGACCGGCTCAGCCTCTGAGGCGCGCACACGCTGAGTTACGGCAAAGACCGGCTCAGCCTCTGAGGCGCGCACACGCTGAGTTACGGCAAAGACCGGCTCAGCCTCTGAGGCGCGCACACGCTGAGTTACGGCAAAGACCGGCTCAGCCTCTGAGGCGCGCACACGCTGAGTTACGGCAAAGACCGGCTCAGCCTCTGAGGCGCGCACACGCTGAGTTACGGCAAAGACCGGCTCAGTCTCTGAGGCGCGCACACGCTGAGTTACGGCAAAGACCGGCTCAGCCTCTGAGGCGCGCACACGCTGAGTTACGGCAAAGACTGGCTCAGTCTCTGAGGCGCGCACACGCTGAGTTATGGCAAAGACCGGCTCAGCCTCTGAGGCGCACACACGCTGAGTTACGGCAAAGACCGGATCAGCCTCTGAGGCACGCACACAGTGAGTTACGGCAAAGACTGGCTCAGTCTCTGAGGCGCGCACACAGTGAGTTATGGCAAAGACCGGCTCAGCCTCTGAGGCGCGCACACAGTGAGTTACGGCAAAGACTGGCTCAACCTCTGAGGCGCGCACACAGTGAGTTACGGCAAAGACTGGCTCAGCCTCTGAGGCGCGCACACAGTGAGTTATGGCAAAGACCGGCTCAGCCTCTGAGGCGCGCACACAGTGAGTTACGGCAAAGACTGGCTCAACCTCTGAGGCGCGCACACAGTGAGTTACGGCAAAGACTGGCTCAGTCTCTGAGGCGCGCACACAGTGAGTTACGGCAAAGACTGGCTCAGCCTCTGAGGCGCGCACACAGTGAGTTATGGCAAAGACCGGCTCAGCCTCTGAGGCGCGCACACGCAGAGTTACGGCAAAGACCGGATCATCCTCTGAGGCGCGCACACGCTGAGTTATGGCAAAGACCGGCTCAGCCTCTGAGGCGCGCACACAGTGAGTTATGGCAAAGACCGGCTCATCCTCTGAGGCGCGCACACGCTTTGTTACGGCAAAGACCGGCTCAGTCTCTGAGGCGTACACACAGAGTTATGGCAAAGACCGGCTAAGCCTCTGAGGCGCGCACACAGTGAGTTACGGCAAAGACCGGCTCAGCCTCTGAGGCGCGCACACACTGAGTTACGGCAAAGTCCGGCTCAGCCTCTGAGGCGCGCGCACGGTGAGTTACAGTATGGCAACACCGGCTTAGCTTCTGAGGCATTCACAAGCTCAGATACGGCAAGTGTCGGCTGAGCCTCTCAAGTGTAATATGAGTCGCTGAGCCCGAACGGTTATCTAGGCTGACATTGTATTAACCCTCTGGGGTCTAGGGGCAGGGGACACACTTTCACTGACTAGGGCATGGTCACACATTTCGTTCAATATCATAAACGTAATTCATGGCAAATAAATTATTTCTTATACATTTGTTTTAGCATTACACTCCTCAAAACTTTAATGCATACTGTAAATATGTCAGATTAATGTGAAGTTTGTAATTTGACATCAAAGTATAGATATTGCAAATTGCAGTTTGGAGCACTTGCAAAAACATTATAAAGTACATAGTAAGCAATGGTGGCAGTTTGTTTTGATCCCAGATATATGATCACCAAAGTATTGGCTACATGAAGATGACTAAATGGTGTAGTTACAACATTCAGTTGGATAAATAAATAAGAAAAACCTAACTCACTATTTCTGAGCTCCTCTCATTGAATATGTTGCAACATTCATGTGTGTGCATGAGCCATTCACACCTGGCCACATCCCCCCCCCCCCTTTTATGGCGCTGACAGGGATGTATCTGGATCACGTTTCACCATTGCATTGTTCATAGAATTACCATGCGAATGCGATTTGAATACGTGGAAATACGGCTATTTAGAATAGCGATCTTCAGGTTAGGGTGGCACTACACAACCCCGATGTACAGTAGGTAAAACAAAGAAAGGTGATATGGTTTACTTTTTTGCCTATTTTACCTAATTTTAAAAACTTTAATACTTCCCACAATGGATGTTTTGAAAAGAATACAGATTATGGATTTACACAGCCGAGGAGTAATCTAAATAACAGAAATGTCATGACTAAAACATCATAAAAAGTCTTTAATTAAATTGGAGTCAGATATAATTCAGTTTTACCTAAAAGGGTAAGTAACTTTGCAGGAGCGCTCGGAAGGACCGACACGCATTCCAACCCTTTGGCTGTCCAATTGGATTCCGCCACTGGGCCAGTGGACGGTTGACGGTTCCCTACACTCAAGAATTGTAAGGGAAAATTACACTTCAGATTCTGAGTGAAAAACATTTTTCATTGATGTTTTACCCAGAATTGAGCAGCCTCAATTATAAGCACTATCATGTGATTTGAATTGCACACGTTACCTGCAGACATTAAATCAAAATCAAATCATATCAAATAGGCTTTTATTGTCAATTCCCTATATGTTCAAGGGAATCAAAATTCTGTTTCTCTCTCGTCTTTGTAATACAATATATATAAAAAATTATATAAAGTATAAACATATAAGACATAAGATGAATACAATAAAACTAAAATAAGTGTCCAGGTGTGAATGGCTCATGCATACACATGAGAGCTCCAACATATTCAATGGAAGGAGGCCAGAAATAGTGACATGAGTTAGGTTTTTCTTTATTCTTCTATTTATCCAACCGAATGTTACAAGGTACTCTTCTCTGCCTCCTCTGCCAGGTCTTTGGTTGCTTTCCGAAGACTTGCTCCACACACGCCCAAATCTCTCAGGAGGTAGACAGCTGATGTCCCCACAAAACCATGGCAGCCAACCTCTACCAGGTAAATAGTGGTTCTCCATCCCACCTCCCTGCACTCTTCGGCAAGGTCTGAATATTTCAGTCTCTTCCACTCCCATGGAGTCACCACATCTGCTTCCCACGGGATGGTTAGCTCAGTGAGGAGAACTGTTTTAGTACTGCTTGACCACAGCACAAAGGGATCTCAGTGGGGAACTGAAGCTTCCTGCCTAAGTCGAATCTCATATTGCAGCCCTGGATCATGAGAGGCTCATGGAACAGTATTTACACCGCCCTCCCCTTCATGAATAAACCAGATGTGCCAGTCCGCTGGTGGAGGGTGCCCTCTGCTTGCTTCCTACCTCTGCCCCTCTAAGACCTCTGCCAGCTTTCGCAGGACCTGGTCGTGCCACCATCTGTAGCGGCTTTGGGAGAGTGTTGTCTTATAGCCTGACAAGATGTTGTGGAGTCCTGCGCTCCTGGTGTTACAAAGAGGGCAGTATTCCTTCTTGCCCAGCCACAGTTCTAGATTCCATGGGCAGGGGAGCGAATCATACGTGGCTCTTACCAGAAAGCTAAGCCTTGCCTGCGGGATCTTCCAAAGGTTTGCCACGCTGATGGTTTTACTGATCACACCCTTCCATGTCATCCAGTCCCCCTGGCGCCCCTGAGCAACAGACTTGATCTTGAGACGTTCGTTCTCCATATTTGTCACCTCTGCTACAACCAGTTCCTTCCTCTCTTTCCTAGTTGCCTTGAACCAGAACTTTGGGGCCTTTCTGTAGCTCTTCCTGTCTGCACTCTGACGACGATTTCTTTGTGCTGCAGCCTGCTTATTGCCTTGTTGATTTCAGCCTGGGCTTCCCACCTCTGGCCAGTACAGATCTGGACATTGGCAACCCTCACAGCCTGGTCGGTAAACTCTTTCATCTCAAGCACCAGCCTGGTCTTGTCCTGCATGTAGCCTAACATGATTGACTGCAAGGACAGTGACCAATCTTCAACAGGCATCACGGCAGACCCAGCCGTTCCCGGATAAAAGTGTTGGCTTTCCCATCCAACTTGCTTTCCATGGATACTGGGATCTCGCTTAGCTTTAGCAGCCACATTATCCTGTGGTATAGTGTGGCATGGTAACACCAGTCCTTGAGTTTTCCTGGGAGCTGGGATTGGTCAATCATTAAGAGGCCATCTATTAGTTGGTGCATCACGGCTTTTCCTGCTTGCTTGTCTGAGAGCCCTGCTGTATAATGTCTCCCCAGACTTTTGATGGGATGATCAGCAAGCAAGGGGATCTTCTCCCCACTGACAGTAAAGATGGTATGATCACTTTTTACCCTCTTCCAGAGAGAGAGAGGCTTCAAGATTTGACAGGTTTAATTTTAATTCTTGCCCAGGACATCAGCTTGTCTTCAGCAGCCTTGAAGTGCATGGTGCTGTTAGTAGAAGGCTAGTGATACAATCCATAAAGGCTCTCAGGGGAGGAAGTTTCTGACCTGATGGCAGTCTGATTCCTCCCACCATCTGCCTTGCCCCGAGAGAATTATTTCAAACACAGCCACAGAGAGAATGGGGGATACTGAACACCTCATTGCAATGCCTAATTCCAGCTGCTGTAAAATCCTGGAGAGAGAAGGCTAATTGCAGGTCACTGAAGTATCTTTTAATGATGGTCCTTATGCTGTATGGCATATGGAAAAACTCAATGGCTTGGTCAATAAGCTGGTGGGGCTCTCCACCATGCCTCTGGGATGGTAAGCTTTTTCCATACTGATCACATTAGGCTCCACAACTGAGACCAGAGGCTGATGCAGATCTAGCCTTTCTCACTGCCTCTTGGACTTCACTGAACTTTGGGGGGAGAACGTTGAACTTGCTCGTCGGTGGATCTAGATGAGGTAGGAAGCCTGGTGGGCCTAAGGGCTCATTCCTCATAAGGTCGTTATACTGTTACCTAATGTGCTCCTCTCTAGAGACCTTCCATAATTTTGGCTCTTTCAGCAGCTGCCTGGCAAACCTGAAGGGGTTCTTGAAGTTGTTAGCTCGCTTCATCTCTTTCCTCTTTCACCTCCTTCGGATGCGCTCTGCCTTCCACAGGTGGACCCCCCTTTAGACCCCCTCTCTCTGCCTGATTTGCTTTCCTCCAGCACTTGCGTTTTGCCGCCATTACTGTATTAGCTGCTTAATTTCTCTGTCTTGTCTCCCCTTATTCCTTGGCATGGTGAACTTCTTGCTGATGATTACTCCAAATCTGTGTTTGCATTCATGGTAGAGACAAGGCTCAAAAATAGAGGGGATCGGGCCTTTTCAGCTGTAGGCCCTGTCCTGTGGAACCATCTACCTCAGAACATCAGAGACTTTCAAGTCCTTACTTAAAACCCACCTGTTTCCTCTGGCTTGTAGTTTGAGTTGAACCCAGACATCTCAGTGCAGCATTATTGTACCTTATTTTATTTTTATCTTATTTTAGTGTAGTTGTTTGTCTCTATTGTTCTTTGTTTTATTGCTGGCTGTACCTGTGAAGCACTTTGGTCAACTATAGTGGTTTTAAAATACAAATACAGTTGAAGCTGAAGTTGAAAGAATATGTGCTAAAGACAATCCCTTGATTGTGGCATCTGGGGGCCAGTGACGTGAGTCAGGAGATCCAGTCATCTTTGTTTCCCTGTTTTTTCATCACAGAGGATAATGTATAAAAGGACACCTGATCAACGTTAACCTTAACCTGTAAAGAAGAGCTTTGAAGGGAGATTTACAAGTAATATTTTTTGTCTTCAACTTCCAGTGAGTATTTTGCATGTCATTCTTTTTACTCTCAAGTTTTTAACAGCATATTAATCTATGAAAAACTTTTAAACAGATAGGTTACAGTCTTTAATACTTGTGCTATACTGTAATTTCTATGATTATAATTAGATTTTTTTTGTAGAGTCATATTGATAGCACATTCATAGTGCTGGAGATCTGCAGCTGAAGTAGTACAAGTAATCTATATTAACCAACCCTGCAAAACATTTACTTATTCAGGTATCCTTGCAGGGAGGCGGCATGGTGGTGCAGTGGTTAGCACTGTTGCCTCACACCTCTGGGACCCGGGTTTGAGTCTCCGCCTGGGTTACATGTGTGTGGAGTTTGCATGTTCTCCCCATGTCGTCGAGGGGTTTCCTCCGGGTACTCCGGTTTCCCCCCACAGTCCAAAAACATGCTGAGGCTAATTGGAGTTGCTAAATTGTCTGTACTGTAGGTGTGCATGTGAGAGTGAATAGTGTGTGAGTGTGCCCTGCGATAGGCTGGCCCCCCATCCTGGGCTGTTACCTGCCTCGTGCCCATTGCTTCCAGGACAGGCTCCAGACCCCCGCGACCCAAAAGGATAAGTGGTTTGGAAAATGGATAGATGGATGTATCCTTGCATTCATCTCCTGTACAGTAACGGCTTAACCTGTACATGGTTGCATTGCCAGAAAACAAAATATTACTTTAATATATAATTTTTATTTATTGTGTTCAAATAAACAAAATAATTTAGCGGGGTACACTGTACATACGGGATAAGCATGCAATGCAAACTCCATATATACAGAGCAGGGGCAGGACTCAAACTCGCAACTCTGGCCAACATGACATCCGTAATTATTGTCAGGTTATTTCCATGTCATTAACATATCCATTAATACACCCAGTAAAAACTAAGTTATTATGCAATTTTTTATACAGTAAAGGGAAACACTGTCTTAAGTATATCAGTACTTTTAGAAAAAACACCACCCATATTAAAATTTAATTGTATCTATGTAATATTTGTGTATTTTTCATGTGTCTGAGTGCCACCAAGCAAGTATGAGTTTCATGCAAACATAACAAAACCATAATAACTAACTAATAATTAAGCCAGAACTGAATTGAAATCTTAGCATTTAGCCAGGATGCACCCAGGATCTCGTGCCTGGGATACAATTGTGGAAGGCCTGCATTGGAACTGGAGAATTGAATTTTCAGAAATGTTAACAAGTTTTAATTCCCAGGACTGTGAGGACTGAAGAAGACTGATACAGAGAGAACATGTCTGGGATAATTTACATTAACAATACTGCAAACTCTTTAGTGCGTCCAGATTTTTTCCATATCAGTGGATTTTCTAATTTGCCTCATGCCAAATATTTTTTTTTTTTCCTGTGTTTAGTTTATGCTGTGACTGTATTGGGAAACTCCTTGGTCACATTTATTATTTACATAGACCATAGTCTACACACCCCAAAGTATATGGCAATTTTTAGTTTAGCTATAGCTGACTTGGGTGAGAGCACAGCTATTTTTCCTAACGTGGTACAAAATGTTATGTTCAATACACAACAAATTGCCTATGGTGCGTGCTTGGCCAATATGTTTTTTGTATATTTCTTTAACTCTGTTCAGTCTGTCATGCTTACTGTTCTAGCATATGACAGGTTTGTTGCAATTTGTTTTCCATTGAGATACCACAGCATTGTCACAAAAACATCAATAGGTATTATTGTCACTGTTGGATGGATATTCAATTGTACCTACATGATTGTCGGAGTGATTTTCATCACCAAACTGTCCTTCTGTAAATCCACAGTGATTGAAAGCTATTTCTGTGACCATGGACCTATATTCCGACTGGCATGTAATGATAATACTCCAAGTATAACATTAGTAAAGTTATACATTGTTTTACATTTAATTTTACCAATGTCTGTAATTAGTTTGTCTTATGCATGCATTTTGCTGGCGCTGACTAAAATTGCCTCCTGGGAAGGACGTCTAAAGGCTTTAAAGACCTGTTTTTCTCACCTAATATTAGTGTCTGTATTTTATATTCCATTATTGTGCATGTACATAGCTGGAATCTATATCCCAATTGACTCCAGTGCAAGAATAATCAACACATCACTCTCATATTGTGTTCCTGCCATGCTGAACCCTATTGTATATTCTCTGAACACTGCTGAGATCAAAGAATTTGTAAAAAAAATGTTCAGAAGAAATAGACATAAGGGCATAGTACCCACCTTTGCAAAGTGACAAAACATTTTTGTTATGCTTGCTGATAGTATCCAATTCACTGACATAATGGTTGCTTAAATAGCCTGACTTTCCCCAGGGGAAATTGTAGGAGGGAGAGACTGAAAACAGAAGGAAATTTGTTAACCAGAATTACCTGTTAACCAGAGTCCAGTTTAGTACACAAGGATTACTGTAGTAACTTTGTGATATGATCTTTAATTAGCATGTATAAAGATGTGAACAATGAAACCTATACTGTACGTGCAACTATTGTATTATTACACCTATACAACTATTAAAGTATCACAATCTATGGATATTATATTTAATAGTCATTTTTAATCTTAGAAAAAAAAGAAACATTTTAAGTTAATAAAATATTTTTCTAGCTGAATAAAATGATGATTTTTTTTCACAATATTCCCTAGTCTGTTTGTCCAAAGAGTGTATCAATAGACACATAACAAACATACTTGGACCACTGGTAATTCCACCTACCTGACTTTTCTGACATCCCATTCCAAATCCATAGGCATCAATATCGTGTTGGTCCCCCCTTTGCAGCTACAGAAGCTGCCATTCTTCTGGAAAGGCTCTCCACAAGATTTGCAGTTTGTATGTGGGAATTTTTGCCCATTCATTCAGAAGAGCATTTGTAAGGTCAGGCACTGATGTTGGACATGAAAGCCAGGCTTGCAGTCTCTGTCCAAGTTTATCCAAAAGGTGTGCTTGAGGTCAGGTTCCATGCAGGGCAGTCTAGTTCTTCCACACCAAACTCAGCTAATCATGTCTTTATCGACCTTTCTTTGTGCACTGGGGTATGCAAACATTTTTGTACTTGCCACTTTTTCAACATTTAGTGCAATTTTTTTGACATTTAGCTAGAAGTCAATGGTGTTGTGGATCATCAGGTTTTTTTGCTGTGTAAATTATGTTCAAAATTGTTCATCATATGTAAATATAAATGGTTTGTCTATATATAAATATTAAATGTAAATGTTACATATAAATGTTAAATGTAAATATATATATAAATGTTAAATATAAAACTTAAATGTAAATGTAAATATAAATGTTAAATATAAAACTTAAATATAAATATAAATGTTAAATATAAATGTTAAATGTAAATATAAATATTAAATGTAAATATAAATGTTAAATATAAATGTTAAATGTAAATATAAATGTTAAATATAAAACTTAAATGTTAAATATAAAACTTAAATATAAATATAAATGTTAAATATAAATGTTAAATGTAAATATAAATATAAAACTTAAATCTAAATGTTAAATCTAAATGTTAAATCTAAATGTTAAATGTTAAATATAAATGTTAAATGTAGACTCTAAATGTTGAGAACATATGCAAATTAGCCACGCCCATTTGTGTAAAATGGGCGGTACCAACGAGAGCGCAGGTTAGGGCTGATGCGGGACAACATGGCGAATTCCGCTCACTTAGAGGCCATAGAACGTGCAGTTTTGGCAGTTGTTCGTGCTGCGTTACATGGTATTGCTACACAGCCGGGAGCAACATCATGTACACCTTCCACTGTGACATCGGGAAGCTATGAATGTATTTTGGGGCGGGAGGGGGATCGTGATTATCGGTCACATTTACGCGTCGCTCGTTCGCATATTGGTCAATACTGACACGCGAACGTGCCATCTTTCATGTGATTTTCATCTGACAAACAGAAAACTGAAGTATGCAGTAATAATAATGGAATGAAGGGGAAACATTAATGCAAGTCTTCATGTGCAAATGAAAAATCATATTGTCTAGCCAACAGGAAGCTACCATACTCACAAATAAATAAAAAATATATGTATACCTATATGTATTCGTTACATTTTACAAAAATACTCTGCAGACTGATGTTGCCACCTATCTGTTAGCTGTCACTAAAGTCAGAACTTACTGATATCGGTGATGTAGGGGCATTAATACTGGATGTGCATGAGTGCACTGCCGTTATTGAAACCTGAAATGAAAGGGCCTCTTAAATGTCTTAAATATCTACAATGTGCATTAATTTAACCCAAATAATATAAACAATTATCCTTTTATAAGCATACTTTCACTACTAAAAAGATAAGATCAAGGGTTTGATTTGTTAAGAATTTATTATTTTATTAAACAACTTCTGATAAATTTAACTTCTAACGGGGTGGTAGTAGCCTAGCGGCTAAACACATTACATGAAAGATGGCACGTTCACGTGTCAGTATTGAACAATATGTGAACGAGCGATGCGTAACAGTGACCGATAACCACGATGGATTATGATCCTCATAGTTCCTGTGACTGGACCTGCCGTTTTGCAAACGATTTCTTGCCATTTCTGAACAAAACGTTCAGCAGCAGCATCTTACGAACTGCCGCCACCAACAAAAGTATGGTGGGAAATATTTAAGGCCAATTTATACGATTCTACTGATCAGCCCATTAAGAATACACATTGAAAAAAAAACGTTTCGAGTTCATTATCAGAATTAAGCATGTACTGTTGTTGAAATGATATTTGGATTACTGAAAATGCATGTCAGATTTAGATAAGTCAGGTGGAATATTACAATACAGCCCTCAGGAGGTCGTGGCATTCTTTGTTGCATGTTGTATAACATCTCCATGCGTGTTGGAGGTCCATTGCACATAAATGAGGACACATTACAGGACATCAGAATCTGTGATGCTAAATTGCTTGTGCCAATGCCAACAAAGGATTGTATGCCAGCAGTAACACGTGCAGGGAAGGATCGGCTGGCAGAAGAGCAGAATTGTCTGTAGCCTGGTACAGAATCTAAATTGTGAGATGCAGAAAAATAATAGTTCTACTGCCTTTTATTTGAACATTTTAAAACACCTGAAAAAACTTCTGGTTGTGTTTTGTTTGAACAAATATCATTCATATTTTTCGAATTGGAAACCCAAAATTAAAATAAAACGAACACACACAAGAATAATTAAGTCCCCTTTCCCAGCCACTGCACTCGTTCAGTAGCATGCTTCTGTCGTGACTGACACAGTGCGGAGCGGGGAAGCAGGCAAGGGAAACAGGACTGGGATAAATAAAAGGGTTTTAATAAGAAAGCGGAGCACAACAGACATAAAGACGTCAATGATGGAACTGGGAATACATACTCTGATCTGGACTTAAATTAACAGGACTTAATGAAACAAGAAACAGCTGATAACATAGGGATTTCACATGAGGTTAACGAGGGGGGTCTGGCACACGAGAGGATCGGTCGAGCAGGTTGTGACAGACCCCCCCCCCCCAAAGTCACACACTCCAGGAGCGATGGACGAGACAAGACCAGGGATACAGGACCTGGAAAACAGAAGCAAAAACCATGAACGAGACACCAGGAATAGGACAGACATGCAGAACAGGCACAGGGGAAGCAACCAAGACAACACCTGACACAAGATGGGAAACGCGGACAGGCAGACCAGGAAGGGACACATGGGGAAACATTAACGGGAGGGTCAAAAGGACTGGGAGCGAAAGGAGGAACCACAGAAGGATGAGGAGCTGAGAGAGGAGGGATGAAGGGATGAGGATTAAATGAGGGGAAGGGTCGGGGGGCAAACCGACAACCCACTAAAGGGAGACTCGCAGGCGACCGCCGAGCAGGAGCTGGAGAACCCGCAGGTGTCCCAGGAGCCACAGCCAGGGAGACTGAGAGCAAACCAGGGGGCAGGGCGGGCAGGACACGACCCTTGCGCTGGTGTCCTCTCCCCTTCCGGGAAACTGACATGCGGGGGCCTGTTTGGTATCTCCTCTGTGTGGAGGGGAAGTCACAGGGATATAAGGTAAATCCCTGAGGGGTCCCATTCGAGCTCCTCCTCCTTCTCCATTAAGGGAGAAGGAGCAGCAATCAGGGACCTCCCTGGGGACAGGGGCCACAGGAGCAGGATCAGGACCTCAGGCGTGGGCGGTGCTTGATCTGGGACCTCAGGCATGAGTGGAGCCTGAGCCGGAGCATGAGGCATGGGTGGAGCAGGAGGCTCAATCGAAGCAGCGAGCGGAGGTGTAGCAGGAGCCTCGGGCAGAGCCGGGACGGACAGAGCAGGAGCCTTGGGCGGAGCCGGGATGGGCGGAGCAGGAGCCTCAGGAGCCGGAACGGGCAGAGCAGGCGCCTCAGGATCCGGGATGGGCGGAGCAAGCACCTCAGGAGCCTCGGGCGGAAAAACAGGCAGAGATGGCTCCTCAGGAATGGGTGGAATAACAGGCAGAGGTGGTGCCAGGACCTCACGGAAGGGTGGAGCCAGAGCAGCAGGAACCATGGGGGTGGAGTAGCAGGAATCACTAGGGGCGAAGCTGCAGGCACAGGAGCCACTGAGGGCGAAGCTGCAGGCACAGGTGCCACCAGGAGCGTTGCAGGCGCTTGCGCCTTGGCAGAGGGCGCTGCCCGGTTCAGGAACTTGGGGACCCACAGAATGGATATCTCAATAGACCTGGCCCCTTTAAGGGCCAAGCGCTTCCCCAAAAAGGGGTGTGCTGCCGATGCTGGCAGTGGGGCATGTTTAGGTGGGGCGATAGCGGCATGCCCGAACACCACTGGATCAAGCACCCGGCATGCAGCAGAGCGGGCAGCGGAAACAGAGACGACCCCAAGGAGTACTTCCTGCGTTTCCTCCCTTCTCCGATTCTTCCACTTCTTCCCCCTTGCTGCACCATTGGCAACATATCTTACAGCATAGACTATTGCATTTTGTGACTGCAGCACAGCTTCAGTCAGCACACATCACCCCTCCCGCTGTCTTTCCTCTTTATAAAGGGAAGAGAGAGAGTGAGAGGGCCTGAACGCATGAGGGTTAACCCCTTTCTAATTGTCCCCAACAGAGCTCAATAAACCCCAAGAACGACTGCTTTATCCCTTTCTCCTGTACCCCACACACCTGACTACACCCACAAACACAACGCGGAGTATAGGCAGGAATCCACCATCCTGATGGGAGGGATGGAGCAGTGCCTGTTGTGGGGAGCAGTGCTATCCAGGTACAATGGCATTACTTGGGTTCCACCATGGGGCCCAATACTTCCACTACTGTTTTGCAGTCTCACCCCAACCCTATCCAGTTGGTATCATCTGATGCGCTAAGTGGCATAATCACTGACCTAGCAAAACAGACTGGGGATAAAATTGAAGCTAACCTGTCCCCCATGCACCAGCCCAGTGGTAGTCAGTCTTTTACTCACCCATCTAACCAGTCTGCTAATGGCTCTGGACTTTCACAGCTGAGGGTGGTAGTGCAGCTGGATTCAGAGCCACCTCCATTTTTTAAAGGGAAGGTTCTGACAAGTTCTCCATACATGAGTGGACAGACATGATGGAGAGCTATGCTGCCAAGATGTCAGACACTTCCCATAGTGAGATGTATGAATTCCTGCTAAGCAAGTTGGCCATTTTTAGGGTGTCACTTCTCAGTCAGGTTGGGTTAGCGCCTGCCGAACTGCCCTCAGCAGTCATTGACATCCTGAGACGCCACTTTAGTGACTGCCCACTCCAAGAATCCCATGAAGGATTTTTATGGTACCCTTCCAAGAGCTGATGAGTCTGCTCTGGACTACTGAATAAGGCTTAATAAATCCATTGATGCTGTTGACAAAGGTCTGCGAAGGAGGGGGAAGTGTGTTGATGATCCTAGTGTTGAGGTGGTGAGGATGTTCTGCAGAGAAGTGGTCTGCTGCTGAGTTGCAAGATCAGTTTGACAATCACATGAGTAGCATGAGGTTTCCTGTTGGGGCAACCCGTTGCCCCCAGTGTGTGTCGGCTTATGGACAGAGTGTGGGTCCGTCACCTTCACCATGTTGTAACTGTAAGCTCGCCCAGCAGCCCCTGAATCGAGCATTTCCCCAGCCAGCTTTTGTGCTAGTGTTAGTGGTTCCTTTCTGAATAAAGTTCACCAGGCTGCTGCAATGCCCCCACCTACGGCCCCAAACCCAACTGTCCCGTCTGGCTTCTACCCGCCTGATGTAGGGTTGAGCCAGTTAACTATTATGCTTGACAGTGTTTTAGGGAGGTGTTTAGCTGACTTACCAGTATCCACTGTGTCGAGCACCCACCAGTCCTTGCGTTCACGGCACTAAATTAATGGGCCGCACAGGGTCTGTCGGGCACAAGATCATTCTACCTACACTCACTGTAGACGAGAACAGTTGTGCTGTCAGTGTTTCAGTCCTGACCACTTTAGGAACCAGTGCTCGCGCTCCTCTTCCTTACCCCCCGTGGCTGAGTCATTGTCATCCCCAGGGGTTGCTTTAAACTAGCCAGCTCATGTCAGGAGAGGGGATGTATGGGCAAAGCAATAAACTCCCTCACCGGACCCATTGACCTGAAGTCCATTTATGAATTGTGTTCCAGCTCACTTCCTCGTGATAAGTCGATTATCTTTGTGAGATCACAGAGACTTGAAGGTGTTGGTGAGCTATTTTATGGTCCAGTAACGCTCAGCGGCAGACATGTGCTCATAGGCATGCTTGACTCTGGCAGCATATCATGCACTCTCAGTGAAGAGGCAGTGTCCAGTCTGGAGGCAGCTCGTGTGCCTATGCATCCTCAGACTGTGCCAGATTAAGTGGTTCTCATGGGATGTGGTGGCTTTACGACAAAACCTACTTTACAAACTAGACATCGGAATTTATGGCTTGGAGTTTTCAGTACCAATGATTGTTGTTTCTAGCCAGAAGGATGATATTATTGTTAGCAGTAACGTTCTTAGACCTGTCATTCAGTCAATGGAATCTTTTGATAAATATTGGAAGCTCATTTCTTCTGATTCTTGTGATGCTGAATGTGGTCTGGCCCAGCTATCCCCAGCAAAGTGTGTACAGTGAAGCTGGCCCATGTGGTCACACTGTTCCCACAGTGTGAGCACAATGTGTGGGCAAAGTTGCCACCAGATGTTCCGCTGTTATCTGGGAGCACTGTTATTGTAGAGCCAACCTCCTCTCGCTCCACGCCCAAGAACATTCTAGTGGGGCGGGTTGTTACACCGTTGTGGGGGGATCGATGGGTTCCTATGAAAATCCTTAATGCTTCTCAGACCCCTATCACTTTGCGGCACAATGCAAAGTTGGCAGATGTGTTTCCCTGTCTGGTGCTGGAGGATTTGTGTTTGACACAAGGCCTGTGTGAAAATGTACTCGTCCCTGATGGTGCTTGCCTCTGACCACCCAGTGTGTCTGATCCAGAACTGAGGCTGCATGATTCTAGTTTGGATGACATTGATATTGACAGGTGTGAAGTATCATTAGATTGGAAACAGAAACTAGCTGACTTCGTTCTCTCATGCCAAGATGTCTTTTCCAGGGGGAAAATGGACTGTGGAGAGGCCCGAGGTTTTGTGCATCGTATTTGGGTGTCTGATGACAAGCCGTTCAGACTGCCTTACAGTCGAGTGCCCCCTGCCCATTACCAGCAGTTACGAGAGATCTTGACCGAGATGGAGATGAGGGACATTATCATCAAGTCTGTGAGTGAGTTTGCCTCACCGTTGGTGGTGGCTTGGAAGAGGGATGGGGGACTCCGCATATACACTGACTTTCACATGCTTAATGCAAAGACAATGAAGGATGCCCACCCACTGCCTCACAAAGCTGACTGCCTTGCAGCCCTTGGCAGTAATGGCTTTTTCAGCCTCACATCAAGGTTCAATAATATCCATTTGCATGAAGCTGACAGGCATTACACAGCCTTCACGACACCCCTAGGGCTGTATGAGTACAACCGTCTGCCTCAAGGCCTCTACAACAGCCCAGCGTCATTCATGCGCATGATGCTTAGCATTTTTGGGGACCTCAACTTCTTCAGTCTGCTCTGCTATTTGGATGATATTCTTGTGTTTGCGCCATCAGACAGCAAAGTGTTGAAATGCTTGGAAGTGGTGTTCTTGCACTTACGGGCAAACAACTTAAAACTATCCCAAAAGAAGTGCCATTTCCTTAGGAGGTCTGTCAGGTTTTTGGGGCATGTGCTGATGGTGTTTCTGTTGAACAGGAGAAGGTGAACGCCATTGTGGACTTCAGGGAGAGGGACTTGATGGAGGAGGATGGCTGTACCTCTTCCCAGAGGAGGGTGCGATCCTTCCTCGGAATGGTTATGTTATACCAACATTTCATCTCTGGCTGTTCATCCATAGTGAAGCCCCTGTTTGGGCTGATTGCTGGTCAGAACCAGATACTTAGAGGGACCAGAGGATGTAGGAAACCTGGGACATTTTGTGGGCTAACCCCCCCAGGACTGGACGCCGGCCTGTGCAAAGAATTTTGCTGATTTGAAGCAGGTTCTGCTGGAGAGCGTTATACTGGCACACCCAGATTTTGAACTGCCATTCATTTTGTCAACTGATGCTTTACTGGATGGTCTGGGCGCAGTGTCGTTTCAGGTGGCTGAAGGGGAAGAGAGGACCAGACCAATCGCGTTTGCTAGTAAGACGTTGACAAGCAGCCAGGCTAATTACCGTGGTCAGCACCTGGAATTTCAAGCCTTGAAGTGGGCTGTGTGCAATAAATTTAGCCACTGGCTCAAAGGCCACAGTTTTACGGTTTGGACTGACAATAATCCCTTGTCATACATCCTAACCAAACCCAAACTGGATGCCCGTGAGCAGTGCTGGGTTGCTAAATTTGCGCCATATTCCTTCGACATCAAGCACATCCCTGGTAGGCTGAACGTTGTGGCGGATGCATCAAGACCTCTGCCCCTCTCGAGTTGGTATGTATAGATTTGTGGTCGGCAGAGCATAATGGGAAGTCAGTCGACATTTTGGTGGTTACCGACCATTTTGTGAAGCTGGCGTACGCCTTTCCTTGTCAGGACCAGACCACAATTTTGGTGGCAAGGAAGCTATGGGATAGCTTCTTTTGTATTCATGGCTTCCCTCAGCGGCTGCACTCCAACCAGGAGTCCAGTTTTGAGAGTGAGCTGCTTGCTGAACTTTTGGGGCTGGCGGGTGTCAAGAAGTTGCGGACCACTTCCTATCACCTTTTGGGAAATGGTAGTGCTGAGAGGTTCAACCGTACCCTCGGCAACGTGCTAAGATCTCTAACTCCGGAGGCAGAACACAGGTGGCCACAGATGGTGCAGACCATGACCTTTGTGTACAACTGCACCATACACGAAACCGCAGGATTCGCTCCATTCTATTTAATGTTTTACCGTATGCCCACGAACTGCCAATTGACCTTGTCTTTATGAATGTGCTCAGTGACCCTTCAGTGTGTGATTACGATGCTTATGTGAAATCCCTAATGGGAGACCTCCACTTGGCGATGCTTGTGGCTCATAAACACTTGACCGTCGAGCAGAAGCATCAAGCTGGCCAATACAACAAGAGAGCCGGAGGCTATGGTCTGTCTGTTGGTGATGCTGTACTGGTAGCGAATAAGGATGCAAGAGGCAAGAGTAAATTGGCAGATGAATGGGAGCCGACACAGTATACAGTGGTGGCCTTGAATCCAACCCTGCATATTTACAGTATAAGATCAGCAATAGAGAGGGTGTGGAGAAGATCGTCCATAGAAACCTGCTCCTTGATGCCAACTTCCTGCTCCTGCCTAGTGACCTACCTGGCATAGTGGATTCCTCTGCAAGATCTGTCTGTGACAATATGCCGTTTGTAGAGGGCAGTGACCTTGATTCTGTAATGGGTACGGAGGCAGACACTGCGGGTTTGACCTCTGCTGCTTCTCTATCTAACCTCGGTGAAGAATTGGTGGACCGCACCTCTTTGTGGGTCCATGGGCAACCTTCTGAGTTGGGATCCGACAGGGAGGTGATTGGTGACTTACCTCGTGTTGGGGACTTAGTTCGTCCTCGATATGCAAACTGTATTGCACAACCTGAATATTTTTTAATAAGTGGTTTTTCAAACGTGCCTCATGCCAGATACTACTTTATTCTCTTGTGCTTTGTGTATGCCATCACTTTATTGGGTAATTCCTTTGTTACGTTTTAATTCACATAGATCGTAGTCTTCACACCCCAAAATATATTGCTATTTTTAGCTATAGCTGGCTTGGGTGAGAGCACTACCCTTATTCTAAATTTAAATCCACAGTGATTGACAGCTACTTCTTTGGTCATGGTTCAATAATAAAACTCTCTTGCAATGATTAAGTTCCATAATGTTCAAATTATTCATAGCATTCTACCTTTTTTACCATTAGTTGTCAGTAGTTTATCATATGTATCTATTTTGCTGTGCATTGGCTAAAACTGCGTCATGGCTGGGACATTTTAAGGCCATAAGGATCTGCTTTTCTCACCTAATATTAAGGTTGATTTTTCATTTTCCAGTACTGGGAAATCTCTGCATTGACTAGTTCCATCCACCAGAATGACAAGATAATTAACGTCACTGCCATAAACCGTTCCCTCCATGTTAAACCCCATTGTGTAATCTATGATCACCAATGAGATCAAGGATTTTGTAAAAAAAAAAAAAAAAAAAAAAAAAAAAAGTGCTCCAAAAAACAGACACAAGGTCGTACACTTTGGGAATACATACTTATTACCTAGTCAGAGAAAAGGAGGAAGAAAATATTCAAGTAATTGTTTTAATTTTTACATCTAAATTTATGCATACAGCTGAAAATAAATGCCTGAAAATATAACAGGCTATCTGGTCTCTTAACCACATAAATAATAATGTGATGGTTGAAATAAATAAACAATGACCAACAAAACATACACAGGAATGACGAGTATAGTCATTTGGCGGCTGCTGAGTGAGGGTCTAAACTGAAAGTTTATCCACCTTCCAACTGCTTTTTCCATATGGGTTTGCAAGGAATCTGCAGCAAAACCCTGATAAACATATACATTTTTCTGGACTGTGGGAGGAAATTGGAGTAACCAGAAAAAGCCAAAGTAATTTGGGGAGAACATGTCACCTCCAAACACAGCAGGAACAGGATTCAGCCCCCCAGACCTGGACTTACACATTAGTTAGTTTTAAAGATCATATGAAAGTTGTTTTGCCATGCCTGGCAATGGCCCAGAGACCAAAGTCACATGATTAGGTGGGCACAGATCCTCACAGAAGAGCATTTATAAAGAGCAAAAGCAGTTCATTCACCCTCTGTTAGCTTAGACTAAAAGGATGAGGACCGAACAGCAGCCACATTTTCCATTGTAAAGATCCTGCAAGTAAAATTTATACACAGAAAGGTAAATTTTCATCTTTAACCTAAGTGAGATTTCTCAGTACATATTTTCCACCTTTATAACAAATTGCTTTCCTTTTCAGTAAGGAAATGTTTAAAATGCTTACACTGTATGTCAGCTTCAATATATGTGGAATATAACATTAATGTTTGTGTGAAATGCTTTTTTTCCCAGGACTCCATTCTCAGCAGAGCGCACTTGAAGTTGGGCCACAGCAGCTCAGGTACCAGAAACTCAGTCATGCTGGAAAACATGTATATGTATATCATGTATATGTAAACATGTACATGTATATCATATATATATATATATAAATTTCCTACTTTAAAAAAAAGGCCATAATGTTAAACCAGTAACAAAATATCTTCATACAAAGACATAAGTACAATGTCATTTATACTTTTGGGTATTTTTCATAAACGATATGGAAACTAACTATTATGAAAATTCAAAAATGTTTCATTTAGTAGACAGAGAATCATGCAGCACAAGCAGAAATTATGCATTTTATACTGTACAGAGGTATGACATTATTATTCTTTCAGATTTGAATAATTTTGAGTATTGTGTTGTACTAGTTACTGGTTATCAGTACTATATTCCATATGGGCCTAAATTAGCCTTTTTGAGGGGATCAGTCATTTTAAAACACTGAAAAAGAGTTTTAAATGATTATGAATATTTAATTGAAGCAGTTAATATTAATAATGATAATATTTATTTTAAAATGTATTATTATTATTTAATTTCAAAATATTTTAAAGTAAATGTTTAAATACATTTTAATTTTCAGATCAGACAAGACTGAAGAACAACAGTTATAAAACAACAGTGATAAAACATGTCTGACATAATTTTCTCAAATGCCACTGCAAATTCCATCATCCGTCCTCAATATTTTCAGGTCACTGGTTTTTCTACCATGCCTCATGCCAAATACTACTTTATTTTCTTGTGCTTTGTGTATGCTATCACTTTATTGGGCAATTCCTTTGTCACGCTTATTATTTACATAGATCGTAGTCTTCACACCCCAAAGTATATTGCTATTTTTAGCTTAGCTGTAGCTGACTTAGGTGAGAGCACTGCCCTTATTTCTAATTTGTTTAGTATCTTTCTATTTAATACAGAACAGATTGCCTATGGAGCTTGCTTGACTAATGTATTTTTTGTGTTTTTCTTCAACTCAGTACAGTCTATCATGCTTACTGTTCTAGCATATGACAGGTTTGTTGCAATTTGCTTTCCACTGAGATACCACAGCATTTTAACAACCACCTCAATGGCCATTCTCATCACTGTTGGTTGGGTATTTAATTTTCTATTCATGCTTATTGGACTGATTTTCCTCACGCGACTGTCCTTCTGTAAATCCACACTGATTTATAGTTACTTCTGTGACTATGGTCCCATGGTAACCCTTGCTTGTAATGATCGTCTTCCATCTGCCATAATAACCAGATTATACATAGTGTTCCATCTATTTTTACCAATGTCTGTAATTGGTTTATCTTATGCATTTATTTTGTTGGCGCTATTTAAAATTACATCCTGGGAAGAACGTCTGAAAGCCCTAAAGACCTGTTTTTCTCATCTTTTTTTGGTGTCTGTGTTTTACGGTCCATTATTGGTGACTTTTGTAGCTGGACTCTTCACTCCATTTCACCCCAATACCAGGATAATCACTACATCACTCTCATATGCCATTCCTGCTATGCTAAACCCCATTGTGTATTCTCTCAACACGGTACAGATCAAGGACTTTGCAAGAAAGATGTTCAGAAGAAGCAAACCGCGCATCTTTGCTGCATTTTCTAAATGAGTAAAATATCCTCACAAAGCATGTCAATGCTCATTTATCAATAGGTATAAAAATATTTAAAAAAAATTATACACATGCACATATTTTAAACTCTACTTTAAAATACTTTTCATTAATATAAAAAAATTACAATGTTTTTTGTTCTACAGCTCCCTAAAGAAATCAATCATCTAATTGCCAGTAAAAAAATAACTGTTGAAATAGACACATTTAAAAATATCCTCACAAAGAATATGTTAATGCTGAGGTTTTAAGGTTAATTCTTGATTACAGACGGTAGATTCATCTGTTTCAAAAGTCAGTGCTGATGTTTTTTGAAAAGTGTTTTATTTAAATGGACTCATTATGTGATTTTATATATTTGTGCTTGTAAGTCGTAAACTTCAGGCATATTTTTTTATTTTATTAACCAAATATAAATGTCAGAAATTACATAACTTGCCTTTGCATCTTACCTGACATTATCATGATGTTACACATTATGATAATGCTCACTCACAGTACCTATGGCTTAGTCTCACCATATTCTCTCTCTCTCTCTTTCTCTCTCTCTCTCTCTCTCTCCATGCACGTGCACACACACACAGATACGCACAGTGCGGTGCAAGCCATGCTGGAACAGTACACAATAAGTCCTGTTAACCAGCCTTGTGCAGCACATTGTCTCCACCTAAATGGTCCGCCATCCCAAAACGACTCCCATCTCCACCAGAAAGTCTTGCAAATGTAATAGAAGCTAGTGTTACCACCGCAGCTGGTGCACTATAGTCCACAGGGCTCTGGATGTACCTCCCTCTCTCGAGGTGTCCTCATACTCAGCTGCTGCTGAGGGGTCAGGTCAGGCCAGACGATCCCTGTGCAGAACCACAGCCTTGTGTCACTCGGGTGGCTGCAGGCAATGGATGATATCAGAAAGGTGCTTGAAGATCTCCCCCAGTTTCCTCCAGTGACTGCCCAGCTTGGGTGACCACCCCTTCTTATGAAGGGTGCAGTACAGCCACACTGGGTCCTCAGCACCAAAGTCCAGCATGCGGCTCCGTGCATCACAGACACACATCTGTCAGGTAAAGACTGCGTCCTGGTGTTGCCGAGCCAGCTCATGCACATCCCTCAGATACTCCCAAAGGGACCACAGGTACTCCAGACTAAGCTTCGGTATCATTTCCGTTTTATCAAACCTGATTTTGATTCTGTTTCTGCTTATCAGATCCAGTTATCAGATATCAGTTCCGATTGCAATATTTTTGGAGAGAAATAAAAAACAAATATTTGAAGAAAAAACCTTTATTCTTTGCATATTTAAGCTATTATCAGGAAAATCAAATGTTCCCTTCATATACACAAAATGAATATCAATGTGATCAACAAAACAATTACAAATCAAAACTATTTAAATAAATAATGAAAACTAAGGGGAAAAAAGAATATAACAATGCAAATCAACTATTCTTATGAAGACAAATCAACATGTCAGCTTTCTCCACAATGATGTGTGGTCGCTCTGGGCTAATTGTATCTCCAGCAGAAAAGGGCTAGGTCTGACAGCTAAGCATATGTTTAGCTTTTTCTAAAAATTTATGTCTGAGATAAAAATCAAAACAATGAACATATATGATTATTAAGACACATCACATCAAGTATAATTTCAGCATTTTATCATGTTTCACTCACTGCTACAGTCCTATTCCTGCTCTCCTCTTCATCTGGCTTTACAGCTCTCATATTCCTCTCACCATTACCATGCTCTTCAAGTGTAAGCAATTAGACTAGACAAAGTAGTAAAACAGGACATGATGCAGGAGATGAGAATTTCAAGTTGCATATAACGCAGAGAACATCATACTACATTTTAAAACATATGCATTCAATTCTCGCTGCAGACAAGTACACTGACTCCTCCACCCCCCTTCTCACACTTTATTTGTACATATTATGTTGGTCTCTTAAACACTTGAATGATAATGTGGTGATAATAATTAGTAAACTTCTGTTTAACATGTACAAGAATTACAAGCGTGTTTGTTTTTGGTGATGGAGGCTCAAAATGAATGTTCGAGCCTGGAGCTAATCCATGGCAGCATAGGGAACAAGGCAGGCCAGCAACCTGGCTGGGATGCCAGTCTATCACAGAGCACATATACAGACTCATACACTCACAGGGGACAATTAAAAGAACTAGTTCACATAACTATATTTCTGAACTGTGGTAGGAAAACAGAATAACCAGAAAAAAGCCCATTTAACTTGGGAACAGCATGGGGAACCAAACCTCAAAATCTGGATTTATCGATTATACAGTTATAAATATCATGTGAGAGACTTTTGGCCATGGTTGGCAGTGTCTAAGGTCTCCCCTGAGACCAAAATCAGGTGATCAGGTGGTCATAGAACATCACAGAAGAGGATTTATAAAGAGCAAAACCACAGCAAGGACCTTTTGTCCGCTGAACTGAAAGTCGCATTTTCTATAATAAATATCCTGCAGGTAATTTCCTATCTTCAATCTAAATATGATTTCTCAGTGAACATATTGTGCTCCTTAATAACTAATTGCTTTTCTTTGCAGCATGGAAATTCACCGAATTTTAAAAATGCATGTCAGCTTCATTATACTGGGGTTGCAACACTAATGTTTGTTGCATATTCTTTTGTCCAGGACTGTATTCTCCGCAGAGGGCCTTAAAAGTCTGGCTGCAGCAGTTCAGTTCAGGTACCAGATACTCAGTCATCTTGGGAAATATCCATAGATTTATATTATTATTACTATTATTGTTCTTATTTACATAAACTATAGTCTTAATAAGCAAAAAAATGACAAAATAACTTAATACAAACTCATAATGTTTTTTCTGCTTTTTTGTAGTTATTCATAGAGGTTTTTTTTTTTTTATTGATAACTAATGTACATTTTTTAACAACGATGAACTAGATTTGAAATACAAATACCAGGATAAGAAATCATATTTGTGTAAATACTGTGACATTTATTTAATTGTACAGCATAAGTGAGAATTCACTTTATACTGAAGTAGCTATTATTGTTTTAGTTTTGAATGTTTCCTTACTGTGCATGTGGCACTGTGTTCTACACAGTTACTGTGTTGTTTTCAGTGTTTTATTCAGTTTGGTGCTGAATTAACTATTCTGGAGGGATCAGTCATGCTTAAGAAAAGTGAAAACATTTTAGAGCATTCAGAAAGGGTGAAAAAATAAAAAATAATTCCAAAAGTACAGCACAGTGTCAGTTTCTTATAGCTTGTTATTATAAAACTGTTACTATAAAACTCTTTATTGATGAAATTATAATATTTGAAAATATTTGAAAACACCCTGGAAACTTAAAAAAACATTTTACATTTCCAGGTCAGAGAAGGCTGAAGAACAACAGTGATAAAACATGCCTGACATAATTTTCTCAAATGCCACTGCAAACTCCATCATCCGTCCTCAATATTTTCAGTTTACTGGTTTTTCTAACCTGCCTCATGCCAAATACTACTTTATTCTCTTGTGCTTTGTGTATGCTATCACTTTATTGGGCAATTCCTTTGTTATACTTATTATTTACATAGACCGCAGACTTCACACCCCAAAGTATATGGCTGTTTTTAGCTTAGCTGTAACTGACTTAGGTGAGAGCACTGTCCTTATTTCTAATTTGTTTGGCATCTTTGTATTTAATACAGAACAGATTGCCTATGAGGCTTGCTTGATCAATTTATTTTTTGTGTTTTTCTTCAGCTCCGTTCAGTCTGTCATGCTTACTGTTCTAGCATATGACAGGTTTGTTGCAATTTGCTTTCCACTAAGATACCACAGCATTTTAACAAACAGCTCAATGGCCATTCTCATCACTGCTGGTTGGTTATTTAATTTTCTATTCATGCTTATTGGACTGATTTTCCTCACCCGACTGTCCTTCTGTAAATCCACAGTGATCGAAAGCTATTTCTGTAATTATGGACCTATATACCGACTGGCATGTAATGATAATACTCCAAGTATAACATTAGTAAAGGTATACATTGTATTACATCTATTTTTACCAATGTCTGTAATTGGTTTATCTTATGCATTTATTTTGTTGGCGCTGTCTAAAATTACATCCTGGGAAGGACGTCTGAAAGCCCTAAAGACCTGTTTTTCTCATCTTTTTTTGGTGTCTGTGTTTTACGGTCCATTATTGATGACTTTTGTAGCTGGAGTCATCACTCCATTTCACCTCAATACCAGGATAATCACTACATCACTCTCATATGCCATTCCTGCTATGCTAAACCCCATTGTGTATTCTCTCAACACGGTAGAGATCAAGGACTTTGCAGGAAAGATGTTCAGAAGAAGCAAACTGAGCATCGTTGTTGCATTTTCTAAATGACTGTCAAATATCCTCAGAAAGCATACATTTGAATTACTTGTGTCAATGGTTATATCAAATGTCAATATTAATCTTTTAATCCACTGCTTCTTGAACAAAGTTGTTTCTTCTTTGAAAATCTTTTATGTTCTACAATTTGCTTTACACCAGAAAAAAGACATACTGTACTGTATAACATACTGTTGAGGTCAGTGCCCGTCTGGACCTGTTAGCTGACCATCCTGTTTCTTACTCTACTTGTTTACCTGATCCCCAGGTCACCACATGACTTAATGAGCTAAGTAGTCGTCCACTGTTCCCAGCTGCCCTCTTAGTTGTGAGTTTGATGTATCCCTTTATTATGGCCATAATTTTATTAATTTTTAAACACATTAATAATAAATAATAATGCATTTGTAAACCATTATAAACATGGCTATAAATATTCATCAAAAGACATAACACATTATAGCGTTGAGAATTATGCATTATGAATGTTTTATGAAGCTCTTATCTATAATGCACTATAGATACCTCAGAATACCTCAAAGTGGATGAGGTACCTCAGACCCCAGAGGGTTAGGGTTAGAATGGTAGTTCTATTGGAGACCCTTGACCTAGTGTATGTACGAAGCAATGTGCATGAAAACATTGGACTAATCACATACTGTATTGGTTGACAAGGAAATTACCACAGATTAGCATTTCACAGCCCACCCAGAAACATGCAATGCATTCCATGTCCATCAGGAGAAGTACAAGGAGAAGAGGGTGGAGTATTCTGGTCATCTCTCTCTTTGCACCCTTCTCTATCCCACTTCCACATAAGGAGCGCGAGCTCAGGCAGCGTGGCTTAGGATTGCAAGGACACACAACTTCCTTTTAAGGATTTTTTAAAACTGTTTTAATTATTATTATTATTATTATTATTATTATTATTATTTTGAGTCTTAAAATGAGTGTTTTAGCCTAATTGATTCACATACTCGGGGTGGCATGGTGGTTCAGTGGTTAGCACTGTTGCCTCACACCGCTGGGACCCGGGTTTGAGTCTCCATCTGGGTTACATGGTGGATAAGCGGTTTGAAAAATGGATGGATGGATTCACGTGCTATGCATGCTGACAAGGCAGATGTCACTTCAACCTAGTCTAATGTACTAATATTTAGATAGATGGAAAATTTCTATATATTATTTCTGTATATAATTGTGTTTTGACTTCTAATATACTTATGTAATTACATGTGCTTTGTATTGTAAAATCTACTTCATAAACATAAAATAAATGTAATAGTTTAGTTTTGCTACATTCAGCTTTATGAACAGTGCAATATTCTGTGTGGCCATGCACACTGCATGCAAAATGATTAGATAAGAACTATTCCTGAAGGTCATTTTCAGCAAACCTAAAACAGTCATAAAAATGAATGTATAAGTTCTCTTTTTCTCCAAATAAACTAGGAGAAAATGTTACATTTTTACAGTCTGTCACAAAAAAAAGAAAAAAACAGTATGCATAATAATTAGCCAATCTGAAACTAACTGGGTTTTTCAACAGAAATACAGTAATACAGATTTACTTATTTAGTCTATATAAAGAATAACAAACCTTTGGTCATTCTGTACAGTTCACTTTACCAAATGTAGATATAGCCCCCTTTCTTAACGACCTTCATGATCCTGTTGCCCCTTGAACCAGTTTTTGAGTTGAGTTTTTGATTAGATCACGTTGTATATCAGCTGTAGCAAATAGGGCAGCCTCCCGGACACTGCTTTGAGAAGTGTAATGATTTCCATTTAGGAAAAGACCATGCTTTAGCAACTCACAGAATTTTCCAATGAGGTTTAAGTCACTGATAATTGCAGTCCACACCATCACTCCTCCACCACCTTATTGGTGGCGAAAGAACATGGTCTACTGGCCATTCCAATACTCGGCTGAAACGAGTATCCGGTACGGATAAAGCACTTTTGACGAGTACGAGTATCATACGAGTAATATCTGTGCTCGGATTGAATAAAAATTCTCATTGGGTAGCTGACTGTGTCTGCGTTCTGTGATAGACTACTCACACCGCCCCTCCCCTACACACATACAGATTTATTGTCTTGCTGTGTCCCGCTCTGCTCACTCACACACAGAACACAAGATAAGTTCCAGTGTTGCCAACTATTTTCAATGGAAAGTACCTAAAGTCTGCTCAAAAAGTCGCCAAATATCGCTAGATGACGTCATGTATATCTTTGCATATTGATGACGTAATTACGTCTTATTTGCATTCTGCGTGTTTTCCCTAATCCTTCCTCACGTGTCCAATATAAAACTGCTTTCAATTACGTTACATATTTTCTGTCAGACAACACAACGGAACTTATTAAACCAGCAGTTACATCCTCTGCAATGAAATAATTCCGGAATCCGGATTTAACTGCGTTGGACAAAAGTTAAAGACAGCATATGTGTTGTGATATTATTAGTTATATTTACAAGTAAAATGAAAATAGATATAATTTATGCAAGAGAATTCCTTATTCTCCTTATTCGTTTGCACATGCGCAGCTCATTCACAGCTATGTCAGCTGCCGTGCGGTCACGGGAATTTGCTGCTCCTTTCAACCGGAGCTAGCACTCACTGATCAGAGCAGACACAGGGAGATGAGTAACTGTACTGGGAAAGCAAGACCTCGCGCTTACAGGACAGTACTGGCGACATTTGGAAAGTTGCTAAGGTTTGTCCAAAAGTTGCTAGATTTGTCACTAGGCGCTTTTTTGAAAAAAAGTCGTCAAGGGGGTCTGAAAAGTCGCTAAATCTAGCGACACTGAAGAGAACAGCGCGCTCTCTCTCTCTCTGTCTCTCCGTCAGTCACTCAGGTTCGCGGGTTTTTTCCGTTAACGTTTAGGGTATCTTCAGCTTCAGGTTTGTTTTTTACTTTGGTTTGTAGTACTTACTTATTAACCAGTAGAGTTTTGGTAACCGTGGGGTTTGTTCAGACGTGGTGTTTGGTAGAATGCGACGCGCGTTTCTGCCTGTCGGAGATTTTTTTTTCTTTTTTAAACCGTCAGCTGGCTCTAACCAGTTTTTTTTACTTCACGCAAAAGTCTGACACTTTCTTGCTGTATTTCATAAAAAAAAAAAAAAAAAAAGGAAGTAGTGGTATAAAACTATATTACAAATTAATTAGCTACACACAAACACACACACACACCCCCTCTCTCTCATGATCAGTGATACAGAATAATGAGTGATACAGAGAGTACTTCAACTGACACTGCACCACCGGTCAGAGTTTGCTTAACCTTGCAGGACAGAGAGGGTCAAATCAGTGACAATGAAAACAGTGGCAGCAGCACCCACCTTTCCCCCACTGAGACCAATATTTCATCTGGGGATGGAGGTCCTCCTCCACTAAAGACCAAGAGGACTTCTGCAGTATGGAACTCTTTCACTGTTTCTGAAAATGATCCCTCCAAAGCCATTTGCAAGCTTTGCAAGTCCAAGCTAAGCAGAGGTAGAGATTCAAAACATTACAACACAACATCTCTACATAACCATCTGCTATATGTTCATCACATGAGAAAGCCCATTGTATCAGCTACCTCCTCCTCCTCTTCCTTCTCGGGTCACTGGTGTTCAGCTGGGTACTGCTAAGGGCTCACATTCATCTTCCTCTTCACCAATACTCACTGCATTTTCAGCAAAGCAGCCATTCTCAGCAAACCATCCCCGGTCAAATCAAATTACAGAGATGATTGGTAAAATGATCTGCACTGATCTTGAACCTTTCTCTGTGGTGGAGAGGAGAGGCTTCAAGACACTTGTTTGCTTTTTAGAGCCCAAGTATAAGATACCTTCGAGGCACTATTTCAGTCGAACTGTAGTGCCTGAGCTGTATGAGGCAATGAGAGGGGAGATGGTCCAGTCGCTTAAGGCAGCTGAAGGAGGTGTCATCAACCTCACTACAGATCTCTGGACCAGCAATCACAACGCACATGCATATCTCTGTCTTACTGGGCACTGGTGTGAACGTGTAGGGGAAGCTTCAGTACAGAGGAAAGCAGGGCTGCTAAATGTTGGTGTGCTGGACATTGAGCATGCATCAAACAACATTCTGTGCTGCCTTAAGGAAAAGATGAGAGAGTTGGAAGTGTCTGTTTGGTCAGTCTGTCACAATAAGGTTTGTTGTTTCAGATAATGTAGCAAACATGGTGAAAGCTTTGACTGAATATGGGCACATCCGTTGCGTGTCTCATATGCTTCACTTGGTGGTGATCAAAGCACTGGAGAAGGACAGGGTTGGGACATCCCTTCTCTCCAAAGCCAGGAGCATATCTGGCCATGTTCATCGCTCAAGCAAAGCCAGCAACAGACTACATGAGCTGCAAACACAGTTGAACCTTCCCCAGCACATGCTCATAACAGATGTAAAAACAAGGTGGAACTATACGTTCTACATGCTCCAGTGGCTGGTGGAGCAGCGCAGGGTTGTGCAGATTATGACACAGGAGTCTAACATGGGTAAAGCTCCAACAATCATCTATCCAAATGAGTGGGGGTTAGCATCAGACATGCTCACTGTTCTTAGTCCTTCTGAGGAGGTCACACGGGCGCTCTCAAAACACAGCGCCTCCATCTCTGAGGTCATCCCCCTCCTATATGGCCTGTGCTCCATCATCAGGTCACTGCATGCTGGTGAGGAATCTGAGGATGAATCTGATCAGTTCATGGCTGGTGATGACGATCAGGATGCCACAATGGGGCTGGGCCAAGATGTTGCGGCTGAGTCCAGGGAAAGGTTAGGCACAGCAGCAAGGAAACTGGCAGCCAATCTGAGCAAAGAACTAAAATGGCGTTTCGAACCAATTTTTGCAAAATCCACATTTCTGCTTGCCACTCTCCATAACCCCAGATATAAGGCCAGCTGTTTTCCAAACAATGTTGATGTGGAGGCACTGAAGAGGACATTTCTCCTTAGGATGGAGCTCTGTGACCCTGTGGCTACACCTGCAAGAAACACAGAAGAGACACCTGCCACCAGCAGCACTTCAGTCTTGTCTTTCCTGCAGAAAAAGAAATCGGCTATTCCAATGAGGACACATTTACCATCAGGTGATGTGGAGGCCTACCTGGCAGATAGTAAATAAATAGTTTTCTAATCAGCAGTAAATATAACAATTTCTGATCAGCCCATATCAATTGCATGCTTAAAATAACATACCAGTTAAAGCCCCGCCCATTTCAAGACAACCGACCCACTTCCAGGTTAAACCCCGCCTACTTCTGGGTTAGGCCCCGCCCAGTCCAAGTACAGATACAGATAATTCATATGGTTAACAGATACAGATAATGCTGTACTCGCTCATCCCTACATTCCAAGAGTCACTTTCAACTTATCTGTCCACAAAAATCAGTCTTTAGATGTGTCTTTTCCCATTCTTGGCATTTCAGCTGGGGGCGGCATAGTGGTGCACTGTCGCCTCACATCTCTGAGACCCAGGTTTGAGTCTCCGCCTGGGTCACATGTATGTGGAGTTTGCATGTTCTCCCCATGTTGTTGTGGGGTTTTTTCCGGGAACTCCGGTTTCCTCCCACAGTCCAAAAACATGCTGAGGCTAATTGGAGTTGCTAAATTGCCCGTAGGTGTGCATGTGTGAGTGACTGGTGTGTCAGTGTGCCCTGCGATGGGCTGGCCGCCCATCCTGGGTTGTTCCCTGCCTCGTGCCCATTGCTTCCAGGATAGGCTCCGGACCCCCCGTGACCCAGTAGGATGAGCAGCTTGGAACTTAATTGTACTAGCAGCATCGTAAAAGCTGTGGTCCACAAGAAGACTGTGATGCCAGGGCTTCATATTTCCAGTGACATTGCAGACAAAACCAAAATGAACACATTGCATTATGTTACGGTCCAGTCTAGGGTTGGAGCAGAAAGGACATGGAACAGGGAAAGAGAAAAACAGGACAACCAGGGGCGGAGGAAAGGGAACAAGGGACACAAAGGGATCTTTTTTTAATAGTTTTTTAAATATTTTATACACACTTTCACAAACAACAGGTGTAACAGACTTTGGGAGTGACAATGGCCAAAACAACACACAAAACACCACAACCGAACAAATCCAAATCTAAGCTAATCCTACATGAAAAACAAAACAAACAATACTAAGTCCTAGCTCCCTAGCCAAACCAACGATTAAGCAACCTGTCACGCAGAACAAAAATGGCAGTCACTCCATACGCACCACAGCACAAACACACAGGAAATGTGTGTTTTATCCATTATTTATTTGAGACATATTTTTAATAGCTGTTTATAGAGTAGACCCATTTTTAATACCCAACCATGCCTTTGTACTTCTTCACCTCATGTTTGTTCTGTTTTTAATACCTTGACAAATTTGTTCTGTTTTGCCTGATTATGTTTTAGAATTTTCCTGAAGCTGTCTGAGGGAAAAGACAATGTCGAAGGCAGGTAAGTTGGTTCAGAATCCACACTGCGAGTCTGAGTAGACTTTTTCTGATTGTACTTGGAACCTCTTCAGGGCAACTTTAACAGAGCAGCGGTACTAAGGAGTGAGATGCTGCGACAGTTATTGCAATTGCTCCGGTCACCTTTGTTTTTATACAATGGCGTCCCTCTTCTTGTGGCACTGCCCCTTCTCACCAGCAATGGCTCCTTTGCGGCACTTCAAGAGTTTGGCTCCTCACAGAAAGCACAGACAGACACTCGATGGCATCCAGGTTGTCTTCAATGACAGCATTCTCTCTGGAATACAGCTCAGAGTAATGTTCGAACCAGCACTCCATCTGTTGTGTCCAATCCCAGATTGTCTCACATGAGGCAGATTTCAGGGAGGCAGTTTTCCTCTATGTTGGTCCCGGAGCCTGATTGCATTGTTTTTCATTCCCTCCCCTTTAAAGTCATTACAGTCAAATTTAGGATATGGATTATACACATATGTGTCATATTGTCATATTTACATCATATTTAAGAACCTCTGAATATTTTGGTTTTATGGTGTTTTTGGTTCGAGGTTTAATCCTGTGGCGGTGTTTTTTTTTGCTGTAATGTTTAGTTAGCGTTCTCATCTCCCTTTAGTCTCCGATTGCCCACACCTGTCAGTGTGGTCCTTGATCTCTAGTGATTGTTAACTGTTCCCACCTGTTTCCTTTTGAAATTGATTACCTGCGTATTTAAGTGCCTACCCTTGCTTTACTCTTCACTCACTTTCTGTGTGTTTGTAGCTATTTCCATGGTCCCTCCCTGCCTTTGTTATTATAGTTCACCAGCTTTGTTGTTGAAGAGTAAAGCAATGTTGCCATAATCATGAGACTTACTAACCTAATGTAATGTGTTTTTAATAACACAATTATTGCATCTGCATGACTATCTCTATAATCGGCCCATTAAAAATACAAGTAAATATTTTTATTTGAGTTATCGCATGTAAACATAGTCATAGTTCATTAAAACAAACAGAAAACATATCTCACCACATGTGAGGTATAACTATGATTCCTTGCCTGTCCCTTTCATCACATTTCCTGTTAGTCGCTAACTGAATTGGGGTACATTTTCCAAAAGCATTAGTTTCCTCCCAGTCTCTTATATAAATATTGGCGTAGGCTGGGGCACACATTTTGCCGATTGCCGTACCCTGCACCCGGAGATACATCTGGCCATCGAATTCAAAGTCATTTCTGGTGACGTTGATTTCTAATAGTTCTAAAATTTGTTTATCGGGTCTGTTTGGCACTGGATACTTAGAAAAGGCTTTTTGTACTGCTTTTAGTCCTAGAGATGTTGGTGTACAAGCTATTGATGTCCATTGTGAATGCTTTCCCAAAAGCATAGTTGCTAACATAGTGGAACCATAGTTGCAACAGCCAAACTGCAAGGCTTCCAGTTAATGTTGCCAAGGGGAATTATCCTGCAATAATGAGGCATGTATGGTTAAAGGAAATCCGGCTTGACTGGCAAGTCCAACTATGTAAGTTGCTAACAGGGGCTTTCTGAAAACACACTCTGGTTTGATTGTTGCTGTGATTCTGGAATTTTGTGCAACATCACAATCAAAGCGTTTACATTGCTTAGAACCAGCAAAGAGTTCTTTTTGGTATTTTTTTCCAATATCTTTAATAGAACACTAATTTTAATGCATAATAAATTGATATAAACAGTACTGTGTCATTCTGTATCTCATTTTGAAAATATATGACTATAGTGCCCAGTCCTCATGGTCTGTCTCGTATTCTCTAGCTGAATACAACCTTGATCAGCAGGTTGAACACTGTCCTCTGTGGCCCGGAGCACTTCTGTTTTGAAAACTGCAACAAATTAAGAAATGACAACATATTAATATTAACACATTAAATTTGCTTAATTTTTTGTCCTGATGTTTTTATATTGTGTCTATGTTTTTGCGTTTTGTTAATGTTTTTGTGTTATGTTGATGTGCTCTGGGCTTTCAGGGCCAGAATATGCAAGACTTCACTACACTGTTCTCATGCTGTACTGTACTATGCCTACCAAATTTTCAATATTACTACTGGGCTGCTAATATACAATTACTGTTGTACTGACTTACCTCTACAAAGGACCATCTAAGCTCTGAATGGTTATTGTTATAGAATGCATCCTGCTACCCTGTGTACCCATGCCTTGCTGTGCTCACAGAGGTGGATACTTCAAGTTCAGGAAGTAAAAATAAAGATCATTATTTTGTTTCAAGCAACCAGTTGGGTACTATGTGACTGCGACTCATTATACTCTACTGGTTGGTTGAAGCAAAATCTTGATCTGGATTTTTACTTTCTGGACCTGAACTATCCACTTCTGCTCACAACTGCCCTTGTCAGAACCTGTATCCAAATGTTCCTTTTACATGATTGCAAGACATTCTCTAAAAATGTTGTTGCAATTTCTACATACCTTTCATTTCAGAGACCTTTCAATACAGTTTTACCCCCCCTGTTTTGGACAGTGCCTTCAAAGTCTTGGTTCCAAAGGGAATTAATACACTAAAGGACTTGTGTCACGCTCGGCTGCGATCGCGCTGTTTAAAAGCGGGCGATCGCTCGGGCAGGTGGGCAAAGAGCAGGCGGACAGGCATATACGGGCAAAACAGGGGGTTTAATCGAGTACCACAGGGAGCAGGAGACATGAAACGCCGACTAACATCAATGACAGACAATGGACTCAGGTAAGACACGGACTGAAATACACAGGACTGAGCAAATTAACTAGATACAGCTGGGTACAATCGGGAGAAAACACGTGGGTAATCAGGGGGCGTGGCACACAGGAGGAGCGGACGAGCCGGGCATGACAGAACCCCCCCCCCCCCAAAGGCGCGCTTCTCCAGGCGTGCCAAGGAAGGGGGCGACGGACGGGACGAGGCAAAACAGGACCTGAAAAACAAGAACAGAATCAACGCGGGACGGGGAACAGGACCGAAGCACAAAACACGGCAAGAGACAGAACGTAAGACAGGAGCTGACAGACGAACGGGAAAGCGGAGAGACAGACCAGGAAGGGAGACAGAAAGGAACGGGCGGAACAAAGGGGCCAGGGGTGCTAGGCGGGTACACCGGGGAACAAGGAACAGAGACGGGCGGAACGAAATGGCAAGCAGAAAACGGAGGGGCCAAGACAGGAGGGACAAAGGCAGGGGCACCGGGCGAGAAGGAGGGGGAGCAAAGGGTCGGCCGAGGGAGCCACTGCGGGCGACGGGAGGCAGCCGGAGGGGCCGCAGGCGGCCGGGAGGCTGGAGCCGGAGGGGACCTCGGAAGGGCCGAGGAGACAGGGCGAGGGACCGAAGCAGGGAGTCGGAGGGGGAACCAGGGAAGGGGACAAGGGAGCCGGAAGGGACCTGGGCGAGGGCAAGGAGAGGGGGAGAGCCACCGTAGGCGGCGACGTCCTCCTACGCGCAAGAGGTGGGGGACCAGCAAGCGACCGAGGAGCCGCCTCAGGGGCACCCGCAGGCGACCGCCGAGGACCCGGCGAAGGGAGCGAGTCAGGGCGACGAGGGGGAGCCGCAGGCGACCGCCGACCCGGAGGGCCAGGACCCGCTGGCGCCAACCGAGCCCTAGCGCAGGCGAGGGAGGGTGAGCGGGACCCCAGCCCTGCGTCTGTGTCCCCTCCCCTTACGGGACACAGACATTACGACCCCCCTCTGGGGTCGAGTTCGCTAGGGTGAGGGCGCAGGAGTCACAAGTGAGGTCCCCGAGGGGTCCCATTCAAGCTCCTCCACCTCCGGAGAGGGAGGAGCTAGGATGGAGTCCTCTGGGACCTCCTCGGGGACTAGGACAGAAGGGACTGGAGCTGCTGCAGGCGGAGGGGGCGCCTCTGGAGCTGCTGCAGGCGGAGGGGGCGCCTCTGGAGCTGCTGCAGGCGGAGGGGGCGCCTCTGGAGCTGCTGCAGGCGGAGGGGGCTGCGCAGGCTGCGCAGATGGCAGCGCAGGTAGAGGCCCGGGCTTACGGGCCGCAGTAATCAGCGGAGACGGCCGCGCAGGCGTTGGTTGTGGCGCCTGCGCGGGAGCCGGGTCCGCGGGTAGAGGAAGGACCTGCTTAGTGACAGCAGGCTGCAGAGAAGGGGTTTCCGTAGTTGGCGGAAGCGGCTGCGTCGGCAGGGGATCAGGAGCCTCTCTTAGATTAAGTAGCTCCTGTAGATCCTCTGCGAGGCGCTCGAGATCGTCCGGTCCCGACCTGGGGTTGAACAACTCGAATCCTCGCTGGAGTCTTGCCGTGAGATGCGCCGCTGTGGGACCCTTGTGAATTGCAGGGTCCGCGATCACCCTCCATAACAAGCCCTGGAGGGCGAAGAACTTATGCGCCAACAGTTCTTTCTCAGATCGAGGCAAGGGGTTTGCCTCGACAGGAGGGACTGGCCAGTTGGGTAGCGAAGGCGCGATCGCTGTCCCCTTTAAGAAACGGGGCACTCGCGGGATCGCATCTCCACCAGCGCGGATACCGCCCCGAGTACTCAGTTCTTTGGGGCGGTACTGGTGCTGTGCATGGGGCGGCAGCTCGTCCTCCGTAGACACCTGAATGTCCGGAAGTAGCACGAGCTCCTCCTCCTTATCGTCGCTAGGATCCCAGAGCCTGGACAAAAAACAAGCTCCGGACTGGAGTTGTTCGACCTCCGGGGTTAGGACTGGCTCTCGCTCTCGACCCTTACTAGGGAGCCCAGGGCTTGAGAGCGAGCAGGCACCTAAACTGATCGTCTCCTCTGGAACAATCCATTTTCTTTGCTTCCTCTTTTTCTGGTCTGTCATTCTGTCACGCTCGGCTGCGATCGCGCTGTTTAAAAGCGGGCGATCGCTCGGGCAGGCGGGCAAAGAGCAGGCGGACAGGCATATACGGGCAAAACAGGGGGTTTAATCGAGTACCACAGGGAGCAGGAGACATGAAACGCCGACTAACATCAATGACAGACAATGGACTCAGGTAAGACACGGACTGAAATACACAGGACTGAGCAAATTAACTAGATACAGCTGGGTACAATCGGGAGAAAACACGTGGGTAATCAGGGGGCGTGGCACACAGGAGGAGCGGACGAGCCGGGCATGACAACTTGTATATCAATTTTAATTTTATGTATGTAATTTTATGTTTTGAGATTTAATATTCCTCATATACATTTATTTTCATATTTGCAACTTTGTAGTTTTATATCCTCCATCTGTTCTGCTTCTTATCATGTTCACCAAAATACTATATTTATTAAACACTATATTAAACAATAATCCTCATTCTAAGGAAATTATTGAGGTTGAGGTGAGGTATTCTCTCACATGTTTTTATGACAATTTTCACTTGAACAAAGTTGTAGAGATGCTCAGTGAGCCATCTTGCTTTGGAGCATTATGTGGTGTACAATTGGCCCTCTATATCCACGGGCTCCACATCCACAGACTCAACCAGCACAGATAAAAAATATTCCGAAAAAAAACCCAGAAAGATCCAAAAAGCAAAATTTGAATTTTCCATGCGTCAAGCTCTACGGTGAAGATATAGTACAATGATTGTACTGTACATACTTTTTCTTGTCATTCTTCCCTAAAAACATCTATTTACACAGAATTTACAATGTATTAGGTATCACAAGTAATCTAGAGATGATGTAAAGGATATAGAAGGATGTGTGTAGATAATATGCAAAAAGTATTCAGTGTTATATGAAGTACTTGAGCATCAATGGATTTTGCTATAGAATATAATAAATACTCCTGTGAATTCCTTCAACACTATCTCTTTCTATTAATATTTATGTTATCCATCCATCCATTTTCCAAACCGCTTTTTCCTACTGGGTCGCGGGGGGTCCGGAGCCTATTCCGGAAGCAATGGGCACGAGGCAGGGAACAACCCAGGATGGGGGGCCAGCCCATCGGCAGGGCACACTCACAGAGCATTCACTCACACATGCACACCAGGGCACCACCATGCCGCCCCTATTTATGTTATATATATGCTTATTTTAAATTTTCTTATATTTAATCTAAATATTTGATATCTGATTTTACTGGTTCTCTGAGTACTGCCTGTTTAATTTGAGTCAGGTTATTGTTAGAGTGCACTTCGTTAATTACCAAAAACACCTTGATCAAAAAGAAAATTTAAAAACTCCATTTTCTGGTACTTTCTATTTGTCACAAATTACATACACTTTTTATTTTCCAATATATACATATTTTTATAGTACATTTACATGCAATAAGTATACAATTATTTTCACAAAAAATGAACGGGGTAAACAAAATTAATAAATTAGAAATTAATTAATAGGGTACAAAAACATGGTAAATTACACACATTTGCAATAATACGTAACAGAATAATGAATAATGGAAGTAAATTCCTAAAAAATAAATGTCCAGTTTTAATCAATGAAATTAAAACATAGAACAGTTTTAGTTGATTGTTGAATGTTTATTGCTTAATTCAGGGGCCACCTTTTTCCATCCAAGCACCTTTATTATTATTACCCTCAGTTCTTCTGTCTTGAGGCTGTAAATGATGGGGTTCAGCATGGGAGGCAAAGTGGAGGTCACAGTTATAATTGCAGTCAGCAGATCTGGAGTCAACATCAAACGCACACTTCCTAACAGATATGCTAGAATCACAGGCAGGTAATAAGTCAGAACCAGGAGCAAGTGTGTGAAGCAGGTGTTGAAGGCTTTCCAGCACTGTTCCACAGAAGCAATCTTCAGCACTGTGATGACCACTATAAGGTAGGTGATGATGATGAAAGCCAGAGGACACAGTAGAACGACCATCGACTTTGCTGTTGCTAGTCTCTTATTATATGAAATGTCACCGCAGGCCAGTATGTATACAGGCCCATGCTCACAGCAACAGCTACGCACAACCCTGGAAGCACAGTAGGACAATCTAGAGGCCAGACTCACAGGATAAATTTCCAGGAGAAAAACCAGAAACCATACACCAGCCAGAATGAGGCACATTCTTTGAATGGTGTTTATAACTGGATATCGTAGAGGGAGGCATATAGCAACTAGGCGATCATATGCCAAAACAGCCAAAGAAAAAGATTCCATGTCAGCAAAGAAATGCAGGAAAAACATCTGAGAAAAGCACAACTCAAATGACACGTAGCTCAGGTTTAGCACAAAGACTGGCACCATTTGAGGTATGATAACACTGCTAAGGGAGATATCGACCACCGCTAGGTTGCACACCGCAACATACTTTGCATTGTGCAAGCTCGGGTTTGAGTACACAAAAGCCAACAGGACGAGATTAACCATGAGTGTAATAAAGAAAATGATTGACAGAGCAAAAATCAAGTAGTTTTTGTTCTGTAAAGTCTGGAATGTAATGATATAAAAGCCACTGTCTGAAGCACCTGTGCCATTGTAGGAAACCAGCGATGAATTCATTTAAAGTTGTAATCCTAAATAAAATAAGACAGAAATACAGTGAATAACAATTATGTGTCCTGCTGCTTTAATGTTTAATGTAAATTATAAGATTAACAAGATAGTAGAAAAAAATTACTTTGAAAGAGGTTTGTTTTGCTTTATTTAATATACCCACAACCAGTTATAATAGTTGTTGTGTTTTTCATATCTAATAATTTTAATAATTATTAATGGACTAATAATAATAATGTTAACAATTTTAGCATGTACATAAAAATATTTTACTCTAGTCCAACAATCTTCTCTGCTTTCATTTGTCAGTTGGTTTAAAAGTTAAAAATGCAGTATATTTTTCTATTTTACCAGGCACAATTGTTAAACTAGATTCTGTACTTACCGGTGAACTCTTGGCTCCAGTCTTCCAGGTTGGCCAACAGCTATGTGACAATGATGGTGAAAATGCCCGTTTTTAACAGGGAGGAGATGGGAAAAAGCAACCGTCTGGGTATAATTAAAGTTAGCAAATAATAAGGGAAATAACACACAGTGTACCAGGTAGGCCTCATTATGGACAAAATCATCTTTGGAGCCAAAAAATAGATACCTAATCATCTCTGAAAATTGGTACTGTTGAGTGCTAGATGTTAATTGGTGGATTACTGTGCAAAAACAACATGCGTAACTAAAACAAATCTGTTCAGCACAGTGTTTCTCAGTCCCGTGGATAGTGTTTTTTTCACTAATGAGTTCTTACATGCGTAATTATTAAAAAGGGAAAATCCTATTTAGATTCTCCATATGCATATATGAAGTTGATATGCTGGGAGCTTCCAATCGTATCATGATGACATGACTACATTTATTCCATATAACTTAAACACCTAATTTTCATAACGATGACATATAGTAAATTGCAGCATAGAATATGACCTTTGAGCTTTCCTTCCTGCTCCATTATATTTACTTTTCTTACATCATTAAATCATGTGACTAAATGCAAATTTATTAGATGCTAAGTATAAAACTTAAACTATAACAGGTACCGTTAAAGTCTGTGAATAACAACTGTAGAATGCAATTAGCAAAATAGCTAACAATATGCATAATGGCACAGCTCATTATGATTGTGCAACAAGAACATTTGAGATCAGTGACAATGAACTGGTGACAACCAACTTGCTTGCTGAACCTTTGGAGAGCAACTAAGGCCAAGAATCAATTCTGACTTAAATGGTCCATGACAGGAAGTCACAGCTACAGTATAGAGGGCAAACTCCTCAAAGCTTTCTGCTCTGCCAGCTGTTTACTTGCTGCATGTTTTCTGGTGACTGACTCATTTTCAGGATGAGCAGGGCACAATTTCCTTATGGGGTTCATTAAGCATCTAAGGCAGAGTAGTAAGAGGACTCTAGAGGAGAAGGTGTGCTTTTAGTTTCTACCAATAGCAACTCATTTGCATGCACAAAACATGGCCATTAGTATGTTGAACGCTAATGGTTGAAGAATGAAAAACAGTTTCCCTATAACAAGACATTGCACTACCGCCCATATTTATTATATAATTGTGTAACTCATGGGCGCCTGCAGGATTTTATCTCAGTGTTGACGGCAATTTGCAGAATGTTTCCCCACCAATTATATGGTTACTTATATTCTTTTGTGTGTGTTTTAATGTCCATGTCTGAAAGTGTAATTTATACACTGTGGTAGAAAAATAACTTACCAATCAAAAGTGTTTGCACACAGAGATTTTCTACAGTTACATACTGACTTAAAATTTACTAGAAATACACTCGATATTGTTTGCTATCCAATAAATTTACAGTATGTTCATTTTTTTGAGTACTATTTATTATCACGAAAATGTCACTTTATCAAAGTAACCTCCTTTAGCAGTTATAACAGCAGGGAAAATTCTAAGCATTCTTTCTACAAGGGACATTAAATACTGCTCTGGGATGAAGCACTTAACGAGTGCATTGAAAGGACAGCCTAGAATTTGATTATGCCATCACCACACAACCAGTTAATAGGATGTCAGAGATGCACTGTTATATTCTCTTTCCATATTGTGAAGTAAACTTGTTTTGTTTGACTTTTTTCATTTATAGTTGTTTACTTTCGAATGCTTAACAAGAATATGTTTTATGAAATAAATGGAAAAGTGGTAAAAACCTGAGATGGGCAAAAACTTTCGACTGGTAGTGTATGTTTTATGTTTACATATTTATCCATCACCATAACCAATTAAGCCCAACTGGGGGGGCATGGGGAGCCTATCCTGGGAACAATGGGTGCAGGTAGGAACCAACCCTGGGCAAATGCCAACACTCCACAGGGCGCACACACAGAATCACAGGGCCAATTTAGACTCGCCAATCAACCTACCCTGCATGCTTTTGGACTGTGGGAGGAAACCAGAGCCCCCTGTGGAAACCCGCGCAAGCACAGGGAGAGCGTGCAAACTCCACACAGAAAGGACCTAATCTCAACCTCGGGATTTATACAAGGACCTTCTGGCTGTGAGGCCGCAGCGCCGACCACTGGGCCACTGGACCACCGTGCCTCCCATTTACATATTTATATTCCACCTATTTCTCTTTTGCACTACAACCAAAATTTTATGTGTTAGAAAAGTAAGAACTCTGACAGATAAACTAATGGTAGGTTAATATTAGTAAACTGGGATAATTTATAAACTTTTACTTTCTGGATACTAATTGTTAATGAGCATTGTGAAGGCCTAGAAATTAGCACAGCTTGCATGCATCACTGTTGTGGTCCTAGAGGCCTTTCCCAGTAGTGTCTTCTTCTGCTGTCCTGTAGCTGTGGCCCTGAGGAATAATGGGCCACTTTTCTTCCCGGTTTTAACTAACCGTCTTCCCCTTCCTGTGGGTCTGAGGAGATGCTGTGTTGCAGGCCAGGTGCTATGCCAGGCCTGAGCTTAAGGGAAAGTTCTATCTGTGAGAAAGTTATTTCTGTAGCATCTTAGAAATGATATAAACCACTCTGCTTGTGCCCTATATCTGCCTCGAGCAAATAGTGAGCATTGTGAGCTAAACTGTCTCAAGCCTGGTGGATGTGGGACCTGTTGTAACAGAGCAGGAGCACTTTTTCTATACTCTAGTCATTGTTAATCCGATTCATCTTATTAAATAATCTATTCATATGCAAATCAAGACCTGCATCTTGATTTGACACAGGTATTACATACTCATCTTTAGATCCATGCCTAGTTGTTTACTAACAAGTATGATTGTCATTATCATCATAAGATGGTGGATGCAGGACCTCAACGTTACTCATCTCAGGAGGGGCTGGTCTTGATTGCCTGCTTGATTTTCCTCTCTATTGATAATCAAATGAAAAAATAACAAAAATGCAATTATTATCTTAGCTTTGTTTTTGCATCATCTCATCTAAGCTGTGATGTGTGCTATTGCATAGAGGATGTGAATAAAACACCTCACATCTGAGCAGATTTTTATATATATATATATATATATATACAGTACATATATATACAGTACATATATATATATATATATATATATATATATATATATATTTAAATTTATATATATTGAACTTAAACCATTAACCCTCTTCCATCATCTTAACTGTCTTAACCCTAACCCTAACCTTTGTTGTTTGGAACAAGATCATGGTCTCTTAAACTCCATCTCCGTGCCCTCATAGATTTCACCTGTGATTTGTTCTAAATTCAGCTTCTGTGTCATTCGGATGTAACCTAATTGCCACTATGGGACGCTGTACCTTTTAAGTTTATCCTGCTGCAGACCTGTTTTAACTGAGGTTTAACCTCAAACTTGCTAAAAATTGTTCAAACTTATTTCAGTTACAATGTGCATTTCTACTCATTTCACAGATCCAAATGGGACGTTTGTGACAACTAACATATGGAAATGACTGGAAATGGTTTGATGTCTCTAAAGCCAACACTGATTTATAAAAATGCTCACACCAACCAATATCGCAATCGTGCAGATTTATTTGGCTCTATTAGAAAGCTTTTCCTGGTGTCAATCTTTTTTTACTGAAAATATATATCTGTGTTGCATTGCTGTACAGTCCTTTCTGTGTGGAGTTCATATGCTCTCCCCTGTGTTTGCATGGATTTTCGCCAGAGGGTCCGGTTTCCTCCCACAGTCCAGCATGCAGGATAGGTTGATCGGTGTGTCTAAATTGGCCCTGTTGTCACTGGCCATTGTTGGTTTCCAGCTGCACCCATTGTTCCTGGGATTTAGTTGGGATTTAGTGGTTTCAGAAAATGAATGGTTCAAGTGAGAAGGATTGGTGATACCCTGTGCAAACACAGTTATAAGGGTGGCACACAGAACACTATGATTGTCTGAGGACACAGACAAACATAACTTATATGGATATTGAGACTAGCCATAATAAGTAAACACATATACAGGGTATACATGGGCCAAACTTAAAGGAGTGCTTTCTTTAGGACAAACAGTCTGCCTTAATATTTCTTCCTTGGGTGAGTCTGTGGTTTGTAGAGCAAGGATGTAAAGGAGGTTGGGGGGCCCCTATCCTTGAGGTACATTCTGTTGTCCGTAGGTCCCTAAATCTCAGGGCCTTAAAAGCTGGAATGCTGGCCTCCCTTGTTGTATGAATGCTGGCCTCCCTTGTTGTGTGAATGCTGGCCTCCCTTGTTGTGTGAATGCTGGTCCCCCTTTTGGTTTGCTGCTATCACTGCTCACTTTCTGAACTGTTCTGAACTGTCGATAAAGCACAAAAAATTCACACCAAACACAGGAATACAGATTTTGCACATCAAGCTCAGTCGAGTGGTACCACAAGACTGAGAGCGATTCATAAGCGTCAGCATCCCAGAAGACACTTTTGCCTTTGTTTCACCCCATCAATCTATACAAGATTTAACAGGTCTGTTTTGTTGTGTTCTGAGTTTTTGATTTTTCTCAACCAACCAGTTCGAGGTCCAATTTGGTAGAGTTGAATGTGTCTCGACCCATATAAGTTTCAGCAGGAACGGTCGAGTTTCAAGATTTCGGTCAATGTACATGTCAAAAAAAATTTAACAGACCCGTTCAATGTCCAGGTTCGTCAAGTTAAGAGGCAATTGAGTTCCAAGGATCTACTGTGACAACAACAATAATAATAATAACCTGAGGGTCATGGCATTATGTTACTGTTTATATGATGATATCATTCATTCCAGGCGTTAACTGTGCAGGGAAAACAGTAACAATATTAAACTCAGCTTTACAAAGCATATGAGAATCTTTTGAGCACATCTGACGGTGTCTGGCCCCAGAGACTTGTCAGGTGACTACAGTAGGTGGTCATGGAACAACACAGAAGAGGATTTATAAGCAGAAAGAATTCATAGGTTCTCTGTCTGCCTGGACTGAAAGGATGAGAGTCACATTTTCTATTATAGAGATCTTTCCATCTTCACCCTAAATGAGATTAGTGTGTATCTTGCATGCCTATATAAAATTATTTAACTCTGCAGTATGGAAGTATCACTGGATTTTAAAAATAACTGCATGTCAACTTCATTATACAGGGTATATAACATTAATGTTTGTTTGAAATGCTTTCTTCCAGGACTCCATTCTCAGCAGAGCGCACTTGAAGTTGGGTCATAGAAGCTCAGGTATCAGAAACTCAGTAATGCTGGGAAACATTCATATATATAAATTTCCAACTTAAAGAACACACCATAATATATAAAATATCTAAGTACTAACACAGAACAGAAGATTATGCTTTATGCAATTTTATGCAAGTTTCAATCATTTTAACTTAATTCATTTATATAAATAATATGGAATTCAGTTATATTTTACATTTGTGCTGAAGTATCAACATAATGTTTGTGTAAATACTGTAACTTTTTTGGAAAAACCAAACTTATTCACTATTACAAAATCAATATTATGCAGTCAATATATTGCTGAATTACGAATCAGTCTTGTTTAAGAAATTGTTCTAATTGTATCATACTGGATGATTTAAAAACATTTTTAAAAGCAGGATTCTTAAAGGAATCATTACATTGTATTAGTACAGCATGGTGAACAATATTTCTAATACAATGTTTTCAATAAAGCTGTAGGGACTGTGTGTTTTATATTATACTTGTAGCTTATGAATGGTAAATGTTGGATATTTGAAAATGAAAAACTTTGAAAAATTTTATACTTTTTATACTTTTAATTCTGCAGGTCAAAGAAGAGAAAGAACAACAACCCTGACAAAAGATGTCTGACATAATTCACCAAAACTCAACTCAAAACTCTCTTATTCATCCTCAGATTTTTTTCATCACTGGTTTTTCTAACATTCCACATGCAAAATACTACTTTATTTTCTTATGTTGCATCTATATAATCACTGTCCTGGCGAACACTTTTGTCACACTCATTATTTATGTAGACCGTTCTCTTCACATCCCAAAATATATGGCTATTTTTAACTTAGCAGTAGCTGACTTGGGTGAGAGCACAGCTATTTTTCCGAATGTGATTAACGTCTGTCTGTTAAATATACAGCAAATAACCTATGAGGCCTGCTTGACTAACATGTTTTTTGTATTCTTCTTTAACTCCATGCAGTCATTCACACTTCTGCTTCTAGCATATGACAGGTTTGTTGCAATTTGCTTCCCACTGAGATACCACAGCATTGTCACAAACACTTCAATGGGCATTATTCTCACTGTGGCATGGGGAATTAATTTTATGCTTTTGTGTCTTGCCGTTGCTTTGATCACCAGACTGTCTTTCTGTAAATCCACAATTATTGATAGCTACTTCTGTGACCATGGGCCGCTATACAGACTGGCCTGCAATGACAATCTACCAAATAATATATTAGGAATAGTGTACATGATCTTATATTTATTTTTACCCTTAATTGTGATTGGTTTATCTTATGCATGTATTTTGCTATCATTGTTTAAAATTGCATCATGGGAAGGACACTGGAAAGCCTTAAAGACCTGCTTTTCCCACCTAATATTAGTGTCTGTATATTATTTTCCAATATTGGGTATTTACATAGCTGCAATGGCCGGCTCTGTCCACCGCAATGCAAGGATAATTAATATATCACTCTCCTATGCCATTCCTGCCATGTTAAACCCCATTGTGTATTCTCTGAACACTGCTGAGATCAAGGATTTTATAAAAAAAATTATCAGAAGAAATAAGCACAGAGTTCAAGAAGCCACATCAGATAGACATTCGACATTACTCTAAAATTTCCCCATTCGGAGATTCATTCTGTTCACTGTGTTGGAGTAGTTTGTTTTTGTTGTTTTAGTTTCAATGAGATGGGTTAGTTTAGGGTTTCTCAGCCCTGGTCCTAGAAGGCCAGAATCCAACATACTATGCAGATTTCCTTGATGAAACACATCTTAATCAGCTAATTATCAGGTTTAGTAGCTGTGTTTGAATATGGAAATCTGCAAACTCTATTGGATTTTGGGCTTTCTGGACCTGAATTGGGGAACCTTGGGTTAGTTGGTTACATGCAAATCTATGAAACATGAACATCTGAATGTAAACAGTTTTATACTATATGTGTGTATATGTATGTACTTAAGCAGTGAGTATCAAATTTTCTTGTGTGTTCTTTACAGTGTGATTAGTCTATAAAAACTGTTTTTATTTTGTACAGCATCTGCACAAATCACATTACCTGCGCTCAGTTCAGCAGTGCTTAATTTTAGGAATGCATAGTTAGGGGCAAAGCACCATAGGTGATAGGCACCTATTACAACCGTTGATATATTTCACTATTATTACTATTATACTTTCTGTCATGGGAGTCTATGGCACCCATAGAACTGATTGGTAACTTTTTTTGAAATTTGGCAATTGATAGAGGACAGTTCAAACTGTTCATACACCAAATTTGGAGTCAATCCATTCATCCTTATAGTTATTCTTATTTTTATAAAGCTTAATCTGGCACTTTTTGCAACATAAATGTGATTGTTTCAGAATTAGCTGAATTCATTTTCATCCAACGTGTATGAAACTATTAAACTTAGGGTACTTAAATTTAAAATGTGATTGTAAGCAAATATGCCACTTCGTATATTTATATATTTTTTAATATTAGTAATGTTTATTACTTTACCCATTGAAATATATTTCTTTCTATTAAAGAAACAGCTATTGTCCTTTTAGGGTATTAGGTATGGGCTGATATTTGTGCCACTAGAAACTGAATATGAATAATGTATGTTTTAATCTGCAGTTGTTGCATTAAAAAACTGAATCTGAATAATGAATCTGATTCCAATAACTTGAAGCTGCATTTATCCTACCTGGAACATGTGCCACTCTGTATTTACAAATTCACTTCTCCAAATTCAATTTCAGTTCTCACAATTGAATTTCAATTTATTGAGACTCACAATCCAGGTCCATGAGGAAAATTTATCGACTTTTTCTCACAACGCAACCCATTTCCACGTTACGACAATTCTGCAGGTCAGGGTAAAGTGGAAGCGTGTGCCAGGGTGTCACAAGCGCAAATGCGGGATCATATACGCAGTCACCATATACGTAATAAAAATTAAGCAGTACCAGCACTGCTAAATTTGAATCTTTATCATACCACTGTCACGGGTTGTCAGCCGCTCGGGCTGGTTATCGCACCGCTTGGGGGGCGGCAGCTGTTCCGCAAGGAGGGGCTCTGGGTCCGGGAAGACAAAGGGCTCGTCCTCTTCATCCTCGCTCGGAACCCAGAGCCTCGCCAGGGAGCAGGGTCCCAGACCGTACGGTCCCAGGTCGGGACCCAGGACGAGCTCCTCCTCCTCTTGAGGGAGTCAGGGGCTGGAGAGCGAGCAGGCGCCGAGATAGATTGGCTCTTCCGGGAGCTTCTTCCTCCTTCCCTTTTTGAGGTCCGTCATTGTGTCATGGGTGTACGGCCGGCCGGCAGGCAGGCAGGCAGGCAGGCATCAAAGACGAGGGCACGAACATCGACTGACATCAATGACGGACAAGGGAAACCGGGGAGACCAGGACTTAAATACACAGGACTAATCAAAGTAACTAGACAAAGCTGGAGACGATCAGGGAAATACACGTGGGTAATCAGGGGGCGTGGCACACACGAGGAGCGGACGAGCCGGGCATGACAACCACCACTTCTCACAAGTTGCCAGTACTCTGCTACTCAGAGACAAGCGTCTGTTGTTCCCAACACCCCCGCCGCAGTTCTCACGGTCAACTGCTGTAGTCCTCGAGACTGGTCTTGGTCTCGATACTGGTCTCGAGACCGATTTTTTGTGGTTTCAGTCTTGTCTTGGTCTCGACTCTAATGGTCTCGGTCTTGCCTTGGTCTCGGACATAGCGGTCACGATGGGATGGGGAAAAAAAGAGAAAACAGCGCAATATCATTATTTATTACGTGCCTCAATTCAAATGCAACCAGTCAGATGCATCTATTTTAAAAACGTTACATTGTATACATTTTCTCAACAGATACTGCCAGCACTTCACAGTCCACACACATTATACACATCGCATCATAGCGAAGTCAGCAAAGAAATGTCCAAAAATGACCGCGAAGTCGGCAGTAATTAACTTTGGCTTTACAGAACACAAAGAGTATATTTTCAAAACGTCCCAGAAAAAGAAACATTCTGCTTTATGCCGATTTTGTCAAACCACCTTGACGGAGACTGCTGTGTGGGTGTATTTTTTAATTATTACAGTGGTGTTATTTGACATAATAAATCGTCATTGATTTTATATAGCATCTGTCTATGGGCTTTGTGTTGAGCAAGCATTCGTTCTGTGCTAAATGGTAAGTAATTTTAGTGACGTTGATATCGAAGTGTAAAGATTACAGTGGGAGAATTCCAGTTTAGGGGGCGGCATGGTGGTGCAGTGGTTAGCACTGTTGCCTCACACCTCTGGGACTCAGGTTCGAGTCTCCGCCTGGGTCACATGTGTGTGGAGTTTGCATGTTCTCCCCATGTCGTCATGGGGTTTCCTCCGGGTACTCCATTTTCCCTCCACAGTCCAAAATTATGCTGAGGCTGACTGGAGTTCCTAAATTGCCCGTAGGTGTGCATCCCCATCCTGGGTTGTTCCCTGCCTCATGCCCATTGCTTCTGGGATAGGCTCCGGACCCCTCGCGACCCAGTAGGATAAGCGGTTTGGAAAATGGATGGATGGATGGAATTCCAGTTTATCTATTAATGGATACAACAAAGTCTATAGCATAATTATAATTCAAATAAATTAGGTATTTTACATTCATTAGAAAGCACGGTCTTAGAGGTGCAAGTCAATCTGGAGGTTCATTCTCTCCAATTCAAAGCAAGGAATCATTACATAGCCATATTCTTAGCTTACCCGAGGCCTCTGTCCCTGGTATAAGAGACTTAATATGAACATTTTTCTGGTACATTCCATCTCTTTCCCTTGACGGGGTCTGATAAAATGGTTATAGGAGAGGATTGCTGAGAATATTATTTTCCATCAGGTCTCGTAACCATGACAAATCTGGGAGATTTTAAATGAGAGACATATGAACAATATAATTGAAAAAGATAACATGAATTTGATTTAACAAGTAAAGACACTTTGCAGCAATGCCTTTTTTCTCTACAGTTGATCTGAGTAATGTGATGTCAGTTCTAGCACTAGCCTGTATTCGGTCTTGGTCTTAACCAGACTTGGTCTTGGTCTCGCCTTAGTGTGTCTTGGTCTTGATTTTGGTACCCTCAAGTTTCGGTAGTGTCTTGGTCTTGATACCCTCCTGTCTCGGCAATGTCTTGGTCTCGGTTTAAGCGGTCTTGACTACAACACTACAATACAGTAGCGACACTTTTATTTCTCCACTTCGAGCACTGCTTATACAGATCACCATATTAAACGCTAGTTCAACTGATGCTCCCGGTTATTAGCACAGTACACAAAGAGCGCTGTAGACATGCAGCAGACCAGAAGCATAGCACTTCAAACCCACTTTATAATTTTACATTTAGATCGATACAGGGGTACGTGTAGATCTTCAGATTCAGCCTTTATTGCAACAGGTTACATTCAAGGCTGGACACCTTGCAGAAGTTGTTAGGACTTGTTGCACATTGTCTGGCTAGATGGTTAATAATATCTATACTATATTGGCAAAAATATTGGGACATCCCTCCAAATCATTGAAAATCATATGATCCAATCACTTCTATAGCTACAGATGTATAAGATCAAGCACTTAGGCATGCAGACTGCTTTTACGAACATTTGCAAAATAATGGTTCACTCTCAAGAGGTCAGTGAATTTAAGCATAGTACCATGATAGGATGCTGCAAGTGCAATAAGTCCATTCGTGAAATTTCGATGCTACTAAATATTCCACAGACAAGTGGAAACAGTAGGGAGCAACAGCACCTCGAAGTAGTAGGCTTCGTAAAATTACAGAGCGGGAACAACCCATACTGAGGTGCAGAGTGTGCAGAAGTTGCCAACTGTCTGCAGAGTTAATAGCTACAGACCTCCAAACTCCATGTGGCCTTCAGATTAGCTCAAGAACAGTGTGTAGAGAACTTAATGGAAGGGGTTTCCATGGCCGAGCGGCTGCATCCAAACCGTACATCACCAATTGCAATACAAAGCGACAGATACAGTGTTGCAAAGCACGCCACCCCTGTACTCTAGAGCGGAGGATATATGTTCTCTGGAGTAACAAATCACACTTTTCTGTCTGGCAACCCAATGGAAGAGTCTGGGTTTGGCAGTTGCCAGTGCGAGATGCCTTGAAAACACTACTTGCCTAACTGCATTGTGCAAAAGGTAAATACTGGAGGGGGGATTATGGTGTGGGGCTTGGCCGCTTAGATCCAGTGAAAGGAATTCTTAATGCTGCAGCATTCAAAGCCATTTTGCATAATTTCATGTTCCCAACTTTGTGGGAACAATTTGGGGATGGCCCCTCTGATCCTTGCCTAGACCCTCATCATTGACCAACACTAATAGCCTGACCTGTGCCTTGATCCTGAATTTTGAGTACTGCCTCTGTCTGCCGTCAACCGACGCTGATCGCCTGACCTGTGCCTGGATTTCAATTACTGCTTCTGCCCACTGCCGACCGACACCAACCTGTGCCTGGATCACAGATTTCAAATGCTGCCTATTTACAATGTCGACCAACCTCGATCGCCAAGAAACACCTTTATCCTCCCTCGAAATCTTTGATAACAGTAATACCGATGGTGTGACACATTTGGAAATAAAAATCATGCTTACCTACAGTAACTGACCTGCACTAGCGTCTACCTTTCGTGGTTCCTCACAGAGAGTTCCTTTTGCGTCCCCCAATGCAGTAGCTGTGATAGGGAACAACTCCCTGACATGGTTAGAGGCCAAAACGGCACTGCTTAGATGTGCTCTGCGATCAGAAAAGGATGCAGTTGGTGCTATCTAATGGAGAGAGTTCCACAAGACATCAGCTGCCTCACTGCAAATGACAGTGCGAGATGCCTTGAACTAAGCCATGGACGAGGAGCTGCAATGAGATGAGTGAGTTTTCCTCCTGGTGAAGAGGTTGCTCAGTATGATGGGGTGTACAAATCTAGCAGGGGTCTGTGGAAGAAATACTGTATGGTAAGAAACACATCATTGACACTCCCATCTCTGAGATAGAACTCGAAGGGGACAAGGGCTTCAATACCTGGTGGACTGGGTGAGGTACAGTCCAGAAGAGTGTTCCTGGGTGCCAGTCAATTGCCCAACCTGTGCCTGGATCCTGGATTTTGAGTGCTGCCTCTGCCCACTGCCGACGGACACTGATCACCTGACCTGTGCCTGGATCATGGATTTCAAGTGCTGCCTCTACCCGTTGTCAACCGACCTCAATCACCACATAGTAGGTGTACTGTATGTCAGAATGCAGTGAGGCCTACTCATGCCTGTAATCGTACTCTGGATTCTTAGCCATGGGTATAAATTAACCAACGAGTATAAATTATCCCTCAGAATCCTCTACTTTCAGATTATTACTTGTTAACATTTGAAATACAGTATTGCTTCCCAGTATTGACCCCAGCTCCAAAGTACAGTATCAGACATCTACAACATATCTCAACCAGCTTCCACAGTCCTTCAGCCATCTGAAACCTCAAGTAAAAATGAACTTGAACAGGTAACTGTGAACATGGGGAAATCCCTTCACAGCACTCTAAATCTTGTAGCTCCACTTAAGAAAATAAAGCATAGAGATAAAAAAAAAACTTGGTGTTCTGATCATACTTGTGAACTTACACAGGCTTCATGCAAGCTAGAGCTCAAAGATCACTCAATTAAACTAGAAGTTTTCAGATCAGCCTGAAAGAGAACGTTTTTTACATTTATTACATTTTTAATGGTAAAATAACTACGATTAGACAGACTATCCAGAGAATGTCGCTAGCTACATACAACTACCCACTTTCTGCTCGTCCTATTCGTACTGATAGTAACACTTTGAATCTCTCTTTCCTATAACAGTCAGAACTTCTGAGCTTGATTTCCTCCTGCCAATCCCTACGAAACTCCTCAAGGAAATTGCACCACTGATTAGCACTACCCTGTTAAACTTGTTAAACTCGTATCTTAGGATTGGATATGTTCCAAAACCTTTTAAAATGGCTGTTACTAGACCTGTTCAAAGGAAACCAAATCTTGAATCTAGTAATTTAGGAAATTATAGACCTATCTCAAATCTTTCTTGCATTTCAAAGATCCTGGAAAAAGTTGTTGTTCATCCGCTGTCTTCTTTCCTACAGAAAAATAATGGTAATAATATAATGGTAATTATTCAGTCTGGCTTTAGACCAAACCATAGCACAGAAACTGCCTTAATGAAAGTAATGAATGATCTACTTATGGTTTCTCAGCTTGGCTTTATATCTTTGTTGGTGCTACTAGATCTAACTGCAGCATTCAATACCGTGGAACATAATAGACTCTTGGACTCGCTAGAATCTGTGGTTGGCATTAAGGGGACAGTTCTCTCTTGGTTTTGCTTTTATTTAACTGATCATTATCATTTTGTCTACGTGAACAATGAATTTTCCAAGCCCACAAGTCAAATGTGGTGTCACACAGGGATCAGTACTGGGCCTTTTTTACAAACATTAAAAAAATGTATTATATTAGCCGTTCTATGCTCTCTTCATTGGCTTTAAGTTAAATCTCGGATTAACTACAAAATACTGCTATTAACTTATAAAGCACTGAATGGCCTTGTACCAGAATACCTTAGAAATCTGCTGGTTTCTTACAACCCTCCTCATTTGCTTTTATCTCAAGGAGCAGGATATCTATTAGTACCTATATTAGAAAGACCTAATGCAGACTACTGAGCATAGAGCCAGCTGTGGAATAGTCTTCCACTGCCTGGAGACCCCAAAATATAAATATATTCTGTGTACTCTGCTGCCCTGTGACGCCTTCACTACCTGTGGCATCTTTCCGGCCTGCTCGCCCTTCTGCGTGTGAGGTCTCTCCTGTATGCCCTGCTGCAGTACCACTGTTCTGTACCATCCTGCAGTCAGAAGCAGTACATGCACCTGCCTGCCATATCCTACCTCTCCCCCACTTTGAAACTCAAACGTTAACATTGGGACAGTGTGAATTGGGACTTGTTTTATTTTGCTCATTTGACTTTGGCTTCCTCTGCCGGGCCCTGGAGGATGGGCTCCCCCTTTGAGTCTAGTTCCTCCTGAGGTTTTTTCATTGTAGGGAGATTTTCCTTGCTACTGTCGGCTCTGGCTTGCTCACAGGGGGCTTTGGGTGGGATAATGTAAAGCACTTTTACATTATCTCCGCATGTATTGTTCTGAAAATACAAATAAAATTTGACTGAACTGAATCTAGAAGAGGGGGCGGCATGGTGGTGCAGTAGTTAGCACTGTTGCCTTACACCTCTGGGACCCGGGTTCGAGTCTCCACCTGGGTCACATGTGTGTGGAGTTTACATGTTCTCCCCATGTCATTGTGGGGTTTCCTCCGGGTACTTCGGTTTCCCCCCACAGTCCAAAGACATGCTGAGGCTAATTGGAGTTGCTAAATTGCCGCATGTCTGAGTGAATGGTGTGTGAGTGTGCCCTGCGATGGGCTGGCCCCCCATCCAGGGTTGTTTCCTGCCTTGTGCCCATTGCTTCTGGGATAGGCTCCGGACCCCCCACAACCCAGTAGTGGTTTGGAAAATGGATGGATGGATGGATGAATCTAGAAGAGAAGAGTGCTCTGAGAGGGCAGTTCACAGCAGGACGTGTGAGCCAGAGCAGCAACTCACTGACTGCTTTTATTGCCTGCGGTTAATAGACTTAACCGCAGGCAATAAAAGAACATTTTGTTTAATAACATACATACATAAATATTCATGCTTTAAGCTATTAAGTCCCTGATAATCATTCTTGATTGTCCATCTACTGTGACTCTGAGGACAAGCAGGACACAGGAACATTGGCAGTGAGCCAGATATTTATTAGAGGGGTTCTGGTTTCAGGGTCAAATAGGGTCAGACAGAACTGGTTCCAAGTCAGTAACAAAAGCTGGAACATAACAAACAACATGGTCGATTCACCAGAGAAATCATAAACATATTGCCTTCTGGGAAAAACAAGTGTTTTGGACAGCTGTCAGTAGTTTGATCCAAACACAGGGCAATTACGCGCTCAGGAATAAAACGGCAGGTTTACCAAATAAACATAGAAAATCTGTCAGTCAATTACCCTGCAGACATGCGCACTGCCTGCTCAGGCTCTCCCATCACCCTTGCATTTGTGAAATATTTCTTGTATAACTTGCATGCACTGTGTCAAATAACCACAAGCAGATGGGACAGACATTAGGGAACAGGGACCACAGGAGTTGGGTTCCTGAGAGTGCAACCATTGTTGGGACTGCAGGCAAGCTGGGCCTTGGTTGGGACATCAAGAGGTGCCGGTGGGACACCAGGAGATGAGAGGAGCACCAGTCAGACATCAGGAGGTGCTGGTGCGACTGTAGGTGGGGAGCACCCTAGCGGGGAGCACCCTGGCGAGACTGTACGTGAGAAGCACTCCAGTGGGCTGAGTAGTGAAGTGCTGTGGGACTGCTGCAGGCAGAGTGGCTTCTTGCAGTGTGCACAGCGGCAAATACTGGCCTGGCACTGGTGTCTGGCCTCTCTCCTCCAGCCTCTTCTCCCAGCTTCAGTAGAGATTCTCCTTGAAGTAGAGAAAGGCACAGAGGCTAGAGTCCTCACCTCTGGAGTGTGCTGGAACCAGTCCCCCATTAGGAGAGTTACAGAGGGCCAGCAGTGACCTCTGCTGGCCTAATCAGGAGGAGACAGGACAGATCATGAATAATGTACATTAACCTCAGCATGTTGTGGACTACAGTAGGAAGTGGGAAACCAAATTACGCAGAGGAAACCTGATAATGGTGCCACTGCGGTAATTCAAACCCTGGTCCCAGAGGTGTGAGGCAAGAGTGCTAACCACTTAGTATTATTACTATTATTATTATTATTATTACAGCATTTCAGTCCTCATTAGCAAAGGACCATTGAAACTCGTGTTATCAGTCATTACATTTTGTCAGCCATTTCACTTAATAATAAAAAATTATTACAAATAATCACAAGTATATTACAGATCCATAACATTACAGTGATACCTGGACTTTTTAAATGAAATATTAGTGAAATTGTCCTGCAAGAGAAAAAAACGTATAAACACAGAAGTTAATGGTAACAGCTACATCTTTAAAGATAATATTAGAGATTTTGAAAACACAGCTTAGGGCATGAGGTCAGGTGATCAGATGATCATAGAACATCTCAGATGAGGATATATAAAGAGCAGAACTGTTTCGTAGATCATTTGTCTGTTTAGACCGAAAGGAGGAGTGATCTACGAGACTCATTCAGGTAACATTGATATTTTCTGGGATGTTAAAAATGAATGAGTAAATTTCAATAATGAGTATAACTAATGTTTATTCCAAATACAGTTTTTTCCTAGCAGTGGACACTGTAGTAGCAGGTACTGGACATTTACCTGCCTTGGGGAACATTTATTTGTCACTTATCTTTGACAAAAATACACAACAGTATTGACAAGTAAACAATCAAACAATGAAATATTAATACTAATTTGGGTCATGTAAGCTTCATATGTCTGACTTAACAACATTTTATTTGTTAATTTTTTTGTTTTAATAATAAAAATGCAGTCTACATATCAGATAGATTTTACATTTTTGCCATTCTGCAGAGAGCTTCAGTACAACGTTTAACCAGTGGCGTTAACCAGACAGGAGTTCAGTCTATGGCTGGAGGTTTAACATCAGATGCAAGACCCTTTATTGATAACAAAAGAAAATGCAAGGATGAGCTCAAAAACAAGGCAGAATTTTGTTGCTTAGCAATTCCTTATCTTCTTCTTCTGCCTAAGGGCAGGTTGAGGGTCTGAAAGGGGCTGCAGCTGGATGTATTAATTCAATAGGCATAGGCGGCCAAGGCTTTCATGCGGAAGTGTCCACTGCCAATTTCTATCAGGATGCCATGTTGTTACACCACCCCATATTGCTTGTGCTGAAAAACCCATTTGGTATTAAAATATTTACTTAGAAAATACTGAATTCCAGTACGAGGAAAAGGTATAACATTGTGCATGTATGATTGAGCATTAGTTTTTTTCAGCATTTTTTCACCAGCAGTTTTTTTCAGCATTTTGTCATTTTCAGTATATTCAGCATTGTTTAGCTTTCAGAAGGATGCTGATTTCAGCATCGTTTTGTATTCAGTGATGAGTCATTTTCATCATTGTTATGCTTTGAGTATTGGTGTTGTAGTAAGTACTGGTGTTATAGTCCGTACCAGGCCTGGACTGGCCATCTGACATACCAGGCATTTTCCTGCTGCCTCCCCATGTCCAGGGCCAATTTTTAATCAGTACAGCCCTGTGATGCAGTGGACACTGGACTTGCAGTCAGAATTGTGTTGAATGTAGTATTGTATCATTTTCAGTATTGTGATGCATTGCCAATTGGTGTTTTAGTCATTACTGGTGTATTTAGTAACAGTGACGCTGAATGTCAATATCTTCGTGCTGAACATGTTTTACCATGATGACTGGTTTTAAGACATTTTAAGATAAGAACATAAAAACTGACTCAGTAACCAGTTATGTTGGGCATAATTTTCCATGCTTTGTTTTTTTTTAGTTTTATTTTTTTTATCATTTAAGACACTATATCACACCTCAGATTGGCAAATCAAGATTATTACAGTACAATGAAATTACATAGTTTAATCTATTTCAGAAAACAGGAGTGTTATCCGTACCAGCAAATTTAAGAAGGTAAACATCTTTTATTTTTCCAGATCAGAGAAGACTGAAACCAACAACCCTGAGAAAACATGGGCGACACGTTAAACCAAAATGCAACTGCAAACTCTTTCGTGCGTCCTCAGTATTTTTTCATCACTGGTTTTTCCAACATACCTCATGCTCAGTACTACTTCATGTTCTTGTGTTTTGCTTATATCGTTACTGTCTTGGGGAACTCCTTTGTCATGTTTATTATATACATAGATCGTAGTCTTCATACTCCAAAATATATGGCTGTTTTTACTTTAGCTGTAGCTGACTTGGGTGAGAGTACTGCTGTTTTTCCTAATGTGATTAAAGTCTGTCTGTTAAATATACAACAAGTAACATATGAAGCCTGCTTGTCTAACATGTTTTTTATATATTTTTTTAGTTCAGTACAGTCTCTCACACTTACTGTTCTGGCATATGACAGATTTATTGCAATTTGCTTCCCACTGAGATACCACAGCATTGTCACAAACACAACAATGGGCATTTTTCTCACTGTGGGATGCATTTGTAATGTTGTGTTTGTAGTGGTTGGAGTATCATTGGTAACTAGGCTATCGTTCTGTAAATATATAGTGGTCGATAGCTACTTCTGTGACCACGGGCCCCTGTACAAACTGGCCTGCAATGATAATCTGCCAAGTTATATTATAGTGATGTTATTCACAGTGTTACATTATTTTTTACCATTGATTCTGATTGGTTTATCTTACGCATGTATTTTGTTGGCACTGTTTAAAATTACGTCATGGGAAGGACGTCTGAAAGCCTTAAAGACCTGTTTTTCCCACCTAATATTAGTATCAGCATATTATTTTCCAATATTGGGCATTTACATAGGTGCAATGGCCGGTTCTGTCCACCGCAATGCAAGAATAATCAGTATATCACTCTCATATGGTGTTCCTGCTATGTTAAACCCCATTGTGTATTCTCTGAATACTGTCGAGATCAAGGACTTTCTAAAAAGAATGTTCAGAAGAAACAAACATAAGAGAACAATAGTAACTTCGGCAAATGATTAGGCTAGACTGAGAGACATTATCAAGAAATTAATCCAGGTTTATCTTCAGTGACTGTTGTAGCTTAGATTATTTGATTTTGTTATAGCTCCAGTAAGAAATGCTTTTTAAATAGAAATGTATAAGCAAGAAGAAAAAGAAATTGTGTAACTTGGATTATGTTATAGAAAAATAAAAATGGTTTCAGCATAAGGGTCAGAAGTTGAAATTCTTGTGGGGTCTTTAAACAATACTGCTAATACTGTATATATGCTTGTATATTTTGAAAATGCTGTTTAATTATAAAATGTATATTACAAAAAAAATATATAATTCACCCATCCATCCATGTTACACACCATTTAGAGTATTCAGAGGAAACTAATGTGAACACTACAGGGAACATGAAAACTATAAGTCACACAGAGTCAGGGTAGTAGCTTACAGTGATAACCACTGTGACAATGTAACTTATTTGTTTGGTATAATGTCTATACATTTAGAAAACCTCTAAAAATAAATTTGGCAGTATGATAACTTTATCACTTGTAAACTCAACCTGCATAACTAAATTTTGGGAATTTTATTATAAATTTAATTAATTTATTTAACTTCCTGTTAATTCCCACTGTCAAGTTTGTCTCAGAATAAAATCTTAGCATTTGACAAATTACAATACTTGGATTTCATTGCAGTTTCATTGTAAATATAACAAATGTTTATTGCTTTACTCAATAACATTTATGCATCATCAATATTGCTGTTTTAGCATTAGCAGAAAAATATTGATATTATTACTTTATCCATGCATAGTTGTGTCACATGCCAATTATATTACATCATCAACAATTTATCCTGTTCAGGGTTGCAGGAGGGCCTGAAACCTATACAGTATCAGGCAGCATAGACTACAAGGCTGACTTACAGTCTGTGGGGGGTACCACACACACACACACACACACACACACACACACACACAGAGAGAGAGAGAGAGAGAGAGAGAGAGAGACCTGTAATCATATCATTGTGCTCATTCATTTCTATGGGAAAAATGCTAACTGTGACAACCTGAACCCTTACAAATCCATTACCTCATAATCATAAGTAATCAAATAAAATAGAGTTTTTGCATTTTTAGTTTTTTGAATGCAGTCACAGATTTTTAGAAAATTGAGTTTCCCCTGAAAAAATGGTCCTCACAATGTCAGAGTAACATATTTTTATCACATTTCCCACAAGTCCCCACATTTTAATACGAGCGTATATATACGAGGTACCTGACTCGCAAGCACACAAAAGCCATTTAGAGCTAGCAGATCTCCTAAGCATATCTTTAGGCTGTGAGAGGAGACACGCATAAACACAACCTCCTATAGATTTAAAACATAAAGAAAAATCTATATTTTAAATTTCTCAGTGTACTGTACTAAAATAAGTTCAAATTAAATGTAAAAGTAAATGGACTGTAAAAACATGCAATTGATAGAACATAGAGTGAAATAATTGTCATGTATTTATTAATATAAATAAGGTGTAGGGGACTCGGTCATAGACCTTCCACTATCATACCGAAAGCAACTCCTCTATGGAGTATAGGAAAGGAGATTATGCAGGTAGAAAGATGTTGCTGAATCTAGGGTTGTTCATGTACCAGTCAGGAACTGCAGCAGCCCGGTCGAAACTGAAATTGTCCCAAACGACAACGCTGTCTACCTCTGGTTGAGCTGGTACACTTGATCTTGCAGACCAATGAGGAAAGCCAGCAGAAGCATGATGTTATATGGACTAAGGGTCTGCATGGCAGTGGAGGACCCCTTGGTAGCATATGGCAGCACACATGGTCACATTCCCTCCTCACTGGCAAGGAACATTCACAATAGCCAGGTGGCCAATGATGTTTCACCCCCTTCTCCTCTGTTTGGCAAAATGAAATCCTGCTTCATCAACAAAGACGCACAGCAAAATTTCCAGTGTTGAATTTCCAGTGTTACCTATGTCAGAGTTGCCTGGAGTTGATTCCGGTGTTCATTAGAATGTTATTCACACCAACATAGTTGAAAAGTCACCAGTAAGTGAGTTGTTTTATAGTGTTCGAATAAGAAAACACTGGCTAGAAGTTAACTGAAACTACTCCCATTCATAAGGCAAGCACAGACAAGACAAATTAAGACGTTCTGAGGCAAGGTGAAATTATAGGGGTAAAGAAATAATTTATATGTCCATTGGTTTTTGCTTTAATTTATGGTTTTACAAATAAGTATGTACAATTTGTTGTGAAATTTGCATTAAGTTTATATAACTTAACACAAGTTAAAACATAAAACTTCGATACCATTGTTCATTGTTTATTCCAAATGCTGATAAATTAGACTGCAATCATCATATGACGCGATAAAAATACTACATTATTAAACAGGACTGTCCGTGAGAATCGTGGTCAGCGCGATTCATTAATGTAGATAACGGCGCCATTATCCGCTTTTCTTTGTGCAGGCTCCTAAAAGGCGCGTTTTTGGCAAGATGAGCCTCGCCTTTTTCACAAAAGGAATCCAGCTCTAAAGAGATTTTTTTATGTTGTGCATACACATTATTTTAATTGCAAGTTGTGCTCCTTTTGTGCGATTTTTACTGCTTCTCATTCAGGTGTACTGTAAGACATACTTGGTAAAGTTCAGTTTTGGAACTCCAAAAGATTCATCAACCTTCAAGATGGATTGACATATGTGGACTTCATAAATGAAGGTAAGTTTCATATCTGATTTGAGTTCTTTGCTGTACTGCTTTTTTCATGCTTCATTTTTAGTTCACAATAAATTTGGACTGCCTTCAGGGACAGCTCCTTGTATTTATGATGACACTGAGATTGAGGAATTACTTCAAGCAAAACCTGACATGATGTTAAGAGTCAGAGACAACAGTACTGGTAGGTTTGGTCGTCTTCTCTTTCATTTTTTCATATCCTCATCTCTTAGAATGCTTATTTTTCCTTCCAGAATTGGAGATGTTACGTCCAGGAAGCAGCTCCTGCACTGATACTTTGTCCATATCTAGCCATTCATCAAGTGACCTACTGTAGACCACCAGAGCGTCCGACTAAGAGGTCTAAAAAGTTAGAAGATTCAGCAACTGTCGCTAAAGAGATTTTTTAATTTTATTTCTGCATTGCAATTGCATTTGCATTTTTTGTAATCAAATCATAAATGGCACTGTCTTGCTCTGTTTGTTAGCATTGTCATATTCTGCCATACGTTCATATTATGTGCCCTTTAAGGCAGAAATATACTTGCTGTTAACTACAGTATGTACGTATGTATATATGTACATCCGCGGTCCGTATCCTGCGTTCTTTGCACCGGGTTTTGTGAACGTACTCAAAAATTAATGGAACGTTTACGGAGATGCAATACCTGCGTAATTTATACGGGGCAGTGTTGCGAGATTTGCACTCAACAGTCAAGATGTTCACGTTTGAGGACCTGTTGATTGAGGAAGTCCGCAATTATCCTCATTTATATGACGTGACAAAACCTCTTCACAGTGACAAAATAGCATGTAAAAATAGTTGGCAAGAGATTTCTGTCACGCCCAGCTCGTACGATCCTCGTGTGTGCCACGCCCCCCTGATTATCCATGTGTGCTTCCCTGATCGTACTCAGCTGTGTCTAGTTATTTTGCTTCGTCTTGTGTATTTAAGTCCAAATCTTGCCTGTATCCCTTGTCTGTCATTCATGTTTGATGGTCGTCTGCGTCAGATGTTTCCCAGTCCGCGCTACACCATTAAATCCCTGTTTTTCCCCGAATTCCGCCTGCCTTGCCTGTTTCCTGCACGTCTTCCTGCCCGAGCGATCACCTGCTCCCCAGAGATCGCAGCAAACCGTGACAGAATGACAGACCGTAAGGAAAAACATCTTCCGTGGCCGAGGAGGATTACCTCAGCCTCGTTGACCAGGTGCCGTTTTGGATCACCCAGCCCGGCATCCGGGAAGATCTCCCGGCATGGGATCTCATCAGCCGGAGCTGGGACATCCTGGACCGGCTGCCCCTGGAAGAGGCCGCGCACCTCGCGGAGGAGGTGCGCAATAACTTCCAGCGGGTGGCCGAGCTGCGTGAACCGGGGACCATCCTCCCGCTGTCCGCCTTCGCGGACAGCGCGCAGCCTACCTCCCCGACGGTGACGCAAAGAAGGAGGAGGAGGAAGCCGACGGTCGCCCGGACGATCGTCCTGGGAGCGTGCGCGCTCTCCCCCACTTTCCTCTCAGCCGGTGAGCCAGAGGACTCCCCGGCCGTTCCTGAGATCACCAGCGTGGCGAAGCTGCCTTCGCGGGCAGCTTCCCCAGTCCGGAGAACACGCCGGCCCGCTGCGCAGCCTGAGCAGCCGCCTCCGCTGCTCGCTGCAACTGCCTGGACTGAGGAGCTCCCTCCGCTCCTGCCGCCTGCTGACCCCACTCCCGCACAGCCACCTCTGCCTGCGGACCCCGCTCCCACGCAGCCGCCTCTGCCTGCGGACCCTGCGCCGGAGCAGCCGCCTGCGTTGCCCGAGCAGGCAATCCCTACGCCTGAGGCGCTCCCACGCCTACGCCCGAGGCGCTCCCCCTGCCTGCAGCTCCCGTGCCCATGCCCGAGGCACTCCCTCTGCCTGCAGCTCCCGGACCCACACCCGAGGCGCTCCCTCTGCCTGCAGCTCCCGCGCCCATGCCCGAGGCGCTCCTTCCGCCTCCTGTGACTGTGGCCCCTGGGGCCCTTGTTCCTGGCCCCACTCCCATTCCTGACCCTTCTACAGTCCCTTCTGCCCCAGTTCCCGAGGAGGTCCCAGAGGACTCCATCATCGCTCCTCCCTCTTCGGAGTTGGTGGAGCTTGAGTGGGACTCCTCGGGGACCCTTCTTGTACCTCCTTTGCCCTCACCCCGGCGAGCCCGACCACGGCCAAGGGTCCTTATGTCTGTGTCCCGTAAGGGGAGAGGGCACAGACGCAGAGCTGGGGTCCCACCCGCCCTGCCCCCTGGCTCGCCCTCCCTCACCTGCGCTGGGGCTCGGTCGGTGCCTGCGGGTCCCCCTCCGAGGCCTCGTCGGCCTGCCTCGCTCCCTCCTCCAACTCCTCATCGGTCGCCTGCGGGCTCCCCGGACGCGGCTCCTCTGTCGCCTGCGGTTCCCCTCACTCTGGCGCGTCGGAGGACGTCGCCGCCTGCTGCGGCTCCCCCCCTCTCCTTGCCCTCGCCAGGGTCCCCTCCAGCTCCCTCATCCCGTTCCCAGGTGCTCCCTCCTGCTCCCTCCTCAGCCTCCGTCGGGCCCTCGCCCTGCCTCCTCTGCCTCTCTGAGGTCCCCTCCGGCTCCGGACTCCCGGCCGCCTGCGGCCCCTCCAGCTGCCTCCCGTTGCCCGCTGGGGCTACCTCGGGCTCCCCTTTATTCCCCCTCCTTCTCTCCCTGCTCCCCTGCCTGTCTCCCTCCTTCGTTTGCTCCTCCTCCTTTCTTTGTCCCTTGTTCCTCCTGTTTCTGCTCCTCATTCCCCGGTGTCCCCTTTGTTCACTCCCGGTCCTTTTGTCCTGCCAGTTCCCACTGTGTCCCCTTTCGTGGTCTGTCTGTCTGCCTTCCCAATCCTCTATCAGATTTTGTCTTACTTCCTGTCTTTGTGCCTGTTCTGTGTCTCAGTCCTGTTTCCAATGTCTCGTTGACGGTTTTTTTTCTTGTTTTCCCTCGTCTCGTCCGTCGCCTCCCCTGAGGCGCGCCCGGAGTGCGCACCTTTGGTGGGGGGTTCTGTCACACCCAGCTCGTATGATCCTCGTGTGTACCACGCCCCCCTGATTATCCATGTGTGCTTCACTGATCGTACTCAGCTGTGTCTAGTTATTTTGCTTTGTCTTGTGTATTTAAGTCCAAGTCTTGCCTTTATCCCTTGTCTGTCATTGATGTTTGATGGTCGTCTGCGTCAGATGTTTCCCAGTCTGCACTACACCATTAAATCCCCGTTTTTCCCCGAATTCCGCCTGCCTTGACTGTTTCCTGTCCGTCTTCCTGCCCGAGCGATCACCCGCTCCCCAGAGATCTCGGCAAACCGTGACAATTTCAAACATCCTGAATATTAATTCGGAAATTTGTAAAAACAAGTGCGAGACGGGTATGTTCGAGCGCGGAAAAAGTTAGCTGCAAGGGCTCTATAGCTCTTCCCAGTTGCGAGAAACCTAAGAGTGACAGCCAGTTGCTGAACACTGCCTATTGGGTCACTGTGAGTCTGTGTTCAATATGAGGGCGAATTCGGAGGAAGAAATTTGTCAAACACTTTAGGAGGTATTTGAAATATTCCCAGTGTTTTTCCTCGTCAATGTCTCTCAATGACAAAACCAGAGAAAAGAATTCCCCATTTTGCTGACAAGGTCTTTTAATTGATGGAATGTACCATCTCCGCGATTTGCATTTTCTTTTCTGGTGCCGTCTCAGTATAATGAAGATTAATATTTCTTTCGAGTGAAGACATGTTTGTTCATAATAACAGATGCCATAATCCCACGCTCAACTGGAGAACGGGTGAGCTTACCGCGTGGTCTCCTGCATGTATGTCCTCCTGCATTTCTGTGCCTTGTCGGACTTCCAGTGTGGAGAGCCCTGAACCGGAGGATCCCAGCCGAATTCCGGAGGAGTATCGGGACTACGGGGATGTGTTCAGCAAGGCACGGGCCTTCACGCTTCCACCACACAGAGACTGCGACTGTTCCATCGAGATCCTGGAGGGGGCCACACCTACCAAGGGACGATTATACCCAATCTCCCTGCAGGAGGAGCAATCGCTAGAAGATTATATCCAGGAGGGTCTCAAGCAGGGGATCATTCGTCTATCCACCTCACCAATGACCTCGGGTTTTTTCTTTGTAAAGAAAAAAGATGGTGGACTCCGAACATGTATAGATTACCGGGGCCTGAATTCCATCATCGTAAAAAGGAGAGAACCCCTGCCCTTAATCCCCTCCTCCCTCGAACAGCTGCGAGAGGCTTGGGTCTTCACCAAGCTCGACCTTCGCAGTGCTTATAATTTGATTCGGATTAAGAGGGGGGACGAGTGGAAAACCTCTTTTGTCACCAGTAAGGGGAAGTATGAGTACTGCATGATGCCTTATGGGTTAGCTAACAGCTCCTCTATATTTCAGGCATACATGAATCAGGTGTTCGGGGACCTCATTCACTGCTGTGTGATTGTCTATATTGACGATATCCTGATCTACTCGCCAGATATGGAATCCCACGTCCAGCATGTCCGCCAGGTACTGCAACGATTACGGGAGCACCACCTGTTTGCCAAGGGGGAGAAGTCCAAATTTCATCAACTCCGGGTCCAGTTCCTCGGCTATATCATCGGCCAGGGAACCGTGGCCATGGAGGAGAGGAAGGTAGCAGCTATCCGTGACTGGTTAAGACCACGCACTCTCAAGGAGCTGCAACAGTTCCTGGGGTTTGCGAATTTCTATCGCCGTTTCATATGTAACTTCAGCCAAGTAGCAGCTCCTATAACGTCCCTAACCCGGGGTACGCCCGCACGACTGTCTTGGTCGCCTGAGGCAGAGGCCGCCTTCGTGAGGTTAAAGGGGGCTTTCTGTTCAGCTCCAGTCCTCGTCCAACCTCAACCCGACCTCCCTTTTGAGGTAGAGGTGGATGCTTCTGAGGCCGGGGTAGGGGCGGTCCTGATACATCAGGTCCTTGTGGGTGTGTTGCCGGGGTGTGGGTTGGTGCATGCACTGGGGCCCGGCTCCGGCGTGGGGCCCTTTGGCACACTGGTGTAGCTGGGGTCCTCTTTAGTTGGCGGGGAGGTTGTTACCATTTGTCCACATGTGGTCCCTGTTTTTGGGGTGTCCACTCTGTGGGGGGGGGATCCAATAGAGGAGGAGAATGAACTCAACCTGGGTGTCTTTTGTAGTCTGGGAGTTGACTGAATGTTGGGGTGGGTGTAGTTTCCTCTGTGGTGGGGTCCGGTGGGCCGCCCTGGCCCTTGGGTCTTAGATTCCAACTGAAATAACTTCTTGGGCTCTATCCCCCCCCCCGTCACACTCCCTGCTGGTGGATGACGCCCCCGGCCTCTGGTGCGTTGATGGTTCTCAATGTCCGGGTCTGGATGCTCGGGTGGATACTGGCTCACTCTCGGTGGCTGTTTTTGGACCTTAAAACTCTTGGGTGTGAAGTAGTGCATTTGCCTATATCATCTGAAAGAACATATGGAACAATATGTCAAATTACAGGCGATAACTTAGGACTTCACTCAATTCTTGGCTTCAGTAGCCACTAATTTTGTCGATTGTGTTTGATAATTAAATGGGATGCTCAGATGTATTTTGCGAGGATGATCACAGGGTCATAATGCGTGATGAGCAAAGTTTCCAATCAGACCCACAGTTTAGCAATGTTTATGGGGTCAAGAGAAATTCCGCACTAAACACTTTACAGTTTTTTCATGTGTGCAGCAACTTTTCCTTTGATATCATGCATAATGTCCTTGAAGGAGTGGCTCAGTATGAGCTCAAGTTGTTGTTTGCCTAAATGTGAACATGGACCACACTGGAAACAGTTTGGGCTTGAATTCAATTCAAACTCTATGCCTTATAAGGAACACCCCCTTGTTGTTTGGAGATGTTGCTTCACTTTCAAATCAAAACTGGAACTTGCTGCTTCTATTGTTACAAATAATGAACATTTTTTTTTTTTTACCAAGCATTACTTATGGGATGACTGTAATACTTAAGAACTTAATTCATGAACACCACCAACTTTTTAAGCTATTGTATCCAAACTGAAATTTAATACCCAAACATCATTTCATGATACATTACCTTTCATGCATTAGGAAAATTGGTCCTCTTTTGCACACTTGGAGTATGACATTTGATGCAAAGCATAAGCTTTTTAAAAACTTTAAAAACATCACAAGTCTTTAGCCAAAAAACACCAGATGGCTATTGGGTATCATTGGGACACATTGACATTCCAGCACAAAGAATATGGCCCAGTGTCTTTGTACTGTTTTGAAGAGTCTGGTGTTGTTAATGAATTGGTTAGGTCTCTTTCATTTCCACAGCATGAAAATGTTTGTTGCACTATCCATCCATCCATTTTCCAAACCGCTTATCCTATTGGGTCGCAGGGGGTCCGGAGCCTATCCCGGAAGCAATGGGCACGAGGCAGGGAACAACCCAGGATGGGGGGCCAGCCCATCGCAGGGCACACTCACACACCATTCACTCACACATGCACACCTATGGGCAATTTAGCGACTCCAATTAGCCTCAGCATGTTTTTGGACTGTGGGGGGAAATCGGAGTACCCAGAGGAAACCCCACGACGACATGGGGAGAACATGCAAACTCCACACACATGTGACCCAGGCGGAGACTCGAACCCGGGTCCCAGAGGTGTGAGGCAACAGTGCACCACCATGCCGCCCCATCTGTTGCACTAATTGAGTTAAAATTGATGGTGCAGAATATCGAATCAGTTTTATTGTTTGTCATGAGATACAGCATGAGCTTCCAGTCTTTTTGAGAATCACACAAATTCTGATGATGCGTGATATGTTTTAAATAATCACTATCATCATATGCAGTAAAGAGCATAACAAATATCTAGCACCATAAAATATTTCACCACAAACTCAGATGGCAGGCTTCTCTCCTATTTGACTTTTCAATTGAACATAAAATAGAATATAAATAAAACAATATAAATAACAAACATAAAACTTATTTTTAATGTTTTCTTCACTGGTGAAGTGGATTTAAGTAAAGAGCTTTGATGGTGCTGCAAATGGCTTTGCACAGTAGTAGCATTAGACGCAGTGTACGGCATTATCTTCCTACAATGCATACAGATGGTTGGTGTTTTGTCTGTCACCCTTTCGCCGTTAATATTTTCCGCCGGGTTCCCAAAGTGCTGCCACACAAATGATTTAAATGTATCTGGGGCATCTACTATGGTAATTTTGTAAGACGCCAACATGATTACAGCAGTTGATTTGCAGTGCCTTCGCGAGACCGCTTTTCACTCCGACGAGAAATCTGATGTTGTAATATCCCCTATTACACCCCTATTAAATACCTATATGTGAAATAAAGTTCACTTCAACTAATGAGCTTAATTTTCACTGGATATGTGCTTCCATTTAACTTTAGAGAAAAATGCTGATTTTATTAATAATATGGCGGTGGTGGTGGATGGCTAAATGAATTCAGAATTCTACAATTTTATACATGTATATAACTGGGTAAATAGGTGTAAGCAAATCTAATTCCTCACCCTGCTAAAACTTATTCCATTTTATCAATGTTACATATAATGTGTCAAATAAATTACATACTGAATATTACGTAAACCACATGTTGCTGTATGTTATATTATTATTCTAAATTAATGAAAGATGATACTGTATATCACTTAATGTACAGTAAACAATACTGTACAGTGATGATCTCAAGACGTCCTGTAATATCTCCACCAATACTCAACTTATCAAAAACTAATAGTCATTATGTTTTGTGAGGTATTTCAATACTCACTAGCAAACATTCAAAAAGACAAATCATTTTAATTTAATATCTGATACCAGTAGCTGATGGTTTCTAAGGATCAGAGATGAAAGTCAGGTGACTTATAAGTCAGAGGACCTATAAAGAGCGGAACGATTTCCTAGATCCTTTGTCTTTTTGGACGGGACTACAGAAGGCATTACAACACTCACATTTTCTTTTATAGATACTCCACAGGTAACATTTGCACAGATAGGTAAGTCTGTCCATAAATGTATGTACATTTTTTCCATATAGATGATAGAACTTCACTAAATAATAAAAATGACTGCATGTGGTCTTCGATATGGATAAAATTTGATGTTAATGTTTCATTTGAATACTTTTCCAGAACAGGACAGCATTTCTAGTAGTGAGCACTTGAAGTATGTGTCTGCTGTTCTTACATGTATTGGATATTTAGCTGCATGACACTTAATTATCATTTTTAAATCTGTATTATTCTAGAAATTAATCGCAAATTAATTTTGACAAGCAGATTGTCAGATTGACAAATAGAGATAATTACTAGGACAGTTAAATAATGTTTTTACATTTGAAAAAACAGAGAAATTTTCGCTGGGGTGGCATGTTGGCTCACACAATTTCCATGCTCTCCTCATGTTGCATGATTTTCTTCTGCTATTCCAGTCTTCTACCGCACTCCAGGAGGATATTTGATATCTGTAAATTGCCCATAGTATATGGTGATGTGTATTCTGTGTGTGTGTGCCTGGTAATGCACCGAGGGCCATCCCAAGTGCTTCCATGCCTTATGCCCTGAGCTGCCGGCGATAGGCTCCAAGCCCCTAGTGACCCTGCACTGGATAAGCGGCTGGGATACAGGTGGATGGATTATCTGTAAAGCAACCCGCAAGTTTAAGAAGGTAAACATGTTTTCCTTTTTCAGGTTAAACAAGACTGAAACCAAGAACCCTGAGAAAACATGGGCGACACATTAAACCAAAATGCAACTGCAAACTCTTTCGTGCGTCCTCAGTATTTTTTCATCACTGGTTTTTCTAACATACCTCATGCTCAGTACTACTTCATATTCTTGTGTTTGGTTTATGTGGTCACTGTCTTGGGGAACTCCTTTGTCACACTCATTATTTATGTAGACCGTTCTCTTCACACCCCAAAATATATGGCTATTTTTATTTTAGCTGTAGCTGACTTGGGTGAGAGTACTGCTGTTTTTCCTAATGTGATTAATGTCTGTCTGCTAAATATACATAAAATAACGTATGAAGCCTGCGTGTCTAACATGTTTTTTATATATTTTTTTAGTTCAGTGCAATCTGTCATGCTTACTGTTCTGGCATATGACCGGTTTGTAGCAATTTGCTTCCCACTGAGATACCACAGCATTGTCACAAACACAACAATGGGCATTATTCTCACTGTGGGATGCATATTTAATTTTCTGTTTATGATGACTTCAATGCTATTGGTTACTAGGCTGTCTTTCTGTAAATCCGTAGTGATTGACAGCTATTTCTGTGACCACGGGCCTCTATACAGATTGGCCTGCAATGACAATATGCCAAACTATATCATGGTAATGTTATTCACAGTGTTACATTTTTTTCTACCATTGTCTCTGATTTTTTTATCTTATGTATGTATTTTGTTGGCGCTGTTTAAAATTGCATCATGGGAAGGACGTCTAAAAGCCTTAAAGACCTGTTTCTTCCACCTAATATTAGTATCAGCATATTATTTTCCAATACTGGGCATTTACATAGGTGCAATGGCTGGCTCTGTCCACCGCAATGCAAGGATCATTAATATATCGCTTTCATATGCCATTCCTGCCATGCTGAACCCCATTGTGTATTCCCTGAACACTGCTGAGATCAAGGACTTTGTAAAAAAAATTTTCAGAAGAAAACAATACAAGAGCACAACAGTAACTACGGCAAACAATAAGTGACAAATAATCAACTAATCAACAAGTGGTTCAGAGACATTAACATGAAATTAATTCAGGTTTATTTGTTATGTACAGTCTAGAAAGATAGGTTAGTTATTCCTGCATTGGAAATTTAGAACAAGACTTCAAAATGAATGTTAAATTGTTTAAAGAATGTAATTATTAAACAATAAATTACTGTGTGTATATATACTTCAGGGCTGTGAATGCATTAAAAAATATAACCAATTAATCGAAGAGTTTTTTGTGAGTTACTGAGATGTGAAAAAAGGCAAAACTAACAAAAACTGAGCAAAAATTTATATCAAATTAACTTTAATGTGGATTACATGCAATAAACTTGAAGCATTTAAAAGCGATTTGTGTTTTTGTTACTGAGTTTTGGCTACATATTTGGGGAAAATGGTTAAAAAATAGCATTACATCAGAGCAACAAAAGGCTATTTTAATATACCTAGAAGTTTATGGTGATGTCAATTTCTCTACACAAAAAACATTCTATGTTTTTCACCATAACATTTTTTTTTTCCGAAAAATTCTCAGGATCACGAGAATGACCTATACTTTAATATCTGTTTAATGGTTGTATTAAAAATTATGATGTACAGATTATTCATTTGCAACAAAAATACTACTTGCAAGCTGGAATGGCTGCTCTACCAAGTACTCAGTATTAAAGCTTATGCTCTCAATTTTCCCCAATGTATTGTAATTTCTTTATTGTTTGGTTATTATTTTCACTAATTACTAATAAATGCATTTTGTCATTTGTTTTTAGAATTTATTCTATTTTTTTGCTTGTATAAGTTTCTTGATGAAGATTTAGATTTAACAAAATATTCTTTGCAGTGTCATTTATGTTGTACACATTAAGTTATGGTTTTTTTAATTTTAGTTACCTTTTGTTTGCTGCCTGGGAAAGGCCTGGTTGGGGGGTGTAAAATATGTCATTAGGGTAAATATTGAGTCATCTGAGAAATAAGAAATTGGATTCCTTAATATTTTGGTTCATTTTTTATATTTTTTCTAACATTTAGTTTATTTATAGTTTTGTGATTTGTTTAATTATTGAAGTTTCCACTTTTGTCTGATGGTTTGGTCAAGCCGGTGTGTCATGTTGTGGGGGTGCAGTCTTGTTGATCAGAATCTGAATTAAAATAGACTTAAAATAATAAAGACTTGATGAACAGATGGCAATAAGAAAAGAGCAGATATGGTTATATCCAGTTTAATCCTGACTCTACGATCGATCAAAAAATCATAAACCTATTTAGTAGAAGCAGTTGAACTCCCTGATTGGTCTCTAATAAGAACTTCATGCATGGTCCAGTGGTGGTCTGCTCTGGACTGGTAAGGATGAAGTTTGATTGCCGAAGCTTTCTTGAAATCTTCTTTTCTTCAATGGGATGGATTGTGGAACACCAGCAACCACAGTCCCCTGAAAAGCTTGTTTCTCAACAGGGAAATCTATGCATTGTGTGTTGCCTTGGTTCTGTTGTGTGGAAGAATTAATAATGCATATCAAGATCCCTTTCAGCAGATTAAGCAAAATGATTAAGTTATACACCACTGTCAGGGTACACGGGTGCGGACTGGCAGGCTGGCAGGAAGGAGGCAGGGAAGGACGAGGCAGGCAGGCGGAATACGGGGAAAACTGGGGGTTTATTAGCGGGTGTGGTGCGGGCTGGACAAGGAAAGCGCGGATCCAGATATGCAGGTAACTGCTGGCTTTAATGGGCAGATCTGAGCAAAGGTACAGACAAGGAGTAGCGATGATCGTGGTCGGTAGACGTAAGCAGGGGTCAGTAGCCAGAGGGTCCGTCCTACAGGTAAGCACAGGACACGAACACGAGGGGTAGAGGGAACAGGACTTGCTGGTCTCGGCAGGGAAGGCTGGTCAGGTACGGGAGCGGGTCTAAGGAGAGGAAAGGGAGCAGGTAAGGAACACACACTGGGCAGACAGACTCGGTAAGGGAAAGCAGGGAGACGCAAGACAGAGAATTGCTCAAATACATTTGGCTCAATACTTTGCACTGTGTTCAGGCCTCTCGGTTCCTTTTGACTGTTTTTTAATTGCTTGTGACGTTGCACAGCTGGTGGGTTATGCCTGCATGGGTGTGACAGTACCCCCGCCCGACGGCCGCCTCCTGGAGGCCGAGATCGCTTGCGGGGCCGCCCTCATGGCCGGGGAGCAGGTCGCGTAGGGTGTGCCAGGTGAAAAGCTGCCTTGAGGTCAGGATCCGATATCATACTGGCCGGAACCCAGCTGCGTTCCTCGGGCTCGCAGCCTTCCCAGTCTGCCAAGTATTGCAGCTGCCCGTTACGCCGACGGGAGTCTATGATGGACCCATCAACCCATCACCAAAACCCATCAACGAGGGACAGGGAACAGGACGGACAGACAGAACTGGCACAGGGGAAGGAACCAGGACAAGACGTGACACAAGACAGGAAAAGCGGAGAGACAGACCAGGAAGGGAGAAACAGGAGGGACAGGCGGGACACTAGGAGCGGGACTGCAAGGAGGGAACATCAGGAAACAAGGAGCAGGAAAGGGCGGAACAGACGGGCGAGGAACAAAAGCAGGCGGGGCGAAGACAGGAGGGACAAAGGCAGGGACACAGGGCGAGAAGGAGGGGGAGTAAAGGGTCACCCAAGGGAGCCCCTGCGGGCGACGGGAGGCAGCTGGAGGGGCCGCAGGCGGCCGGGAGGCTGGAGTGGACCTCGGAGCGGCCGAAGAAACAGGGCGGGGGACCGATGGAGGGGACGAGGAGGAAGTCGAAGGGGGAACCAGGGAAGGGGACGAGGGAGCTGGAAGGGACTTGGGCAAGGAGAGGGGGGAGCCGCCATAGGTGGCGACGTCCTCCTACGCGCAGGAGGTGGGGGACCAGCAGGTGACCGAGGAGCCGCCTCAGGGGCACCCGCAGGCGACCGACGAGGAGCCGGAGGAGGGAGCGAGGCAGGGCGACGAGGCCGCGGACGGGGACCTTCAGGCGATGTCCGACCCGGAGGGCCAGGACCAGCAGGCGCCGACCAAGCCAGAACGCAGGCGAGGGAGGGCGAGCCAGGGGGCGGGGCGGGAGGGACCCCAGTCCTACGTCTGTGTCCCCACCCCTTGTGGGACACAGACATAACGACCCTCGATCGGGGTCGAGGTCGCTGGGGCGAGGGCAGAGTTACTGGGCGTAAAGTCACAAGGGCAGGCAGCGGAAGGGGCGCCAGCCCAGGAGCTGCAGGCTGATGCAGAGGTGGCGCCAGCCCGGGAGCTGCAGGCTGCTGCAGAGGGGGTGCCAACCCGGGAGCTGCAGGCTGCTGTAGGGGCTGTGCAGGCGGCTCCACGGGAGCGGGGTCCGCAGGCAGAGGCGGCTGCACGGGAGCCGGATCCACAAGCTGAGGGGGTGCCCGCTTGGGAGCGGCAGGCAGCACAGGCAGAGTCGTCTGCGCTGGCAGCTGCGGCTGCGCGGGATGCGCAGGCGGCAAGAGCGGAGGGAGCCCCTCTGGTCCGGCGGTTGCAGCGAGCAGCGGAGGCGGCTGCTCAAGCGGCTCAGCGGCCCGGCGTGTTCTCCGGAAAGGGAAAGCTGCCGTAGGAGACAGCTTAGCAGCGCTGGGGACTTCCGGGGTGATTGGGATACACTCCCAATCATCTCCAGGAAGAGAAACGGGGACGATGGAGCACGCCCCCAGGGCGATCGTTGGGGCAATCGCTGGTCTCCTTTTCCTCCTCCGGCGCTCGGTGGTGGCGGGAGGCGGCGCTATGCCCGCAAAGACGGACGGCGCGAGGATAGTCCCCGGTTCGCTGGGGCCGACGTATCGCTCTCTCCGGAGCTCGGCTACCCTCCGGAAGTTCTCGCGCACCTCCCTCGCTAGGTGCGTGTCCTCCTCCAGGGATAACCGTTCCAGGATATCCCGGTTCCGGCATACGAGGTTCCATGCTGGGGAGTCCTCCTGGATGCCAGGCCGGGAAATCCAGACGAGCACCTGTTCGCCGTAACTGCAGTACTCCTCCTCAGTTACGGCAGGTGCCTTATTCCGTGGGTCTGTCATTCTGTCACGATCACGCTGGAAGCGGGCGATCGTCAGGCAGACGAGCGAGCAAGGAGCAGGCAGACCAGCGGGATATGGGGAAAACGGGTCTTTAATTGGGGAAAACGGAGCGGGGTAGAGCGGGGCGAGACACAGGCATTGACGAACATTAGGTAACATCAATGACAGACAAAGGACTCAGGTAAGACACGGACTGAAATACACAGGACTGATCAAAGTAACTAGACACAACTGGGTACAATCGGGGAAGGACACGTGGGTAATTAGGGGGGCGTGGCACACACGAGGATCGTACGAGCCGGGCATGACACCACAATTTAGAGCATCCATCCATCCATCCATCCATCATCTCCCGCTTAATCCGGGATCGGGTCGCGGGGGCAGCAGCCTCAGCAGGGAGACCCAGACTTCCCTCTCCCCGGCCACTTCGTCCAGCTCCTCTAGGGGGATCCCGAGGCGTTCCCAGGCCAGCTGAGAGACATAGTCTCTCCAGCGTGTCCTGGGTCTTCCCTGGGGTCTCCTCCCAGTGGGACATGCCCGGAATACCTCCCCAGGGAGGCGTCCCGGAGGCATCCTGATCAGATGCCCGAGCCACCTCATCTGGCTCCTCTCGATGCGGAGGAGCAGCGGCTCTACTCTGAGTCCCTCCCGAATGACTGAGCTCCTCACCCTATCTCTAAGGGAGAGCCCAGCCACCCTGCGGAGGAAACTCATTTCGGCCGCTTGCACCCGCGATCTCGTTCTTTCGGTCACTACCTATAGCTCATGACCATAGGTGAGGGTAGGAACGTAGATCGACTGGTAAATCGAGAGCTTCGCCTTTTGGCTCAGCTCTCTCTTCACCATGACAGACCGATGCAGCGCCCGCATGACTGCTGACGCCGCACCGATCCGCCTGTCGATCTCCCGCTCCATCGTTCCCCCACTCGTGAACAAGATCCCGAGATACTTAAACTCCTCCACTTGGGGGAGGACCCCATCCCCAACCCGGAGAGAGCATTCTACCCTTTTCCGGCTGAGAACCATGGTCTCGGATTTGGAGGTGCTGATTCTCATCCCAGCCGCTTCGCACTCGGCTGCGAACTGCTCCAATGAGAGCTGAAGGTCACGGTTCGATGAGGCCAACAGAACCACATCATCCGCAAAAAGCAGAGACCTAATCCTGAGGTCACCGAACCGGACGCCCTCAACACCCTGGCTGCGCCTAGAAATTCTTTCCATAAAAGCTATGAACAGAATCGGTGACAAAGGGCAGCCCTGACGGAGTCCAACCCTCACCGGAAACGAGTCCGACTTATTGCCGCCCATGCGGACCAAACTCTGGCACCGGTCATACAGGGACCGAACCGCCCTTAAAAGGGAGCCCGGTACCCCATACTCCCGGAGCACTCCCCACAGGACCCCCCGAGGGACACGGTCGAATGCCTTCTCCAAGTCCACAAAACACATGTAGACTGGTCGGGAAAACTCCCATGAACCCTCCAGATCCCTGCTGAGAGTATAGAGCTGGTCCACTGTTCCACGGCCAGGGCGAAAACCACACTGCTCCTCCTGAATCCGAGGTTCGACAATCCGGCGGACCCTCCTTTCCAGGACCCTCGAATAGACCTTGCCAGGGAGGCTGAGGAGTGTGATCCCCCTGTAGTTGGAGCACACCCTCCGGTCCCCTTTCTTAAAGAGGGGGACCACGACCCCGGTCTGCCAATCCAGAGGCACTGTCCCCGATGTCCACGCGATGCTGCAGATGCGTGTCAACCAGGACAGCCCCGCAGCATCCAGAGCCTTGAGGAACTCTGGGCGAATCTCGTCCACCCCCGGGGCCCGGCCACCGAGGAGCTTTTTGACCACCTCAGCGACCTCCGCCCCAGAGATAGGCGAGTCCACCCCCAAGTCCCCACACTCTGCTTCCATATCGGAAGGCGTGTCGGTCGGATTGAGGAGGTCTTCGAAGTACTCCCTCCACCGACCCAAAACGTCCCGAGCTGAGGTCAGCAGCGCACCATCCCCACCATAAATAGTGTTGATGCTGCACCGCTTTCCCGCCCGGAGCTGCCGGATGGTGGACCAGAATCTCCTCGAAGCCATCCGGAAGTCGTTCTCCATGGCCTCACCAAACTCCTCCCACACCCGAGTTTTTGCCTCAGCGACCGCCAAAGCCGCATCCCGCTTGGCCTGCCGGTAGCTGTCAGCTGCGTCTGGAGTCCCACAGGCCAGAAAGGCCCGATAAGACTCCTTCTTCAGCTTGACGGCATCCCTTACCACCGGTGTCCACCAGCAGGTTCGGGGATTGCCACTGCGACAGGCACCGACCACCTTACGGCCGCAGCTCCGGTCAGCCGCCTCCACAATGGAGGCACGGAACATGGCCCATTTGGACTCAATGTCCCCCGCCTCCCCCGGGATATGGGAGAAGTTCTGCTGGAGGTAGGAGTTGAAACTCTCCCTGACAGGGGATTCCGCCAGACGTTCCCAGCAGACCCTCACTATACGCTTGGGCCTGCCAGGCCTGGCCGGCTTCCTCTCCCACCAGCGGAGCCAACCCACCACCAGGTAGTGATCGGTTGACAGCTCCGCCCCTCTCTTCACCCGAGTGTCCAAAACATGCGGCCGCAAGTCCGACGACACGACTACAAAGTCGATCATCGAACTGCGGCCTAGGGTGTCCTGGTGCCAAGTGCACATATGGACACCCTTATGCTTGAACATGGTGTTTTTCCTTTTATTTCGGTGTACTCGGTTATGTGAGGTCTGCCTCACATGGTTTTCTGAGTGTTTTATTTTACTTTTATACTGTACCAGTCCCACCTGAGTGTGGAGTTTTATTTCTTTTCTGTAAGAGAATCCTCTGTAAGGGAAAAGTGTGAGGTTCAAGAAACTGTTTATTGTAAATCCTTTTATTTTCCAACAAAAACGTCTAATTAATTTGGCCTATGGAATAAATTAGACCCAAAAAGAGTATTTGTGTTCCTGCGTGTTGTTTCCCGGGCCACAAATACAAGCAGCTATTATATGTTTATGTCTTACAGAACATCAAATAAGCACTGATGTTATAAATCTAAAACACTACCATCAAAAGTGTTCATGTATGTTTTGGCCTCGTGAGGCCATGTTGCATATTCAAATGCGTACAAGTGTGTGGAAATAAGTTTCTTTTCTCGTTTTGGTGAAGTGTAGGGTTTGTCTCGAAGTAGCATTTGCAATACTATATGTATATGCAACACAAATGTTACTTATTTTACGTAATATGCAGCAAAACTCAGTAATTTCACCTATGTAATGTAAGTGTGGAATTAAAATTGGACATCGGTAGGCCCGGGAGGTTGGCATATTGGGTCTGTGTGTGTCTTAGGCCTTAGGCAAGAAGAGATTGTTTTGAATACTGTGCGACCTCACTTCAAGATAGCTGCCTGCAGTAAGTTCCGCAGACCCTGAGGAAAGCTCGGGCCTTGGAGAAGCAGACAGCGGAACAAAGGGGGGGAGAAACCACTTGCAGGAAGAGATTCGAAGCTGCCCCAACTGGTGCACAGCGAGTTATAGCTTTATAGAATAGTTGTGGCAGACAATATATAGCAAGCTATGCGGCAGTGCAAATGTATAAGTAATCATGTTAATCATATTAATCATATGTTAACCATGTGTTGGCAGTGATTCAATGACAATACGTCAATACGTTAATCATTAATCAAAGGACAACCAAGTATTTACAGTGATTCAATGTCATGTAATCAATATCTATATTCATATCTCCAGTAGGAGCCTAGCAGTCGAGACATGTTCTGGTAAACTGAGCAGAATGGGTGGACTTTACCTTGCCACCAAGGTGAACCAATAGAATTCGAGAATTGTGTTTGTTATACGTTTGAGCTCGGTTCATTGGTGTTTTGTGACCAATCAGGATTTAGACACCCTTACTGTGGAGTGGGAGTTATGGTTTATCAACTGGTAGCTCGGGGAACTCCGGAGGATTTGGTACCGAATGCCAGAGTGTGATGAGAGCGCTTTGCTGAGTTGCTAGAATAAAAGAGATTTTCTTTACCTCATCAAACTGAGAGGTCCGACTTTTATTCTAAGTATTATATTTAAAATTTTTCTACCACAGTAAGTACAATGAGAAACCCTTTTCTTTGTAAAGAAAATTAGTGTACGGAAACAAAAAGGTAAATATTTATTTGTAACTGTAAGGCAACGTTCAGCTGAACTGACTATTGATTTTGCACAGGTGCTATATGAGTGAGACTACGTAGTTAAATGAGCGTCACATTTTTTGAAGGCCAGTGTTCATAAAATGCTTGTTAATGTTCAACCCATCACATCTTCTTGGACCACGGTGAAAGCTCACATTGTCACAAACGATAAGATTAAATGGGATGCTCTACCTGCTCGTGACCTCTCTGTTCATGTCACAGCAAGAGCATCCCGTTCACCATATTGGAATTTTAGTAGAAGTTCAGTATTGTATGGCCCAGGAGTAACAAGGTGGTGTGAGGAAAGGCACAGTAAGGAAGACACATTTGCAGAGTCAGGCTCTCGAAGCTGGTTTATTAGGAGCAAAGCAAAACTGTGAGTTAACAGTCAGGGTCAATGCTAGAGTAATCCAGAGAGAATCCAAATCAGGAGGCGAATGTTATGATCGGCACAGGGAAGTAGGTAAAGGAAGCCGTGGACACGAAGAAGGGTTTTATTTGCGGGGGAAAAAACTCTAGAACACACGTAATGCTAATGACATGACTTGGGAACAACAGCTGGTAAACACGGAGAATCCACACAGGGTAAATGTGGGGGCGTGGCATACGGGAGGTTTGGACAAGCGGGTCATGACAGAACCCCCCCCAAAGGCGCAAACAACGGGCGTGCCTAAGTGAAGCGAGGAAAGAGACTGGGGACACGGGATCTAGAAAACAAAAGCAAAACATCAACGGGGCACCAGAAACAAGACAGACACGCAGAACAGACACAAAGCAGCAACCCAGACAACAGTCATCAAACAACAGGGAAAGCAAACAGGCACAGAGGCAGCAAAAACGGAGACACAGGGGGAACAGCAATGGGAGGAACGAAAGGGCCAGGAGCAAATGAAAGAGAAACAGGAGGACGAGGAGCAGACACAGGGGGCACAAAAACAGGAAGCAGGAAGGCAAAGGATGGGGGAAATGGGGAGCCAGAGGGAACCCCAGTGGGTGAGAGGCAGAGGCTGCAGGGGCAGCAGGCAACCACAAGGTTGGAGTCGAAGGGACCCTCGGCGATGGCAAGGCAGGAGCAGGAAGGGACGATGAAGGGGGCGAGGAGGCAGACGGATGGGCAGTCGAAGGAGGCGAGGAGGTAGACGAAGGAGGCACCAGAGGAAGGCGAAGGGGACACTGGCAGAGGGGAGGAGGGAACAGCAGCTGCGGCAGGCAAAGGCACAGCCGGCCCAGGCATAGGTGACTGACGAGTTGGAGCGGGGGAACCTGCAGACAACCGATCAGTCGAAGTGGGGGAAGAGTCACCGGGGGAGGACCCGCAGGCGACCGCCGAGCAGGAGTCCGGGGAACTACAGGCGACCGTCAAGCCCCAGCCACAGAGACCAAGGGCGAGACAGTGGGTAAGGCGGGCAGGAACCAACCTCTGCGCAAGTGACCTCTCCCCCTCCTGCATATGGAGAGCCAAGGTCCTGGCCGGGGTCTGCCACGTGGGGATAACAGAGCTGGGGTCTGCGCCTTGGTAGCGCAACATCACTGCAAGCCATGAAATCAGGCTGATCAATGTTTGGCCATTGTTCCTGAAAACGTCAAAATAGTGGCACACTGGGACCTGACGAAACACCAGACAGCTTTTTGAATACATCACCGCATACCACTTCGAGCACATGATGCCTACATGCCAACCATAACAAATGTTTGCCCAACTTATTTTCCAGCAAAACACAAGCGCCATTCAAATGTCCAGTATTGGATGCTGTTGTGTCAAAGGACATGCTAATTGTATTATTAACTAGTTTCCATTCATGGAGGCTCTCTGATGCTGCCTTTGCAACTAATTCTCCTGTTCTTTTTGCAACCTTCGGAACGGCAAGAATTTTCTCAACTTCAAAGCCAGTCACCAATACTGCCACACGGTCTTCTTTTATTGGACCACCTGCAATTGCTGGCAGAAGTTTTCCATCAAAATGGATAACAAGAGAGCCTTCAGACACAGTTGCAGCCTTATATTCACCAGCAGCCGTACAGCGATATTGTTGCCTGGATCTTTTGATACTGCTGGCAGACAGGGACATGTCGGACACTTGTTTAGCATAAGAATGTATCGCAGCCTGGAGTATGAAGGCAACCTTCCTGTTACTGACATTAGTGCGATCTAATGCACCTGCAATTGCTGGTGTAATAGCTTGGTTGGAAGTGACATGTGCCTGCTTACGTGCAGCTATATCTTGCTGTGTTTGACTCAGCCAAAAACTCATCAGCACTCGATTGGTCAGAAAATGCAGACAAAGCTGGAAGTCTGCCTTTATCTGTAGAGTCAGCACTACAAGACCCAGAGGTACCTGCAATATTTTCTTCTTGTCTGTTTTTCTTTTTTCTGTCTATTTAATTCTTTTTCAATTCTTGATACCCTCCGATCTTCTAGGGCTGCAAGTTCTTCCTCAACTTTTCCCATACACATTTTCCTTTCACCATGCTGATATGACAGAAACAATTTGTCCTCTTCTAATTTTATCATGTCCAAGTTTTTTGGTAATGTATTGTGACCCACCCTACTGTACCTGTGTCTAAGTGTTCCAGAAGAGTATTCAATTCCTGTGTAGCCATGCCACCCTTTTCCCTGAAAATCTGAATCAGGGCTATTAAAAGGTGTGTATATTTATACACACACATTAGAAAACGACAAAATGTAGTCCTCTTGATAAGCCAGCAATTAACCATTGCTATTTAAGTTAAGTTAGATAAACCTTAACTTATGGAGCAGTAACAATGTATTACATGCATATACTTTTTTGCCTAGGTGCAGTTTTACTGCCATGTTAGGGACTAGGGACTAACCACTGTAGTTACTTTGATAACAGAGGTAATTCTAATAATACAAATCCAAAAATAATGTGAACCTTAAAAGCATATTACAACAGTTTTGGCAATACAGACGTATAAAGTTATACTGCCAGGCATAGGGTACAAAAACAATATTCATTAAAATGCACAGCCGACATTGACAATTTCTTAACTTTAATTTAAACATCAAGTCCTGTTCCATAACCATTTTGAAAATTCTTTTTTAAACACTTGGTTTTCCGTAAGTCTAACAACATCTTTTACTTAAGAAACTGCTCAGGTTAAAGTTACCATGTTCTCTCTCTAATGAGCTTACACAACATTTATAATAAATAGGATTTAGCAGCAAACTTGTTTTTCCTTTTTAACAAATCTGGAACCATTGAATGTCCAAGCACCTCATGCACAACCGCTGTAAAATGGAGGACTAAGTTGGTAAAACTTGGTAATGGAAAATACTTTGGCACATGCGCAAAGAAATATCCGTCGCATTGCTTTCTTTCGCAGAATGAAGGTTTTCACATTCAAAGACAAAATGTACGGAGGACAAAAGAACACAAAAGAAAAAAATTTAACATACAAGTTGGCATTTTATTGCACTCTTTCGAATATTGATTAGTTTTATTTTTTAGAGTGTAGTCGATGGACAGGGAAGGTGTCACGATCGCGAATTGCGGGTAAGCACACGGACAGGCAGGCAGGCAAGGACCAGGCAAACTAGGGGTTTATTCGGGGAAAGAAGCACGAACATCGACTAACATCAATGACAGACAAGGGAAACAGGTAAGACCAGGACTTAAATAGGACGGGACTAATCAAAGTAAGTGGACAAAGCTTGAGACGATCAGGGAAGCACATGTGGGTAATCAGGGGGCGTGGCACACACGAGGATCGGACGAGCCGGGCATAACAGAAGGGGACTAGACAGGTCTCATAGTCTGATGGCAGAAACAGAGTCAGAAAAACTGGGCAGACAGACAGGTCATAATTTACCAAGAAAGCACTCGAACTCAAGGAAAACCCAAGTAGATCTCATGTCTGGCTAATGTAATATAAAAATCAATAAGCGATTCTCAGGTCACAGCTGGGAGGGGGTATGGCCCTAAACAAGAACCACCAGCGAGTTACGCCACAGACAGAATGGGGTTTCACTGATTTTCCAATGAGGTGTGGTCATAATTACGTGGAGTGTCCATGTGATGTCACTGGGGTTCCCCCAGGCAGGTCTGCAGCAGGTGGTGAATAACCCCATAGCTGCTGCTGGCAGCATATATGCTCACATATTCACCACGCTGGCCAGGCACTTCTATAATGTTCTATAATTATGTTGCAACCTCTCCTCCTTTTTGCCAGATTGAATCTAGCTTCATCCATTAAGTGATCCATGAAATAAAAAAGGCCGAAGCTGTCCTGGGAGTGCAGTTAGACTCTTTCCAGATGGTGGCATAGAGGAGGACATTTTCCAAATTCCTTTCCATCTCCCACCCATTGCACAGTGTCGTGGTTGAACACAAGAGCACCTTCAGCCAGAGACTCAGAATGATTACTGTAAGTGTACTACTGAACACCACCAGTGACAATACTTCCTCCCAGTGGCCGTCGAACTGTACAACTCCTCTCCTTTCTGCTGAACACTGAGATATAGTTCTTTTCCTATCATTTATATTCATTCCACTTGCACATCGTATAATATGGTGGATGATATACATTATACAGTCCTAGTTTTTTGCATATTCTGTATATAATTTTCCAATTATACATCTGAATGTATAATATGTGTAGGGTATACTATATAATTCCTAACTGTATACAATATAGTGTATAGTATGTTTTGCATAACATAATACAGCTCATCAATATCATCTCCAGTTTCTTTTTTTTGAAGGACACATACTTGTACAGTTTTAATTTGTTTTTAGCTACATTACTCCAGATTAGGTAATTTACTACACTTACTGGTTTATTGTGTTTTACTGTTATCTTATTATTTATTGTAGTTACATTTTTACTTTACTCCCATAACTGGTAGTAAACGCCAACGGTACAACAAAATAATTTCCCTCCAGGAATCAATAAAGTTTTTTCCATTATGATTCTGATTCTATAGATGGGGTTTAGTGTTTTAGCAATTCAGAAAAACTGTATCAAACTCATTTTCATAGCAGTGGGTTAGCCTGACTTGTAGCATATAGTATAATGCAATACTGTGATATAAATTAATTATCAATACAATTAAAAAAATTAACTTCCAAAAAACTGAGGGGGCCTTGGGCCACTTTTGGAAGGTACTGACTACTGCATAACAGGAACATCCAACAAGACGTCTCATTTTGGAAATACTCTGATTCAGTCATCTAGTCATCAGAGGCAGATAACTGTGTTCACAAGATGGTGGCTGCAAGCTCCATTTTCACCCTTGGCTGCCCTCGGTCAGTAGTAATAAGAAATAGAATGATAAGCCTCTCATCATCTCATCCTTCTCCTTGCTGTCCCTATACTGTATATCACTGTTTCAGTTCTCATGCAGTTTATCTCTAAATTTGATCAGGTCAAGATCTTCACCCCTACAACATGTCTGTAAAGGTTGACAAAGATCTGGCAAATACTTTTTGAGTTATCATACTAATGGCATGAAATGTCTAAAACTACCGTACTTTATTCCTATGTGGCTCTGCTTCAATTTTTTTCAAAATATGTTCACTTCCAGGTCATAAGTGTTACATACTGTCAGTCATCTCAGTATATTCTTTCACTATGAAAAATGCACTTGCATGGACATTAAACTTCTGTAAAGTTTAGTTAAAAAATATCCTTAAAAAATTTCCAAGAAAATATTCGTGTGACGCTCCTGCAAGAATAAAAGCTATGTATCCCATAACCATGTGTAACAAATATATATTTAAAGATAAGATGACTTATCTCTATTGGCCAGAGATGAAAGTCAGGTGACTTAATAGTCAGAGGACCTATAAAGAGCAGAAAGATTTCCTAGATCCTCAGTCTGTTTGGACAGAAATACAGAAAGAATTACGACAGTCACATTTTCTTTTGTAAAAACCCTACAGATACCATTCACACAGAAAGGTAAGTTTGTTCTTAAAGAGATCTGTCAGCAAGTATCTTGCAGACCTTCTGATGCAAATTGTTTCCCTTTTCATTATAATAATTCACTGAATTTTAAAAACGATTGCATGTGGTCTTCGACATGGATGGAATATGATATAAATGTTTGTTTTGAATGCATACATTAATTTAATTATTTTCCAGGACAGCATTTCTAGCAGTGGGCACTTGAAGTATGTGTCTGCTGTAATACAAGTATTGGATATTTAGCTGAAATTTGTCATTTTAAAATCTGTATTATTCTAGAAATTAAAGGCACATTAATGTTGACAGGCAGATTGTCAGGTTGACAAATCCAGATAATTACTATGACAGTTAATATTGTTTTTATATTTGAAAAAACAGGAATTTTCGCTGGGGAGGCACATTGGCTCGCTTCCCTCACACTTCCAAGGTGGGACAATTTCCATGCTCTCCTCGTGTTGCATGATTTTCTTCTGCTATTCCAGTCTGCTACCGCACTCCAGGAGGATATTTGATATCTGTAAATTGCCCATAGTATATGGTGATGTGTATTCTGTGTGTGTGTGTGCCTGGTAATGCACCGAGGGCCATCCCAAGTGCTCCCATGCCTTATGCCCTGAGCTGCCGGCGATAGGCTCCAAGCCCCTAGTGACCCTGCACTGGATAAGCAGCTGGGATACAGGTGGATGGATTATCTGTAGAGCAACCTGCAAGTTTAAGAAGGTAAACATGTTTTCCTTTTTCAGGTTAAACAAGACTGAAACCAAGAACCCTGAGAAAACATGGGCGACGCATTAAACCAAAATGCAACTGCAAACTCTTTCGTGCGTCCTCAGTATTTTTTCATCACTGGTTTTTCTAACATACCTCATGCTCAGTACTACTTCATATTCTTGTGTTTGGTTTATGTGGTCACTGTCTTGGGGAACTCCTTTGTCACACTCATTATTTATGTAGACCGTTCTCTTCACACCCCAAAATATATGGCTATTTTTATTTTAGCTGTAGCTGACTTGGGTGAGAGTACTGCTGTTTTTCCTAATGTGATTAATGTCTGCCTGTTAAATATACATCAAATAACATATGAGGCCTGTGTGTCTAACATGTTTTTTATATTTTTTTTTTGTTCAGTGCAATCTGTCATGCTTACTGTTCTAGCATATGACAGGTTTGTAGCAATTTGCTTCCCACTGAGATACCACAGCATTGTCACAAACACAACAATGGGCATTATTCTCACTGTGGGATGCATATATAACTTTCTGTTTATGATGACTTCAATGCTATTGGTCACTAGGCTGTCTTTCTGTAAATCCATAGTGATTGACAGCTATTTCTGTGACCACGGGCCTCTATACAGACTAGCTTGCAATGATAACCTGCCGAATTATATAATGGCAATATTATTCACAACACTACATTTTCTTCTACCATTGTCTCTGATTTGTTTATCTTATGTATGTATTTTGTTGGCGCTGTTTAAAATTGCATCATGGGAAGGACGTCTAAAAGCCTTAAAGACCTGTTTTTCCCACCTAATATTAGTATCAGCATATTATTTTCCAATATTGGGCATTTACATAGGTGCAATGGCCGGCTCTGTCCACCGCAATACAAGGATCATTAATATATCGCTTTCATATGCCATTCCTGCCATGCTGAACCCCATTGTGTATTCTCTGAACACTGCTGAGATCAAGGACTTTGTAAAAAAAATGTTCAGAAGAAAAAAATACAAGAGCACAACAGTAACTACGGCAAACAATAAGTGACAAATAATCAACTAATCAACAAGTGGTTCAGAGACATTAACATGAAATTAATTCAGGTTTATTTATGTACAGTCTAGAAAGATAGGTTAGTTATTCCTGCACTGGAGACTTAGAAAAAGACTTCAAAATGAATGTTAAATTGTTTAAAGAGGGTTATTGTTAAACAATAAATTACTGTGTGTATATATACTTCAGGGCTGTGAATGCATTAAAAAATATAAGCAATTAATCGGAGTTTTTTGTGAGTTACTGAGATGTGAAAAAAGACAACAAAAACTCAAATTAACTTTAGTGTTTATTACATGGAATAAACTTGAAGCATTTAAAAGCTGATTGTGTTTTTGTTACTGAGTTTTGGCTACATATTTGGGGAAAATGGTTAAAAAATAGCATTACATCAGAGCAACAAAAGGCTATTTTAATATACCTAGAAATTTATGGTGATGTCAATTCCTCTACACAAAAAAACATGTTATGTATTTCACTATAACATTTTTTTTTCCGAAAAATTCTCAGGATCACGGGACTTTAATATCTGTTTAATGGTTGCATTAAAAATTATGATGTACAGATTATTCATTAACAACAAAAACACTACTTCCAAGCATTCAGTATTAAAGCTTATGCTCTCAATTTTCCCCAATGTATTGCAATTTCTTTGTTTGGTTATTATTTTCACTAATTACTAATAAATGCATTTTGTTATTTGTTCTTAGAATTTATTAATTTTTTTGCTTGTATAAGTTTCTTGATGAAGATTTAGATTTAACAAAATATTTTTTGCAGTGTCATTTATGTTGTCCACATTAAGTTATGGTTTATTTAATTTTAGTTACCTTTTGTTTGCTGCCTGTGAAAGGCCTGGTTGGGGGGTGTAAAATGTGTCGTAGGGTAAATATTGAGTCATCTGAGAAATAAGAAATTGGATTCCTTAATGTTTAGGTTCATTTTTTATATTTTTTCTAACATTTAGTTTATTTATAGTTTTGTGATTTGTTTAATTATTTGAAGTTTCCACTTTTGTCTGATGTTTTGGTCAAGCCGGTGTGTCATGTTGTGGGGGTGCAGTCTTGTTGATCAGAATCTGAATTTTAATAGACTTAGAATAATAAAGACTTGATGAACAGACGACAATAAGAAAGGAGCAGATATGGTTATATCCAGTTTAATCCCGACTCAAAAAATCATAAACCTATTTATCAGAAGCAGCTGAACTCCCTGATTGGTCCCTAATAAGAACTTCATGCATGGCCTAGTGGTGGTCTGCTCTAGACCGGTAAGGATGAAGCTTGATTGCCGATGCTTTCTTGAAATCTTCTTTTCTTCAATGGGATGGACTGTGGAACACCAGCAACCACAGACTCCTGAAAAGCTTGTTTCTCAACAGGGAAATCTATGCATTGTGTGTTGCCTTGGTTCTGTTGTGTGGAAGAAATAATAATGCATATCAAGATCCCTTTCAGCAGATTAAGCAAAATGATTAAGTTATACACCACTGTCAGGGTACACGTGTGCCGGACTGGCAGGCTGGCAGGAAGGAGGCAGGGAAGGACGAGGCGGGCAGGAGGAATACGGGGAAAACTGGGGGTTTATTAGCGGGTGTGGTGCGGGCTGGACAAGGAAGCGCGGATCCAGATATGCAGGTAACTGCCGGCTTTAATGGGCAGATCTGAGCAAAGGTACAGACAAGGAGTAGCGATGATCGTGGTCGGTAGACGTAAGCAGGGGTCAGTAGCCAGAGGGTCCGTTCTACAGGTAAGCACAGGACACGAACACAAGGGGTAGAGGGAACAGGACGTGCTGGTCTCGGCAGGGACGGCTGGTCAGGTACGGGAGCGGGTCTAGGGAGAGGAAATGGAGCAGGTAAGGAACACAAACTGGGCAGACAGACTCGGTAAGGGAAAGCAGGGAGACGCAAGACAGAGAATCGCTCGGTATGGCTCAAATACATTTGGCTCAATACTTCGCACTGTGTTCAGGCCTCTCGGTTCCTTTTGACTATTTGTTAATTGCTTGTGACGTTGCACACCTGGTGAGTTCCGCCTGCATGGGCGTGACAGCGGGGAGACCAGGTACACTATGACGAGGAAACATAACGTTGTACTAACATCAATGACGGACAAAAAGCAGGGCAAGACTTGGACTGATATAGAACAAAGACAGGGCAAAACAACAGGATACAGCTGGGCATGGTTAGGGAAGCACATGTGGATAATTAGGGGGGCGTGGCACACACGAGGATCGTACGAGCCGGGCATGACACCACAATTTAGAGCAGTGGTCTTCAATAACGCACAGTATAATATAATATAATAAGCATAATATTTTGTTTCAAAGTTTTATATATAGACCTATGTCATCTGGCATCTGCTCCTCCCAATACCTTGCAAACTGGCTCAGGCAAAAATTATGTATTGTATTGTAGTATAAACATTATGTTACAGGTCAGAGACCTAACTTTACCCAAATGGCAGTTAACATAAGCTGTCATGCTGGCTATAATTTCGATGTAAACGAAAATTATAGGCTACCTATATTATAGGCTAACTATCTATGAAAAACTTACCGGTAACGCAGTCTTGTTAGCGCTTCCATCAGCGGTGAGATCCCTAGTATGGCCAGTGGATGGAACGGCAGTAAGCGTTAGATAAGTTTAACGTGGATCAAGTCACGGTGAAAAATGGTCGCTGCATACCAACATACAACAACGCCAGAGGGTCCTCTTTCAAGTGTTTGGCTTGATTTCCAGAGCACATATCCATAACTTGTGAAAACTAACTGCAATTTTCTGTTTATTTTTACAATTGGAAAACGAACAGCATCGACCCATATTTTATTCTCCGTCAGCTACCAATGTCACGCCCAGCTCGTACGATCCTCGTGTGTGCCACGCCCCCCTGATTATCCACGTATGCTTCCCTGATCGTACCCAGCTGTGTCTAGTTACTTTGATCAGTCCTGTGTATTTCAGTCCGTGTCTTGCCTGTGTCCGGTGTCCGTCATTGATGTTCGGCGATGCCTGTGTTCCGTCCTGCCCTTGCTATTACTAAATCCCCGTTTACCCCGAAGTCTGCCTGCCTGCCTGTTCCTTGCTCGCTCTCCTGCCTGAGTGATCACCCGTCTCACCGGCCAATCGTGACAACCAACAACAACAAATAGCAACAATGCTGTCTTAGGTAACAGTAATAATAACTTCGTAGTGTTCAGCCAAGGAGGACGCCCTTGGTGTCGTCACAAACACGAGTGCCCCAGAGCGATTTTCTGCGCACTGATACGGTGGGCATGTGGTGTTTGGTGGAAAGAAAATAGTTCCTACATGAATCTACTTATTACAAGGGGGTGTTCTTCAAATGTGTATTAACACGTTATTGGAATTTTGTTTCCACAATACTTTACACAATAAAATTGGAACTTGGAACGTAATCACTGAAACATCAAACCCATGTACCAAATTCCAAAACAAAGTCTGCAAAAGCACTTTTTCTGATTTACAATCAATTTTCAATTGTAAACCACACATTTTGCAAAACATTACCCACAATTCTCTACATTAGGCACCCCATTCAAAATGAAAATCTTGTGTTCCTTTGTAAAGCAACGACACCCAAATTTCCAAGCTTTATTTACCAATTGGTTGCACCCACTCCTCTCAGGTGTAGACACTAGTTGCTTAATATTGTTCACTTAGAAATCAGAGGTTTTAGACTAAATAAAAATGCCATAGATGAGCACTCCTGTTTTGGAGAAAAATGGAGCTCAATGATAAGACAAGAGCTAGAAGTGAAGAAGTGTGAGTAAGAGGACAGTTGTCTCAGATGAGATCTGGGTCATTGATTGACTATGGTCTTAACCATGCTTTGAGTATGAGGGAGGCTGGGCACAGAGGCTTTCTGAGGCGCTGAAGCTACATCTTCAAATGTGCTGAAAGATGCTTCATTACTCAAAGCTTTTCAAAATGGTGAACATGAGTGACAGGTGAAGGTCAAATAAATAAATAGCAGTTCATTTTCACTGTGAGCTTATTATATCAGAATTCATGCAACTAGGCAAAAATTCAAGTGCTGGGTAACATGAATGTACTGGTTTAAGTCGGGTGGTGCAAGTCCTTGTGGACTGGGCATTCTTTGAATTGACTGGGAAGTGTAACAATATAATCTACTCACAATCTGGTTTCATAAACGATTCAGGGCTCACAGTTTATTATACTCAAAATGTATTCAACGAAATAAAACAAGGAACAAATATCTAGGTTCGTATTTATTCCTTTTCTGGCATTTACATTTACATTTTTTCCCTCATTCTTTATTCAGGATATTTGCAAATGAAACCCCGCACTCAAAATCTTCTCTTCTCAAAACTGATTTCTTCCACCATAACAATACAAGCAGCTATTATATGTTTATGTCTTACAGAACATCAAAGAAGTTGTAAATCTAAAACACTACCATCAATAGTGTTCATGTATGTTTTGGCCTCGTGAGGCCATGTTGCATATTCAAATGCGTACAAGTGTGTGGAAATAAGTTTCTTTTCTCGTTTTGGTGAAGTGTAGGGTTTGTCTCGAAGTAGCATTTGCAATACTATATGTATATGCAACACAAATGTTACTTATTTTACTTAATATGCAGCAAAACCCAGTAATTTCACCTATGTAATGTAAGTACAGTGAGAAACCCTTTTCTTTGTAAAGAAAATTAGTGTACAGAAACAAAAAAGTAACAAATATTTATTTGTAACTGTAAGGCAACGTTCAGCTGAACTGACTATTGATTTTGCACAGGTGCTATATGAGTGAGACTACGTAGTTAAATGAGCGTCACATTTTTTGAAGGCCAGTGTTCATAAAATGCTTGTTAATGTTCAACCCATCACATCTTCTTGGACCACGGTGAAAGCTCACATTGTCACAAACGATAAGATTAAATGGGATGCTCTACCTGCTCGTGACCTCTCTGTTCATGTCACAGCAAGAGCATCCCGTTCACCATACTGGAATGTTAGTAGAAGTTCAGTGTTGTATGGCCCAGGAGTAACATTTAATGTGGTGTGAGGAAAAGCACAGTAAGGAAGATACATTTGCAGAGTCAGGCTCCCGAAGCCGGTTTATTAGGAGCAAAGCATAACTGTGAGTCAACAGTCAGGGTCAATGCTAGAGTAATCCAGACAGAATCCAAATCAGGAGGCGAATGTTATGATCGGCACAGGGAAGCAGGTAAGGAAGCCGTGGACATGAAGAAGGGTTTTATTTGCGGGGGAAGACATTCTAGAACACACGTAATGCTAATGACAGGACTTGGGAATAACAGCTGGTAAACACGGGGAATCCACACAGGGTAGATGTGGGGGCGTGGCATACAGGAGGTTTGGACAAGCGGGTCATGACAGAACGCCCCCAAAGTCGCAAACACCGGGCGTGCCTATGGGAAGCGAGGAAAGAGACTGGGGAGGCGGGACCTAGAAAACAAAAGCAAAACATCAACGGGGCACCAGAAACAAGACAGGCACGCAGAACAGACACAAAGGCAGCAACCTAGACAACAGTCAACAAACAACAGGGAAAGCAAACAGGCACAGAGGCAACAAAAACGGAGACAAAGGGGGAACAGCAATGGGAGGAATGAAAGGGCCAGGCGCAAATGAAGGAGAAACAGGAGGACAAGGAGCAGACACAGGGGGCACAAAAACAGGAAGCAGGAAGGCAAAGGATGGTGGAAATGGGGAGCCAGAGGGAACCCCAGTGGGTGAGAGGCAGAGGCCGCAGGGGCAGCAGACAACCGCGAGGTTGGAGCCGAAGGGACCCTCGGCGATGGCAAGGCAGGAGCAGGAAGGGACGATGAAGGGGGTGAGGAGGTAGACGAAGGAGGCACCAGAGGAGGCAAGGAGGAAGGCGAAGGGGACACTGGCAGAGGAGAGAAGGGAACAACAGCTGAGGCAGGCAAAGGCGCAGCCACAGTCGGCCCAGGCATAGGTGACTGATGAGTCGGAGCGGGGGAACCTGCAGACAACCGATCAGTCGAAGTGGGGGAAGAGTCATCGGAGGAGGACCTGCAGGCGACCGCCGAGCAGGAGTCCGGGGAACTACAGGTGACCGTCAAGCCCCAGCCACAGAGACCAAGGGCGAGACAGTGGGTAAGGTGGGCAGGAACCAACCTCTGCGCAAGTGACCTCTCCCCCTCCTGCATATGGAGAGCCAAGGTCCTGGCCGGGGTCTGCCACGTGAGGATAACAGAGCTGGGGTCTGCGCCTTGGTAGCGCAACATCACTGCAAGCCATGAAATCAGACTGATCAATGTTTGGCTTGGTTGGAAGTGACATGTGCCTGCTTACGTGCAGCTATATCTTGCTGTGTTTGACTCGGCCAAAAACTCATCAGCACTCGATTGGTCAGAAAATGCAGACAAAGCTGGAAGTCTGCCTTTATCTGTAGAGTCAGCACTACAAGACCCAGAGGTACCTGCAATATTTTCTTCTTGTCTAAATTTTTCTTTTTTCTGTCTATTTAATTCTTTTTCAATTCTTGATACCCTCCGATCGTCTAGGGCTGCAAGTTCTTCCTCAACTTTTCCCATACACATTTTCCTTTCACCACGCTGATATGCCAGAAACAATTTGTCCTCTTCTAATTTTATCGTGTCCAAGTTTTTTGGTAATGTATTGTGACCCACCCTACTGTACCTGTGTCTAAGTGTTCCAGAAGAGTCTTCAATTCCTGTGTAGCCTTGCCACCCTTTTCCCTGAAAATCTGAATCAGGGCTATTAAAAGGTGTGTATATTCATACACACACATTACAAGACGACAAAATGTAGTCCTTTTGATAAGCCAGCAATTAGCCATTGCTATTTAAGTTAAGTTAGATAAATCTTACCTTACAGAGCTGTAACAGTTGTAGGAATTATTAGCTCAGGTAAATTTTAATATCTCCACCAATATGTTTTGAAATTAATTAACTATTAATTAATTATTTAATGCTGATTATTAACCAGTTGTTATGCCGAATGGTCGGCTCCTCCAAACTCAATTGCGAATCCCCGATATCTGTTAATGTGAGACTTAAATGGGATTCATTAATAACCAGTATCGCTTAATAACCTGGGTTAGTAGGCTCGTCCAGCGAGCTGCGTCACCAGGTAATGTAAACGATCGGTAGCGAAGCTCCCCTCACGGCCGATAAGAGAGAGTCTCGCAATATTTCAGGCGAGTTTGAGGTTTCAGAGCGTAGTAGCCAGATCGCACAGAGGCAGGGACTATTGTGAGCACTCAATGAACGGAGGCTGGAGTTGTGTAAAAGACATGCATTTATTCCTACAACTAACATAAGACAGACATTACACCTAACAAACAATAAACATGAAATAACGGAATAGACACAAACGATGTAATCATGAAAATGCAATGACCAGATTTAAAATGATTAACCTAAAAAGGGAAAAACTGTTCTGCAAAGCAAGAACTACGGAAATACGACCCTAAAGTAATATAGCAGGTGAATAGGACAGTTTAGGTTGTTAGAAAGGAAAGGAAGTTGGTTTACTTGGCTGCAGGAAAAGGGGGGGTCTTGGCAGTTGGTTGCGGATGATGGCACTCAGGGAGGCGCGGTGTTTGCAGTGGTTGTTGGAGTGGAGCCCTCTGATTCTCTCTCCTGGTGAAGCTTGGGCTGAGTTTCAGTTCTTTGTCCAGTTGATTCTTCACTGATTGGCTTCAGGAGCTTCTTTTCTCCTAGGCTGATGGTCTTTGTTTCCTCTCCTCCGCTCTTCTCTGCTCCGCTGATGTTCTACACCTTTCTCTCTCCTGGCTTTGTTTTGAGGTGCCAGGTTTTATAGTGTAAGGTTCGTGATTAGGAGTGACCAGGAATTCGAGTCCTGGACCAATGGCTGACCATCCATTTGGCGGGCTTTCGGAAGGGGGTCGGTATCAGTCCTTTTGGGATTTATGACCAGACTGACTTCTCTGGTAATGATGATTTTCATTAGGCTGGTGTAACTTTTGATATATCCACTTTTGTGGTAACCACTGACCAGATTTGGAAACTGGAGTGATTTTCCTTCGGTTTGATACCAAACATGCCATACCAGCCTAGCGGTTCACACCGAATACCATCTGTAATGATTAATTAATGATTACTTATATTATGTCATTATGTTATGTTCCATTACTCACACCAGTATATGGTACAGGTGGTTTAGGTTGTACCTCAACAGATAATACCCTTTATACAGACATTATATGACATATTCTTGTCATCAGCACATCTTACCCTTGGATAGGCGACGAACGGGACAAGACCGGGGAAGCAGGACCTAAAAAACAAAACCAAAAAGCATCAAGGGACCGGGAACAAGACAGTCAGACAGAACAGGCACAAGGACAGGAAATGGGACAGGACCTGACACAGGACAGGGAACGCGGACAGACAGCGAAGGAAAGGGGACACAGAGGGAACAGGCGGGACACAAGGGCCAGGAGTGAACGGAGGGAACAGAGGAGGACGGGCAGCAAAGAGAGGAGGAACAGAGCCAGAGGGAGCAGAGAGAGGCGGGACAAAGGCGGAAGGAGGAGAGAGGACCGAAGGGACAAAGGGAGGAGCGAAGGGAGACAAGGAGGGGGAACAGAGGGGAGCCCGAGGGAGACCCAGCGGGCGACGGGAGGCAGCCAGAGGGGCTGCCGGGAGGCCGGAGCCGGAGGGGACCCCGGAGGAGCCGAGGAGACCGGGCGGGGGACCGAGGCAGGGGCCGAGGAGGGAGCAGGAGGGGCCGCCGGGGAAGGGGACGAGGAAGCAGGAGGGGCCCTCGGCGAAGGTCCCAAGGAGGGGGGAGCCACCGCAGGCGGCGACGTCCGGGGAAGGGCCGGAGGTGGGGGCCTCGCAGGCGACCGAGGAGCCGCCGTCAGGGAGCCCGCAGGCGACCGACCAGGCCCTGGAGAGGGGAGCGAGGCAGGGCGACGAGGCCTCGGAGGGGGACCCGCAGGCGACGTCCGACCCGGAGGGCCAGGACCCGCAGGCGCCCCGAGCCCCAGCGCAGGCGACGGAGGGCGAGCCAGGGGGCAGGGCGGGAGGGACCCTAGCCCGGCGTTTGTGTCCCCTCCCCTTAAGGGACACAGACAGAAAGCCCCGCGGCCGGGACCGAGCTTGCCGGGGTGAGGGCACCAAAGTCACAGGGGGAGAAGGGACTGGAGGCAGCTGTTGAGGGGGCGCCTCTGGAGGAACAGGAGCACGGTCAGGAACAGGAGCGTGGTCAGGAGTGTGGCTGCAGTGGGGGCGCCTGCCCGGGAGCTGCAGGTGGCTGCAGTGGGGGCGCCTGCCCGGGAGCTGCAGGTGGCTGCTGAGGAAGCAGCTGCGCAGGCTGCGGGGGCGGCTGCGCCGGTGTCAGCGGCGACTGCGCAGGCAGCGCAGGCGGCTGCACGGGAGCAGGGTCCGCGGGTGGTGGCGGCTGCACGGGAGCGGGGTCTGCGGGCGGTGGGGTCCGCGGACGACGGCGGCCGCACAGGAGCGGGGTCCGCGGGCAGCGGCAGCCGCACGGGAGCGCAAGCCGCAGGTGGAGGAAGCTGCGCAGACATAACGGACAGCGGTGATGGCTGCTCCAGCTGCGCAGGTTGCAGAGGCTGGAGCTGCGCTAATAGCGCAGGCAGAACTGGCACGTCCTGGGAGGGGGAGACGGGCGCGGTCCTCTTCGGGACCCGGGGCACTCGGGGGATCGAGTCCCTTACGGCCCTAATACCTCCCCAATTAGCCAGGTGTTCGGGCCAGTGATTACACCGGTGCAGGGGCGGTAGTTCATCCGGAGCGAACTGCTCCAGCTCGGGAAACGAGAAGGGAATGTCCTCGTCGTCGCTGCTGGAAGCCCCGACCCTCGCCAGGAAGTGGGCTCCCTTATGGAGCGGGTCAGGGACGGAGCCCTGGACGAGCCCCTCTCTCTCTTCCTCAGCGAGAGACCAGGAGTAGGCGAGGGAGCATGTACCCAGTCAGATGGGCTCAGGCAGGGGCTTTCCTCTCCTCTGCTTCCTCCTTTTCTTACGGTCTGTCATTCTGTCACGGGCGATCGCGGGCAGAGCGGCGATCGTGCGGGCAAGCGGGGAATCAGGAAGCAGGAAGGCAGAATACGGGGCAAACGGGGGTTTAATTGAGGAAAACGGAGCTAGGACAGCGGGACGGGACACAGGCATCGCTCGTAGACGTACACTAGGTAACATCAATGACGGACAAAGGACTCGGGTAAGACACGGACTGAAATACACAGGACTGATTGAAAATAAGCAGACACAGCTGGGTACAATCCGGGAAACACACGTGGGTAAGCAGGGGGCGTGGCACACAGGAGGAGCCGACGAGCAGGTCATGACAGCAGCAAACTTGTTTTTCCTTTTTAACAAATCTGGAACCATTGAATGTCCAAGCACCTCATGCACAACCGCTGTCAAAATGGAGGACTAAGTTGGTAAAACTTGGTAATGGAAAATACTTTGGCACATGCGCAAAGAAATATCCGTCACATTGCTTTCTTCTTTCGCAGAATGAAGGTTTTCACATTCAACGACAAAATGTACGGAGGACAAAAGAACACAAAAGAAAAAAATGTAACATACAAGTTGGCATTTTATTGCACTCTTTCGACTATTAGTTTTATTTTTTAGAGTGTAGTCGATGGACAGGGAAGGGGACTAGACAGGTCTCATAGTCTGATGGCAGAAACAGAGTCAGAAAAAAATGGGCAGACAGACAGGTCATAATTTACCAAGAAAGCGCTCAAACTCAAGGAAAACCCAAGTAGATCTCATGTCTGGCTAATGTAATATAAAAATCAATAAGCGATTCTCAGGTCACAGCTGGGAGGGGGTATGGCCCCAAACAAGAACCACCAGCGAGTTACGCCACAGACAGAATGGGGTTTCACTGATTTTCCAATGAGGTGTGGTCATAATTACGTGGAGTGTCCATGTGATGTCACTGGGGTTCCCCCAGGCAGGTCTGCAGCAGGTGGTGAATAACCCCATAGCTACTGATGGCAGCACATATGGCCACATATTCACCACGCTGGCCAGGCACTTCTATAATGTTCTATAATTATGTTGCAACCTCTCCTTCTCCTTTTTGCCAGATTGAATCTAGCTTCATCCATTAAGTGATCCATGAAATAAAAAAGGCCGAAGCTGTCCTGGGAGTGCAGTTAGCCTCTTTCCAGATGGTGGCATAGAGGAGGACATTTTCCAAATTCCTTTCCATCTCCCACCCATTGCACAGTGTCGTGGTTGAACACAAGAGCACCTTCAGCCAGAGACTCAGAATGATTACTGTAAGTGTACTACTGAACACCACCAGTGACAATACTTCCTCCCAGTGGCCGTCGAACTGTACAACTCCTCTCCTTTCTGCTGAACACTGAGATATAGTTCTTTTCATATCATTTATATTCATACCACTTGCACATCGTATAATATGGTGGATGATATACATTATACAGTCCTAGTTTTTTGCATATTCTGTATATAATTTTCCAATTATACATCTGAATGTATAATATGTGTAGGGTATACTATATAATTCCTAACTGTATACAATATAGTGTATAGTATGTTTTGCATAACATAATACAGCTCATCAATATCATCTCCAGTTTTTTTTTTTTGAAGGACACATACCTGTACAGTTTTAATTTGTTTTTAGCTACATTACTGCACATTTGGTAATTTACTACACTTATTGGTTTATTGTGTTTTGCTGTTTTCTTATTGTTTATTGTAATTACATTTTTACCTTAATCACTTACCTGGTTGTTGAGCAAATACAACAAAATAATTTCCCTCCAAGTATCAATAAAGTTTTTCCCATTATGATTCTGATTCTAAAGATGGGGTTTAGTGTTATATCAACTCAGAAAAACTGTATCAAACTCATTTTCATAGCAATGGGTTAGGCTGACTTGAAGCATATAGTGTAATGCAATACTGTGATATAAATTAATTATCAATACAATAAAAAAAATGAACTTCCAAAGAACTGAGGGGGCCTTGTACCAGTTTTGGAAGGTACTGACTACTGCATAACAGGAACATCCAACAAGACGTGTCATTTTGGAAATACTCTGATTCAGTCATCTAGCCATCAGAGGTAGATAACTGTGTTCACAAGAGGGCACCCTTGGCTGTCAATAGTAATAAGAAATTAAGTGATACGCCTCTAATCATCTCATGCTTCTCCTTGCTGTCCCTATATATATCACTGTTTCAATTCTGGTGCAGTTTATCTCAAAATTTGATCATGTCAAGATCTTCACCCCTACAACATGTCTGTGAAGGTTGACAAAGGTCTGGCAAATACTTTTTGAGTTATCATACTAATGGCATGAAATGTCTAAAACTACCACACTTTATTGCTATGCGGCTCTGCTCCAATTTTTCTCAAAATCTGTTCACTTCCAGGTCATAAGTGTTACATACTGTCAGCCATCTCAGTATATTCTTTCACTATGAAAAATGCACTTGCATGGACATTAAACTTCTGTAAAGTTTAGTTAAAAAATATCCTTAAAAAATTTCAAGGAAAATATTTGTGTGACGCTCCTGCAAGAATAAAACCTATGTATCCCAAAACCATGAGTAACAAATATATATTTACACATAAGATGACTTATCTGTGTTGTGATTGTGGGTAGATGGGCAGGCAGGAAGCGGGGAAGGATGAGGCAGGTAGGCAGGAGTGCGGGATACGAGGGTTTATTAGACAGGGCAAACGGCGTTGAACGGATCTGGGGAATACGGACTTAGACGCGGACTAAATACACAAGACAAGCCGAAATAACAGGAATTGACTGGGCACAATTGGGGAAGCTCACGTGGATGATCAGGGGGTGTGGCACACATGAGGACTGGACGTTCAGGTCATAACAATCTGTTACAAGCAGCTGACGGTTTCTATGGGCCAGAGATGAAAGTCAGGTGACTTAATAGTCAGAGGACCTATAAAGAGCAGAACGATTTCCTAGATCCTCAGTCTGTTTGGACAGAAATACAGAAAGCATTACGACAGTCACATTTTCTTTTGTAAAAACCCTACAGATACCATTCACACAGAAAGGTAAGTTTGTTCTTAAAGAGATCTGTCAGCAAGTATCTTGCAGACCTTCTGATAGAAAATGTTTCCCTTTTCATTATAATAATTCACTGAATTTTAAAAATGATTGCATGTGGTCTTTGATATGGATGGAATATGATATAAATGTTTGTTCTGAATGCATACATTTATTTATTTTATTATTTTCCAGGACAGCATTTCTAGCAGTGGGCACTTGAAGTATGTGTCTGCTGTAATACAGGTATTGGATATTTAGCTGAAATTTGTCATTTTTAAATCTGTATTATTCTAGAAATTAAAGGCACATTAATGTCGACAAGCAGATTGTCAGGTTGACAAATCCAGATAATTATTATGACAGTTAATATTGTTTGTATTTTTGAAAAAACAGGAATTTTCGCTGGGGAGGCACATTGGCTCGCTTCCCTCACACTTCCAAGGTGGGACAATTTCCATGCTCTCCTCGTGTTGCATGATTTTCTTCTGCTATTCCAGTCTGCTACCGCACTCCAGGAGGATATTTGATATCTGTAAATTGCCCATAGTATATGGTGATGTGTATTCTGTGTGTGTGTGTGCCTGGTAATGCACCGAGGGCCATCCCAAATGCTCCCATGCCTTATGCCCTGAGCTGCCGGCGATAGGCTCCAAGCCCCTAGTGACCCTGCACTGGATAAGCGGCTAGGATACAGGTGGATGGATTATCTGTAAAGCAACCCGCAAGTTTAAGAAGGTAAACATGTTTTCCTTTTTCAGGTTAAACAAGACTGAAACCAAGAACCCTGAGAAAACATGGGCGACACATTAAACCAAAATGCAACTGCAAACTCTTTCGTGCGTCCTCAGTATTTTTTCATCACTGGTTTTTCTAACATACCTCATGCTCAGTACTACTTCATATTCTTGTGTTTGGTTTATGTGGTCACTGTCTTGGGGAACTCCTTTGTCACACTCATTATTTATGTAGACCGTTCTCTTCACACCCCAAAATATATGGCTATTTTTACATTAGCTGTAGCTGACTTGGGTGAGAGTACTGCTGTTTTTCCTAATGTGATTAATGTCTGTCTGCTAAATATACATCAAATAACATATGAGGCCTGTGTATCTAACATGTTTTTTATATATTTTTTTTGTTCAGTGCTATCTGTCATGCTTACTGTTCTGGCATATGACAGGTTTGTAGCAATTTGCTTCCCACTGAGATACAACAGCATTGTCACAAACACAACAATGGGCATTATTCTCACTGTGGGATGCATATTTAATGTTGTGTTTGTAATGAGTGCAGTGCTATTGGTCACTAGGCTGTCTTTCTGTAAATCCATAGTGATTGACAGCTATTTCTGTGACCACGGGCCTCTATACAGACTAGCTTGCAATGATAACCTGCCGAATTATATAATGGCAATATTATTCACAATACTACATTTTCTTCTACCATTGTCTCTGATTTTTTTATCTTATGTATGTATTTTGTTGGCGCTGTTTAAAATTGCATCATGGGAAGGACGTCTAAAAGCCTTAAAGACCTGTTTTTCCCACCTAATATTAGTATCAGCATATTATTTTCCAATATTGGGCATTTACATAGGTGCAATGGCCGGCTCTGTCCACCGCAATGCAAGGATCATTAATATATCGCTTTCATATGCCATTCCTGCCATGCTGAACCCCATTGTGTATTCTCTGAACACTGCTGAGATCAAGGACTTTGTAAAAAAAATGTTCAGAAGAAAAAAATACAAGAGCACAATAGTAACTACGGCAAACAATAAGTGACAAATAATCAACTAATCAACAAGTGGTTCAGAGACATTAACATGAAATTAATTCAGGTTTATTTGTTATGTACAGTCTAGAAAGATAGGTTAGTTATTCCTGCATTGGAGACTTAGGAAAAGACTTCAAAATGAATGTTAAATTGTTTAAAGAATGTTATTGTTAAACAATAAATTACTGTGTGTATATATACTTCAGGGCTGTGAATGCATTAAAAAATATAAGCAATTAATCAGAGTTTTTTGTGAGTTACAGAGATGTGAAAAAAGGCAAAACTAACAAAAACTGAGCAAAAATTTTTATCAAATTAACTTTAGTGTGGATTACATGCAATAAACTTGAAGCATTTAAAAGCTGTTTGTGTTTTTGTTACTGAGTTTTGGCTACATATTTGGGGAAAATGGTTAAAAAATAGCATTACATCAGAGCAACAAAAGGCTATTTCAATATACCTAAAATTTATGGTGATGTCAATTCCTCTACACAAAAAAACATGTTATGTATTTCACTATAACTTTTTTTTCCGAAAAATTCTCAGGATCACGAGAATGACCTATACTTTAATATCTGTTTAATGGTTGCTTTAAAAATTATGATGTACAGATTATTCATTAACAACAAAAACACTACTTGCAAGCTGGAATAGCTGCTCTACCAAGCACTCAGTATTAAAGCTTATGCTCTCAATTTTCCCCATCCATCCATCCATCCATCCATTTTCCAAACCGCTTATCCTATTGGGTCGCGGGGGGTCCGGAGCCTATCCCGGAATCAATGGGCACGAGGCAGGGAACAACCCAGGATGGGGGGCCAGCCCATCGCAGGGCACACTCACACACCATTCACTCACACATGCACACCTACGGGCAATTCAGCAACTCCAATTAGCCTCAGCATGTTTTTGGACTGTGGGGGGAAACCGGAGTACCCGGAGGAAACCCCACGACGACACGGGGAGAACATGCAAACTCCGCACACATGTGACCCAGGCGGAGACTCGAACCCGGGTCCCAGAGGTGTGAGGCGACAGTGCTAACCACTGCACCACCATGCCGCCCCCCAATTTTCCCCAATGTATTGTAATTTCTTTGTTTGGTTATTATTTTCACTAATTACTAATAAATGCATTTTGTCATTTGTTCTTTAAATTTATTCTATTTTTTTGCTTGTATAAGTTTTAATTTATAATTTTTTATATATTTTTTTCAAACATTTAGTTTATTTATAGTTTTGTGATTTGTTTAATTATTTGAAGTTTCCACTTTTGTCTGATGGTTTGGTCAAGCCGGTGTGTCATGTTGTGGGGGTGCAGTCTTGTTGATCAGAATTTGAATTTTAATAGACTTAAAATAATAAAGACTTGATGAACGGACGACAATAAGAAAGGAGCAGATATGGTTATATCCAGTTTAATCCCGTCTCAAAAAATCATAAACCTATTTAGCAGAAGCAGCTGAACTCCCTGATTGGTCCCTAATAAGAACTTCATGCATGGTCCAGTGGTGGTCTGCTCTGAACTGTTAAGGATGAAGTTTGATTGCCGAAGCTTTCTTGAAATCTTCTTTTCTTCAATGGGATGGATTGTGGAACACCAGCAACCACAGTCCCCTGAAAATCTTGTTTCTCAGCAGGGAAATCTATGCATTGTGTGTTGCCTTGGTTCTGTTGTGTGGAAGAAATAATAATAATGCATATCAAGATCCCTTTCAGCAGATTAAGCAAAATGATTAAGTTATACACCACTGTCAGGGTACACGTGTGCCGGACTGGCAGGCTGGCAGGAAGGAGGCAGGGAAGGACGAGGCAGGCAGGCGGAATACGGGGAAAACTGGGGGTTTATTAGCGGGTGTGGTGCGGGCTGGACAAGAAAGCGCGGATCCAGATATGCAGGTAACTGCTGGCTTTAATGGGCAGATCTGAGCAAAGGTATAGACAAGGAGTAGCGATGATCGTGGTCGGTAGACGTAAGCAGGGGTCAGTAGCCAGAGGATCCGTCCTACAAGTAAGCACAGGACACGAACACGAGGGGTAGAGGGAACAGGACGTGCTGGTCTCAGCAGGGACGGCTGGTCAGGTACGGGAGCGGGTCTAGGGAGAGGAAATGGAGCAGGTAAGGAACACAAACTGGGCAGACAGACTCGGTAAGGGAAAGCAGGGAGACGCAAGACAGAGAATCGCTCGGTATGGCTCAAATACATTTGGCTCAATACTTCACACTGTGTTCAGGCCTCTCAGTTCCTTTTGACTGTTTGTTAATTGCTTGTGACGTTGCACAGCTGGTGGGTTCCGCCTGCATGGGCGTGACAGCGGGGAGACCGGGTACACTATGACGAGGAAACATAACGTTGTACTAACATCAATGATGGACAAAAAGCAGGGTAAGACTTGGACTGATATAGAACAAAGACAGGGCAAAACAACAGGATACAGCTGGGCATGGTTAGGGAAGCACATGTGGATAATCAGGGGGGCGTGGCACACACGAGGATCGTACGAGCCGGGCATGACACCACAATTTAGAGCAGTGGTCTTCAATAACGCACAGTATAATATAATATAATAAGCATAATATTTTGTTTCAAAGTTTTATATATAGACCTATGTCATCTGGCATCTGCTCCTCCCAATACCTTGCAAACTGGCTCAGGCAAAAATTATGTATTGTATTGTAGTATAAACATTATGTTACAGGTCAGAGACCTAACTTTACCCAAATGGCAGTTAACATAAGCTGTCATGCTGCCTATAATTTCGATGTAAACGAAAATTATAGGCTACCTATTCTGCTAACTATCTATGAAAGACTTACCGGTAACAGAGTCTTGTTAACGTTTCCATCAGCGGTGAGATCCCTAGTATGGCCAGTGGATGGGACGGCAGTAGGCGTTAGATAAGTTTAACGTGGATCAAGTCACTGGGTGAAAAATGGTCACTGCATACCAACATACAACAACGCCAGAGGGTCCTCTTTCAAGTGTTTGGCTTGATTTCCAGAGCACATACCCATAACTTGTGAAAACTAACTGCAGTTTTCTGTTTATTTTTACAATTGGAAAACGACCCATATTTTATTCTCCGTCAGCTACCAATGTCACGCCCAGCTCGTACGAGCCTCGTGTGTGCCACGCCCCCCTGATTATCCACATGTGCTTCCCTGATCGTACCCAGCTGGAGGTGCGCGAGAACTTTCAACAGCTGGATGAGCTCCGGAAGGAGCAATACGTCGCGCGAACCAGGGACTATTCTCCCGCCGTCCGCCTTTGCGGACAACACGTAGCCTCTCTCCCCGACCGTGACCCGAAAACGGAGGAAGAGGAAGAAGCACGCGATCGCCCCGACGATCGTTCTGGGGGCCTGCGCGTTCGTCCCCGCTTCCCTCCCAGATGGGGAGCAAAGAGGACTCGCTGGCTGTTACCGACGTCACCTTCGCTGCTAAGCTGCCTCCCCGGGCAGCTTTCCCCGTGCGGAGGCCATGCTGGGCCGCCGCGCAGCCTGAGCAGCCGCCTCCGCTGCCTGCTGCAGTTGCCCCATCCAAGGAGCTCCCTCCGCTTTTGCCGGAAGCTCCTGCGCAGCCTGAGCAGCTGCCTCTGCTTGCTGCAGCTTCTTGGCCCGAGGCGCTCCCCCCACATCTGCCTGCTGCATCCGCTGGGATACCTGCTCCGGCTCCCTCCGCGGCTATGATCCTGGCCAAGTGTTTTTTTGCCCTCCAGGATCTGTTTTGGAATGTGAGAGGGGAAGCAGCCTTCAGAGACTCCTCAGAGGCGGCTGAGCTTCTAGAACAGCTGCAGAGGGAGTTTGCCGCTGTCACCCCGGAGTCTCCACTCCAGAGCTTGGTCGTCGCAGAGGAGAGCCTGAGGAGACTGCTCCAATGGAGGAGGTGGCAGGCTTCCTCAGCAGCAGATACAGTGCCTCCCGAGGCGCTCCCTCCGCCTTTGTCACCTGCTGCAGTCCCTGCAGGCGCTACACCTGAGCAGCCGCCTGCGCATCCTGAGAAGGCGCTCCCTCTGCCTGCGCATCCCAAGCAACCGCCTCCGCTGCCCGCATCTCCTGCACAGCCCGAGCAGCCGCCTCCGCTGCCCACATATCCTGTGCAGCTCGAGCAGGCGCTCCCTCTGCCTGCAGCTCCCACGCCCACGCCAGAGGTGCTCCCTCCGCCTCCAGTGACTGTGCGCCCTGGGGCTCCTGTTCCTCGCCCCACTCCTGTCCTTCCTGCCCTAGTCCCCGAGGAGGTCCCGGACTGTTCGACCACCGCTCCTCCCTCCTTGGAGGTAGAGGAGTTGGAATGGGACCCCTCAGGGACCCTCTTAGTGACTCCTCTGCCCTCGCCCCGGCGAGCTCGACCCCCACCAGGGGTCCGTTTGTCTGTGTCCCGTAAGAGGAGAGGATACAGACGCAGGACTGGGGTCCCACCCACCCACCCACCCGGCCGCCTGGCTCGCCCTCCCAAGCCTGCGCTGGGGCTCGGTCGTCGCCTGCGGGTCCTGGCCCTCCTTGTCAGTCGCCTGCGGGCTCCCCGACTGTGGCTCCTCAGTCGCCTGCGGGTCCCCCCACTCCGGCGCGTCGGAGGACGTCGCTGCCTACAGCGGCTCCCCCCCTCTCCTTGCCCTCGCCAGGGTCCCCTCCAGCTCCCTCGTCCCCTTCCCTGGTTCTCCCACCAACTCCCTCCTCAACCCCTCCGTCAGTCCCTCGCCCTGCCTCCTCTGCCGCTGAGAGGTCCCCTCCTGCTCCGGCGTCCCGGCCGTCTGCGGCCCCTCCGACGGCTGCCCGTCGCCCGCTGGGCCTCCCTCGGGCTCCCCTTTGTTCCCCCTCCTTCTCTCCCTGGTCTCCCGTCTTTGTCCCTCCTTCGTCTGCTCCTCGTTCCCTTGTTCCGCCCGTCTCTGCTCCTCGTCCCCCGGTGTTCCCTCCAGTCACTCCTGGTCCTTTTGTTCTGCCTGTTCCCTCTGTGTCTCCCTTCCTGATCTGCATGTCCGCCTTTCCCGTCCTGTGTCAGGTCCTGTCCTATTTCCTGTCTCTGTGCCAGTTCTGTGTTTCAGTCCTGTTCCCTGTGCCCCATTAATGGTTTTGTTCTTCTGTTCCAGGTCCCGTATCCCTCGTCTCGTCCGTCGCCTCCCCTGAGGCATGCCCGGAGAGCGCGCCTTTGGGGGGGGGTTCTGTCATGCCCAGCTCGTACGATCCTCATGTGTGCCACGCCTCCCTGATTATTACAAGGGGGTGTTCTTCAAACGTGTATTAACACGTTATTGGATTTTGTTTCCACAATACTTTACACAATAAAATTGGAACTTGGAACTTAATCACTGAAACATCAAACCCATGTACCGAATTCCAAAACAAAGTCTGCAAAAGCACTTTTTCTGATTTACAATAAATTTTCAATTGTAAACCACACATTTTGCAAAACATTACCCACAATTCTCTACATTAGGCACCCCATTCAAAATGAAAATCTTGTGTTCCTTTGTAAAGCAACGACACCCAAATTTCCAAGCTTTATTTACCAGTTGGTTGCACCCACTCCTCTCAGGTGTAGACACTAGTTGCTTAATATTGTTCACTTAGAAATCAGAGGTTTTAGACTAAATAAAAATGCCATAGATGAGCACTCCTGTTTTGGAGAAAAATGGAGCTCAATGATAAGACAAGAGCTAGAAGTGAAGAAGTGTGAGTAAGAGGACAGTTGTCTCAGATGAGATCTAGGTCACATTGATTGACTATGGTCTTAACCATGCTTTGAGTATGAGGGAGGCTGGGCACAGAGGCTTTCTGAGGCGCCGAAACTACATCTTCAAATGTGCTGAAAGATGCTTCATTACTCAAAGCTTTTCAAAATGGTGAACATGAGTGACAGGTGAAGGTCAAATAAATAAATAGCAGTTCATTTTCACTGTGAGCTTATTGTATCAGAATTCATGCAACTAGGCAAAAATTCAAGTGCTGGGTAACATGAATGTACTGGTTTAAGTCGGGTGGTGTAAGGTGCAAGGTGCTTGTTAATGTTCAACCCATCACATCTTCTTGGACCACGGTGAAAGCTCACATTGTCACAAACGATAAGATTAAATGGGATGCTCTACCTGCTCGTGACCTCTCTGTTCATGTCACAGCAAGAGCATCCCGTTCACCATACTGGAATGTTAGTAGAAGTTCAGTGTTGTATGGCCCAGGAGTAACAAGGTGGTGTGAGGAAAGGCACGGTAAGCAAGACACATTTGCAGAGTCAGGCTCCCGAATCCGGTTTATTAGGAGCAAAGTAAAACTGTGAGTCAACAGTCAGGGTCAATGCTAGAGTAATCCAGAGAGAATCCAAATCAGGAGGCGAATGTTATGATCGGCACAGGGAAGCAGGTAAGGAAGCCGTGGACACAAAGAAGGCTTTATTTGCGGGGGAAGAAACTCTAGAACACACGTAATGCTAATGACAGGACTTGGGAATAACAGCTGATAAACACGAGGAGTCCACACAGGGTAGATGTGGGGGCATGGCATACGGGAGGTTTGGACAAGCGGGTCATGACAGAACCCCCCCCAAAGGCGCAAACACCGGGCGTGCCTATGGGAAGCGAGGAAAGAGACTGGGGACGCGGGACCTAGAAAACAAGAGCAAAACATCAACGGGGCACCAGAAACAAGACAGGCACGCAGAACAGACACAAAGGCAGCAACCTAGACAACAGTCGACAAACAACAGGGAAAGCAAACAGGCACAGAGGCAACAAAAACGGAGACAAAGGGGGAACAGCAATGGGAGGAACGAAAGGGCCAGGCGCAAATGAAGGAGAAACAGGAGGACGAGGAGCAGACACAGGGGGCACAAAAACAGGAAGCAGGAAGGCAAAGGATGGGGGAAATGGGGAGCCAGAGGGAACCCCAGTGGGTGAGAGGCAGAGGCTACAGGGGCAGCAGGCAACCACGAGGTTGGAGTCGAAGGGACCCTCGGCGATGGCAAGGCAGGAGCAGGAAGGGACGATGAAGGGGGTGAGGAGGCAGACGGATGGGCAGTCGAAGGAGGCGAGGAGGTAGACGAAGGAGGCACCAGAGGAGGCAAGGAGGAAGGCGAAGGGGACACTGGCAGAGGAGAGAAGGGAACAGCAGCTGCGGCAGGTAAAGGCGCAGCCACAGCCGGCCCAGGCATAGGTGACTGACGAGTCGGAGCGGGGGAACCTGCAGACAACCGATTAGTCGAAGTGGGGGAAGAATCATCGGAGGAGGACCCGCAGGCGACCGCCGAGCAGGAGTCCGGGGAACTACAGGTGACCGTCAAGCCCCAGCCACAGAGACCAAGGGCGAGACAGTGGGTAAGGTGGGCAGGAACCAACCTCTGCGCAAGTGACCTCTCCCCCTCCTGAATATGGATAGCTAAGGTCCTGGCCGGGGTCTGCCACGTGGGGATAACAGAGCTGGGGTCTGCGCCTTGGTAGCGCAACATCACTGCAAGCCATGAAATCAGACTGATCAATGTTTGGCTTGGTTGGAAGTGACATGTACCTGCTAGGGTCAGCACTACAAGACCCAGAGGTACCTGCAATATTTTCTTCTTCTTGTCTCAATTTTTCTTTTTCTCTCTATTTAATTCTTTTTCAATTCTTGATAATCTTCTAGGGCTGCAAGTTCTTCCTCAACTTTTCCCATACACATTTTCCTTTCACCACGCTGATATGCCAGAAACAATTTGTCCTCTTCTAATTTTATCGTGTCCAAGTTTTTTGGTAATGTATTGTGACCCACCCTACTGTACCTGTGTCTAAGTGTTCCAGAAGAGTCTTCAATTCCTGTGTAGCCTTGCCACCCTTTTCCCTGAAAATCTGAATCAGGGCTTTTAAAAGGTGTGTATATTTATACACACACATTACAAGACGACAAAATGTAGTCCTTTTGATAAGCCAGCAATTAGCCATTGCTATTTAAGTTAAGTTAGATAAATCTTACCTTACAGAGCTGTAACAGTGTATTCCATGTATATTTTTTTTAACCTAGGCGCGGTTTTGTCGCCATAATAGGGACTAACCACTGTAGTTACTTTGATAGCAGAGGTAATTCTAATAATACAAATCCAAAAATAATGTGAACCTTAAAAGCATATTACAACAGTTTTGGCAATACAGACGTATAAAGTTATACTGCCAGGCATAGGGTACAAAAACAATATTCATTAAAATGCACAGCCGACATTGACAATTTCTTAACTTTAATTTAAACATCAAGTCCTGTTCCATAACCATTTTGAAAATTCTTTTTTAAACACTTGGTTTTCCGTAAGTCTAACAACATCTTTTACTTAAGAAACTGCTCAGGTTAAAGTTACCATGTTCTCTCTCTAATGAGCTTACACAACATTTATAATAAATAGGATTTAGCAGCAAACTTGTTTTTCCTTTTTAACAAATCTGGAACCATTGAATGTCCAAGCACCTCATGCACAACCGCTGTCAAAATGGAGGAGTAAGTTGGTAAAACTTGGTAATGGAAAATACTTTGGCACATGCGCAAAGAAATATCCGTCGCATTGCTTTCTTTCGCAGAATGAAGGTTTTCACATTCAAAGACAAAATGTACGGAGGACAAAAGAACACAAAAGAAAAAAATGTAACATACAAGTTGGCATTTTATTGCACTCTTTCGACTATTGATTAGTTTTATTTTTTAGAGTGTAGTCGATGGACAGGGAAGGGGACTAGACAGGTCTCATAGTCTGATGGCAGAAACAGAGTCAGAAAAAAATGGGCAGACAGACAGGTCATAATTTACCAAGAAAGCACTCAAACTCAAGGAAAACCCAAGTAGATCTCACGTCTGGCTAATGTAATATAAAAATCAATAAGCGATTCTCAGTCACAGCTGGGAGGGGGTATGGCCCCAAAAAAGAACCACCAGCGAGTTACGCCACAGACAGAATGGGGTTTCACTGATTTTCCAATGAGGTGTGGTCATAATTACGTGGAGTGTCCATGTGATGTCACTGGGGTTCCCCCAGGCAGGTCTGCAGCAGGTGGTGAATAACCCCATAGCTACTGATGGCAGCACATATGGCCACATATTCACCACGCTGGCCAGGCACTTCTATAATGTTCTATAATTATGTTGCAACCTCTCCTTCTCCTTTTTGCCAGATTGAATCTAGCTTCATCCATTAAGTGATCCATGAAATAAAAAAGGCCGAAGCTGTCCTGGGAGTGCAGTTAGACTCTTTCCAGATGGTGGCATAGAGGAGGACATTTTCCAAATTCCTTTCCATCTCCCACCCATTGCACAGTGTCGTGGTTGAACACAAGAGCACCTTCAGCCAGAGACTCAGAATGATTACTGTAAGTGTACTACTGAACACCACCAGTGACAATACTTCCTCCCAGTGGCCGTCGAACTGTACAACTCCTCTCCTTTCTGCTGAACACTGAGATATAGTTCTTTTCATATCATTTATATTCATACCACTTGCACATCGTATAATATGGTGGATGACATACATTGTACAGTCCTAGTTTTTTGCATATTCTGTATATAATTTTCCAATTGTACATCTGAATATATAATATGTGTAGGGTATACTGTATAATACCTTACTGTATATAATAGTGTATAGTATGTTTTGCATAACATAATACAGCTCATCAATATCATCTCCAGTTTTTTTTTTTTTTTGAAGGACACATACCTGTACAGTTTTAATTTGTTTTTAGCTACATTACTGCACATTTGGTAATTTACTACACTTATTGGTTTATTGTGTTTTACTGTTTTCTTATTGTTTATTGTAATTACATTTTTACCTTAATCACTTAACTGGTTGTTGAGCAAATACAACAAAATAATTTCCCTCGAAGTATCAATAAAGTTTTTCCCATTATGATTCTGATTCTAAAGATGGGGTTTAGTGTTATATCAACTCAGAAAAACTGTATCAAACTCATTTTCATAGCAATGGGTTAGGCTGACTTGAAGCATATAGTGTAATGCAATACTGTGATATAAATTAATTATCGATACAATTTAAAAAAATGAACTTCCAAAGAACTGAGGGGGCCTTGTACCAGTTCTGGAAGGTACTGACTACTGCATAACAGGAACATCCAACAAGACGTGTCATTTTGGAAATACTCTGATTCAGTCATCTAGCCATCAGAGGTAGATAACTGTGTTCACAAGAGGGCACCCTTGGCTGTCAATAGTAATAAGAAATTGAGTGATAAGCCTCTAATCATCTCATCCTTCTCCTTGCTGCCCCTATATATCACTGTTTCAATTCTGGTGCAGTTTATCTCAAAATTTGATCATGTCAAGATCTTCACCCCTACAACATGTCTGTGAAGGTTGACAAAGATCTGGCAAATACTTTTTGAGTTATCCTACAAATGGCATGAAATGTCTAAAACTACCACACTTTATTGCTATGCGGCTCTGCTTCAATTTTTCTCAAAATCTGTTCACTTCCAGGTCATAAGTGTTACATACTGTCAGCCATCTCAGTATATTCTTTCACTATGAAAAGTGCACTTGCATGGACATTAAACTTCTGTAAAGTTTAGTTAAAAAATATCCTTAAAAAATTTCAAAGAAAATATTTCTGTGACGCTCCTGCAAGAATAAAACCTATGTATCCCAAAACCATGAGTAACAAATATATATTTAAACATAAGATGACTTATCTGTGTTGTGATTGTGGGTAGATGGGCAGGCAGGAAGCGGGGAAGGATGAGGCAGGTAGGCAGGAGTGCGGGATACGAGGGTTTATTAGACAGGGCAAACGGCGTTGAACGGATCTGGGGAATATGGACTTAGACGCGGACTAAATACACAAGACAAGCCGAAATAACAGGAAATGACTGGGCACAATTGGGGAAACCCACGTGGATGATCAGGGGGTGTGGCACACATGAGGACTGGACGTGCAGGTCATAACAATCTGTTACAAGCAGCTGACGGTTTCTATGGGCCAGAGATGAAAGTCAGGTGACTTAATAGTCAGAGGACCTATAAAGAGCAGAACGATTTCCTAGATCCTCAGTCTGTTTGGACAGAAATACAGAAAGCATTACGACAGTCACATTTTCTTTTGTAAAAACCCTACAGATACCATTCACACAGAAAGGTAAGTTTGTTCTTAAAGAGATCTGTCAGCAAGTATCTTGCAGACCTTCTGATAGAAAATGTTTCCCTTTTCATTATAATAATTCACTGAATTTAAAAAACGATTTCATGTGGTCTTTGATATATTATTTTGAATGCATACATTTATTTATTTAATTATTTCTAGCAGTGGACACTTGAAGTATGTGTCTGCTGTAATACAGATATTTTAGCTGAAATTTGTAATTTTTAAATCTGTATTATTCTAGAAATTAAAGACACAATGTTGACAGGCAGATTGTCAGGTTGACAAATCCAGATAAATACTATGACAGTTAATATTGTTTTTATATTTGAAAAAACAGGAATTTTCGCTGGGGAGGCACATTGGCTCGCTTCCCTCACACTTCCAAGGTGGGACAATTTCCATGCTCTCCTCGTGTTGCATGATTTTCTTCTGCTATTCCAGTCTGCTACCGCACTCCAGGAGGATATTTGATATCTGTAAATTGCCCATAGTATATGGTGATGTGTATTCTGTGTGTGTGTGTGCCTGGTAATGCACCGAGGGCCATCCCAAGTGCTCCCATGCCTTATGCCCTGAGCTGCCGGCGATAGGCTCCAAGCCCCTAGTGACCCTGCACTGGATAAGCGGCTGGGATACAGGTGGATGGATTATCTGTAGAGCAACCCGCAAGTTTAAGAAGGTAAACATGTTTTCCTTTTTCAGGTTAAACAAGACTGAAACCAACAACTTTGAGAAAACATGGGAGACACATTAAACCAAAATGCAACTGCAAACTCTTTCGTGCGTCCTCAGTATTTTTTCATCACTGGTTTTTCTAACATACCTCATGCTCAGTACTACTTCATATTCTTGTGTTTGGTTTATGTGGTCACTGTCTTGGGGAACTCCTGTGTCACACTCATTATTTATGTAGACCGTTCTCTTCACACCCCAAAATATATGGCTATTTTTACATTAGCTGTAGCTGACTTGGGAGAGAGTACTGCTGTTCTTCCCAATGTGATTAATGTCTGTCTTTTAAATATACATCAAATAACATATGAGGCCTGTGTGTCTAACATGTTTTTTATATATTTTTTTAGTTCAGTGCAATCTGTCATGCTTACTGTTCTGGCATATGACAGGTTTGTAGCAATTTGCTTCCCACTGAGATACCACAGCATTGTCACAAACACAACAATGGGCATTATTCTCACTGTGGGATGCATATTTAATGTTGTGTTTGTAATGAGTGCAGTGCTATTGGTTACTAGGCTGTCTTTCTGTAAATCCATAGTGATTGACAGCTATTTCTGTGACCATGGGCCTCTATACAGAATGGCTTGCAATGATAACCTGCCGAATTATACAATGGCAAAATTATTCACAATATTATATTTTCTTCTACCATTGTCTCTGATTTGTTTATCTTATGTATGTATTTTGTTGGCGCTGTTTAAAATTGCATCATGGGAAGGACGTCTAAAAGCCTTAAAGACCTGTTTTTCCCACCTAATATTAGTATCAGCATATTATTTTCCAATATTGGGCATTTACATAGGTGCAATGGCCGGTTCTGTCCACCGCAATGCAAGGATCATTAATATATCGCTTTCATATGCCATTCCTGCCATGCTGAACCCCATTGTGTATTCTCTGAATACTGCGGAGATCAAGGACTTTGTAAAAAGAAGTTTCAGAAGAAAAAAATACAAAAACACAGTAACTGGAACAAATAATTAGTCAACTGACTGGTTTTAGATATTAATAAATCTATATATCATTAATAACTGTCTTGGCTTACTTTTTTTCTAGATTTTTGTCATACATTATTAACAATTTCTGTAAAGGTGGCTTTTAGTAAGAGATTTCTAAATGAATGTTATAGAAAAAAAATTAGAAAAAAATACAAGAGCATGATAGTAACTACGGCAAACAATAAGTGACAAATAATCAACTAATCAACAAGTGGTTCAGAGACATTAACATGAAATTAATTCAGGTTTATTTGTTATGTACAGTCTAGAAAGATAGGTTAGTTATTCCTGCGTTGGAGACTTCAAAATGAATGTTAAATTGTTTAAAGAATGTTATTGTTAAACAATAAATTACTGTGTGTATATATACTTCAGGGCTGTGAATGCGTTAAAAAATATAACCAATTAATCGAAGAGTTTTCTGAGATGTGAAAAAAATGACAAAACTAATAAAAACTGAGCAAAAATTGGCATCAAATTAACTGTTTAGTGTTTTATTACATGCAATAAACTTGAAGCATTTAAAAGCTGTTTGTGTTTTTGTTACTGAGTTTTGGCTACATATTTGGGGAAAATGGTTAAAAAATAGCATTACATCAGAGCAACAAAAGGCTATTTCAATATACCTAAAATTTATGGTGATGTCAATTCCTCTACACAAAAAAACATGTTATGTATTTCACTATAACTTTTTTTTTATTTGAACAATTCTCAGGATCACGAGAATGACCTATACTTTAATATCTGTTTAATGGTTGCATTAAAAATTATGATGTACAGATTATTCATTTACAACAAAAATACTACTTGCAAGCTGTGATGGCTTTTCCCCAATGTATTGTAATTTCTTTATTGTTTGGTTATTATTTTCACTAATTACTAATAAATGCATTTTGTCATTTGTTGTTAGAATTTATTCTAATTTTTTCTATTTTTTCTAATAAGTTTCTTGATGAAGATTTAGATTTTACAAAATATTCTTTGCAGTATCATTTATGGTGTACACATTAAGTTATGGTTTATTTTGTTTTAGTTACCTTTTGTTTGCTGCCTGGGAAAGGCCTGGTTGGGGGGTGTAAAATTTGTCATTAGGGTAAATATTGAGTCATCTGAGAAATAGGATATTGGATTCCTTAATGTTTAGGTTCATTTTTTATATTTTTTCTAACATTTAGTTTATTTATAGTTTTGTGATTTGTTTAATTATTTGATGTTTCCACTTTTGTCTGATGGTTTGGTCAAGCCGGTGTGTCATGTTGTGGGGGTGCAGTCTTGTTGATCAGAATCTGAATTTTAATAGACTTAAAATAATAAAGACTTGATGAACGGACGACAATAAGAAAGGAGCAGATATGGTTATATCCAGTTTAATCCCGACTCAAAAAATCATAAACCTATTTAGCAGAAGCAGCTGAACTCCCTGATTGGTCCCTAATAAGAACTTCATGCATGGTCCAGTGGTGGTCTGCTCTGGACTGGTAAGGATGAAGTTTGATTGCCGAAGCTTTCTTGAAATCTTCTTTTCTTCAATGGGATGGATTGTGGAACACCAGCAACCACAGTCTCCTTAAAAGCTTTGTTTCTCAACAGGGAAATCTATGCATTGTGTGTTGCCTTGGTTCTGTTGTGTGGAAGAAATAATAATAATGCATATCAAGATCCCTTTCAGCAAAATAAGCAAAATGCTTAAGTTATACACCACAATTTAGAGTATTGGTCTTCAATAACACACAGCCAGTTATGTCATCCCTGTTTATGTAAAATACAAAAATATAATATTTTGTTTCAAAGTTTTATTTGCAATGAATTTCAGAACCTTATAGGCAGATATTTCTTAATGAAATATTACAAATCTCAGTAAATAGACCTATATCATCTGATATCTGCTCCTCCCAATGCCTTGCAAAATGGGTCAGGCAAAAATTATGTACTATATTGTAGTATAAAAATGATGTTACAGGTCAGAGACCTAACTTTGCTCAAATAGCAGTTAACATAAGCTGTCATGTTGGCTATAACTTTGATGTAAACGAAAGTTATTGTCATGCCTCGTTCCTCTGCTCCTTCTGTGTGCCATGTCCCCTCATCTACCTCATGTGGAATCGCCATATTTCTTGTTGATGGCATTAGTCCAACGTATTTAAGTCTGCATTTGGTATGTGTTCCCGCTTCCGGTCATAAACTTTGTCCTTTGATGTATCGTGTTTCTCTTTCCCGGCTCATGTGCTGCTTCCCCGCTCCCTACCTGAGCGAACCAGGACAGAATGACTGGACTCCGCCAAGAAAAGATACCTCATTTGACTGAGGCTGAATACCCTGAATACTGAATTTATTGGCTGCAACAGCCCATGGTCCAGTAGGACCCTGCGGCTCTCGCCCTGGCTACTCACTCGGGGGACATTCTGGAGATGTTTCCATCCTAGGACGAGCACCTTGACAAAGAGGTGCGCGATTATATATGGTGGAAGAGGGGAGCTCCTCCGCCACAGAGTCCATGATGTGGCGGGTGGCCATCGACAGCGGACTACCCTATGGTCCCCTGTCTGAGTTACCAGAAATGCCTGAGACTCCGCCAGAAGCAGCAAGACAGAAGAAGCGGAAAAGCTGTAGATGGAAGGACGCACCGGACGTCCTCCTGGGATCCATCATGGTTTCTGCTGCCTCCCCTGCAGCAAGTCAGGAGTAGCCCCTCCCGATTCTTAATCCGGCGGTGTTCGCACCTGACATCACTGCCGCTGTTTGGCTTCCAGCGCCGGCAGCTCGCCCCTTTCTCAGGATGCGTCTGGCTATTAAAGGGACCAGGTCTATTGGAGATGCCATCCCGCGGGTCCCCAACTTCCCAAAAGCTCACTGCTGAGGTATAAACCCTGGCTCCACCTCCAAGGTTCCTGCGCTGACGGTTCCTGCTGCATCCCCCGAGGTTCCTACTGTGCCCCCTGATGTTCCTGCTCCACCCCCCGAAGCTGCTACTCCGGCAGTTCCTACTCCGCCCCCCAAGGTTTCTAACCCTTCAGCTCCAGCCCCCCCAGTTCCTGCTCTAGCCCTCATGCCCCCGGCTCCCATCCCCGAGGAGGTCCCTGATCCCCCAGACCCTGCACCCATGCCCCAGTGCTTGTCCCCCAGGAGGTCCCAGATCCCAGGACCCTGTTCCTGTGCCCCCGGCTCCCATGGCCCCAGTCCCTTTCCCCGAGGAGGTGCTGACTGTATGTCCTTAGTGGAGATGGAGGAGGAGCTCAAATGGGACCCCTTGGAGACTTCCCCTGTGACTCCCTCTGGAGTGACTCCTTCACCCCAGCATGGCAGATCCCCGCCTCTTGGTCTCCCGGAAAAGGGAGAGGACACCTGCGCTGGGGTCGGGTCCCACCCGCGCTGCCCCTGGCTTGCCTTCGGTCCCCCTAGCTTTGAGTCCTCCAGCTCCTGCTCGGTGGTCATCTGGGGTCCCCCTGGCTCCTGCTCGCTAATCACCTACAGGTCCACCTCCAGTACCTCGTCGGCCGGCTGCAGTTTCTCGTCCGATGCCTCGTCGGTCGCCTGTGGTTCCCCCGGCCCCGACTCGTCGGTTGCCTTCGCCGGTCAGTTCGGCGGCTTCTCCTCCCTCTTCACCTCGCCTCCTCACAGGGCCCTGATGACAACTGTCGATACTGATACAGATTCCGGTATAATACATGTTTTTACTTTATTATTAGCATAATTTTGGTTGGAATTGTGTTGTTTGTCAGTAAGGTTATATCACAGAATAAATAAACGACTATGTACATATTAGAACAGCAAACAGAACTACATTGAACTTAAAGACATCCCAAAGGAATTTATTTATGTCACACTTCACAAACAGGTAGCAGCACCAGCTGTAAAATTGTGTAAATATCAAAAACACACTTAGAATCATTTAAATAGTTCCAGCATTATGTCAGTTGTAAAAAATGAAGTGCAAAACTAATACTTATACTAAATAACCTTAAATTCTCAATTTAAAAACAATAAGCCTTGACACATTCAACAGGTCAAGCAACATGCCAACCGAAGCAACAACTGAATAAGACATAAAGTGCAAAACTGAAAAAAATACATATCCTCATGGTCAAAAAAACTTTCAGTAAAAAAAAAAAACAACCCATAAAATCTGAAAAGAATCAAATCTGCCAATCGATTTTTGCACCAAATCTAGGGCATTAAACACTTTTATTAAGAAACCTTTGCAGGCACTCTCATCCAGAACTCAGGCACGCCACAGGGGTATGTCCTTAGTCCCCTCCTCTATTCCCTTTTCACTTTCAACTGTTCTCCCATTCACACCAGCAACACCATTATCATATTTGCTGACGACACCACCATTGTAGGACAATTGACAACAACGACGAATCAGCCTACAGGGAGGAGGTCCAGCAGCTGAAGCAATGATGTGACAGCAACTTGTAACAGAATGATGTGACAAGCAGGTTGAGCACTCTGCCCTCTACATTAATTGAGAGGTAGAGAGGGTGGAGAGCTTCAAGTTCCTAGGGGTCCACATCTCTGCCGACCTTACCTGGTCCACAAACAACTCTCACCAGGTGGGGAAGGCACAACAAAGAATGTACTTCCTCAGGAAGATGCGTCAGGCCCACCTCTCCAAAAAGCTGCTAACCAGTTTTTACCGCTTGACCATCAACAGCCTCCTGATGTACTGCTGCACAGTGTGGTTCAGAAGCTGCACTGACGAAGACAGGAAGAACCTGTAGTGGGTGGTAAGGGCGGCAGAGCGGGTAATCGGAATGGCACTACCTCCCCTCAAGGACATTTACTCTGGCAGACTCCACCGGAGAGCCAGTAAAATCATCGAAGACTCCTCACATCCTGGACAATATCTTTTCTCCTCCCTCCCCTCTGGCAGACGCTACAGGTCAATCAGAGCAGGAACAAAAAGACTTATGAAAATCTTTTACCCACAGGCAGTCAAATGTGCCCATCCCCCACCCCCTGAATGACTGTCTTCTATACAGACTAACATACTGCACTCATTGCACTAAGATACTCATTCTATAATAGGATGACTGTCTCTCTTTTTGTATGTTCTTATTTCTTTTATTTATTACTCTTATGCTGTAAACAGAGAGCTGCTAAACTGTTTTTCACTATTTCTGTAATAGTGACAATAAAGATCTATTGTATCTTATGTTGCCCTGCTTCCCTGATAGTCATGCCATGACCTAGAACATGATCTATGATTGTTGCCCTAATTTCATTCAAAATTACAGCTCTTCATCATGGTCTTCCTCATTGTCCACCCCCTCTGACACGCAACCCTCTTCCTCTTCTGTTGTAAGGGTCTATTGCTTACTTCACTCATGCCACTTGCTTTTGACTTGTCTTATATCCTGTTTATTGATTGGGTTCCATATATCACAGATTGGACACATGTGCTCAGTTTTGAGTGGTAGTGTGTTAATGATGAAAACAGGGTGTTAGTTGTGTGTCATTTTGGACTCTGTGTGTGCCATTCTGGCTCCAAGTGTGTTTATAGTTTTACTAAACCGAAGATTCAGATTTGCAAACAGTGTACAAGGTTTTGCCAACTGTGGGATTGGTTTATTGGATTGGATAAAGGAGTTCTGATGGTTTTTTAAATGGGGGTTAGTATTTTAGCAATTCAGAAAAACTCTTACAAACTCATTTTCATGGCAATGGGTTAGGCTGACTTGTAGCATATAGTATAATGCAATACTGTGATATTAATTAATTATCAATGCAATAAAAAATGAACTTCCAAAGAACTGAGGGGGCCTTGGACCACTTTTGGAAGGTACTGACTACTGCATAACAGGAACATCCAACAAGACGTGTCATTTTGGAAATACCCCGATTCAGTCATCTAGCCATCAGAGGTAGATAACTGTGTTCACAAGAGGGCACCTTTGGCTGTCAGTAGTAATAAGAAATAGAGTGATAAGCCTCCAATCATCTCATCCTTCCCTATATATCACTGTTTGAATTCTGGTGCAGTTTATCTCAAAATTTGATCATGTTAAGATCTTCACCCCTACAACATGTCTGTGAAGGTTGACAAAGATCTGGCAAATACTTTTTGCGTTATCGTACTAATGGCACAAAATGTCTAAAACTACCACACTTTATTCCTATGCGGCTCTGCTTCAATTTTTCTCAAGATCTGTTCACTTCCAGGTCATAAGTGTTACATACTGTCAGCCATCTCAGTATATTCTTTATATGAAAAGTGCACTTGCATGGACATTAAACTTCTGTAAAAGTTTAGTTAAAAAATATCCTTAAAAAATTTCCAAGAAAATATTTGTATGACGCTTCTGCAAGAATAAAAGCTATGTATCCCAAAACCATGAGTAACAAATATATATTTAAAGATAGGATGACTTATCTGTGTTGTGATTGCGGGTAGATGGGCAGGCAGGAAGCAGGGAAGGATGAGGCAGGTAGGCAGGATTACAGGATACAAGGGTTTTTTAGACAGGGCAGACGGCGACGAACATCATTGACGGATCTGGGGAATACGGACTTAGACGCGGACTAAATACACAAGACAAGCCGAAATAACAGGAAATGACTGGGCACAATTGGGGAAACCCACGTGGATGATCAGGGGGTGCGGCACACATGAGGACTGGACGTGCAAGTCATAACAATCTGTTACAAGCAGCTGACGGTTTCTATGGGCCAGAGATGAAAGTCAGGTGACTTAATAGTCAGAGGACCTATAAAGAGCAGAACGATTTCCTAAATCCTCAGTCTGTTTGGACAGAAATACAGAAAGCATTACGACAGTCACATTTTCTTTTGTAAAAACCCTACAGATACCATTCACACAGAAAGGTAAGTTTATTCTTAAAGAGATCTGTCAGGAAGTATCTTGCTGACCTTCTGATGCAAATTGTTTCCCTTTTCATTATAATAATTCACTGAATTTTAAAAACGATTGCATGTGGTCTTCGACATGGATGGAATATGATATAAATGTTTGTTTTGAATGCATACATTTATTTATTTATTTATTTTCCAGGACAGCATTTCTAGCAGTGGGCAGTGGGTCAAGTATGTGTCTGCTGTAATACAGGTATTGGATATTTAGCTGAAATTTGTCATTTTAAAATCTGTATTATTCTAGAAATTAAAGGCACATTAATGTCGACAAGCAGATTGTCAGGTTGACAAATCCAGATAATTACTATGACAGTTAATATTGTTTTTGTATTTGAAAAAACAGGAATTTTCGCTGGGGAGGCACATTGGCTCGCTTCCCTCACAGTTCCAAGGTGGGACAATTTCATGCTCTCCTCGTGTTGCATGATTTTCTTCTGCTATTCCAGTCTGCTACCGCACTCCAGGACGATATTTAATATCTGTAAATTGCCCATAGTATATGGTGATGTGTATTCTGTGTGTGTGTGTGCCTGGTAATGCACCGAGGGCCATCCCAAGTGCTCCCATGCCTTATGCCCTGAGCTGCCGGCGATAGGCTCCAAGCCCCTAGTGACCCTGCACTGGATAAGCGGCTGGGATACAGATGGATGGATTATCTGTAGAGCAACCCGCAAGTTTAAGAAGGTAAACATGTTTTCCTTTTTCAGGTTAAACAAGACTGAAACCAACAACCTTGAGAAAACATGGGCGACACATTAAACCAAAATGCAACTGCAAACTCTTTCGTGCGTCCTCAGTATTTTTTCATCACTGGTTTTTCTAACATACCTCATGCTCAGTACTACTTCATATTCTTGTGTTTGATTTATGTGGTCACTGTCTTGGGGAACTCCTTTGTCACACTCATTATTTATGTAGACCGTTCTCTTCACACCCCAAAATATATGGCTATTTTTACATTAGCTGTAGCTGACTTGGGAGAGAGTACTGCTGTTTTTCCTAATGTGATTAATGTCTGCCTGTTAAATATACATCAAATAACGTATGAAGCCTGCATGTCTAACATGATTTTTATATATTTTTTTAGTTCAGTGCAATCTGTCATGCTTACTGTTCTAGCATATGACCGGTTTGTAGCAATTTGCTTCCCACTGAGATACCACAGCATTGTCACAAACACAACAATGGGCATTATTCTCACTGTGGGATGCATATTTAATGTTGTGTTTGTAATGAGTGCAGTGCTATTGGTTACTAGGCTGTCTTTCTGTAAATCCATAGTGATTGACAGCTATTTCTGTGACCATGGGCCTCTATACAGACTGGCCTGCAATGACAATATGCCAAACTATATAATGGTAATGTTATTCACAGTGTTACATTTTTTTCTACCATTGTCTCTGATTTGTTTATCTTATGTATGTATTTTGTTGGCGCTGTTTAAAATTGCATCATGGGAAGGACGTCTAAAAGCCTTAAAGACCTGTTTTTCCCACCTAATTTTAGTATCAGCATTTTATTTTCCAATATTGGGCATTTACATAGGTGCAATGGCCGGTTCTGTCCAACGAAATGCAAGGATCATTAATATATCGCTTTCATATGCCATTCCTGCCATGCTGAACCCCATTGTGTATTCTCTGAACACTGCTGAGATAAAGGACTTTGTAAAAAGAAGTTTCAGAAGAAAAAAATACAAAAACACAGTAACTGGAACAAATAATTAGTCAACTGACTGGTTTTAGATATTAATAAATCTATATATCATTAATAACTGTGTTGGCTTACTTTTTTTCTAGATTTTTGTCATACATTATTAACAATTTCTGTAAAGGTGGATTTTAGAAAGAGATTTCAAAATGTATGTAAATTTGTTAAATGAATGTTATAACAAATGTCATAGCTTTTAACTATTCTTTAAATTGTGACACACGTTTTTTGGTAGGTCTAAAAATTAACACAGATTAGCTTGTAGAAAAATAAAATGGTTTTAAAACACTGGTCTGAGTATGATTTTTGTGTGTTCTTTAAGCAAAAATGCTGTCCATAAATATGAAAAGTATATTTTTGAGAAATATACTATGAAAAATGTCTTATTCATCCATCTACATATTTTACATACCGTTTTAGAGTATTCAGAGGAAAGCAGTGTGGACACAGAGAAAATATGAAAACTCTTCAGGAAAAATGTCTCTATGTCTTATGTAGTACAAAAATGCAGTTGTTCATTAGGTACATCAATATTGCTGTTTAACTGCTTCAGCCTTGGTTGGGAAAAACATATTGATATTCTGACCTTATCCTTGTGACTATGTAACATTCCAGTTAAATGAAATTATCTATAACCACTTAACCTGTTCAGGGTTGCCGGAGGACCTGAACCCTATCAGGCATCAGGAACTACAAGGCTGCCTTACAGTCTGTGTGGCATGCCATTCCATCATAGGGCACCTAAGAGACTAATCTACACACACTTCGGCCATTTAGAGATACTAATTATCTTAACGTCTTTATTTTATGGATATTTCGGTGTCATTAAATAAAAATATCAGTGTTTCTTTTTTTTCAACTACCAACATTTCCTTCAGGACTACATCTTGTATTCAGTATTGGGCTGCAGTATGTATTTGTGTATAAAAAGTGCATTGGTAAATATTGAACGTTTCCTGACATCTAGTGGTAGAAGTAGGAGTAGCATCTATTTAACCGTAGGATTTATTTACATTTTCTTTGCAGAGGCCTTTGTGAGGCGTATAATAAGTACATAGTTGTTGAGGAGCCAACTTTGGTACAAATGCTGCTTGGCAAATATAAGCAAAGTGTATTAGTGTAAAACAAGTATTTTGAGGCTGTGCTAAGAGTTTGGACCCGGTTACAGAGGGCGATTACAGGGAACAAGAGGAGGCGCACTAGTGCTAGCAGCACAGATTTATACACACAACATAAAAGGGTACAATGGTGATGTGCAATAATAACATTCATAATAACAGTAAGATGACAGAGACACCAGGCTCTACACATTGCAGATGGGGTTACCAGACATTATACTGTACAGTTGGTCTGTTTGAATGTAATATACTGTTCATGTACAGTAAGGTACTTTAATGGAACTAAATCCAAAAGCAGTCTCTGCCAGCCTTTAGCAGTTGGTACTTTATTTATTTACGTCATTAATCAGCAAATAAACAAACTGCTCCTCCTTGCAGCATAAGTAAGAATGCAGTATTATCTCTTGTTTTGTGATGCCACATACAGTGCCTGTAGAAAGTACACATCCCCTGTTGAAGCACCAAGTTTTTGTGATAAATTGAGACCACGATGAATCATTTAATAACTTTTTCACCTTTAATGTGACCTATAACATGTATAATTCAATTGAAAAACAAAAATATCTGTAAGTATGCACCCCCTTAAACTAATACTTTGTTGAAACACCTTTTGATTTAATTACAGCTTGACTTCACTCTTCTTGGGTAGGAGTCTATCAGCATCACACATCTTGACTTGGCAATATTTGCCCAGTCCTCCTTGCAAAAATGTTCCAATCTATCAGATTGTGAGGGCATCTCCTGTCACGGCCTTCTTCAGGAAACCCCACAGATTTTCAATTGGATTTATGTCTGGGGTCTGACTGGGCTATTCCAAAACTTTCATTTTCTTCTGATGAAGCCATTCTTTTCTTGATTTGGTTGTATGCTTGGGGTCATTGTCATGTTGAAAGGTAAAATTTATACACTGTATATTTCACCAGGATCATTCACACCCCACCCCCCCTACACACTTGTGTACATATCTCTGTACATTTGTACATATCTCTGTTAATTTTTTTCTTGTAAATTTTTTATATTTTTAATTTTGTATATAGACAACTGACCTACCTGTTCTGTTCATCTATATTCCTTTTGTATAAGAGCTCTGTAACACTTAAATTTCTCCTTCGTGGGATAACAAAGGTTTATTCTATTCTAAGTGGTAGTAGGCGGAATTGGCGTGCAGAAAAAAAAATTTGATGTTGCGGACAGGAAACGGGAGCCCAATGAACACAATTTAGACTTACAGTCCTCTTTGTTCGTATGTCTGAAAGTTTGTAAGTAGAGGAGCATTTGTATATCTCACATAAGCACTCAGTTGATATGTTCTAAATATGTAAGTCTAGACCTTCCACATGGCAGCTGCAGAGCTACCATATTTAGCTATAGTCTGTGCTTAACCCATATGTAGGAACCTAATCTGCCTTTTATAACCCTATTTAAGAATATAACAGGAATCATTTGGATAGGATACAATAATGAAGGTAATATATTCATCTTAATCAGTGATATGCATTCCAGTCAAGAGACAGGCAAAGAATTCCTTCCTCATCCTCTCTAATATAGGAACAACATGTGTCATGTTCTGTTTTTGCTTAAATTTAGGAGTTCTAAATATACTTAGGAACACAAAACCTGCTGGTGACCCAGAGCTTATTTTCTAAATCAGAAGGTGCTGGAATGTGAAAAGGGCATGCATGTATGAGAGCGAAGAGGTAATGAGGTAGGCGCAGGTCCTGGACAAAACATTGTGCGTACAAAAACATGGTACTGAAAACATGGTATGTGTTCTTAAGAGTAAATGCAAACAAATAAAGGAGGAGGAATTGGAAGATGATTGGTGTCCGCCAAAGATGACAGTTTTTAAGCTGAAGGTTGAAGCCCATGAGATGTTCCCTGACAGGCTTCAAATTTCAGTTTAAAAGGCATCACATCAAAGTCAGAATTCACACACGTAAATCGACGTGCTATATGCTAATTCGTTTCGCTTGTGCTTGTTTAAACTCAGCATTTGCTTTTCTGACAGTGTTTCGTTCAGGCAAGTTGGTACTTGTTTAAATTAAAACTGCAACAATTCATCGAGTAACTCGATTATAAAAAATCCTCGATGCAAATTCTTTGCTTCGATGCTTCGTGTAATCCGCACGACTGTGTACTGCTTAGTGATCACTGTGTTTCACTCAGAGGATTATTACTGTCGTACAATGTGCTTACGCTGCATTCCGTGTAGCAGGTTTTATTTTATGGTGCAATGGAGGAAGACATGGGAAATAGCGAGGGAAGTCAATGAAAAAGACGTAAAAAAAAAAGTTTGGGACCATTTCAAACAAAAGAATACGCGAAAATACTGTACGGTGTGTCCATTGTAAATCCGAATTAGCTTATCACAATAGCGCAACGTTAATGATTGGACATCTCAGCAGAATGCACTCAGTCTATGCATCCAGTCCACAGAGCTGCATGATGATGCAGATTTATTTTTGCATTTAAGAAAGTGTTTTCTTTTAAAAAGCAAAACAAATATGTACATAAATGCACTAAAAGGGTTTAGTTCTTTTGTCAGTTGTTGTATGGAGTTCCTAAATGCTCCTAAAACGGAAAATCATGAATTATTCATTTTAAGAATACAGTGGAGATCGAAAGTTTGGGCACCCCAAGTAAAAATGTGTATTAATGTGCATAAAGAAGCCAAGGAAAGATGGAAACATCCCCAAAAGGCATCAAAATGTAAATGAGACATTCTTATAATATGTCAAAAAAGGTTGCATTTTATTTTCATCATTTATACTTTCAAAATAACAGAAAACCAAATAATGGTGTCTGCAAACGTTTGGGCCCCCTGCAGAGTTAATACCTTGTACTGCACCCTCTGGAAAGCTGAGACCTGACAGTGTCAGGGACTGTTCACAATCATTGTGTGGAAAGACCAGGTGTCGTCAATCTCAAAGGTTTTAAATGCCCAGACTCATCTGGCCCATGGGTTCTTATAAGCAGTTGTCTAGAACACTGAAACTGAAAATAGTTGACGCTCACAAAGCAGGAGAAGGCTGTAAGAAGATAGCAAAGCGTTTTCAAATGTCAATATCCTCTGTTCGGAATGTAATTAAGAAATGGCAGTCATCAGGAAGAGTGGAAGTTAAAACAAGAACTGGAAGACCAAGAAAAATATCAGACAGAACAGCTCGCAGGATTGTGAGAAAAGCAAATCAAGAACCACGTCTGACTGCACGATCCCTCCAGAAAGATCTGGCAGACACTGGAGTTGTGGTACACCACTCCACTATAAAGGGATACTGTACTTGTACAAATATGGCCTACATGGAAGAGTCATTTGAAAAAAACCTCTTCTACATCCACACCACAAAAATCAGCATTTGAAGTTTGCAAAAGAACATATAGACAAGCCCGACGCATTTTGGAAACAAGTTCTGTGAACCGATGAGCTTAAAATTGAACTTTTTGGCCAGAATGAGCAAAGGTATGTTTGGAGAAAAAAGGGCACAGAGTTTAATGAAAAGCACCTCTGTCCAACTGTTAAGCATGGGGGTGGATCAATCATGCTTTGGGATTATATTGCAGCCAGTGGCACAGGGAACATTTCACGAGTCGAAGGAAAAATGGATTCAATAAAATTTCAGCAAATTTTGGATGCGAACTTGATGCCATCTGTGAAAAAGTTGAAGTTAAAGAGAGGATAGCTTCTACAAATGGATAATGATCCGAAACACACCTCAAAATCAACAGTGGATTACAGGAAGAGGCGTAAACAGAAAGTTTTGCCATGGCCTTCACAATCTCCTGACCTTAACATAATTGAAAATCTATGGATAGACCTTAAAAGAGCAGTGTGTAACAGGCAGCCCAGAAATCTCAAACAACTGGAAGACTTTTGTAAGGAAGACTGGGCGAAGATACCTCAAACAAGAATTGAAAGACTTTTGGCTGTCTACAAAAAGCGTTTGCAAGCTGTAATACTTTCCAGAGGGGGCAGTACAAGGTATTAACTCTGCAGGGTAACCAAACTTTTGCAGACACCATTATTTGGTTTTCTGTTATTTTGAAAGTGTAAATGATGAAAATATAATGCAACCTTTTTTGGCATATTATAAGAATGTCTCATTTGCATTTTGATGCCTTTTGGGATGTTTCCATCTTTCCTTGGCTTCTTTATGCACATTAATACACATTTTTACTTGGGGTGCCCAGACTTTCGATCTGCACTGTAGTTACGATTGCTCTTTAATAAGACAAAAGTATTTCTTATCCGATTACTCGATGGAATAATCGATAGAATACTTGATTACTAAAATAATCGATAGCTGCAGCCCTAGTTTAAATTCCGCCTGCTTTTCTTTCTTTTAAAAAAATAACGCTAAAGTTTTTCTTCTTTAAAACATTTTGGTGCTTTCTTTGAAAATACGCGGCGGCTCTTGTATCTACTGTGGATGGAACCCCCACATACGCGGTAGCTTACATTAATCCTGCTATGTATTTTATTATTCCTTAAAACGTAATTAAAAATAGCCTGTAATGTATTTTTTATTCTCTTAAAGTTTAACGGCAACACGTTGCATAAGCATGTGTGATACCATATATCAGGGGTCTCAAACTGCCGGCCCGCGGACCATTTACGGCCCTCCCTCCCCCTCCCTCCGGCCCGCAACTGACGTTAAAAATACAACTCAATCCGGCCCGCAAAATATTAATTAACAATATTTAATATTAATTATCATTTTTGTAGTTATTTTATAGCAATTTAAACTACTCATTCAATATACAAAAACAACACAAACAAAAACACGGTTAAAAAAATGAATACGGTGATAGCGTAAAAAACCTACGTGTGCCAGCAGGCATGCTAAGAAGAGAGCTAGTTTCGGGGCTTTAGCAGTTTATTTTTGTTTGGCCGTGAACGAAAATGTCTTATTCCAAACCGAAAAGGAAAGTGGATGATGAACACAGACAGTTTCAGGAAAGATGGACACTGCAGTATTTTTTTTTTGTGGAGTTTAATGGAAATGCCACCTGTCTAATATGCAAAGAAAAAGTTGCCGTTCTAAAGGAATACAATCTCAAGCGTCATTACTCTACTAAACATGGAGACCAGTATGAGAAGTACCTGGAAGACGAAAGAAAAAAACGAGCCCCCCAGTTGCAGAGAGAGCTAACGTCCCAGCAAACTCTTTTCTACAAAGCCAAAAAGGATGCTGATGCTGCAGTTGAAGCGAATTATGTGGTGAGTGAGATGATCGCTAAAGCAGGAAAGCCATTCACTGAAGGGCAGTTTATGAAGGACTGTATGTTGAAGGTCGCTGATATTTTATGTCCAGAAAAGAAGAACATGTTCAACAATCTCTCTTTATCGGCAAATACAGTGGCAGAGCGGATTACTGAATTATCGAGTGACATTTATGATCAGCTACGCGGGAAAGCGGGGGTTTTCACTGCATACTCTGTGGCACTTGACGAAAGCACAGACAAAACTGACAATGCTCAGCTAGCTATTTTCCTCAGGGGTATTAATGAAAAGTTTGAGGTGACAGAAGAATTGCTGAGTTTGTGTCCAATGCACGGCCGGACAACAGCCAAAGATATATTTCAGCAGTTGGGCGACGCGATTGAACGTGCTGGTTTACCTTTGAACAGATTAGTAGGCATTACTACCGATGGCGCCCCGTCTATGACAGGTAAAAAAATGGACTGGTGGCGCTGGTGCAAAGAAAGTTAGAAGAGGAATATGCAGATCCAGCGGTTGTTCTGCACTGCATTATACACCAACAGGCACTGTGCAGCAAATGCTTGAAATATGAACATTTCATGTCTGTTGTCCTAAAATGCATCAATTACATCAGGTCAAGGAGTTTACAGCACCACCAGTTTCGTGCCTTTTTAGAAGAAATTGAGGCAACATATGGCGATGTACTTTACTTCACTGAGGTGCGCTGGCTCAGCAGGGGAAATGTCTTGAGATTTTTTGAGCTAAGAACAGAGGTGAAGAGATTCATGGAAGATGGCAGAATGGATGTTCCTGAATTTGATGATCCTAAATGGGTCATGGACCTTGCATTCCTAGTGGACATTACACAGGAACTGAACATCCTTAACCTGAAGCTCCAGGGCCCTAGTCAGCTTATCACAGCAGCGTATGAAAGTGTGGAAATTAACATTGTGGAAAACTCAGCTTTCTGCAAAAAACCTCAGTCATTTCACAACATGCAGATCTCTTGTGGAGGAGGGCATAGCATTCAATGGTGATGAATATGCATCTGCTGTTGAAAGCCTACTTCAGGAATTTGATAAGCGTTTTCCAGCTGTTTGCAGACCCCTTCTCAGTTGATGTGGAGAGTGTCCCAAATTTGTTCTAAATGGAACTTATTGACTTGCAGTGCAACAGTGAGCTAAAAACTAAATTCAGAGAGGCACAGGGAAATGCAGACAAGACTGCACAGTTTTTGAGAGAATTACCTCCACGCTTCCCAGAGCTGTCAGTGTTCAGTCGGTTAATGTGCCTTTTTGGAAGCACATATCTGTGTGAGAAGCTTTTCTCAGCTATGAACTTTAACAAATGCAAGTTCAGGTCCAGGCTTAGTGATGCTCATCTTGAAGCTGTACTAAGGGTTTCAACTGTAAACACCATCAGGGCCAATGTGGCGCAGTTGTGTGAGCGAAAGCGCTGCCAGGTGGCTGGCAAGAAATAGCATAGTTTGCAAATGTATTGCATTTGTTCAGTGTAAGGTTGTTTGTTCAGAATAGTTTTGATAAGTAACTTAAGTTAAAATAAAGTAGGTAGCTGTTAATTAAAAAGTAAAAAAATATATAACATAATACACAGACACTGTTGTTTATATTTTTAAGTATAACAGAAATAGGGGGCATGGTGGTGCAGTGGTGAGCACTGTTGCCTCACACCTCTGGAACCTGGGTTCGAGTCTCCGCCTGGGTTACATGTGTGTGGAGTTTGCATGTTCTCCCCATGTCGTCGTGGGGTTTCCTCCGGGTACTCCGGTTTCCCCCCACAGTCCAGAAACATGCCGAGGCTAATTGGACTTGCTAAATTGCCCGTAGGTGTGAATGTGTGTGTGAATGGTGTGTGAGTGTGCCCTGCGATGGGCTGGCCCCCCATCCTGCGTTGTTCCCTGCCTCGTGCCCATTGATTCCGGGATAGGCTCCGGACCCCCCGCGACCCAGTAGGATAAGCGGTTTGGAAAATGGATGGATGGATGGATAACAGAAATATGTTAATAATGTAATGTAAAAGAAAGTTAACAACTCAGCAATTAAAGTAAATTTCCAGAAATGTTGTGCTTGAATGGTAAAATGGCCCTCCTATGAAATATCAGTCACAGCAGTTTGAGACCCCTGCCATATATGGACATAATCCCCATATCCGCAACCATGGCACAAGCATGTATGACACCATATATGAACATAACTCCTCGACCAATCAGAATGAAGGATAGCCCCCCCCCCCCCCACTTATGACGCCATAGAAGGGGAAGCATTAAGCTCCACCCAAGGTACCAGGTAATATTTTTTATCATTTCATTACAATAGGATAAATGAGTTTGCATTCAAAATACAGAGGCTCCTCTACTTAAAACTTTCAGACATACGAATGAAGAGGACTAAGTCCAAATTGTGGTCATTTGGGCTCCTGTTTCCTGTCTGCAACATCATTTTTTTTTCCTGCGTGCTAATTCCGCCCAGGACTTCTGGCTGCTACTCCCAGCATCCTAGTTCTTTGTACTTGCGTATACCCTTAAAATGATCTTAAATAACAACTTACGAATACTTCAAGTTAACAACGGCCGTTCGGAATGTATCTGATTCGTAAGTAGAGGAGCATCTGTAATAAATGTTAAAGAAAACATTGTCTTACATCATTTTTTCCAAGATAAGCATGATTTATAACACCCAAGTCTTGACTACAGTGGAATTTTTACATCAATTACAACCCGATGAAAATTAATAAACCACACTTCCATTGTTAAATATGATCATGTAGAGATTGATTGCAAACATTATGATGATATGAGAACCCTTTATTGCTGTTGCAATACACCATGTCACTAGTCACAAGTACCAGCGAAAAAACTGGCCATCAACCCGACCATACATATACACAAACATCACAGTAGGGGGTAGACAGGTCGGGAGGCAGGGGCAAACAGAGAGAAGATAAGAAACAGAATAACATGAGGAGAGAGGAGGAGAATAAAAAAACAGGTAGGAACCGAAAAAACACCTCAGCAACATAAGCACATGGTCACTACACCTTACAACATAAAATGACACAACTTGCAACAGGTGAGGGAAAAGGGGTGGTGGAGGTAGTTCAGCATAGACAAACAGCCATCCGGTCCTGCAGCCAATGGAGGCTCTGGTCAACAGACCCACCTGTTCACGCTGGGGGAATGAAGCGTGGGATGGGGGGAGGGTGCAGTGAGTCCTTGGGATTGGGGGAGAGAAATGCAAGCGAGTCTCACTGCTTTGTTCTTCTGGGGGAGTTGTTAGTTCAGCAGCGGCCTTGGCCGAGGCCAATGCTGATTGGGGGGAGCCAAAACCTGATAGGATAGGGTTGTTTGGGTTTCCGGGCGAGAAGCTGTAATTTCCAGCTCCCCTAATGTCCACGCTGGTCTCCGCCATCCAATTATTTTTGCAAAGCCGTGAGCTTAAACATATGTTATCTATATTCCTTAACATAATATATGTTATGAACTAAAATTTCTCATTGTTTTTAAAGCCCCAAATATGTTCTGGATCAATTTGACCCAAGGGATATCGGAGAATCCCAAAAGTGAAGACAATGCTAAGTTTCAAACTGATCAGGTTTATTTAAAATTTTACATATTTACAGAGTCTTGAAATACTGCTTTGATTTGCTGTTCTTCCGGGATCCATTGGAATTCTAGACGGAAAAGATGGATATCGTTAACTTCTAGCATTGAAAATTGGTGGATCATCAGGATAGAGGGAAAATGTGAGAAGTAGGAAAAGGACTTAGCTTTGTTCAGTTTTTCTTCTGCTCCTTTGCATTGGTCCTCAATATGGCTCTGCTGCAACTTGGATCAGAATGAAACATAAAAAGTCAGTATTTACATCAAACAAACCATTACCAACAATATCTATATCAAAAATGGTTGATCAGGACAATGAGAAAATCGTTCAAGGACATAGCTTTGTGCTTTTCTTTGTCTTCTGCTGCTTTGATGTGCCCCTCTGTTGCAACTTGGATAGGACAAAAAAGATGGATATCGTTAACTTCTAGCATTGAAGATTGGTGGATCATCAGGACAACGAGAAAATCGTTCAAGGACTTAGCTTTGTGCTGTTCTTTGTCTTCTGCTGCTTTGATGTGCCCCTCTGTTGCAACTTGGATAGGACAAAAAAGATGGATATCGTTAACTTCTAGCATTGAAAATTGGTAGATCATCAGGACAACGAGAAAATCGTTCAAGGACATAGGTTTGTGCTTTTCTTTGTCTTCTGCTGCTTTGATGTGCCCCTCTGTTGCAACTTGGATAGGACAAAAAAGATGGATATCGTTAACTTCTAGCACTGAACATTGGTGGATCATCAGGACAACGAGAAAATCGTTCAAGGACATAGCTTTGTGCTTTTCTTTGTCTTCTGCTGCTTTGATGTGCCCCTCTGTTGCAACTTGGATAGGACAAAAAAGATGGATATCGTTAACTTCTAGCATTGAAAATTGGTGGATCATCAGGACAACGAGAAAATCGTTCAAGTACTTAGCTTTGTGCTGTTCTTTGTCTTCTGCTGCTTTGATGTGCCCCTCTGTTGCAACTTGGATAGGATAAAAAAGATGGATATCGTTAACTTCTAGCATTGAAAATTGGTGGATCAGTAGGACGAGAAAATCGTTCAAGTACTTAGCTTTTTGCTTTTCTTTGTCTTCTGCTGCTTTGATGTGCCTCTCTGTTGCAACTTGGATAGGACAAAAAAGATGGATATCGTTAACTTCTAGCACTGAACATTGGTGGATCATCAGGACAACGAGAAAATCGTTCAAGGACATAGCTTTGTGCTTTTCTTTGTCTTCTGCTGCTTTGATGTGCCCCTCTGTTGCAACTTGGATAGGACAAAAAAGATGGATATTGTTAACTTCTAGCATTGAAAATTGGTGGATCATCAGGACAACGAGAAAATCGTTCAAGGACTTAGCTTTGTGCTGTTCTTTGTCTTCTGCTGCTTTGATGTGCCCCTCTGTTGCAACTTGGATAGGACAAAAAAGATGGATATCGTTAACTTCTAGCATTGAAAATTGGTGGATCATCAGGACAACGAGAAAATCGTTCAAGGACATAGCTTTGTGCTTTTCTTTGTCTTCTGCTGCTTTGATGTGCCCCTCTGTTGCAACTTGGATAGGACAAAAAAGATGGATATCGTTAACTTCTAGCATTGAAAATTGGTGGATCATCAGGACAACGAGAAAATCGTTCAAGGACATAGCTTTGTGCTTTTCTTTGTCTTCTGCTGCTTTAATGTGCCCCTCTGTTGCAACTTGGATAGGACAAAAAAGATGGATATCGTTAACTTCTAGCATTGAAAATTGGTGGCTCATCAGGACAACGAGAAAATCGTTCAAATACTTAGCTTTTTGCTTTTCTTTGTCTTCTGCTGCTTTGATGTGCCCCTCTGTTGCAACTTGGATAGGACAAAAAAGATGGATATCGTTAACTTCTAGCATTGAAAATTGGTGGCTCATCAGGACAACGAGAAAATCATTCAAGTACTTAGCTTTGTGCTGTTCTTTGTCTTCTGCTGCTTTGATGTGCCCCTCTGTTGCAACTTGGATATGATAAAAAAGATGGATATCGTTAACTTCTAGCATTGAAAATTGGTGGATCATCAGGACAACGAGAAAATCGTTCAAGGACATAGCTTTGTGCTTTTCTTTGTCTTCTGCTGCTTTGATGTGCCCCTCTGTTGCAACTTGGATAGGACAAAAATGATGGATATCGTTAACTTCTAGCATTGAAAATTGGTGGATCATCAGGACAACGAGAAAATCGTTCAAATACTTAGCTTTGTGCTTTTCTTTGTCTTCTGCTGCTTTGATGTGTCCCTCTGTTGCAACTTGGATAGGACAAAAAAGATGTATATCGTTAACTTCTAGCATTGAAAATTGGTGGATCATCAGGACAACGAGAAAATCGTTCAAGGACATAGCTTTGTGCTTTTCTTTGTCTTCTGCTGCTTTGATGTGCCCCTCTGTTGCAACTTGGATAGGACAAAAAAGATGGATATTGTTAACTTCTAGCATTGAAAATTGGTGGATCATCAGGACAATGAGAAAATCGTTCAAGGACTTAGCTTTGTGCTGTTCTTTGTCTTCTGCTGCTTTGATGTGCCCCTCTGTTGCAACTTGGATAGGACAAAAAAGATGGATATCGTTAACTTCTAGCATTGAAAATTGGTGGATCATCAGGACAACGAGAAAATCGTTCAAGTACTTAGCTTTGTGCTGTTCTTTGTCTTCTGCTGCTTTGATGTGCCCCTCTGTTGCAAGTTGGATATGATAAAAAAGATGTATATCGTTAACTTCTAGCATTGAAAATTGGTGGATCATCAGGACAACGAGAAAATCGTTCAAGGACATAGCTTTGTGCTGTTCTTTGTCTTCTGCTGCTTTGATGTGCCCCTCTGTTGCAACTTGGATAGGATAAAAAAGATGGATATCGTTAACTTCTAGCATTGAAAATTGGTGGATCAGTAGGACGAGAAAATCGTTCAAGTACTTAGCTTTTTGCTTTTCTTTGTCTTCTGCTGCTTTGATGTGCCCCTCTGTTGCAACTTGGATAGGACAAAAAAGATGGATATCGTTAACTTCTAGCACTGAACATTGGTGGATCATCAGGACAACAAGAAAATCGTTCAAGGACATAGCTTTGTGCTTTTCTTTGTCTTCTGCTGCTTTGATGTGCCCCTCTGTTGCAACTTGGATAGGACAAAAAAGATGGATATCGTTAACTTCTAGCATTGAAAATTGGTGGATCATCAGGACAACGAGAAAATCGTTCAAGGACTTAGCTTTGTGCTGTTCTTTGTCTTCTGTTGCTTTGATGTGCCCCTCTGTTGCAACTTGGATAGGACAAAAAAGATGGATATCGTTAACTTCTAGCATTGAAAATTGGTGGATCATCAGGACAACGAGAAAATCGTTCAAGGACTTAGCTTTGTGCTGTTCTTTGTCTTCTGTTGCTTTGATGTGCCCCTCTGTTGCAACTTGGATAGGACAAAAAAGATGGATATCGTTCCCTTCTAGCATTGAAAATTGGTGGATCATCAGGACAACGAGAAAATCGTTCAAGGACATAGCTTTGTGCTTTTCTTTGTCTTCTGCTGCTTTGATGTGCCCCTCTGTTGCAACTTGGATAGGACAAAAAAGATGGATATCGTTAACTTCTAGCATTGAAAATTGGTGGATCATCAGGACGAGAAAATCGTTCAAGGACTTAGCTTTGTGCTGTTCTTTGTCTTCTGTTGCTTTGATGTGCCCCTCTGTTGCAACTTGGATAGGACAAAAAAGATGGATATCGTTAACTTCTAGCATTGAAAATTGGTGGATCATCAGGACAACGAGAAAATCGTTCAAGGACTTAGCTTTGTGCTGTTCTTTGTCTTCTGTTGCTTTGATGTGCCCCTCTGTTGCAACTTGGATAGGACAAAAAAGATGGATATCGTTAACTTCTAGCATTGAAAATTGGTGGATCATCAGGACAACGAGAAAATCGTTCAAGGACATAGCTTTGTGCTTTTCTTTGTCTTCTGCTGCTTTGATGTGCCCCTCTGTTGCAACTTGGATAGGACAAAAAAGATGGACATCGTTAACTTCTAGCATTGAAGATTGGTGGATCATCAGGACAACGAGAAAATCGTTCAAGGACTTAGCTTTGTGCTGTTCTTTGTCTTCTGCTGCTTTGATGTGCCCCTCTGTTGCAACTTGGATAGGACAAAAAAGATGGATATCGTTAACTTCTAGCATTGAAAATTGGTGGATCATCAGGACAATGAGAAAATCGTTCAAGGACTTAGCTTTGTGCTGTTCTTTGTCTTCTGCTGCTTTGATGTGCCCCTCTGTTGCAACTTGGATAGGACAAAAAAGATGGATATCGTTAACTTCTAGCACTGAACATTGGTGGATCATCAGGACAACGAGAAAATCGTTCAAGGACATAGCTTTGTGCTTTTCTTTGTCTTCTGCTGCTTTGATGTGCCCCTCTGTTGCAACTTGGATAGGACAAAAAAGATGGATATCGTTAACTTCTAGCATTGAAAATTGGTGGATCATCAGGACAACGAGAAAATCGTTCAAGGACTTAGCTTTGTGCTGTTCTTTGTCTTCTGTTGCTTTGATGTGCCCCTCTGTTGCAACTTGGATAGGACAAAAAAGATGGATATCGTTAACTTCTAGCATTGAAAATTGGTGGATCATCAGGACAACGAGAAAATCGTTCAAGGACTTAGCTTTGTGCTGTTCTTTGTCTTCTGCTGCTTTGATGTGCCCCTCTGTTGCAACTTGGATAGGACAAAAAAGATGGATATCGTTAACTTCTAGCATTGAAAATTGGTGGATCATCAGGACAACGAGAAAATCGTTCAAGTACTTAGCTTTGTGCTGTTCTTTGTCTTCTGCTGCTTTGATGTGCCCCTCTGTTGCAACTTGGATAGGATAAAAAAGATGGATATCGTTAACTTCTAGCATTGAAAATTGGTGGATCAGTAGGACGAGAAAATCGTTCAAGTACTTAGCTTTTTGCTTTTCTTTGTCTTCTGCTGCTTTGATGTGCCCCTCTGTTGCAACTTGGATAGAACAAAAAAGATGGATATCGTAAACTTCTAGCACTGAACATTGGTGGATCATCAGGACAACGAGAAAATCGTTCAAGGACTTAGCTTTTTGCTTTTCTTTGTCTTCTGCTGCTTTGATGTGCCCCTCTGTTGCAACTTGGATAGGATAAAAAAGATGTATATCGTTAACTTCTAGCATTGAAAATTGGTGGATCATCAGGACGAGAAAATCGTTCAAGTACTTAGCTTTTTGCTTTTCTTCGTCTTCTGCTGCTTTGATGTGCCCCTCTGTTGCAACTTGGATAGGACAAAAAAGATGTATATCGTTAACTTCTAGCATTGAACATTGGTGGATCATCAGGACAACGAGAAAATCGTTCAAGGACATAGCTTTGTGCTTTTCTTTGTCTTCTGCTGCTTTGATGTGCCCCTCTGTTGCAACTTGGATAGGACAAAAAAGATGGATATCGTTAACTTCTAGCACTGAACATTGGTGGATCATCAGGACAACGAGAAAATCGTTCAAGGACATAGCTTTGTGCTTTTCTTTGTCTTCTGCTGCTTTGATGTGCCCCTCTGTTGCAACTTGGATAGGACAAAAAAGATGGATATCGTTAACTTCTAGCATTGAAAATTGGTGGATCATCAAGTCAGAGGGAAAATGTGAGAAGTAGGAAAAAGACTTAACTTTGAACTTTTCTGTCTAAACTATTTAACTCTTTAAAATGACCATTAACGGATGTGTTAATCTTTTTTTTTTCGTGGTATTTCGTTAGTGCTGACTGCAATGTACTTGATGATTTGTGGTTTCCGAACCACAGCAGCTCTCACAGAATGAGGAACTGTAAAGAGAAGCAGAATAGATTGGTATTATTTGTATTGTAGAACATTACTTAAGGGCTCATTCCATGTCAAATCATCACACTTTCGGACCTCATCGTCACGGATTTTAACAAAACTTGGCATGCTGATTTGGTCACATGAGTAATTCATGAAACTGAAACTGGGTGTGTCTTGGATCAGTAGTAAAGGAGATTTAAGCAAACAAAGTTTGAACTTTTCTGGGGGGGTTAGAATCAAGTTGAATGAAATAGCCTACACTTTAGTTTCACATAGCCTGTTCAAAAAGCCATTATTATCAACTGCTAGTGTTATCCATAGTGCTCTGAATTTTTCTTCTCGAGATGTGACTTTATGTAGGAAACTATCTCAACACAAGGCTAAAGGTCAAACCATATGTCTAGCAAGCCGTGATGCAGTGTAGGATTATTTTTTATATATTTTCTGTGGAAGCCTCTCGCAAGCCTGAACTCTAATGACCACTGCACTGCAAACTGACACCTCATCAAATTAACACCTAGGCAAATTAAAAACCTGATTTAAAAAATTCATGTAATTAAATTAAAAGGTGTTGACACAGTATTAGTTTAAGGATGTGCACAATTATGGAACCAGATTATTATAACTTTGTAGAGCAGTGTGTAGACTTCTTACATCCAATGTATATTGCAACCAACACATGGGGGGTCATCACAACATACTCTGCTAACATACTGGATTCTTATTAATTATGGAATGACACTAAAAGACCAGCAAAGCAGTCACAAACTGTCAGTTATGGAGTGATGTCAACCACATCATCACAATAACCTCACAGCACACCAAGCTATTAATTACTGACTTAGTTACCTGACCAATGTAATAATGCTTAATAGAATAGTTCATTCATTAACCAATGCATGGGTACAAAATTGCATTAACATTCAGTAAACTTCAATACACAAATGCAAATCAATAAGCATTTTTAAAAAGATATTTACACATTCAGCAATACATGTTTCTTGTAACAAAATATCCTTTTTATGAGAAGAAATCAGTGGCGAGTATAACAGCTCAATATTATCAATAGATACATTGCACAAATGATTAGTAAAGTACAGTTCATTCTTTCATTATCGAACCGAATCTCAAACGGGGTCGCGGGGGGACCGGAGCTTATTCCGGAAACTACGGGAGCAGGGCAAGGTCCAAGACTGGGGGCACACACACTCACACCTTGCGGCCCAATTTAAAGTCGCCAGTTAACCTAAAGTGCATCCTTTCGGGCTTTGGGAGAAAAGCTGACAGAAAGGCTGACCGAGGGATCCAACCCAGATCCTTCTCCGCTAACCACTGCGCCACCATACCGCCCTAAACTACAGTTAAAAATGTGAAATAAAAACGCAGATACTTACTAGTTCGACGTGTGACTTTTAAATACTCAGGAAATCTGGTAGCAATGAAATGTGGTATTCATTCCAATTCTCTTTATCCAATCATATGTGTGGAGTGGCACATAGTAGCAGCATAGCAACCACCTTGTATGTATACAAGCGATTTTCAAAATTCGGACCCTGGTCAAACGGCTCACACATCACGCAATGTTGGCGCGCATTGGGGGGGGGATATTGCAAAAATATATCATGATGTTTTGACATTTGAATCACAATAACGATTTTATGTAAAGTATTTAGGCACGCACGTGTTCCGGGTTATCGTATACCGGCAAATCAACTTCCGGTTTGTATACTTCTGTCATGAAGCTGTACGAGAACGCTGTGTCCTCCTGTTACCATTATTTTCTTCTAATCGCATCTTAATAGTGTTACCGGTTTGCGGTCTCGTGATGTTTTTTTTTTATCTCTTTAAAGACAAGATGGATGAGAAAACTTGTTCAGCATATGTCTGTTAAAAACACACACTTCGGAAACCAGGCCCGTAGCAACGGGACAGTCGGGACAAAGACAATTGGAATACTCTTTACAGGGAAAACAGGGTTATTAATGTACAGTATAACATCTATAACGAAATAAATATACTGTAGGCTGAATAAAATGTTTGTTACAATCTACGTACTATATGTTCAAATATTTCAGTCATGAATAATGAAGCCAAAAAGACGCATGTTGGCTTCATACATTTACAGCAAGAGAACCTAAGAGGAGAATATAGAGGAGTATTTGACAGAGGATCTAGGACTAAGGCCAGAGAAAGACATTCAGTTGTTTGCAAGCTAGTAATTTGGACTGCAGATATTGTTCAATATAACACACTGAATATATTCCATTTTTTCCATACCCTTTTTCTCATAGGAGGGTTTTAGAGGGTTGTTGGGTTTTGGACATCCAAAGTGATTGACGGCTACTTTTATGAACATGACTCCATAAACAAAATAACCCGCGATAATAGTCCTCCAAATTTCATATCGGAAGAAATGGCCATTGTGGTGCTCATTTTTCTTATGGTTAGTTCATTAATCGTGAATGATTTATACATGTATTTTGCTGAAGCTGGTTAAAATTTCAGTATGGAAGGGGCATCTAAAATCTTCTGCACAGGACACACGCAAAAATTATGAATGGCATATAAAAAAAACTAGATATCCTTAACACACTTTGATATTCAACCAAATATGGGGATTCACCTGCTGTCTGGAATGTAACTGGGGCCAACCTTTGGGTAACACAGTGGTGGTTAACATAGGATTGTCTTGTGCCAAATATCCTATAAATCCCTGACCCATCCCTGTGGCAGCCATGGCTCCACCAGTTCCAAGCCCCGTCAATCATGGGAAATCATGCAGGTCTTCACCACACCTTCCAGTTCTTTGTAAATGACCTGGCCTGTGCCACGTCCCACCTGCAGTGGGTTTATGGTTTGACGGGAATTTTCAAATTTTTCGAGGCGTTAACTAATAGGACAAAGAAATTGACTGACATTGAAGAACTGCTTGATGAATCCTCGCTGAGAGTTAAAGCAGTACACCATGTCATGTCATTCTGATTTACGTTTTGTTTTTCCAACCATGCAGATACAAATATTGCTTTCTCCAATGGTTGAGCGTGTATACTCATAATTATCTATTAAAATTGCTTTATGATTATTGTGTTTGTGTATCTCTTCCAATAAGAAACAGATGTGAAGGCCAAGACAATTCTACAAAAGTAGTTTTAAAAGAATTGTCTGTTGCTAGGTGGTTGCTAGGCCACCTAATATTATTCAAGAGCCATGAACACCAACAATATGTTATTGGGATTAAAGGACAATGGCCACAAGGTGGTGACATTGAGCTTTGTTTCTAATTTACCATAGCCCAAACACTGAAAGGCTTTTAGTGACACTGCACTTAGTTATTTAAGAATTAGTACCCATCTGCTAAAAATTGCCAGAAGGACCTTATTGTAGACAAATATTTACATATATGTAAATATACATTAAACGCATTAATTTTACAATTAACACGGCATTGGTATATTACTTTGTGAATATAACCGGGTGTGCACCTAGGAATTTAGGGCCCCCTGACAAAATGACATCTTGCCCCCCTACCCAATTATACATGTAACTTTACATATTCAAGGGCCCCTGTCAAGTTCTGGGTGCCCAAGAATCTGCCAGGGTATCGACGCCCCTCCGATGCCCCTGAATAAAACCACAAATTTGGTACCAGCAGACCTGTCAGGAAGTGGACAAAGGAGGGGGAGGAGGCTCTGCAGGAAGCTGTGGATGAGATAGAGTGGGACATGAGTCATGTAGTAACGTCATCCTATCGCAGACAGCATCCCAGCTAACAGGGACCGTTCCCAGAATTTTAGACAATGTTATGCGAAGGTCTTCTCAAAGTTGACAGAGAACATTTTTACTGTAACATTAATGGAACATTATTTCCATGGTTTACATTTTAATAAAGGTTCTGTCAATGTCAGGATGATAACATTATAAACTGTACATTCTTTTAACATTGTAAAATATGATTTTTTTAAAAAAAAGGCTCTGTATGCTTTATTGTGAACATGTCATCCACCCTTAAACCCATGACCTTTGAGGTGGAAAAGCGACCCTGTTACCTGCTGCTCTACCATATACTTCACTTATTTTTATTTGTCTTATTTGTAGTTGTAGCTGTATTGTGGGATAACGTTCTGGGAACATCAGGAAAACTGGACACTTTGAATGATCCTAGAACAAAAAATGTTCATCTTTTGCATGAATAACACATTGACTACAAAAACAGTACACTGTTTCCCCAGTAACAAGGCATGTACAAAAGACCTGCTTGACATGAAGAAGACAGCTTTCATGATACAGAGGAACTGTAACGAGTGCAGGCAGAGTTGAAGGAACGGTTCCATGAGGAAGCACTTCTCCACAGGATGATCTGTAGTGTAAAGATAAGCAGAGTAACGTGAAATAACTGTCGAACGGTATGAGGACACTTAATTAGAGGCCGGTGACATGATGGTGCAAAGCCTCCACACTCCTCCTCCAAGACTGTTTGCCTCTACCGACGAGGGGAGGAAGGACCTTGGGAGACTCCTCACAGGAAAAGTTATGGGACTTGATGGAATCATCCCCAGGGGGCTCTAGAGCTTCACTAGCTGGCAGTATGGAGTTTCTAGCATCTGTTGTGCCTGAATAAAATATTAATGAAATTTGGTGGTGACGGTGAAGGAAGTATTTAGCCATTGGCTTATTCGAGTAGGATGCACTACTGGGGTGATACGGGGAGCCAGCAAAAAAAAAAGAAAAACAAACTGGTGACATTTGCATGATTGGTTTTCTGTCAGGGGCGGCATGATGGTGCAGTGATTAGTGCTGTTGCCTGACTCCTCTGGAACCCGGGGTCTCTGCCTGGGTCACATGTGTGTGGAGTTTGCATGTTCTCCCCATGTCGTTGTGGGGTTTCCTCCGGGTACTCCGGTTTCCCCTGCAGTCCAAAGACATGCTGAGGCTAATTGGAGTTACTAAATTGCATGTGTGAGTGAATGGTGTGTGAGTGTGCCCTGTGAAGATGGATGAATGGGTTTTCTGGCACTCATTTGCATTGTCACTCAATGATAACATATCACCATGAGGAAGTGGGCGCCCTTACTGTAGTGTGTGAGCTAGTCGACGTGCCACTCAGAAGTACAAGATGGGGAGCGGTACAGGGGCAGGTTGACCTCAGGTCTCCCCACTGAAAAGCTTTGTAGAGTACTATTGCTATTAGTAAAATCAGACACACTACGAAATGCTACCAAATAAACCACAATTCATTCATAAAACTGTAACTGTATAGTTTCATAGATGTTTTTTTTTTAATTTATGCAAAATCAATAAGAATAATATTAAGCCAGTCTGCTCACCACCAAAGTGAATTGGTTCAGTGTTGACTCTTGGTTGATAGTGTTGGGGGAAATGGGTAATGCAAATATGCTGTAGTGGAAAATTAACGAAAATGAATAAGAAAGGGTCTAAGTCATCAGTATTTAGAAGAAAGAGCAAAGAAGGAGAGGGAGTAATGTGAAAAAGATAACGGTATGCTTTCATCTCTGAGTATAATATTATGCATGCAAAGAAATAGGCTTCTTTAATATGTACTAGCATGTTTGTTAGACAGTTGGGTAATAGTGTACTAATTCAATTCTCTTTATTTTTTATTTATACACTATAATTTGTTTATATCTGTCTTTGTTACTTCTTCATATTTGTGAATCTTATTTTATATATATTTGTATATTTACTTAGTTTAAAAATTAATTTATTTGTATCATTACAAATAGCTTAATAAAGGGGGGGGGGGTGTTCACCCTGAGAACCATACAAGCCAGAACTCATTCACTATGTACTATATATGTACTATTATGATATGCACTATTCCTCATTTTCTGTTCTGAAACACTCTCTGTCATGTGCAGGTAATGCATTCTTATGTGCACTGGGGACAAAGTGTGGCTCAGTGGGTTAGGGCACTGCGCCTGCGTTTGGAAGGTTCAAATCCCAGAGTTGGCAGAGTAGTTTCACTGCTGGGCCCTTGAGCAAAGCCTTTAACCCGCAGTTGTTCCAGGGACTGGCTGATACTGCTTTTTCAAAATGTACATTGCTTTGATAAATAAACTGAAATGTACAGAGCAGACATACCATGAATTTGTTAGGAAAGCAGTATCGAATGAATAAAACATCATACTGCAATAGCTTTGACCAATTGCGTATCTCATATCCAGGCAACCATCAACAGTGGGCTGAATCAGTAACCACGTGATAACTTTTTTTTTTTAATTCTCATCTATATATTGATGTAGCTGAGCAACCAACAGCTTATATTGTACTGGCTGTTTTAATCATCCAAAATCCTCAGCGAAAGGTAAGGTTTACCATTCTGGAATCAAACTAAATTAAATACCTGCTTTAATATGATTTGTTGTTTCAAAGACACATCCTTAAATTTTGTACTATGTATTGTTTATGGACATCTGCAAAGGAAAATTGCAAGGTGATGTGTGAAAGTCTAATTCTACAGCAAGTGCATATTTATACCAAGTTAGGCTGTTAGGTAGAATTTTTACATTAAAATGAAGGATAATATTTTTGTTTTTTTTTCCAGGTGAAGCTGGTGGAAAATGTACAACAGAACGGTTCATGTCCTTGACACCATTTTCACCATGGACAGCTTTGACCTGTCCTGGGAAGGTCTTTACATTACGCTGACATTTAGTTCCCTCATTTACTCTGTCGCGTTGGGATGTAATTTGATTCTGCTCCTGATTATAGCCACCAACTCAAATCTGCACCAGCCCATGTATTTGTTCCTCTTTAACCTGTCTGTCAACGACCTCATAGGCATCAGCGCCATTTTTCCCAGGGTTATGGTCAACATGCTCTCTCAAGACAAAGCCATCACTTTCCTTGCATGTGTGATTCAGGCTCTTTGCCTCCACATTTATGGTGGAGCCACACTTTTAATATTGTCTGTTATGGCTTTCGACCGATATATTGCCATCTGTCATCCTTTGCGCTATCACAGCATCATGACCAAAGGCTCTGTGATAACGCTCAGTGTTTTAGCATGGCTGGTGAACATACTGCTGGTGGGCGTCCTCTTTATACTGACTCTGCAGTACCCTTTTTGCACAACAGCACTTTCAAACTACTACTGTGACAATGTGTCTATCTTGAAGCTGACCTGCGCCAAGGAAACCACAGCGAACAACATCTATGGGCTGTTCATCACTGGGCTTTTACACAGCATTGGGCTGTTCTCTGTGTTTTTCACCTACATCCATATTCTCATCACATGCTTCAGAAACAGAAGTGTGGAGTCGAATGGCAAGGCTATGCATACCTGCGCTACACATTTGCTGGTCTTCCTTATCTACGAGTTCTCAGGTTTTGTCATCGTCCTTTGCTACCGGATTCCTAGCACACCCCCCTCCTTGCAAAAGTTCATGGCAATGTCATTTTTTGTTATTCCCCCGTGTATAAATCCAATTATCTATGGTGTTAAAACCAAAGAAATCAAAAGGAACCTAAAACTGGTTTTTGCCAATAAGCTCCTTCCTACTAAGGTTTCCGGTTATTGTAGGAGACCAACAATAAATACTGTTGCCTAAGTTGTACAATCTGATGTTATATAAACAAAAATAAGCCAATATCACTTCACAATAAAAACTTTAAGCTGTCATTTTTTCTGTTCTTTGGTATGTCACCTGACTTTCTGTAGAATAACCTTTTTTACTTGAGGGCAACTCAGACTGGAACAGTGAGCAGAACCATGTGACACAGAGACGGGTTAAACCATTTTCAAAGATGGAGGGGTGAGATGGGTATAACAAGGCCATGACATAAAAAAGCCGACTTTGTTGGGTCGGGAGAAACAAAAAAATCCTAAGATTACACAAACCCATTTTGTGATATAAAAGTTACTGGATATACTGTGGCAGGGAAGGAGATGCAGCAGATGAGGGTTCAGGCAGAGATTCTTTGAGGGGTGAGGTTTATTTGTGGAATAAGAGAAAATGTACTAAATGGTGATGGAGATGAAGGGGGCGTGGCCAGCAATTAAGGAGAAAGCAGCACTTTGCCGAAAGAGGCAGCCGTAGGTTCTCTGGCACTGGGGGCAGTCATCCTCCAGGTTTTCATAAGACAAGGACTGCATGTACAATAAATAACCACTGACTAATAAATAACCACTCCTCGACCTTATCTGCAGCACAGGCCTTAGACTCTACAGGATTATATGGTCGTAACCCCTGATTGGGCCAAATACCAGCTGCCACCTTCTGGGATTCCTTGTGGACCATCGCATCACAACACAATAGGGACCTGAACCTCCCCACCCCCACTTTTGAAACAAAAATAAAAGAAAAATTTGATAAGAAGCATCCTCTAAATAGTGTTTAAATGGTGTTGAATATCTAAATGTTTCTACTCAAACTGTGTCGACCATTACAAACCACCTGCAGCCTGTGTTTGGTTGCCTATTCACATGCATGCACATCCCCACACTTGTCTTCTGTCGTTGTGGATTTTGGGTCCTGAACAAGCTGAAACCTGTGCTGCCTAAGTTCTGCCAAATGCACTTTTGGTCACATGGACTAAGGATTTACCACAGTGGTCTTTCAAATAGCAAGCAATGCATGTAGACTTAAATTATATATAAGCTATATCAAGCCTACATTGAATGCAATTGTCAACATTTTTTCCTTAATATCTTTGGCCAATGTATGTTATTGCGACAAAGCCAACAATTAAGTTTGACCTAACATGAAATTATGTCTGTTAAAATAAAGCAATATATCTATGAATATGCCCTCACATGATGCGTAACATCACTGTATATTGGGGCTCAGTACATTTAAACTGGAAATACATTGGAGAGAAGGCTATGTGTTGCTTACCCATTTGTGGGTGACTGGAAATTCCTCAGCCGACATAGTAACAGTTTATGTATGTCAACCAGTGTGAATCACAATGTTTAGTGTATCTGCACCAGCCCATGTATTTGTTCACAATGTTTATTTTGTACAATTATCTCAAATCACACCAAATGCATCAACAATTATGACTGGATAAGCTTACAAGCCCAGACATTTTGCTCATTGTTTGCCCCCCCCCCCCCAATTCACAATCTCTCCAGTGCCCCTGGATAGATATAAATATATGACAACAAATTAAAATGTAGAAAATAATGTTCTGAAAAATTGAAAATTGTTTCTAAATCCCAAAACCATTAAATAGCCCTCATGTGCATTCACAGCCTGCCTTGCTTCACAGAGACAATGTATTCAGTCACATGTGTCAGCAGGAAGTCAATTTCCCAGGTCTTTGCAGCATTCATAAAAATGTTGGGTGCGTGTGGGTTGCTTAGCTTAATAAACCTTTCTCTTTCTATGGGGTTGATGTCTGGAGACTGGACAGGCCAGCTCATGAGTTACATACCCTATAATGCACAGGATCTGGAGCATGAATTCTTTCTTATACCACGGCACTGTGGAATTCTCAGATCTAAAAGGCGCTGATTAATTTTAAATGCACCAGGCATATTCTAACATAACGCAAAGTATAAAAGTAATGAAATTGCTACAGGTCACTTAGACAACAATAGTGCTTCAGGCTGTGGAAAATAAATACCTAAATGATTTACTGATGTATTGCACTTGTAGTCCAGTCATACCAGCAGGTACATAAAGTTATAGTAACCCTTACATAATTGCTGATTCAAACACTTGCATATAACGTTGGTACCGGTACTTTGTATATACAGATTCGAAGCATTCTAAATATCTTTATACAGAAAATGAGGTAATATTTTCCTCTTTAATGACATCAGCTACCAGCAATTACCAGCAGCAGCACAGACAGGGAAGTCAACAACTGACATAACACTAACACTTGGGTAAATTCTAGCAGAAACACACACATTCCACAGTAAAACACTTATTACAGACGCTCCCTGGGTTACGATGATCCCAGTTATGATATTTTGACTTTACAATGGGTAAATGTTTTTCACTTTCAGTACATTATTCGACAAAATATGTGAGATATGGAACTTTGTGTTTATGATTTTGCCCACCTGTAAGCTAATGTAAGTGTTCTAAACATGTTTAAGGTAGGCTATAGGCTAGGCTATGATGTTTTCTAGATTAGGTGTACTGTATTAAAATGCATTTTCGCCTTACAATAGGTTTGTTGGAACATAATCCCATTGAAAGGCTATATTTGCAACATAAATAAATGAACACACACATCACATGACATTGCATTTAAATACTGCACATACTCGCAGTACAGGCTAAAGTGTGCCGCTAACCAGAATAATTAACCCTTATGAGTTTCACAGCGTCACATTGCCCCCACCTGGGGGGTCAGCTGTCTCTGGCAACCCCCAGATGAACCACAATGTCCTTAAGCCACAGTGGTGCATCACAGTCCCCATAGTCCCCAGCGTACATTTCACCTCAGGAGTGTCCTTGTCCTCATCCCTCCCAAGGGAATCAGGTCAGGCTAGGGGATGGTATAGTACCAGGCAACCCCGGTACAAGATCACAGCATTTTGTCACTCAGGCAGCCATGGTGGTGATAAACAATGTAAGAGAAACGCTCCAAGATCTCTCCCAGTCCCCTTTGGTGGCTGTCCAGCTTGAGGGACTGTCCCTACTGCAAATAAGGCTGTACACCCAAACTGAGTCCTCAATGCTGAAGTCCTGCCTGTGGTGGCATGCATCATAGGTGTACTTCTGTCAGGTGGTGCTGTGCCTTGGTACTGCTAAGCCAGCTCATTTGCACTCCTCAGACTCTCCTAGAGACACCAAAAGTACTCCATACCTGACTCTTTCGGTATCTCCAGCTCTGAGGTGGCCTGAACACCATGTGTACTGGCTCCCTCCTGAGAAAGTGGCTGGCGTGGGAGGCCCTGAGTGGTTTCCTGCACCACTGCTGTGTATACCCACAAGATGAGGGTCAGGTTATGGTCCCAATTACACTGGTGGCAAACACAGAGGGCACAGAGGGACGGGGAACAAACACAGGGAGCACAAAGGCAGGGGGCAAGGAGGCAAAGGGCGGGGGGTAACAGGGAGCTGGAGGGAACCTCGGTGGGCAAGAAGCGGAAGCCGCAGGGGCAGCAGTCAACCTCGAGGCCAGAGCAGGAGGGACCCTTGGCGAAAGCGAGGGAGGAGCTTAAGGGAACCTCAAAGGGGGTGAGGAAGAAGGCGGAGGGACCAATCAAGGAGGAAGAGGAAGGGGACACGAGCGGAGGGGAAGAGGGATCAGAAGCTGTGGCAGGTGAAGGTGCAGCAAGGTGCCAGGCAAGGCTTAGGTGACCGATGAGTCGGTGACGGGGGACCTGCAGGCAACTGACGAGGTGTCGGAGGTGGGACCGCAGGTGGCTGATGAGGTGCAGCAGGTGGAACCGAAAGCAACCCCTGAGCCACAGCCAGGGGGACCGAAGGCAAGCCAAAGGGTTGGGTGAGTAGGACTCGACCCCGGCGCAGGTGTCCTTTCCCTTTCCGGGAGACCAAGAGGTGTGGACCTGGCCGAGATCTGCCACGCTAGGGTGGTGGCTGGGGTACTCCACCGGAAGGGTCCAGTGGAGCCATCAGGGAAATCACTGAGGGGTCCCATTCAAGCTCCTCCTCCATCAAGGTGGAAGGATTGGTGATCTGATAGTCCGGGACCACCTCGGGGACAGGGACTGGGGTCATGGGAGCTGCTGACATGGGAGCAGGGTCTGGGGAATGAGGGACCTCCTCTGGGACAGAGGCTGGGGGCATGGGAGCAGGGACCAGGGGATCAGGAGCAGGAATGGGTGGAGCAGAAACCTCCAGGGGCAGAGCAGGAGGAAAGGGTGGAGCAGGAACATCGGAGGGTGGTGCAGGAGCCGCCAGGTCAGGAACCACGGAGGGTGGTGCAGCTGAGGTTTGCGCCTTGGTAAAGAGTGCTGCCCATGTAAGGAACTTGGGGACCTGCTCCGGTTAGCTAAAGCCTGAGCCACGGGTTCGTCCCGGACCTTAGGCTGATTTAACCAGTAGATTACCTCGTCCGTGACACTGAGGTATTCCTCTTTAAATAGACTAAGCATCTGCTTTTGGAGTCCAGTCATTCTATCACGTACGGACCGGGGAAGCAGGAGCAGGGAGATGAGGAAGCGGAGAACAAGGAATTTGTTATGGAGGTAAGATGCAAAACAGATGTAAGACTTCAATGACCAGACTGGGGAAAACATACCTAATGCAGACTTAAATACATAAGACTAATGACAAGAACAAGAAACAGCTGGTAAACACGGGGAATCCACGCGAGGTTTACCGAGGGGGCGTGGCACATGGAACGAAGGGGCGTGGCACATGGAAGGAGCAGATAGTCGGGTCATGACAGTAAGAACATAAATTGTCTGAGATGTATCTTTTGTTTTTAGTTTTGATTTGATTAAATAAATATTTGCAGTAAAGACTATGTTTGGGTCCCAGTTTTTAAATTGTATACCATTCTATTGTTGTATATCTCTGCTTTCAGTCACACATTTGTGAGTTGTTCATGTTCATATTATTATGCTTTATAGATATTTCTCATGTTAATGACAAAAAAATCCTAAACAACAGAAACAGAAACAAAAAACAGGACAATTAGGAATAAAAAGAGGTATAATTCAAACTTCTGAGAAGCCAGCTTATGCAGACCCTCTTTTCAGTCAAATAGACTATGGATGCAACCGCATAAGTTGAATTTCTAAATAATGCAGTTTAGGAGTTATTAAACATATTTTTGCACCAATTTAGGATTAGTACCTTGTTTAGGATACAATAATTAGTTTATTCTTTCCCTTAAAAGACTCTGTAGTCTTAAACTAGTTTAAAAATGTTAGTGTATAGCCAGTTACCTCACCCCAAAATGTGTTTGTCAGGCTGCACATAGTGCTGAACAGGTGTAGGTCTCTAGGCAGCTTCATACAAAAAAATACCAATCCTGAGGTACATCACAAGCACCTTAGAGATATCTGGAAGATTTGTTCTGGCCTGGTTGGCAAATGCAATCATTTGACATGAAGATAGGAATGACATTTTTTGGAAAGGATAGTGGCAAGGGGGGCGGCATGGTGGTGCAGTGGTTAGCACTGTTGCCTCACACCTCTGGGACCCGGGTTTGAGTCTCCGCCTGAGTTACATGTGTGTGGAGTTTGCATGTTCTCCTCATGTTGTCATGGGGTTTCCTCCGGGTACTCTGGTTTCCCCCCACAGTCAAAAAAACATGCTGAGGCTAATTGGACCAATCCCCCACCTAACATTTTCTTTTGGTTCAGACCCACTGCCACAGGCATATAAAATTACTGGAAGGGGCCCCACACCCCCTATCTCACTCAACAAATCTTATAATCGCCAGCCCCTGCTCCCCTTGTCAACAAAACAAGGGGTGTTCCGCTGGAAGTGAGGTTTGGCAAAGGCATCTGCCAGGGTATGTCCCTCACCCCCAGAGAGTGTCTGGGGGTACCACACCCTTGGCTCCTGCCAAACCCTGGAGACTGAAGAAACCTGTATCTCTAGTTCCTCGTACAGAGAAGCCTACAGCACCAGTCCCTGGTGCAGAGGACATTGCCAGTGATGTGTTGGTGGTGCACTGGTCGGCTCAGTGAGCTGGCTCCTTTACATGAGAATGGGAGATGGCTCCCATCTGAGAGCCAATTTGTTTCTCTTTATGATCTTTATCACATTGCTATGGGACATGTTATCATAAATATCAAAAAGAAGTAACAATGACAAACAGAAACATTGCTACTACACAAGATTAGAGGTGTGCTGTTCGACAGATTCCCTTGCTCCCTTTACCTCGGGCTTCCAGTGGTGTGACCTGAGGTCAACCCACCCCCGCCCCCCTTCCCATTTTGTACTTCTGAGTGGCAGCCTGTCTAGCTCACACACTAGAGTCAGGGCACCCACTCCAACAAGGTTAAATGACCTACATAGTAACACAATATTATTGATTAAACTGGCTACTGTAAAACTGGAAAGACTGTAAACAGTTTTATCATAATCTACCAAGTACCACCCCCAATAAAACTCCTGGACCTAGATGCCCCCCTCCCCAGGTACAAAATTCTGGCCATGCACCTGGTCCATATAGTATATATGACATTTCCAAAAGCAACAATTTTTCACTGGCACCATATTTATTTAAATGGCCTCCATGTCAGTGTTTTCTTGGCGGTGTTTTGAGACATGGACAATTCATCAGTACTGAGTTTGTATTCTTTGTATAAAATGTGCCTTTTTCCAGTTTGTTATGAAACTCATCTCTGCATTATGCTCATGAAGGTGTGAGGAAGGCAGGCTTTGTGCATTTCTAATAGTTCATAGTTTACTGCACCCACTGAAAGTATATCTTAGGGGTCAACTGATAAATAATGCTTACAGATACCTGTTACCCAAACCCATCTGGCTCCACTAACTGATGAAAAAGCAGGCAAAGCTCTCATTTACATTATCTGTGAAATATTTCTGATAGGAAAGCTTCATCACCTTTGGGGTTGTATTGTCTGTTGCTACCAGAGGTGGAAGTTTCAGGTCCAGAGAGTACAAATCCAGACCAAGATTTTGTTTCAACCAACCAGTTGAGTACTCTGTGACTATGACTCTTTATACTCAACTGGTTGGTTGAAACAAAATCTTGGTCTGGATTTGTACTCTCTGGACCTGAAACCTCCACCTCTGGCCGTGCAGCCAAAGACATGCAGTTAGGATAACTGGTGTCTCTAAATTACCAAAAACACATGACTTTGTGTATGTCAGTACTGTATATGTGTATGTGATATGTGATTGATTTGCATCTTATCTATGGCTCCTTCTGGAAGCCTGGCCAGAATGAGCAGGTGGGAGATGTATGAATTGTCAAAAGTTTTAGAAGTGTCAAATAGAACTGCGATACTTTATTAATTGCTGTGGGTAAATTCTCTTTGCCCCATCTTGCTCTTGGTATAGATGCCGGGGCTTAAGGACCGTGCTCCAGGGCCCATGGACATCTGGCTGTTCTTCTTAGGTCAGGCTTTACCCAGTGACCTTCTGGCCACAGGACCAGAAGCTTAGCCCTTCCAGGCACAGTAAAGGAGGCCCCCTCCACTCTCACAATGTTTTGGTTGTAATATTGAATGTTGCAGATTCTATAGATAAAAAAAGAGTGCAAAGAATTATTATTATTTTTCAAAGTACTATGGGTTTGTTGGTGCTGAAAATTCTGTTTACTTTCAAGAAAGTTTTCACCCTGTGTAGACATTAAGGTAGAAAATAAAGGTAAACATAGTAGTACACACTTTTAAACTACGGAATTGAGAGGCTTCTATAGAAATTGATTTATTATGGAATGTGGTTCAGTTAATTGAACCAATCCATCCATCCAGTAATGGTTATCAACATAATACATACACAATGAGATCTCAATAGCCTATTTTGTTGTAGTTGTGTGACCATATATGCTCAATAATAAAAATCCTTAAAAAATCTTTGCTCTAAATAACAAAGGATTATGTATCCTTAATATGAATTTAAAGATTGGTGCTGTTCAAGTAGGCCCTGTCTGAACATAATCTTAATGGTGACCAAACTAATGTTTATTAAAACACTAATTTTCTGTGCTGCCTTTGTTAGCCACCTCACCGATACTTTGGCAACAGTCTACTGGGAAAGTCTTTCAGGCATCATATTACATTATTTGCAGCTTGTTACTAGTGCCTTCTTGTTAATGCACTCCTAAGTGGGTGGTTTTTAATGATAGATGATTGTCATTGTCATGTTGTAATTAACCCACTGAGGCTGAGGGTGCCACCAGCCAATTCCTGTTTATTAAGTTGCTCACTATTCACTAATGAAGCATGCCATTAATGATGTCTCTGGCTAGTCCTCAGTGTTGCATCATTGTTGCATAGTTTCCAGATATTTATCAAAACTAAATATTGGCATACTTGTTTGTTTTTTTCAAATTCCAGATGCATTTTTTATCTGAGCATATTTAATAATATTTTCTTTTCTCCTCCAAGTTGCAAAAAACAAATATGTATTGTTAATGAGGTTAAGCACAACCTGCTATATTTTGGTATATTTTGCTCTCTTGTTAAATACACAGGACAACAAACAACAACATAGCTGCACCTTGAGTGTCAGTCTCCATGGAGGGCCAGTAAAACTGTCTAAATATAGCAGATATAGATTATGTTGCATCATCATTCTTATCCCTTAAAAGATATTATGATTACTGCAGTGTATTACTCAGTATTACTCTAGTATTATTTCCTGTATGTGATAATCTTTTGGATATATTTAATTTTAATGCAACATGATGCAATTTCCAGCCCTGTATTTTTGTAGTTCAACCTCAAATCGGCATAGAGAGGCCTGTGCAGAGGCAGGTTAGTCCTTTGTCCCCCACAGGGAGAGGCATGCACACCGATACCGTGTCCAGTGAAGGTAAGGCAGGCTGCAGCTGCTGGGACAAAAAGCACCAGGGGGCTGTGATCACCATCCCTGGGGAGGGAGGCCAGCTGGACCAGGCCTAATTTAATTTTTGTCTGGTCATTCATTGTGCTGTAACTCCTTTGCTGGTGGTGCAGTCCCTGCTGTATATGAAGATACAGTTTATGAACTGTTTCAGGACATCCAGGTTACATTAACCCTTCTAGTTCTTAGTTATTTTTTCTCCATATATATATATATATATATATATATACACACACAATACTGTGTGTATACAAGTCCTGGTCAACAGTAGTGGCACCCTTGTTTTTTGGCATATAACATTCAATATCTTGTGGGAAAAGTGAATAAAGGGAACATATAATATATGGCCAAAAGTATGCGGACACCAGCTTGTATAATATTTCATTACAAAACCAAGGGTATTAATATGTAGTTGGTCAGTCCATTATTGCTTTACTATACTCTATTTCTCGGGCAAAGCTTCCCATTAGATGTTGGAACATTGATGGATTTGCTGCCGTTCTGGTTGGGTATTGATGATGGATGATCAGGTCTCTTTTTGTAACCTTGTGTGGCCGACCAGCTCACAACTGAACTTTTTTCCACAATTTTTGTCCTTCACGATCTTGTTACTTGTGTTTGACCAGGGCAGCCTATGCAGGGCAGAAATGTGGCAAACCGACTTGTTGGAAATATGGCTTCCTGTGATGGTGCCAAGTGGCAAGTCAATGACCTTTCCTGTAAAACAACCACCCATTCTGCTGATAATTAATGAGTGATGTCTGCTTATTTGTACATCTGTGTCAGCAGTGGGTGTGAATTAAATAGGAAATTACTCTGATTCATTGGAGTATCTGCATATTTTTGGCCATATAGTATACATTTGAGGGGCATGTGTAACTGGAAAACTGTTCACTCTCATTCCCTGTTCCTTTATGACAGTGGTCAAGTCAAAAGGGCTCTGAGACTGAGAAAAACTATAATCACCAAAAGTGAAGGCCTGGGTGTCCCTGCTCTCACAGTTTGTAATGTTATAAACCTGTTAAAAACTTCTGAGGTGGGAAGAGGAAAATTGCAGTGTTGTGTTTTAGTCCACCTAAGCCAAGTCCGAGTCCAGATCATACCATTAACAAATCCAGTCCAAGATGAGACCGAGTCCATTATCAGAGGTCGGTAGCCGAGTGCATATCCGGGAAAAAGCAAATTCAAATCTAAACCATAAATCTGTATTCAAAATCTATAAGTAAAGGGTAACTAAATACCTACAATTTTTACATTTAAATCATTTATTTAGATGACTACTTGTGTCTGAAAAATTGCTAGTTTGATTCCCAATCCAGATAAATCACACCACAATTAGGCCTTTGAGCGATACCTTTAAGCTAGCTATATGAATAACTATTACTAGATTGTAAAACAAATTTGCCTGGACACAGTCAGTCATTGACTCTTGAAAAATTTTGAGGTTTGGCAGCATTATGTGCTTGTCTTATGTTTCCTTTCCAGATGTGGAGCGAACCACCACAATTGAGGATTTGCAATATTTGTATTCTGCACTGTACTTATTTTTTTACCAGATGTCTTGCACAGAAACCCCTTATGGCTTATGCATGCAAATTGATAATTGCTGACATGGCAGACATGAGGAGGATCTGGAAGGATATGATTTTAAATGAAAGTGACTGGGACATGCTACAGCCACATACAGACAACAGACATACACTATGGACTCGGGGGGCCTTAGGAATGTTTTTAGAGTCACAGGTGTGTGAGTCAATAATAATAATAATAATAATAATAATACATTTTATTTATATAATGTTTTTCAGAATCTCAAAGAAGCTTACATAGAATAAAGTAAACAGATAACAACACAACAAAGCACATTATGGATAACGAATGTCATAGACTGGAGCAAACAAAAAGTTTTTTAACTCATGTTTGAAATCTGAGACAGATGAATGTCACTGGGGAGGAAGTTTCAAAGTTGAGGAGCTAAACAGGAAGTCAGAGTCAACACCTCTTTGATTTTTGGCTCCATCTAGTGTTAGTTATACAGAATATACCATATGCTTGTCTGTGAATGATATTAATATATACATTTATATTGCATTAATATTATAAAATGTAATCAATAACATTGATTACAAATAAATAATTTGAAATTCAATTTTTGTCATGATCCGCCTCTGTCATGTTCCCGTTTGGCCAGTGGATGATTCTTGTTATCTCGTAACCACCTAATTATTCTCAGTCTAATGTGATAATCACCCACTCTTGCCTTTGTTAGTCCCTTGATGGTTGTGTGTATATCTGTGTAAATGTATATCTCATTGGTTGTTATCTTGTCAGTGCCCTCACCCATGTTCGTCTTGCCTGCCAGCCCTTCGCTCTGGATTCCAGGCTTTCCCCTTCCTCAGCCAGTCCCCAACTCTAATGTCTGGCTACAGAACTTTTTCTGTGATCCACCCTCATGTGCCCCGTCCTGTCAGCTCATTTTGTGCTGGTCCCACAGCTCTATTCCTCTTGTTGTTCCCTGTATCGTCGGCTTTGTTCTGTTTTGCTTCTTTCCTGTTTGTATTGTTCCTCTTCTGATCCTAATCTCTGTCTTTGTCCTTTCTGTTCCCCTAGTCCTGTGCACACGGTCTAGTCCGGTGTCTTGTCTTCAGGGTCCTTTGTTCCATGTACCAGGTTTTGCCCGTTATTTGGTGTATGTCCTAAGTACTTACTTCTGGCCTACATTCTGTGCCTTTGGTCGAGTCCTTCTAGTCCTGTTTACCGGTCCGGTCTGGTGTCCTGCCTCCCTGGTCCCCACTCTTACATACCCGGTCCAGTCTGGTGTCCTGCCTCCCTGGTCCCCACTCTTACATACCCAGTCCAGTCTGGTGTCCTGCCTCCCTGGTCCCCACTCTTACATACCTGGTCCAGTCTGGTGTCCTGTCTCCCTGGTCCCCACTCTTACATACCCAGTCCAGTCTGGTGTCCTGCCTCCCTGGTCCCCACTCTTACATACCCGGTCCAGTTTGGTGTCCTGCCTCCCTGGTCCCCACTCTTACATACCCGGTCCAGTCTGGTGTCCTGTCTCCCTGGTCCCCACTCTTACATACCCGGTCCAGTCTGGTGTCCTGTCTCCCTGGTCCCCACTCTTACATACCCGGTCCAGTCTGGTGTCCTGTCTCCCTGGTCCCTACTCTTACATACACGGTCCAGTCTGTCTTGTTTTTCTGGATTCTAAGCTCTTTGTGCTGCTCCTGTCATGGCATTACCTCATGTGCCCGGAGTGCCCGCCTTTGGAAGGGAGTACTGTCATGTCCCTTTTTGGCCAGCAGAGGGTGCTGGGCTCACTATGTTCCTCCCCTAGGTCATTGTTGTTTGGTGTCTCCACTGTCCCCCTTCCCTGTAGTGCTCCCTGTGTTCCTGTTCACTCTACTCCAGCCTCAGTCCTTCCTGTACCATTTTAGACCCCCGTGGTTGCACTCCTAAGTGTACGGGTTGCACTCCCGTGGTTGTTATGTCCCACTCCAATAAAACACCTGCCAGTCCAGCCCAATGCTGCCTCTGGATCATGCCTCCCCCATCTACAGTACTGTGCAGAAGACTTTGGCAGTCAAATGAAATGTCTAGGATCGGATGTCTAGTTGGCAGGCTAAAAGAACATCGCTTTAGTTCCTAAACCTCACCTCGAGGGTATTTGATAAATTTCACCTCCAGCTCACTTAATTAAATTAGCGTTTTTAAGTCAGTGAAGTATGGTATCCGTCCCCCACAGACTTGGCCACACCCATCATGTTGTAGGCATAATATAGATATGGATTTTTATATAATTTTTTATTCTATATAATTTGAATATCAAATATATGAAATGTGTATAAAATGAATATACCAAATGCTATTTAACTTGAAATGTTCATGTTTTGCACAAGTTCTATTATGGGGTAGCACGGTGCTTAGCATTGTTGCCTTACAGCTCAGGGACCAGGGTTTCAGTCTCCGCCATGCCTCCATGTGTGTGGATGACCCTGTGTTGTCCTTGGGGTTTCTTCCAGGCACTCCGGTTTCCCTACACAGTCCAAAAACGTGCTGAGCTTAATTGAAGTTATTAAATTAACCCATAGGTGTGACTGTGTCCTGTGATGGGTTGACACCCCACCCTGGCTTGTTTCCGGCCTTGTGCCCGTAGCCTCTAGGATAGGTTCCAGGCACCACTTGACCCTGAAAAGGATGAGCAGTTACATAAAATGGATAGATATGGTTGTACACTTTATAAATTTTATTTCCAAGTATACTCTGTGACTATTTTTGTTCATGGAATTAAATGAGATATTGGTCTGGAAGTGCGTTAAAAGTACTACACCACCGGTTTAACAGTGTATGGAAAGCCGAAACACACCATGTTCCAGTATTTTGACTGAAGAATACTGTTAGGAGAGAGTGTTTGCAGAGGGGTTCCCTGTTTTTCAGATGTTGAAGGCCTTACATGTATCCACAACACACTGATTCGGTCGTACTTAGTCTGGTACGTCCCCCAAGACCTTACCACCAAGAATGGGCCTACCGGGAGCTATAGCTGAAGACGGCACCACTCTAGGGTTCATAGAAACACACAAACATTTCCACCACAGTCCTCAAAAAGTATGACACTTTACAACAGTGTCAATGGCAGGTACAATGCAAGCGTCTTCATTGAGGTCCAGATTAGTGGTGGTAAACGGGTTTTGGTGGATAGATTGGTCTTTATGGAAAGCCTGATGATTGTGGGGCTTGGGATGCTGGATGTGCCAAACCTCATATATATGAATAGGAACCTCACTTCTACAACTGACTGTAGCCTATAAAGATATGCAAGAATCTAATTCCTACTTCAGAGTACATTTATACAAAATGCAGCCTCACACAATAAAGATATAAGCTGAGTTCTTTTGCCCTGGCATTAATCTGTGTTCAATAGCACAAGTCCACTTAATTGTTTCATAATCAGCTACTTCCCAGTGATTCCCAGACTTAACTGGCAACGTGCCCCAACCAACTGACAAAAAACTCTAACCACACATTTCTTAAAGGTAATAGAAGGAACAGTGTTCTCTGAATCCTGGATCTTTTTTAGAAACTGCAAAATTCCAGTATTGGGTAACGTTTTAAACTAATTGGCACACTGTTGGACTTTCCCCCCTTTAAAAACATGCTTGTCAGTTTCAGATATTTGCACTGTCCTGTGAAATACAGTATTTCTGGCAAAGGCCTCTGTATAATATGTAATTAAAGACATAAATGTGACATAGACGCTTTTGTGATGCATGTAACTTACAATGAGCCTCTTCCACATGTTGAAATCTGCACACAACACATAAGGACAGATCTGCTATGCAGTACCAATGCAGCACAGCTGTATCAATTTCCCTGTTATATAGTATTGAATATGTATGCATGTATGCATAGGGTTTTATTTAGACAGGGAATAAATGCAATGACAAAATAATTGGCAAAAAATATATATTATTATTAGTAACAGTAGTATTAGTAATAGTAGTAGTATTATTATTGTTGTGTTGCTATATTGCCAGTATATTTAAGATCCACTGGAGATACACCACAGCCATGTAGGAAACCTTGGCCAGACCCCCATGTACAAATTACAGACTGTGACAAAAACAGAAAAATTGTGTGAATTTTTATGCATTTATCTTATAATGCTTACAATAAGCATTATATTACCCATTTTGCTTCAATGATAAACATTTCTCATCAAGATTTTGCACTTTTCCTGAAATAAAACACATGGAAATGTTTTGTGAATCAGTCGACACTTGTTTAGCAGATACAGTCAGAGCGTTAATGCGGCATGACAACCATCGCAGCCGCCCACAAGACAATCTGTTTGTGCTTCACAGTCACACTGCTTAACAATACCCTGCCATTTTGAAGAGGTAAATTGCATCTGATAAAAAGAGAGGAAAATAGAGTGACAGGCTATCTGTGTTTTGTATGTATTTGCCAGTATTTATTCCCATTGAGCTTTATCAAGGATAAAGCTTTACTTTAGTCAGGCATCTTTCCATCTTACCTGCTTTGCTCTGTTTTGCAATCAACATGGTCTTTGCAGAGCAGCCTCCTGCGAACGGCAGGAATTCTTCCATAGCAGAAGTTTACCGTGACTGAACTCGAGTTCATGACTTCCCTACTTACAAAAAACCAAAAGACATTTAAAGAAGATTTAATACATCTTCAGTATAAAAGAGCACCCAAAGCCTTTATTTGCTATTTCTACAGGCTGCATACACGGAGAAGTGATTATTATTTTTTTTTAAATATTCTTCCAAATTTACTAAACAAGTGAATTGCATCACTTTGAGAAACCCGTGTGGAAATTACGCTGTGGTTTAGTGCAGCAGTGGCATACAATTTCCTGCTTGTGCAATTGAGACGGTTTAAAACTTCCCGCCATTTTTATAAAATAAAAGCTACCAGCCATGGTTTACAGATGAGTTTTCCCAGCTAAATTCAAATAGCTGTCACTATGAACTATTTCAAAGAATTGATATTAAATATTCTAGCAAATATTGCGCATGGCTGCATAAAAATTCCAGAAGCCCATGGTTTAAATTTTATGGTTTTTTTTATTATTGACAATGTTAAAGTAATTTTATAAAATGAAAACATGGGTCTTGCATTTAAGATTAACTTTATTGATCCCAGGGTGAAATTCTGAATTATTAATTTTGATCTGAGTGATATTTAAGAAAACATTAACATTGGGGTTGAGGATGCTCCACTGGATATTTGGAAAGGGGCTGCAGATGTCAACACACATGACACTACAGTAGTACCTCGGAACACGAACTTAATTCCTCCCAGAAGGCCGGTTGAGTTGCAATTTGGTTGAGGTCCAAGTCAAATTTCCCCATAAGAAATAATATAAATGAATTTAATCCTTTCCAGACCCCCCAAATGATTGCATATTTAAACTTATCTGCTTAACTCATGATAAAAAACATTAACCATCAATACAAAACTAATACACTCATGAAAAAGCACACATGCAAAAGCAATAAACATGAAGTAAATGACAATCCCATATCCTGTAGCGAGAGCAGCCACACGTGCACCACCTTCAAGCCTTGCTATAATTTCCTTCTTAAGTTCTATAGTTACTCTCACCACTCTCCTCTTTGGTTTGCTGCTATCACTGCTCACTTTCTTAAGGGGCATGATGACTGTATCACTAAATGAACTGTCGACAAAGCACAAAAAATTCACACCGAACACAGGAGCTCGGTCGAGGGGTCGATTGAGAGCGATTCATAGGTGTAAGCGTCCCAGTAGGTCCGTTTGCTTTTATGTCAGCCCATAAGAGGCGCATCTCGATTCGTACAAGTTTTAATAGAAATGGTCGAGTTCCGAGATTTAGGTCGAGGTACAAGTCGACCCGTTCGATGTTCGAGTTTGTCGAATTGATATGCTTTCGAGTTCCAAGGTTCCACTGTATACAAATAAACATGCTTTTTAAACCCTCAAGTGTTTCTTTGTGAGTTACTGTGTCTTTGCATGCAAGATGGGTAACAGTCTGCACAAACCATGCGGCTCTCGCCAAGTCAGTATGCCAGGAAGCTGTATTAATGAAAGCGCTAAGAGAAGATGCAATGTCTACATGGAATTTTGCTAACCTCCCCCTTCTGCGTTACCACTTCTTGAATTTAAGTCTCCATATCCTCTGAAATACCATTTTTAGACATTTAGGTGAGTCAGCATTCAATAATAAACAATCAGCTTCCTGGATCAAGAGTTAGCGTGAGAGTCATTTTATTGAACTATGTACAGAGTCCCATGGGAAACTGGGAGCAATCATTCATTCACATCTGCTATATAACAAGTAATGGGAGGTATTTGGGACAAGCAAAAGTCATCCACCCCAAGCAGCTGATCTTCCTGAAAGAATTGATGGAAAATGGCCTACAGTGGTGACATGGACCCCATCTAACATGGTTATGATGGTAGGATCTCTGATTCAGGGAAGTATGGTACTATACAGTGACAGTGTCCTGCACAATTATTGGCACCCCTTGTAAAGATCTGTAAAAAGAGAAAAAAATCTACCTTTCAGTGAAGTAGCTTCATCTCACACTGATAAAAATGAGAAAAATCCAACCTTTCATTGAAATAATTTTATTATTTATTATTTATTAAAACAAATCCTTCTTCTAGAAATAGTTATTTTTAACAAAAACACATATGCCACAATTATTGGCACAAGTGAACACGATGTAACTGAAGCATGTTTCCCCTGTAAATTGTATATCTTTGAGTGGATTAGAGTGAATAAGAACCTTCAAGCTGTAATCCATGACTTCCTGATTAACTGGGGTGCAGAATCATGAAACATGGGGCGTGATGTTAAACTACCAATGGATAGTACACACATGAGGTCTCCCTTGATGTTGAGAGGAATGGGAGCTGTATCTCAGACATGGGGAAGATGTAAATTTTGGGACATATCATCAGTAGTGTGGCTTTGAGTCATAGGGTGTTTCGGCCTTTCAACACTAGACACCCTCATCAAAGGAGGCCAGCTACAGGGTGATCAGGCCTGAGCTTGTGTCCTGTGCCCAGTCATGAAATATGCCTTGTTGTTTATCCGGCACAGTTCACCAGACTATGCAAGGCAGGGGGGTCATCTTCCCTGAATCAAGCCTCGAGCTAACCACATACCTTGTTCCCCTCCTACTGGAGGGTTCTTATCTGGGTTCTCGACTGGGGGGTGAAGTGGGTGGAGATTAGTGAGCGGGTCAGGTTGATGTTCTGTGAGCCTAGCAAGGGTGCTTCCTCTTGAACTATATCCACTGGCTGTTTCTTTCGCTCATAAGCCTCTTCAACTGAATTTTTCCACGGGACTTCAGTTGTGTGATGTAAACAGACTTCATTGAAGGGGACCAGAGTACCAAGTCTGGCCTAAGGGTGGTTATTGCAATCTCAGGTGGAACGATTAGTTGCTGTCCAATATCAGCTAACATCCTCCAGCCCTGGGCCATGGCTAGCTGTTCAGTCTCTGGTTTGGTAAGAGGATGATTTTTTTTGTCCCTCTCGGATGAATGTTGGTGCCGTGATGGAATTAGTTGCTCTCGGAGGCGAAGAGTTTTCTCTTGCTCTCAAGAGCTGATGCCAGACACTTGAGGACCTGGTTGTACCTCCAGCTGTAACGGCTATGTGTGAGGCTGGACTTACAACTGGTCAACATATGCTTAAGAGTCGCTGGAGTTGGGCAGATGGCACAGGTTGGATCTCCATACCATTGGTAGAGATTTTTTGGAGATGGGAGCACATTATAAGTAGCCCTGATGATGAAGCTGATGTTGCTTGCCTCCATTTCCCAGAACTCCCTCAACTGAGCTTTCTCCTCTTCAGGACTTCCGACTTCATCCATCATCCCTGCTTGACAAGAGCAACACCCTTTGCACATCGTTCTGCTTCCTTCTGTTGGCGTACCTCCTCGACCACCATTTTCCTTCTCTCTGATGTTGAGGCCTTACTCCACCTCCCCGCTGGACATGCCCTACGATGTCATTATGCCTCAGAATTGACATAGCAAGCAGCACCATGTCGGATGGTGTCCATTTCCATCCATTTAACAGGAGTGGTGAAGGATTGCTGATGGTCTAATTTCTAGAGTCCTTCAGAGTCATCTGGAGTCACTAGAACACTTGTACAGTACTCTTTGGTGAGGCTTGTGATGGGTTGTTCAAGGACCCCTTTGCCATAAAGGCTGATGTTGGTCAGACAGCATGGGACACCGAGCCATTTCTTCACGTATGAAGTTATGGTTCGCTCCATCTTCTCCACAGTTGTTATTGGGATCTTGTAGATAGTAAGTGGCCACATTACCCGAGGGAAGACTCAACTGTAGGCACCAATGCTTGAGCTTACCTGGCAGTAGGGTCTTGCTGATGTTTTCTAGACCGTTGGTCATGTCCTGCCTTAACTGTTGCACTTGGTCTTTGTCCCCGAAACTTGAATTGTACCATCTGCCCAGGCTTTTTACAGGTTGCTCAGACACCGTTGGGATTGGGTGATCACTGATGCCGAACTTCACATTTTTTGACCAGGCAGCATACAAATATTAGGTGACAGACCACAAATTCCCTTAGCCATCCATCAACATGGGGAGGATAAGACAAGAATGGAGCTTTTTGGCAATAAACATTCAAGGTGGGTTTGGCATAACAAGAAGGATGACTATAATGAAAAGAACCTTATCCCAACTGTAAAATATGGTGGAGGTTCTGTGATGTTGTGGAGCTCTTTTTACAAAATGGCTAGCTGATCACAGAATCAAGCTTCTGCCATAGCCATCTCAGTTCCCTGACTGGGACCCCATTGAAAACCTGTGGGCTGAGCTGAAGAGGGCACAAGAGAGGATCTAGGACCCTGGGTGATCTGGAGGGATTCTATAAAGAGCAATGGACTAAGATGCCTGGCTTGGTATTGTCCAACCTTATAAAATGTTATAGGAGAAAACTCTGTGCCGTTATACTGGCAAAGGGAAGTTGTACAAAGTACTTGGATATGATGCCTGTCACTCTCAGATACAGGTCTATGTATATTTGATTGTGAATACATATAATTTTGGGACCAGTTCACCACCACTGCGGGCAACTTCTCATTAGTATGATAGCTCAAAAAGTATTTGACAGATCTTTTTCAAACTTTGCAGATACATTGTATGCTGCCTGGTCAAAAAAGTTTTGAATTTAAATCAGCAAGTACCTAAAAGCCAATGATTGGATTATTATTACAGCTAGGCAATGTTATGTAGCAATAAATTGAAGTCACCAGAGTACCTGAATCTACTGAATGACCATGTAATCCCATCAATGCACCTTATGTGTCCTAATGGCATGGGTATATTCTAGGATGATAATACCAAGACTCACGGGGTTCGAATTGTCAAAGAGTGGTTCAGTGAGCATGAGGAATCATTTTCACACATGATTTGGCCTCCACAGAGTCTTGACGTAGAAGTAGAAGATCTTGATGAGAAATGGATGCAAATCTGGACCAATAAAATGCTGGGATGTTGTACAAGCACATGGAAACAATGCACTGATGAATGTGCACCATCATCAAAGCTAAAGACAGTCCAACAAAATATTAAAGTTTGCAACACTTTTTTGGCCAGGCAGTGTATGAACGGATCAAATTTTGAAAGAGATTGCACCAAAACTGAAGAAACACCACGTAGTAATAGCAATAAAAAGGCATTTTCAGACAATTGGTATGTTTAGTGCAATAACTCAAAAAGTATTTGAAGGATCTCAAACTTTGCAGACACTTTGTATAGGGATGAACTAGAACTCATCAAATTTTGAGACAAATTGCCCCAAAATTGAAGCAACACAGCTTAGTGGCATCATAGGGAAGGGAGAAAGCAGACAGCATTTGACCTTGTAAAGTGAAAAACTATTCAATGGCTCTTATTACTACTTCACAAAAAAATTATATGGATGAAAGATCTACACTTGATTTAATTTTGAGACAAATTGCCCCAAAATTGAAGAAGAAGTGCTAGGTACAACGAAGGAAGGAAAGGGGACCTGGGGAAGACACTTGATTTTGTGAACACAGTAATGATATACTTCCTGGGACTGGCTCTAGATTCAATACAGCCCTGCATTTGATAAGTCGTTCTGAAAAATGGGTGAATGAATAATGCTATTACATGTATTCATGTTGACTAAGGGGTAGGTTATAGTTGGACAGTTCACCATCGGGTGGTTTCTGGTACTCTGAGAGTGCAGAAAAAAAAATGGAGTGTTCTGCCACTTAATGCTGAGTGTGAAGAGAAACAGAGGATTCCACCTACATGTCAATCAGTAAGACGTCAAATGTTGGTAATGCTTTACATTAACTGCATCTTTGTAATGCATTCGTTGAACATTCATAAGTAGCATGTAAGTATACCATCCTAACACATCTTAATAGCTTTAATATACAATAACAGTATACACTGACCAACAAACATTATATCATTATACAATAATAATGTTTGTTATTAATATGTGTTACAGCTGTCATATCTTGTTCATTAAAAGTATTATAAATGCAATGCTTTAAGACATATTATGATATAAATACATGCTTCTTATGAATGTTCTATGAATGCATATTGAATGCATTATGAATGCATTATAAATGTATTAATGTAGAGCATTACCCAAACTTCTATATAAGGACCCACAAATGGGTGCCATTGAGGGACATTCACATATTTCTGTGAAAAATTACACTTCAGATTCCACGTACTTAAACCATATGAATGAGTACACACACACTGTAAGTTCCTCCTTTCAGCTATGACAAAGAGGCATCTGTTATTTTACAGTTTTTCCGGTAAGCCATGGTGCTGATGCCACATTTTACAGTCAAATGCCCTCATGGTCTGACGGGTGAGAACACTGTGGCGTTTGGAATGGAGTGGAACTTTATCTACATAACAGGAGTTAATTGAATGATGCCACCGCGTCACATCATTTCACTGCCAAATCACTTATAGGCAAATTGGGGGGGGGGGGGGGGGGCGAAAAGCATGTTTGTCATTAATCTACCCTCAGGTTGGTGGGGGATTGCTGACAAGTGGGGCCATTCAAATCATTTGTTTCAATGCTTAATTACAGGACCATGCTTTTCTCAGTTTCCAGCCACATCTGATGAACTGAGGTGTTGCACACACCAAGTCTTTTCACAGTTTGCGTCAGCACATTACCATTGTTCTCAGGGGCGGTTCTGGGAGGGGGCAGTGTCAGCCAGAGCCCCTGTGACAAAATGCATGGGCCCCCCTGTGACTCCCCTAAATATGTATGCTACTTGGGTCTGAAATAAATGTAATATTATTATTATTACTATTATTATTATTTACATTTATATATGTGACCTAAAATTTTGTGTGCTGGGAACAGGAGAAACACAAATGTAAGCATATTTTCCTGACTCTTAATGCGAATGTGTTAATAGGATGACTACAAGTCAGAATATAAGGATAAATGACTGCAAAGCGTTGAATAAATAGCTTATTAGGTTTCAAAATTGTCTTTTACCTTTTAATGCTGGCAATCTATTGTAAGTCATATTTGGACATTATGGTAAAAATCATCTGCCTCCACCAACAGAACAAGTGGCCCCAGTCTACCCCCCCCCCCCCGCCTCCCCCCAGACGAAATGGTCTAGAATCACCACTGGTTGTAAAATTAACACACTGGTGAAAAAAGGTGTCCCTAAAAAGGTGTTTAAATTTATTAGATAACCAGTGAATTAATGACCTATAGAAACATGCATAATCTATCACACACAAAAAATGACCACAATCAGCTTAGTCAGTAATAAATTAATAATGTACTGGATATTTAGGTACATCCATCCATCCATTTTCCAAACCGCTTATCCTACTGAGTCATGGGGGGTCCGGAGCCTATCCCGGAAGCAATGAGCATGAGGCAGGAAACAACCCAGGATGGGGGGCCAGCCCATCGCAGGGCACACTCACACACCATTCACACACACAGACACTCCTACGGGCAATTTAGCAAGTCCAATCAGCCTCAGCATGTTTTTGGACTGTGGGGGGAAACCGGAGTACCCGAAGGAAACCCCACGACAACATGGGGAGAACATGCAAACTCCACACACATGTGACCCAGGCAGCGACTCGAACCTGGGTCCCAGAGGCGTGAGGCAACAGTGCTAACCACTGCACCACCATGCCACCCCTATTTATGTACATTTAACATAGAAATGACAAACACTAACGAGAAGAAGTACAAAAAGGACTTTTAATCCTAACCAAGGAAGGTATCCCACATAATGAAAATTCAACCACAGCTGTTTGTTTCATATAGACAAATCGACTCCATGTATCATTTTACTGTGGTTGGGGGGGGGGGGGCCTGTGTTCAGAAGGCCAGCCTCAGCAGAACAGCCACATGTCATGGGCTCTTGAGGAGGACCCTTGCGCCCCAGCTCTGCAGGCACCATACGTGGCTGCCCTTCCCCATAATCCCCCAGCTTGCTCTCATCTGTGTATGTCTCATCTGTGTACTGTAGGAGAGCAGGATCAGGTAGGCAAAAAGATATCTCTCCCTTGGGGATCAATAAAGTATCATTCTATTCTATTAACGCTACATTGATTTAGATGTTTGCATTGGTGTGGGTTCTTTTATGTTCCCAGAGAAACCTGTTTGAAAACTTAGGATTTGGTAACACACAAGTAATTTAGTAACTCGGTTACAACTCAAGTACAAACATAAACAAATACAGTAACTGCATGAAATATATGAACTCTAATGATTGATTAATGATGAATGAATGTGGGATTAGTACATAACTAACACTTAGTGTCTGATTAATTAATACATTAAGTAAGAATGTACTAATACATTATTTCTGCCCTCAAGTAAAGTATTACCAACTTCTCTAATGTAACTTAAGTCAATTTTACAGGTAGTTTAACTCTTAGGATGTGTTTGTCTGAACATTTTGAGAGTAGGTACAGAACCAAAATACATTCAAGGTTTGGAATATTTGAGAAAGGTGTGTATGGGGAGTGGAAATGGCAGCCGGTCCCACATTGTCATATATTCAGCTCCCTGCAATGATGCAGTGCCACAGCAGGGCAGCCTTTCTAATTTCTGCACAACCATAGACAATCTTTTCAGTCTGAAGCCCTTGACTATTTGAACAACTGGGTATTTCAACATAAGATGGTCAGTTAAAAAAAATTACCCAGGAAACAATAAGTTTCTAACAACATTCTGTTGCTTGAATGCTGGTGGTCCTCCTTTTGGATATTCCTTAGTCAAACATCTCAGCAAAATTCCACAGTGAAGAAGAATTAAAGGCCAAGGGCAAGAAGACAGCTACGGAGAAACGATAATCCGCGCTGTGCGGTTGTCAGAAGGAAGAGAAACTAGCTTCCCCTTTCTGTTATCCCTCTTTCTCTGTTAATTCAGCAAATATCTAATGGCGCTGATGACTCACACGCTGACTGACTTTCCTATATAAACTGATGCTCCCTGTTTCCTCTTTCACTTTATGCTACAAAGTGTCCATCAGCAGCACAGCCAGGTGCTGACAGAGTCAAACAGGGGAAACAAGAACCGTGACCATTGACTGCTTCAGAAATTGCCACATGTTCCTCCATCACACCATGTGTGCGCACTGTACTGGCAGAATTACATACTGTATCTGTACACAGAGTACATCCAATAGTGGGAAATTAGGCAAATGGTCCTGTAAAAAGAGAAATTTCATGCAAAAGGAGCAAGACAGAGATCTTTTGCTGATCTAGTGGTTTTTCATTTGCTGGCCTCTGTTATCACCTCAAATAAAGATAAACATGACTGGACTGCAGCTGTAAAACAGTCAAAAGTGTCATCCAGGGTCATGTTAATGTTTCATTTTTCAACCAATTATCCATCACAGGGTCACAAGGATAAATATATTTATAATTATTTAAAATAAGTCACAGCAATTTATAATGAGTGGTGCATAAAACCCTGCAGTGCATGGTGATAGCAAAATAAAATTTATTGTGTCATGCATTGTTATTTTAAACGGGATGATGTGTTTTCACAACATGACGTACATATTTTTTTATATAGACAACAAAAGCATGTTAATGTAAATTCACTTCACAGACAAAGATTGCAATTTGAATGTTTATGAAAAACGTTCAAATGTCATAAAAGATTAATTCAAGTCAGAATGTAAGCATAGATGTCACTTAAACTACATAATTTATATATCTTAACACAATTTATATATCTTAACTTGTTTTAACAGGAATTACATTACAAACAGCATTAAACAAAGTTAATAGGCTGATAAAATAATATATTGATAGGAACTAGGTATTCGTTCAATAAATGGTTTAAGAAGAATACATTATGATAACTTCTGTAAAGAGAGGCAGCAGTTTAAAAATAACTATATTTTATTGCATTGCCAAATATTATATTGCCAGTCAACAACATGTTGGATTTTTCCTAACACATCTTGTAGAAGTATCAGTTCAGTCCAAATACTTGTCAATTAGAGATAAGACATTACAAATATTTCTCAGGATTGTATTCTCTCCCACATTTTTTCCATCATAATCTGTTGTAAAGATAGAACCCGGCAACATTTCTGGAAAAAAACACCACAGAGACCTTCATCTTGAGTTTCTGAGTGGGTCAAATTCCTTCCCTTCTTTTCAGATGTTGCGGTGAGCACCAACAAGGTTTTTAGCTAAGGATTCTCTAACATTTCAGTCACTCTTGTTCCTTCCTCTCCACTGGTGTGAAAAAAAAATGCTGTTCTCTGGGTCCTCCCACTAACGGTATAACCACATTTGAAAATATGTTAAGCAAATACATCTAAAACAGTCAAACCCAGAGCAAATAAGTTTCCCTTAAGAAGAAGGTTGCTTGCTCACTGGCACTGGGAGAAAGAAAATCTAAGAGAAATAAACACTGCAGCTACAGTATTCCGCCACGCTACAGCTTTCCAACAGTGTTTGGAGCTGAAGCAAGGTTTTGAAATCCTGACAAATCAAATCCACCAACTGGGAGGCCTTTCCTGGGAAAATTCACCAATGCATCACTTGAATTTGATAAGAGTTTAGTCTAGGTTGCTGGAGAATGTGGGCCATAAACCCCAAAGGTCACCCCCCCCATGTGTGTCCAGTACCTATCAATCCACAATATCCTACCATTAAACACTGACCAATAACATGAAAAGCATGATGGAGATGGAAATATATTAAACAGTGATTGCCACTTTATATTAAACAAACAAAACATTTAACCACTTGCACATAATGTGAAAGGGGAACAAAAAACATTTCTTGGAACAAATGAAGGAACAGCAAATAACATTACATCACAGTCCCAAATAATCAGAACCAGAGCCTGGGATATCAGCCTGACTTAAAACATGTAAACAATCGCAGGATTGCTATTAGGAATCCAGCATGTAAACCATGTCTGATCCATATACTATGATACAGAATCCTCGGTTATTCTCTGATGCTGGACGCAGCCATTACATTGTCCTTGCCTAATCTTTCTCAAGCATTATCCATAGATGGTATATCTCACTGCTCATCAGAATCAATGCCCTTATTGACAAGGTGCAAGGCTAACAACAGCTGCTTCTTCTGGCATCTCTCTTCTGTCACTACACTCCTTCCACTCCCACCCTTCAAGCACTGCAAGCTCGTCTAATGACGAAGCAGCAAACGAATGAATACCACATTAATGAAACGCGATCCGAGCCAAGGCTGATTCAGATTAACAGTGAAGCAGCAGAAAATCTGTGTTCCTGATAACAGCCAAACAAAAGCAATCGATTTTGACTGCAAAAATTCTATTGAGAATGTGCAGGTGCATTCGTCAAATCAACATATATTACAACACAGCACTAGACTGGCGGAAGCGGTCAACAACTCAAGGACAGATGGAGGAACAGCTTTCAGTGTCGACACTACCCTAAATGCAGCGCAAACAAGTAGCTGGAACACAGAACAGTACGGTTGGTGGATCTAAGAAAACTGCAACAAATTGCATTTTTATTCAACGTCTACATTCATTACTTTGCCTGCCAGGGCCTTTTCCTGATAGTGCCCCATCTATTTACTACCAATTTAGCTTTGGACTCTTGCAGTAACAAAGAGTGTAAGAATGATAATATAAATGTGTAATAGGCCACCAAAAGGCATGACTACAAAAATAAATCTCCCTATTTTCATTTAGTAAATTAATTAATTTCATTTTTTTATTTTCCCACCATAGCAATAATTATTATTATGTTGCATAGTTGGCATTTTATGCAAAGCAATAAAAAATAACCATTCATACATCGTTATGTTTTCATTGGATCAAATCAAGTCCATCCACGAAGGTACAAAGAGGTGGGTCTATCTGGGACTAAAGGCTGTAAGCTTTACATTAGAAGCCCACAGCCCTAACCACCCTGCTACCTGATGGTGAGGTTTTACAGGAGCACGCACGGCTTTTTGGTTGTGGTGGGTTGAGGGTTAAGGAAAGCCCTCACTGCCTCAGCAAAGACCTCCCTGATGCCGTCCTGGTGGAGGGCAGAGCACTCGAGATACTTAATGGCACGGATCTGCCGTGCCAGGGCCTGGCCCTGCTGGTGGGTGATGGTGGTCTGGTTCTGCTCCTTCAGCTTTTGCAGAACGTCGGGATCCGAGCGTAAATCGCTCTTGGTGCCCACCAGCAGAATGGGGACGCTGGGGCAGTGATGGGTCACTTCGGGGTGCCATTTGTGCTTGACATTCTCGTAGGAGGGTGGGCTGGCGATGGAGAAGCAGATGACAAAGACATTGGTCTGTGGGTAGGACAGCGTGCGCAGGCGATCGTACTCCTCCTGCCCTGCCGTGTCCCACAAGTTCAGGCTGATAGTCCGGCCATCCACAGTCACCTGGGAACTGTAGTTGTCAAAGACTGTGGGGATGTACTCCCTGGGGAATGCGTTTGTAGTGTATGAGATGAGCAGGCAGGTCTTCCCTACAGCACCGTCTCCCACCACCACACACTTAATGCTCTGCATCCTGACCTCTTTGCGTCCTCAACAATCTGAAATAAACAAGACATGTTATTTTTATACCTATATACACTATGCCCATAAAATACCGCTCAATAGGCCTTGTACATGTACAGCTACACCATCCTTAGAAAAATTTAACAAGCAGATAAACATTTCAGGTCAAACTTCCTCTGACAACAGAGCAGTCATAGCTAACTGCCATAGCATATAAATAAAAATGTAGTCGTGCAAATTTCTCCTGAGCTATAAACCAAAAGTCAACATATAGCGAGATTGATGCATTGCACAAAAGTAGCTAAATGCAACTTTACAAATAAAGCTTGCACATTTAACGGCTGTCACTGTAGTTGTAACTCCACTTTAGAACGCCGTGGAAATTACATTCACAACTGTTCCGTTTTCTGATGCTTCTCCTTCCGCTGCGCTGATTTTACTTCTTGTTTGACATTTCCCATAAAACAAAGCAGTTTAGACAATGACACTGAAATGCAGATTAAGTCTGTTGCAGCTCTATGCATGGAAACTCAGTGCTGAGCGTGTTGCTGTCTCAGTTTGAACTAGCTGCTTTACATGAGTGTTTAACACATATAAAACCACACAGAATCTGTTTTAGCTCCTCACACTACACCCTGACTGGGCTCCGGCTGTCCTTCACTACGTGGGTGGAGGGAGAGAATAAATTCTGAAAAAATTAAGAGTAAAAGAGAATCACTGGACCTGCCCCAGTCATCTGTCTAGAGCAGATGTTTGATTACTGGAGTCATAGGCTACCCAGCTCAGCCCAGTCTCCAGTGACACATAAACCCAAGTCCGTCCAAGCTCAGCTCCACAGCACAGCTAAGCAGCCTTCATGTGTGTAATGAGCCACACAAACTGAGTGGCCTGGATCACTTGGACATATTGCAAAAGGCTGCACATGGACTGCCCTGCACATGGACTGCTCTGCACATTGCCTGCCCTGCACATGGACTGCCCTGCACATGGCCTGCCCTGCACATGGCCTGCCCTGCACATGGATTGCTCTGCTCATGGCCTGACCTGCACATGGACTGCCCTGCACATGGACTGCCCTGCACATGGACTGCCCTGCACATGAACCTTAGGCCCACAGTTTCTGTAGCATTAGTTACCAATCCATAAGCCAGATGTCTTCCACATTAAGTCAAGACTTAGTGAGCCAAGCCATCATCAATGCCATCCAAAGCATTGGACACTCTCTAGCATGGACATGCTCTGACTCGAATTGCTTAGTCTGAAACCACAAAGGACCACAAAAGGAACTAAAACTTGTAAGCAAATAGTTTTCGAAGCATAAATGCATGATAGCACTTTTATGACACATAGGAGTTTTCTCTATCTTTCTCTTACAAGTGGTGAAAGCAGAAGTTTCTGAACATCCCCCATAGCTGAACAGCAGCTGTCATTGGCAGTAACCACCTAAGAAGTAAGCATTGGCCCGCTAGGGTATCTATAGTCACTACTATGCATACAGGTCGGTTTATTTAAGCTGAGTTTCACCACAGCAAGCAAGCCGAGTCTCTTGCTTTGAACTTTTCGATTGCTACTGCAAAAGAAACTTTAGAGGCTGCAGAGAATGAGTAAAACAACTGCTTCAATGGCTCTGGCCAAGTGTGTGTGATTCATGTTACTATAACATTTGGTGATGTCAGGATAGACATTTCATTTTATTTTTTTATTTTTTTTGGGGGGGGGGGCAGCTGACCAGGCTTGGTGCACTGATTAATTCCACCTGTCACACCTGTATAAACTGCACTTTTGCTCTTAGCTACCAGGAAGACGTCCCAACCCTGGTCTGCATCAAATGGCAAGCCTGAGCCATTCCCCTCCCAGTTTGTCTGTTTTGTTTTCACTTGAACCCCCCCACCAGCTTTCTTTCAGTATTTCCTTAGTGTGTGCCGTTAGGCCCAATCCTACCCCACCCTGTTCCCCCTGAAAATAACGCTGCTTCCCCAGATGAAAATCCTCTTCCTTGCCCAGTCCCAGTGTTACATGGTTTTGCCAGCTACTTCAATCAGAGACCGTTTTATAAGAATCTGTGACACTTTTCAGACTCATGGAACGTTGTTTTTCTATAGAGCTCAAATACGAGATTAATAGTATTACACCATATAATTATTTAATATCACAGATATCCCATTTAAAGCTTTAACTAACTAATACTCTATGTTACAATCTCAGTGAAATGAACTGCCTTGTATTCGCAAATGTTTAAAATAAATCAACACATAGGTTCAGTATGAACAAATCTTGATTCATTTATCGTCTTTTAATCAGACATCCACACTCTATATACAAATCATAAAATCCAATCTTAGCATTCCGTAAAATTTAGGAATCAGGTAGCATTTGTGATCGTAATTAACTGTGTACAGTCTGGCAGTAACAGATTTGCAGACCAGTTGCTTCCCTTTGGGATGGTAGTAATTTCATCTTAGATACGAAATACCCCCTTCACAAAAGTGATCACTGTTAACTCCCTGAATATTCTAAGGTTAAACTTTTTCAATTTTTTTTTAGTAAAATCAGATTTTTTTCATTACTGCCAGGCGTAACTTCACGCAGTTGTTCTGAAATTAACAATTCATATCTAAGTACTGTGCCAAAAGACATGTCTCGCAGGGCTCGCTCCATTAACAATCATTGCAAATCCACAGGACCTTCATTTAAGCACATATTTCTGGTTCATAAAAACGGGGCCGTTAACACTTATTTCAACTTCCATGGAATTATACACAGTGCTAAATAATTAAATGTGAAAAACATTCATTAGATGAAAAGAATTATACAGAACCTATTGGAAACATTTCGGCTATAACATTTAAATGTTTGTTATAACTGTTTGATTGCTGAACTATTTGCTACGGCTGCATTTTCATTTTGCGAGCCCAAGATGACAACCGATTACACTCATTCATCGGGGTTTGAAATGAACGTGAGTTAAAATAGCGACACGATCTAATGATATAGATGCTTTGTGTGCGACTGAGCCTGGCCGGACACATCCAAAGGGTCCAGTGACTAACAATTTGCACCGTCAAGTTCTCACAGCCCAGAAATCGACAGTACTTATTTCGCCTGATTATGAACACATTTCGCATCAATCCATATAGACCCGTTAGCATCACTGTGATCAATGTAGATTAACTGGTTAAGTAATGTCAACGTAACGCAAAGACTTAAGTTCTTCGTAAATTTCTATAGTGAAATCCTGTACATTTTGGGAGTGACCCCAAATCTATTTCTCCAATTTAAAAGTGAACATCAAGACCTGCTCCGAAAATGATCTTAAATGCCGACAAGTATAAATAACTAACATAAGACTCGCAAAAAACTGGATCTTGGACTTGTCCAGATTATCTCCCACTACTATTAATCATACATGGATAAAAAGAAACCCGTTACTCACAAACTAGGAGCAGTTCAAAACTTCTTACTACGTCACTAGAAATACGATGCAAATAAAATCGTTACGGGACAGCAGTTTTAACCACTTCTGTCAGTAAGAAAGAAGAAACAGAGAAAATCTCACCAAACATAATACTTCTCCTGCGAGAAGTCTCCTTCTCTCCTTCGGATCACGGACTAAAGATCCCTCCAAGTGCCTTACGACAATTCACCAGCGGCAGTTGTACCGTGAAGGAAGTGAAATGTAATTCTCGAAGAGGAAGTCTAACGCACAAAAAGTAATTGCTGTAAGAGGAAGTTAATTTGCAAGGCATCTAGCCGGTGACCGCTCCTCACCAGAAAATGCCCATGGCTTGATTTTAAATTAGATGACCTGCTAATATTATGGGCTTACATTTATAGCAAACTTATCTAAGTTTGTGATATGTATTACAAATACAGAAATACAACAGTAAAATAAAAATAATACTTATAGGAATACAGAAGTACACTAGCTGGAAAAACAGCCCTGACAGGATTGTGTTTTGATGCTGGTGGACCAGCAGAGCTGCATGTGCTGGTCTACCTGCACATGAAGCTGGTCCACCAACACCAAAACACAACATACGCTAGTATAACCAGCATACATTTTGCTGGTCATGCTGGGAACCAGCTATGCTGGTCTATGTTGGGGTTTTTTTTTGCAGGAACTTCTCCAGGTCTATGAAGAAGAATAACATCCATCCATCCATTTTCCAAACCACTTATCCTACTGGGTCGCGGGGGGTCCAGAGCCTGGGCACGAGGCAGGGAACAACCCAGGATGGAGGGCCAGCCCATTGCAGAGCACACATACACACCAGTCACTCACACATGCACACCTACGGGCAATTTAGTAAGTCCAATCTTTGGACTATGGGGGGAAACCGGAGTACCCGGAGGAAACCCCACGACGACATGGGGAGAACATGCAAACTCCGCACACATGTGACCCAGGCGGAAACTCGAAACTGGGTCCACTGGGAGGCAACAGTGCTAACCACTGCACCACCATGCCGCCCCCAGAAGAATAACAATATGCTGTTATTTAAAAAAAAAACAAAAAAAAAACAAGCCATTAACAGTAGGTTAATAGATTCAAAAATACAATGGGCATAGACCAAAACTTAATGAATAAAACAGAAATTTATGATTAAGTAAATAAAATTTTGAAATAAGCAAATAAAGAAATTATAATGTTTTGGGGTATATTGCTACCATGAGATGTGTCGTGTTGGACTTTGCAACTACTGTTCAGCATGCTGCGAGTGTGTTATCTTCTAAAATATCTCCTCTCCCACAGTCTACACATCGCATAAGTTGCACATAAACCCGAACAGCTCTACAGCAGCCGTGACAAATGTGAAGAGGTGTCAAGCCCAGTCCGCCTTGTGGTCCAAAAATACTCATGCATTTTTAGAGAAATGAGCCTTCACGCAGTTGGGGCGTTTAATGGCCTGTGTGGTGCAAATTTAGAATAAACTGAACTTTCTGAATCTTCTGCAATGATAACACCTGAAGGCTGGCATACTGATCTTTGAAACAAAAGTGCAGTATAATGTATGTAGCTTCCTGTACATTTGGAGAGAGTCAGAAAGAAGACAGCTTCTGAATGGCTTACATTAGTACATCAACTGATCTGAAACAGTTGGTATATATGACAATGTTGCTTGGCACCCGCCTCCCCCCCCCCCCCTTCACATTAAGGCCATGTGACTGCAGCAATACACCACCCATTAGTCCTACAAAAGGTTATTTTTTTTTATTTTTCCATCTGCAGCACAGATTAAAGGTTGTGAACCCTTTGGAACTGTGTATTACAGATTGGCAGAGTCCCAACCTCAATCCCACTGAAATGCTGCGGTGTGATCTGAGCCAGTTCAAGCAAGACGTCCCATGAAATGAAAGCTTTGTACGGATGAATGGGCAAAAATACCTCGTAACTGCTGTATAGGTCTTATCAACAGCTACAGAAAGAAAGATAACAACTTGATGTTATTATCAATAAAAGGAATTTCACTACTTACTAAATATAATGCTTTGCATACTTTTTCCATCAAGACGTCATCAAGGATTGTTTAAGGTTTAAACTTTAAACCATTTGCTAAATTAAGATACGACAAATACGAAATGCTGTGTTTGTTTTTTTTTTTTTTTAAATAAGATTCACAAAGATCAGATAACACTTTAGAAGACATCCAGATGATTATTGGGGCAGCAGTACAAAAGCTGGGAATGCCAAGAGACTGAAGAAACTGTTCAGAAAGGTTGGCTCAGGACTCAGGATCAGCTTTGACTCCCTGAAAAAGTGAGGTATGAGCTCTTATGCTCTTATGTAACGTCTCCTACCCCTCACACGCAACAATTGTGGCATGGAGGAGTTCCTTCTAAGTGTGTATTTTAGCATGGTCCAATGCAAAGTGACACCTCCTCCACACACCTGCTAATTTAAGAGTGACCACTATGTAGACATATCCAGATGACACGGATTTGTTTCTTGACTCATTTTGATAAAGGTCATATCTCACATCTGTGTTTGTCATACTTTTGCCTCTATGACAGAGCCTTGGGGGAAACAGTGCGACCAACAAGCCAATTCCCTTGTCTCAACTACCATCTTCAGTTAATACATAATCAGTTCAGTTTTTGAGTTTTTCTTCATACTATGTTTAAAAACACACTATTGTTATGGATTATTTTCTTAACCAGGTACAAACAAATACCATGCATGCTACTACCACAGTATTACACAGGATTTACACATTTTGCAAACATGGCTTTTCTGCTCCTTACTCTGATTTCCCATTTTAGTTAGTAAATACGTAAGGCTTTTTGCAAACTGATATCCGGTCTAGGGTGTATCCTGTCTGTACACTCTGTGTCCTGAGTTAGGCTGCTATATAACTATTATTTCAAACAGTGTTTGAAATGGGCCAGTACTCAACAGCACACAGTATTGGCACCTCTTCATTGTGCTCTGCACAGTAACGGGAATTCTCTGCTGGTACTGAATAACTGGCAGAGTACTGACACTTATTTGGCCCACTTCAAGCAATGCAAAAACTCGTACTGAATGGACTAGTACTGGAAGCACAACTTAGCAAACAGAGTATGACAGAAATGTTACATCTTTATTGTAAAACAGATTCAAATGTAAGAAGTAATACTTTCTTTTGCATATTCTCTGGGATCTGGGACATATATGCGTCTTCATGCAGTGGCAGTGGTCTTGCACTTTTACAAAAGGTTTGAGCAACGAGAAAGTTTTAACACGTCATTCTTAGAAACAAATCATAGATTTTTTAGATCACTGCTGATTTCCTGATTAAACATCTAACTTGGCAAGGTCAAAATTCCTGCCATGGAGATGTCTCTTGCATTTAGCAGTTGAGGTGCTAAATATAGCAATCAAACACACAGACCTATCAATACAATATTTTTACATTTTATTTAGCAGAGGCTTTTATCTAAAGTGACATAAATTTTTAAGAAAGGAGGGTCAGACGATCCTTGGAGCAACTGAGGGTTAAGGGCTTTACTCAAGGGTCCAACAGTGACATCGCTCTGCGGACCCTGGGATATGAACCTTCCACATACAGGCACGGAATCCTAACCCAGTGAGTCACACGCCACCCGCTTATGTGATGCCCACTTTCCATGCTTTTTCCTGAAAGCGTGATTCACTCCATCCTGTATATAACGTTCCTAACATGTCACGCACAGAAGTTGTTCTTATAGGGAAATGATTGGTAAAGATTGGTTTCGATAGAGCAATGGTGCCACCTACAGCTCCACAAACAGATTTCCTGAGAACCAATGGTCCCGGAAAAGGGCGGTAATATACCACACCAACTAAGTTTCGATAAAACCAAAAGAGCCTTTGTGAGAAAGGCAAATTAAATTTTCATAAATAACCCTCATTTTAGTAAATTTTACATTTTAATCATTTATAAACAAACTGCCAAAAATGCATCTCTGCTTTGCAGAACAATTGTTACTGGTAAGGGGAAGTCCTGCCCAGTATCCCGTCGATTTTCATTCGGGCAGGAAAAAATTTTTCGGTCCGTCTATTCCTTTCAAAATAGGTTCCATGTCCATCGCGGCTCTGAATTTGATGTTTCATGGAAATATTCGGGGCTTAAAGCTCGTTAATCCGACCCTGGCCACGGATAACTTCCGTAAAGCTATTCTTCGTGGTATGGAGTGTCACAGAACTACCTCCCCTAGTCCACAGACAGATTTGCATTGCGCATGCGTACCATTTACACGCGCATGCGTATATGCTTACGTTAATTACCGGTCCTTACTGCCAAACACGGTTCCAAAAGTGAATCGGAAAATGTATGGTTTTCTAAAGGTTTGAGAACTACCAGATAAGTTTTATGAATTTAACGTTCTTTGACTCTAAGAGTGAATTCCTTTTTAATGCCCGTATTATAAATATATTTGACACTTCGCAAGTTTTAAAAGGATGTATATAGGTTATTATTACTAAATATGACGTCTCACGGTTGTGACTGACCTTTATGTTTTTCAGAACGTTAATCTCGGCCACCAGTTTAACAGATGTTCTTTGTAATTTGTATTAACCTTAATCTATTCAAATGTTAGGGTTAATGCACACTGCGAGAGATTTAAGACTCTCTTAAGATTCTAAGATAAATAAAAACAGCTTATCCCTCTCATCTCACTGCTTTCATTTGCTTTTTAATGACCCATTTAGATAGATAGATAGATAGATAGATAGATAGATAGATAGACATTAAAAATAGTTTCTAATGGATTCAAGATTATCCTTTTCATGTGCACAAATGTGCACATACACTGAACAAAAATATAAACGCAACACTTTTGTTTTTGCTCCCATTTTTCATGAGATGGACTTAAAGATCTACAATTCATTCCAGATACACAATATTACCATTTCTCTCAAACATTTCTCACAAATCAGTCTAAATGTGTGATAGTGAGCACTTCTGCTTTGCTGAGATAATCCATCCCACCTCACAGGTGTGCCACATCAAGATGCTGATCTGACATCATGGGTAGTGCACAGGTGTACCTTATACTGCCCACAATAAAAGACCACCCTGGAATGTGCAGTTTTGTCTCACAGCAAAATGCCACAGATGCCACAAGCATTGAGGGAGCGTGCAATTGGCATGCGGACAGCAGGAATGTCAACCAGATCTGTTGCTCGTGCATTGAATGTTCATTTCTCAACCATAAGCCGTCTCTAAAGGCGTTTCAGAGAATATGGCAGTACATCCAACCGGCCTCACAACCGCAGACCACGTGTAACCACACCAGCCCAGGACCTCCACATCCAGCAGGTTCACCTCCAAGATCGTCTGAGACCAGCCACTCAGACAGATAATGCACGGCCCCATGTTGCAAGGATCTGTACACAGTTCTTGGAAGCTGAAAATGTCCCAGTTCTTGCATGGCCAGCATACTCACCGGACATGTCACCCGTTGAGCATGTTTGGGATGTGCTTGACCGGCGTATACGACAGCGTGTACCAGTTCCCACTAATATCCAACAACTTCGCACAGCCATTGAAGAGGAGTGGACCAACATTCCACAGGCCACAATTGACAATCTGATAAACTCTATGCGAAGAAGATGTGTTGCATTGCATGAGGCAAATGGTGGTCACACCAGATACTGACCGGTTCTGAGTCCCCAGACCCCCAATAAAGCAAAAAACTGCACATTCCAGGGTGGCCTTTTATTGTGGGCAGTATAAGGTACACCTGTGCACTACCCATGATGTCAGATCAGCATCTTGATGTGGCACACCTGTGAGGTGGGATGGATTATCTCAGCAAAGCAGAAGTGCTCACTATCACACATTTAGACTGATTTGTGAGAAATGTTTGAGAGAAATGGTAATATTGTGTATCTGGAATGAATTGTAGATCTTTAAGTCCATCTCATGAAAAATGGGAGCAGAAACAAGAGTGTTGCGTTTATATTTTTGTTCAGTATACAAGTGAAATGAAGTTGAAGTGAAATGAAATTGTTGCTACTTAAGAATATAATAAATAAACAAAAGTGCTAAAACTAGAAACATTCACGAAGCATAGAAAAAGTAAAGATAAAAAGTTATAAGAAAATGTGTGAGTAAATCTTTGAAGTACATGTTGCAGTTATGGCTTATTTTAGCTTTTAATTGGTGGTTTAGATGATGCTAATGGCCTGGGAGTAGAAGCTTCTGCTCAGCCTCTCAGTCTCGCCCATAAGGCTCAGGAGGCACCTACATGAGCACAGGCACTGGAACAGTTTACAGCATGGGTGGTGAGTGTCTGTTAATGCTTAATGCCTTGGAGCTGCATTGCTGGATATAGATGTTCTGCAGGATGAGCAGTTTTGTCCTGGTGCTTCTACGGGGCTAATTGGATAAAGTCAGGTCAGGTTGGAAGCATGCACTGATGTAGTGCGTTGCTGCTCCCTTCACATGACGAAACACCTCGGGATCCTGGCTGGCAACCCCTCAGGCAGACACAGGGTCCAGTCTCACCCTCTGGAAATGACCATCCGTCTGCTGCAGCCAGGTGTTATGTGGGCGTCCTCTCGGCATGATCTAGCCACTTGGGTCCTCAGCAATGAGGATCCTGCAAGCCGGATCACCCTCACAGAAATGCGTCACATGGCCGTAGTGCCGTAACTGACGCTCCCTAACAATGCAGGTAATGTGACTCATTCGGGACTCCTCTAGCAACCGCTCATTCAACACAAAGTCAATCCAGTGGTACCCAAGGATTCGCCGAAGAGACACAGTACCGAAGGAGTCCAATCTTCGTCTCAGCTCACTGGATAGTGTCCAAGTCTCACAGCCATACAGCAAGACAGGGAGCAGCAGGACTCTAAAGACTTGGACTTCTTTCCTCTTGCAAAGATATCAGGAGCGCCACACACCCCTTTCCAGCAACCTCATGACCCCCATGCTCTTCCAATCCATCTGCTGACTTGATACCAAGAGTCACCAGAGACATGAATGATGCTGCCGAGGTCAGTGAGCTTCTTGACGAGGTCAACATTCTCCCCACAGACAGACACACTACTGATAGCTGTGTCTAAGTGGATATACTTATGGGAAATTTACAGTTACAAAACAGGATAGTGTATAAATGCGCAATTGAGTAACTTTCATTTTTTCATTTTTATTTATAAAGAAGTGCAAAATAATAAATCATCATTCTTAACTCTTAAACGGGAGAAAATCCCAACATAATACTACATAAAACAAGTCAAGTTTTGTTTTACTGTTACACCACCCATATGCAGTACACTGGATACAGTGACACAAAATAACATTCCCAACAGTGCAAGGCACATTCCTTATTGTAACGTCTGGCAAAAACACAGACAGGATCTCGGAGGAGGAAGGTAATGCCCTACAGTGTTATCAAACTCCTCTAAAATGAAAAAGAACAGTTAAATAAATAATAAAAATGGATTAAATTATGATGGGGCGGCATGGTGGTGCAGTGGTTAGCACTGTTGCCTCACACCTCTGGGACCTGGGTTTGAGTCTCCACCTGGGTCACATGTGTACGGAGTTTGCATGTTCTCCCCATGTCGTCGTGGGGTTTTCTCCGGGTACTCCGGTTTCCCCCCACGGTCCCAAAACATGCTGAGGCTAATTGGAGTTGCTAAATTGCCCGTAGGTGTGCATGCGTGAGTGAATGGTGTGTGAGTGTGCCCTGCGATGGGCTGGCCCCCCATCCTGGGTTGTTCCCTGCCTCGTGCCCATTGATTCCGGGATAGGCTCCGGATCCCCCGCGACCCAGTAGGACCCCCCATAAGCGGTTTGGAAAATGGATGGATGGATGGATGGATGGATTAAATTATGTTCACAATGGTCATGGACTTATTTCAAACACGAATGCTCAGTTCTTCTGTAACAGGAACAGCAAAAAATAACTTCCACCTCTTGTGTTGATATAACTGTAGAGCAACCCAAGCAAGGATCATGGATTAACCCCTGGGGTGGCCAATCATATCCAAAAAGGGCTCTTGTTTATGCGGGTTTTCACTGCAACTCCTTGATTACAGTGTGTCAATTGCTAATTAGAGGACTGATTGGCTGAAGAGTCCTCACACTTGGATCTGAACAGCTGACCTAAAGATCACCCCAATAACCTGCAAACACACTGGGCTTTTGTGGATAAGACTAATCACCTCTGGAATAACCGATAAACAGAGGAGAAAGGAAAAATTCTTTGCATAATTAACTGCATATGAGAACATCACATTATAAAAGTCGTACCACAGTATCTGTTAGTACTTTAGCTTTTGTGAAACACAATATTTGATCTCACTAAAATTAAATTAAATTTTTTTCTGAAGTCAAGAAGTAGGCATATCACCTTCGGAAAATTAATTTATTTTGAAGCATTTTGGAACAATGGCATGGTTTCGTGCACACAGAAGAACTACCGTTACCGAGAATTTACAAGTTATAAGCTACCAGTTAAAAAAACTAGAATAGTCTCCTAACACTGTAACAACTTTAGCCAGCAAACAATATAAACTATATAAAAAGCACGCAACAACACTGTTTCTATACGCTTGAGTTAAAATGTAGATTGAGAAAGTTGTATTGTTCGTCTTATATTTGTACGTTTACAAATATCGCTACGTAAAAATACAAATTCCAGTAGATGGCGCTCTAATGCACGCTCCATAAAGTGAAGTGAGATCCAATGTATTATGTCTGCAGCTCATTCATTCGTTCAGTGAATGCACTGATGCCTTTGGTGGACCAGTTCAGTGTATTGTTCTGGTGTGTGTGCAGTTCATTCGTTTGTTCAGTGAGCGAACTTGTAGTGGTACTTAAGATCAACAGGGGCCTACTGTTACGTTCAATCCGTCAGTGTACTGAGACTGTCAAAGTCAGAGTGAACAAGTCATTAAAGTGAAGATAACATTTCTGGACTGTCGCGGAATGCAATCCGCCACGAAGCAGGCATTCGTCGAAATACATTCGTTCTCCAATGTCATTGTATCAGTACGTTCGTTCAGAGATCACGAGAAGTACTAAAGAATTTGTTCATTCGTTCATTGCACATCAGTAGTGAGAGTGACGCTCTGTTTCCTTCCTGCTAGCAGCAAAGGCGCGCTCATTTCGTTTTCGAGTGACGCAGTGACAAGTGCTAAAATAATAAGCAGATCATACTTTTTTATAACTGGTCACCTAGCAGATCGTGCGTGTGTGTTTATGAAGAACGAGTCTGGTTCCTATTATCATTTGAATTGTTTTGAATGAACACATCCTGAATTGACTTTATATCCGTAGTTCAAGTTTATTCATTTCCCGAAGGCAACTTGGTTACAGCAACAGTACGAGATACAATACATAGAAATATATGAATAAAAACTAAAATTCCTAATACTAAGCCTTACCTAAGTACAAAACTTTAGCTTAATAGCGAAAGGGGCAAAATAGTGTTTTAAACGATTGATCTTCAAGTCTAGCAGTCTAAAACGAGTGCCAGTAGAGATCAGTTAACTCCACCTGCTTACTTCCTGATTTTTTTTACCAGCCACATGAACAATCCTGGGGGTGTGGTAGACATTTTCCTTGCAGTGTAATAAGCTTCCTTTCAAGCTGGATGGTCTTCACAAACTTTCAGATTTCCACGGATTAATTCAAACAGTCTCGTTCTTCATTTGTGGCACTGGCTTGCCCTCAGTTAATGCTATAAAGATTTTAACTCCTTCTCGGAAATTCCAAATACATAATTCTATGGTTTCTATGGTTTATGACTGCCCAACCACATTATCTGAAAATAAAAACAGATAAAACATCTTTATGATATTACTTCAAAAAACGTAATATCTTAAAATCTTAATGCTGAGAAGTTATGAGGGATGTTATTCTCATATATAAATGACTGTTAAATAATACTGAGTGAATACTCAATTTGTTGTATGGATATATGATCTTTTTTCTTTTCTTTTTCTTTCATGACATTATTTTATGGACAGCTCCTTTACCTCGTAAGAAAAACAATAAAAAAACACTGAATGATAATACAAATTCATCCATCTGTTTTAAAACCGCGTATCCTCCTCAGGCTCGCCGGATAATAATAAATTAATTAACTGTATAATAAAGTAAATTCTTCCGCTCCGATAGGCGGCGCTGTTAGGACAGAAAGTAGCCCGGAGCTCTGCGGTTTTGCAGCACACATACAATACGTCCAGCGCGCCGGGTTGCGGCGCAGTCCTTTCGGGAGTTTCGGCAATTTCACCAGGAGCAATGGGGACAGTGGACGAAATATAACGTAAGAAGTCGGTCTAGGTCTCTTGAAAGCAGTCTGGATTTGTAGATAACCTGGGGACTTCCGTATTTATGTGCGTATTCAATTTCGGTTATAGATCAGTATTTGGGTGTAGGTGTATCGGTGACTAGCTAATTGCTGGGGGCTGATCTCCTGATTCAGACGCCGATGCCGCTAAACTAGTCAGGGCAGGCGGCCTCAGTTGCACAAAGCGGCGATTCGATCAGCTGCGGGACGCGTTTCGGCGTGGACACTCTTCGTCCTCTTCATTATTACTGCCCACGTCTGCCGAAGCCTCTTCACAGGGAGCTAACTTATCCTTTTCTGGTTCTTGCTTATTTTTTGTTTCTTTATTTCAGATGGATTGTAGACATTTTTGTAAAGAGTCTGGTCGAGCGGAAGCCGTGTCTGATGAGCTATAAAGACTAGATAAAGGCGGCCGGGAGAAGTTTGAAGCTCATCCCATGCACCAAGACCCCCACCGGAGGTAAATAAACAGGCGCGAATGTCGTCGGCCGCCGGCCTCGCATAGCTTTGCTCTGTGAGTAGTTTCCCATGATCTTCACCTGTATCTGACAGAAAGTAATGCTCACCTCCGTGTTTAAAATGACTGGACCCGACATCCATGCGTTGGAGTCTTAAAATCGCGATCATATTCTCAAATAACCGTCCTTTGGTTTGATTTTGACCATCCAAAAACAACAATTACTTTATAATGGGAAAAATAGAGCAATTGCTGCAAAATCTACACGATATTTCAAAAATTTCCCGCACCATCTACTGGGATACCCATAAGAACGTGTAATGTAGTAATCCCACCTGATTTCTCAATTTTAAGGTGGTATATGCACGTTATCTTAATAGCTTTAGCGTTTAAAAATGTTTTGGAATTGCAAACCAGTTACATCATGACTCTGATTACACGGGACTTGTGCTCCTCGGCCCAGCAGATAGTCCCCGGGAAGTGGTCAGCAATGGGCTGAATGAGCCGCTGTTTATCCCACTCCGCGTCCCTGCATTTACCCATTTAGGCTTGAGATCGCAGCATGGATCTGGGCAGCGCCGTGATTTTCTGGATCGCACTCCTATGCTTGGTGTTGGAGAAGCCGGGCGTCAGCGCCGAGCACATGCAGTCCGACTACGGGCTGCCAGGTAAGCGAGCTGCCGATCTGGGCCACTTATACAGTCTGCGGCGGTTCCCGGCTTACGACCAGCTCTAGTCAAAACACTAAATTAACTTTTGTTTTGCGGGGGGGGGTTATACTTTCGTCAAGCGATATTACGGACACTTTGCCTGCGGAGTCCAGTGCCGTGGCTGTATTTAGAAAGTGCAGGGCAGCCCTTAATCCTGCTGTGCTGAGAATAGTACGGGCGCGCTGTCCTTCCTGACACCGCTGCGACGAGCGGCGAAAATGTCGCCCGCTAAACCGGCGTGAGCGGAAACTTCCATCCGTCTGTCAGTTCTTCCATTAGCGCAACACTTCCGAGCCCACGGATCTTGAACCGGGGTTATGGATCATGATCACACTGGGAGATTAAGAGAAAGGGACACAACTGCTTTCCTGCATCAGCATGCCTGGGTTTTATTACAAACTAGTACTGACTGGGGCTGCTTTTAGATGGTTGTATAAATTAACCTGCTCAGTCTGATTGTTACGGTTTTCCATTTCTATGGCAGCGTTGAGTTTTAAATAAATGACTGCACTGAATAAATTATTTGGTGTTTTTCGAAAATTACTGCAGATTAGGATGCCACAGTTGTACACGATTAGGTACATATTTGAGTATAGAAATTCATAAAAGGTATATAGTAAAATGACTAAATATTCTCCCTTGAGGCATTTGGATTAACATTCTGCAGACTTCACAAATTGAAAGCTCTGTGGGTTCTGCAGTTTAACATTTGTAAGTTTTTCTCACACTGGACTTCTGGAATCCAGCCTTGTGTTTTTGGTTGGTTCTTTCAAAGAGTGTATTTTGTTGTAAAGGCAAGGATTTAGTTACTCGTACTTCTGATGGCTAGAACCTTAGTTCTGAGCACCTTGGTCTTCTGTCTGTTTCAGGCCCTGGTTCTGGCCGGCCCCGCAGCTGTCTTTGGGATTTGATGACTTTGTCTGGTCAGGCTGTAGATAGGTTTTAGGGATAGGGACTTCTGACAGGAATAGCTTTACCTGCAGACAGTATAACGCCATAAGTTTGTGGCCGGACACCAAATTGTTTCAAACTCAATTGGTTCTTCTCAATGACTGAGTGGAGTTCTCGATTTTGCTTTCTTGGTTAGAGTTATGGGTTGCCATTCCATACCAGACTGATTAGGTTGCAGTTAGCGTACAGTGATACTTTTGTAGTCCACCTGTCCTACACCCCTTTACCCTGGATAAGGCAGTAGATATTCCCTTACTTACTGTGGTTTCCCTCGGTTTCCGATCAGCCACCTTCAAATTATTGTGACGTACTTTAGGTTTGCAGCAATTGCGGTGTAAGATGTTTAAAACTTTTGCGAGAAAATGTTTTTCTCCTTAACCGTTGTATTAAAGCAGTTTTACCGTGCCTATCATTGTTAGCTTTGACAGTATATTTTGATTTAGTTTTAGTCTTAGTCCTTTGACGAAAATGCAGCATAGTTTGTCATCTGATTTTTTTTATTTATTTATTTATTTATTTATTTTTTAGTCTAGTTTTAGTCAACAAATTAAAGGATATTTAGTTGATTAAATCTAAAGTAGATAGTGTATGCAGTCAAATGAAAATAACAGGTTTAGTCGTAGTCTATTGCTGCATTCCATTTATCTTTGGGGTCAGAACTTGGAACTGGGAATGATGTCACTCCCGAGTTAACAGCATTCAACTACAACAAGTTGGAAAGCCATTTAACAATACCAGGGATCTGTTTTAAAAAGCCAGATTTCTTGCTTACACGGATAACTTCAGATTTAATTTATCCCAGTTTAAATGGCCTTTATCTTTGTCCAATTACATTTAGCCCAGACTACCTTAAATCCAACAAGTTGTCTGTTTAAGCAAGAAATCCTGTTTAATGAAAGTGAACCCGGTTCTAGCCCAGTTAATTGTTAGCCATTGTTAGCAATATCAGTGGATAGTAACACATTACGTGATATTTTGTGCAAAAAACACCGTAGTATCATGTCCACAGATAGTGTTTGGACAGTATTGTGTGTACGACCGATTTAATGAACCACAAATAAGATGTAAGCACTAATAAACAGTATTAACGAACAACTTTAACTTCTGTTGATAAAGGGCACTGCCATCTTGGATTCTGAGATCAGGTTTGTGTCGATTCCTATGTGTTCACGAGTCAGAATTTCAACTTGAGGAGGCGTTCCAGTTGAGTTTCCGAGTTACAAGTTCAAATGGAATGCAGCATAAAATGCATATACACATGCGCGTCCACAGATTAGTGTACCTCTATCCACTGAAGATTGCTGAAGGAAACATCTGTAAAGCTGTCATTAAAGCATGCCATTAGGTTTGAACATGCCGCTTTTAAGGACATGGGAGCAGAAACGAATGGGGTTTTATTCGACTAATAGTCCAAAACAGAAAGAAACAGTATCACGGCACAGTTGTCAAATTTGGTGAACTGGGTGAAATGAGATTTTTAATTCAAGATAAATCTGCACATACATTACATGTATGTTACAGTTGTATTACCTTATAAATAGACTGAAGGGTTTGTAAATTACTGCGTCGTGTCATATCACTCATTGTCCAGTTGTCTAACATTTTCATTTTGTTTATTTTTGGTCATCAATGATTTTAAAAGAAAGCATTCCTTAGTTTTTTTAATTAAAGGTAATTAATTATTTAGTTTTTGTTCCGTTTTCATCACAGAAAAAATGTCATTGAGTATTTTCATCTTAGTTTTTATCAACAAAATGAACACTGCTGCCTTTCAGCTTTTTCTGGTTTAAGGAATCTTTATGCTCACATAGTTTGTCCTGTGATTCACCAGCAAAAACTGGCATTTTATCAAACTTGAATTTCAAGTTGATGTTGCTGGGTATAAAATTTCAGCCATTACTATTAATAGCTGTTACTATCAGGAAAATGGCAAGACGTCTTCTTGTCATCAGAATGTATTTGCTTGTGCTTCTTGGTGAGCGATGGCCATGGATACTGTATGTACGAGTAGACTTGGCTGGAGGAACAGAGGGTCCATGTGAAGGCTAAGGTTTCAGGTCCAGCTGGTCGGTCAGATGAAATGAAATGGACCCTGAGCCTGGACATGAACTGACGACGTAAAGGAACGCCTTGTGGTGATCATGTAGTGCGAGAGTTTAGGTCATGATGCTGCACAGAATCTCAGAATTCAGAGCTAAAATCAAAACATCCTTTGGAGAAGTTGATGTTACCTGGTTAATTTAGCTTTTAAAATATTTCTAGATGGAAACATAAATAGGATAAAAATATAATAATGTGCAGTTTTTTTTATTGTAGGCTCATACCTTAAAATCTTAAGATCTTTCATGTTATTAAGTGCCCTTTCAGGTGTGTTCAGGCTGTTTGCCAAATAGGTTTTAGATTTTAGATCTATCATGTGGTCAGAAAATCGTCTAACTAGGGATACTTATACTATGCCCCCTCTGGTCTTATTGCCAACCGTGCATCTTGGAGCATTGAAATTCAGCTTGTACTTGTATTACAAATATTAAAATAAGGGTCATTGTCGAACTTGACAATTTAAAACAAAAAAAAATATAGAATTTTTTGTCTAGAGCAACTGTCATTGCCTGAACTTTTTAGATATATTAAAATTGCCATTTGTTGCTCTGAGTTGATGATTCTTAAATATTTTTCCCTAGATAATTAACCAAAAATCAAGAACACAAAACTAGAAATATTTTTAAATCTTTCAACTTTATTGCATGTGACCCACAATAAATAATTAATTAGTATAAAAACGTGTATATTTTTCCTCAAGTCTTGGTTAGTTTAGTCCTTTTTTATCCCTGTAACTCTTGCCATGGGTTCGACTAAACGCTTCTGTTTATTACTATCCCAGAGGAAAATCGACAGTTTGAACAATGAAATTTAATTTAATAGGGATTCGTACTCAGTATGTTTACACGCACACTAAGGAAATCGCATTATTGTGTTAGTCCCACTAAAACCAGACTTTTAAAGTACATGTAAACATGTTAGTCTGACTGAAATCGCACTAAATCAAATTTCTTTTAGTTGGACCAAGACACCCGGATAGTGCGTTCTGGAGCCGATTTACTCCTGCATGTATACTTTCAGTTGGATTCAAACTGGCCTAGGTGCTCTGCGTATACTCCACAGTTTCTCCTGCTGACTTTGACCCAGAAGTAACAGAAGCTTATACACAGAAGAAGCTTGGAGCATAGCAGAGGACGTACAAAATGTACAGCGCTGTAAAGCTGTCCAATTGACCGCTAAAACTAAAGGGCGCTTTTCCACCGCACCAGGTACTGTACTTCAAGAAGGCACAAAAAGTGCGGTACTTCAAGAAGGCACAAAAAGTGCGGTACTTCAAGAAGGCACAAAAAGTGCGGTACTTCAAGAAGGCACAAAAAGTGCGGTACTTCAAGAAGGCACAAAAAGTGCGGTACTTCAAGAAGGCACAAAAAGTGCGGTACTTCAGGGTGTCTGCACCAAATAACATCACAACGCGAGGCGGGTATTTAGTACTGAATTTCAGAAATGCCTATAATAGGACAGCTAGGTTAAGGCTTTTTCTTACCCTCAGTTAGTGCGGATATTATACCGCAGGGAGTTTAAGTCTTGCTGAAACATTTTTACTCTGACATAGGGAAAAAAACGACGAGTTTTAATGATTTTAATGTTTAATTATTCATTTTAAAGATCATGTAGTATATGTTTAAAAATCAGTTAAGTTTACCTCCGCTGCTTTTGCATGAGAGCTGCATGAGTTCTCTGAGGTAATCATAATCATTTTCATTGCTGTTTAAATCAGTCGTAGATGGGTTTGTGAGAAATTTGTTGAACTGCTTTTTTCGTTTCATAAATGCCTCAGTATTTATTACAAAAAATCACATTGCAATATTAAAAAAATTTCTAATACCATGCTGTCATAGTATGATATACAAAATACTTTTATTTCTTGTTATGGTATCCTGATCTTGTTGTATCTGTTCTTCCTGCCAGATGACAATTTATACTTTGTCACTTTATTTGTCCTTGCATCCGTTATTATTAATTTTACTATTTTTTAACGTCTGATGTAATAGGTCAGCTGGAAACATACTTCGGACAATAAATCGATTTCCCTCTTATGCATGTATCCTGGGACCCTTAGCTCAACTTAACAATGCATGTAAATGTACAGACTGATATCGGATATTGGTGCCATATTGATGATGAAAATGGGGCCGGACTATGGGACTGATCAATTCAGGTATGATTATGTCCATAGCACGTGCTGCCACGTGCCAGCACTCTGCCGACTTGCTAGAAAGAGAGGAAACATAGCATGGTGGGAGCTAAAAAAAGATCATCAGTTTGGAGGTATTTCACATTTGAAGTTACTATGCTAACAGGTTCTCCGGCTACTTGCAATATCTGCACAGTTAGTGTTTCGAGGGATGCGGTAGCACTGTGAATTATAACAGAATTAACTTCACCTCCGGAAGCATCATGCCGAAGAACACAATGAGTTCAAGCAAATAAAAAAGGAACAATTTGAAGAAGCAGTTAACTTTGTATGATGCCTTGCAAAGATGCAAGAGACTTTCCAGTAATACAGTTAAAGCTACAAAATAGAAAACATCCTTGAATTCATTATTGTGGATGAACAACCCCTGACGGTTGTTGAAAACTAGCGCTTCTACCATCTGACTGAACTCTTGGAACATTTTGCCATCTTAGAAATATTTTTTACCTGAACTCTAAAAGAAAGCTTGTAAGCACTTATTAGAGTTAAAATATGTACCAGTGATGTGCTTGACCACATTGCTACTTTTAAGTCACGGTTTTCCACTGCATTAGGTACCATGATTTAGGTACTTCAGAAAAGTACCAGAAATACAGTACTTCAAAATTTTAGTTTTCCACTGGTGTAAAAACTGGTACTGGTGCTGAATGACATCACAATCGAAAATTGGCTGAAGTATATTATAGGGCTGGGCAATTGATTGCCACATTGCGTGTTGTATACATACAACTCGCATCTCAAGGACCGAGAGAGTCAACTTATTCGAGATCAGGCTTTACATACCTTCATACTGTACAGACATTATAGCACAGGGGGATTTCTTTTACTGAAAAAATTTTACTTTCTCGTAGGAAATAAAACTTAGTAAGCATTGCAAATTTAATAATTGTTCCTTTTCTGGATTATCTAATATACGTTTAAAAAATTTCCATGAGCTCTGCATGTACTTTCCGGTCATTTTCATCCCTGCAATTTTCTCAGTCACTTATAGACAGGTCTGTGAGAAATGTATGTTTTTTGATTTTTTATTTTTTTTTGCTTCGTAAATATCCCAGTATTTATTACAATAAAATTACATCATAGTACTTTTTTTCCCCCAATATCATGCAGTCCTAGTATATTATGGCAAATACTACTTTTCGTTTCTTTCATGCCATAAAAAGTTCTTGTTCTTCCAAACAGATTGCAATTAAAACTTGGGTCTCTGTTTTTTGTGGTGTTCTGAGTTCTTAGCTTGTTGTGAGAAGGCAGTTGTATTGTGTTTCAGCGCCAGGCTATTTGCATAACCAGTCGACAGTGAACATGTTTACAAGTCCCACTCCAAAGTACTTAAGTACCAAAAAAAAGCGCACCGCAGCTCGTCTGGTAGTTCTGATATCGCACGTTTTGGTACTGATAATCAACCAGAAGTCAATGGAAAAGGGAAAGTATCAAAAGTTAGGTTCCTGGTGTGATGGAAATGCACCCTTTAAAAGTACATTGGTTGTACGTGTAGTTGCATGTCTATAGTGCGAATTGAGATTTA